>NC_080680.1:31395817-32037960 GCF_030445035.2 Dasypus novemcinctus | reverse complement strand
GTCCTGATTTCTACTTATTTCGTAGAAGGAAACTGAGGTTCAAGAAAGGAAATTAAGTCTCCAAGGTCATCCAACCGGTGGCGTCTGGGGTGGGGCTGAAAGCCACGCGTCCCTGCCCCAGGGCCGACTACCTCCCACCCTCTTCCCCCCCTCCCCCCCCCCCCCCCCCCCCCGCGGGGAGAGCGTTTGGAAAAGGTTCGCGCCAAGGACTCCGCTGGGGGTCAGGCGACAGGCGGGACGGGGTGACTGGGAAGAGTCCAACCGTAAGGAACCCGAGGAACCAGCACACCGGAGGTCACCGGGTTAGGAAAAAATCCAAGGAAATCGAGACGCGTGTGTGTCCCTTTGCCTTACTACTCCTAGTCCTGCACGTGGTCCTGTCCCGGTCGGTGACCTACGCTCCTCCTCTACGCTGCCAGCAGCTGTCCGCGGAAGCCTGCCGAAAACCTGGCCTAGAGCCAGATTTAGGAGTGCGTGGGACCCGCCGGAGGCCGGGGGATGGAGGAGAGAGAATTTTTAAAAACCCGCTCCTAAAGTTCCACATCTTTCTCTGGCAAATTTTACTCCCCTCCATAGAGGCAATTAAACGCAATAAAACCCTCCATGGGACCCCTCTCCCTAGCAAAGCTTCACCAACAATTGCCTAAGGGGTAAACCAAATACGCCTGAGATAATTGCACTAAACCCGGGGCAATGATTTGTCTGCCAGCGTCCTTAGCGCCAGCCAATATTTGGATAGTGTAGTGGTTGTTTAAAAAAAAAAAATTTTACACAGGAAACTTGAAACCGACTGGTTGGTGCCAGGGTGGTTACATGATCTGTTTTTCTAGAGCGAGGGTCTGCAGGCAGCTGGAGTGCGCGCGCACCGGCCCCCGCCGGCGCTGCTGCGCGCTTGCAAAACTTGCCGGAATTAAATCAGCCTCGGGGGAAGGAGGGGGAGGTTGGCAGAGCGCGCCCCCCACAGCGGTCCCTGCAGGGCTGCGGGGCCCTGCGCGGCGCCCGTAATCCCCCCGGATCGTTGGCGGCGGCGGTGGCGGCGGTTGTCTGCCCCCAGCCAGAGTGGGCGTGAGTCCCCGCGCTCCGGGTCTGCGCTCTCGGCCGCAGCTGCGGTCTGCATCGCCAGGGACTGGCTGCGACCTCAGTGTCAGCCAGCACTTTCTACTGGATTGAGCTCACCCTGAACGCTGCAGCGTGAAGCTCGGGGAACTTCGCTCGGCTATGGTGGCCCCCAAGTTGCGAGGAGCCGTCCCGCCAGCCGCACTCGCGGCTGCGGAAGGGACTGGCTGCGTCGAAACCGCGGTGACGGTGGCAGCCGGCTGCCGGCTCTAAAAGCTCACCCGAGGAACGCCGGATCACAGCTTTCGCACTCAGGATAGCGGGAGAGCCCTTGAAACGCCCCTCCCCTTGCCTATTGGGTCCCTAGACGCCGAGCAGCCCACTTGCCCAACAGGAACCCTACCAACTTGCTCCAAAGAGGAAGAGTTACTGCTCTTTGGGAGCTTGCGGCCACTCCCGAAGAAGATATTCTCGAGAGGGGTCAACAAAAGATCCCTTTGCGGGAGACGCGCGCGGGACCTGAGGCAGCAGAGCCTTTGAGCTGGGCGCTCGGAGCTCCCAGTATCCGTCTTACCACCGTCCAGGGCGGGGACGGGGCTATCCTCGCACCGCTCGCCACCGGAGAAGGGGCGGCCAGACCCCAGCAGGCTGTAGGTGTCATCGTAACGGTGGGCTTCTCCTCGGCTCCTTCAACTGTCTCAATGACCCAAAAATCCCCCCAGAAACTCCATTGACGGGGTAACAGTCCCAGCATGGAGTGACAGCAAGAGCATCCTCGTCTGAGAGGACCTCTTGCCTCAGGACAGACCCAGAGACTGCTCTTTTTCTGGGGCACTCTTTGCGCCCGTCATCTTAGCACCTATTGTACTCGTCAGCTGGCCTAGAATGACTGGCCCCAAAGCAGTACCCAGAAATCTAGCTCCTGGCTAAAGACTGACACTTTTTGTCTGCCCCGCCCACCACATTTGTGCGACCGGGCAAAGGTGCTTCCGATGGTCATCCTGGTTACCCTCCCTTGGTACAGCTTGGGAAGGGTCAGAAGCTGAAAACGCCGGATCTGATGTCGCCGAGGATGGGGAGATGGAAGGATCTTCCCAAGCATGCTGGGCCTTCTGCCTTCGGGGTTAGACACGTCAAAGAACTTAAAAACCAAGTGAGCCACGATCACTGTTATTGTTTCCTCAAATCTCTGAACTGGAAAGGACCCGTGAATTTTCCAATTTCAGACACCTTGTCACAAATAAAGAAACTGGGGCCCAGGAAAAGGAAGCGGGTGTTTTTGTTTCCCAACTGTTTTTCCTCCCAGCCTAAGGACAAAGGCAGCCTTTCAGGTTCTCCCTGCGTCAGTTGCGCTTCCCCGCTGGGTGCCCGGGTGAGTGCAGAGCAGAACCTGCTTCCCGGACCCGGGCAAAAAGGGAAACCTCAGGGCTGCGGGCACCGCCTTTGCCTCACAGGTCCACGAGGGCACTGTGGGTGATAATTTTGACTTCCTATTTCATTTTAACTGACTGCCTTTCCTTCGAGGAGCTCAGAAGAACAGCAGAAACCTAGTTCCGTCCCACCCAGGAAATGGGACCGCGGAGTCCCAGCTCCTCCCTCCCTCCCCAGCTCAGAGATCACCACCCCAGAGAAACACCTCGCCCTATCCTGTCTACCCGCTCCTGGAAAGTGCAACGGAGCTTCCGTCCTCCAAGCCCTTAGTATGCATTCCAATATTCCGGGTATTGTCAGCCTCTCCTAGACCGCTGTCCTGGAGCACGGCGAGAGCGTCTCGTGCCTCCCTGTACCTGGCGCAGAGCACTGGACCTTACAGGTAGTTGGCACGCAAATTGGGCTGCACTTGAGTTTTGACCAAGCCGCCCCGGGGTCTCCCACACTAGCCCTTCTCTCAACCCTCTGGGCATCGGGGCTTTTGGGCAAAAAAAGAGGCCTCGAGGACACGGTGCTGCGAACTTGGCTCCGAATAGCTAGTCTAGGAGAAAGGGAATATATAAGGGGGGGAGAAGCTCAGTGCCGGGAAGAGGGGAGAGGAAAGGAAGAAAAAGGTGAAAGGGCGGGGATGAGAAGGAGATGCAGACTAAGGGGAGAGAAAGAGCCGTGTCCTGTCCCTCTCCGCCGAGCGTCGCGGCCCGCGTGGGACGCAGCGGCGAGCCTGCACTCTGCGCTTTGCCCCTCCTTGCGGGCGGCCTGTGCCCTCACCCCACCCGCCCCGGCGGGGGCTGCAGATTCAGCTGTGACTGCTGGGCGCGGGGTGGGGGGCGAACAGCGGCAGAGGAGGGGCGGGGGAGCGGCACAGCGCCTTCTTGCCCCTTCTTCGGCGAGCGACGCGGCGGCAGACACTCTCAGCCTCGGTCATGTGATAGTCTCGAAGCGCGAGCTGCGGGGGTCTCGGCGTCTTGGGGACCATTACAAAACGCAACCAAGAGAGCGCGTCGCTGCCACAGCCGCCGCCGCTTTTCCTCTTGGAGCCGGGGCGGCGAGAGCGGCGCCAGCTGCAGCGCGGCCGGCGGGGCGGGTCCTGGCCAGCCCCGCGCTAGCCCCGCATTCGCAGACACCCCCTCCAGGCGGCCGCTGGCGCCCGCGGCCGGCACTCTTCCCCCGCCCCTCTGCAGAGCTTGCGGCTCCGCGGCTGCACAAACCCCCAACTTTCCGCCCGGGCGACCACCTAGAGCTCGAGTGTCTTCCATCCCCGGCTCCGCTGCGAGGCGCCGGCGAAAAAGAAGGCGCTGCGGAGGGGCGGAGCGGGGTGCCCCCTTACTTCGCCTCTCCCCTGCAAGAAAACGAGAACTCCAGCGCGGACTGGCTGAGCGCCTGGCCCCGGAGCAGCGCGCAGGGCGCACGCAAGTTCCGCCGCCCCGGCTCCAGGCCCGAGTTCCCACTGCCCAGTCTTTCCTCCCAGCCGCTGGGCCTGGGCTTCCCTCCCACCGAGAAAAAGGGAAGTGGCCAGAGGAAAAGGAAGGCGTGAGCCTCCGCTCACTATTCCGCCGCCAGCCCCACTGCCTCGCCTCTGACCGCCCGCGGCGAAACGCCCAGAGCGCAGTGGCTGGAGCGCTCCTCCCACGGCTGCGAGCGCCGGTCAGTGACCGTCGAGGCCAGAAGTTGCGGACGCCGAGACCCCAGGGAGCTCGGAGAAGGCGGGGAAACGGGGGTGGGCGGGCAGAGTGAGGGTTCGTGAGGGCAGTCAGGCCCCGGGAGCGGGGCGCCGGGCGACGCTGAGGCCCGGAGTGGGCCGGAGGGCAGCGAAGGCGCCGGGGGCGATGCCGCGCCCGGGCAAGAGCTCGTACAGTGACCAAAAGCCGCCCTACTCGTACATCTCGCTGACCGCTATGGCCATCCAGCACTCGGCGGAGAAGATGCTGCCGCTGAGCGACATCTACAAGTTCATCATGGAGCGCTTCCCCTACTACCGGGAGCACACGCAGCGCTGGCAGAACAGCCTACGCCACAACCTTTCTTTCAACGACTGCTTCATCAAGATCCCGCGGCGGCCAGACCAGCCCGGCAAGGGCAGCTTCTGGGCGCTGCACCCCGATTGCGGCGACATGTTCGAGAACGGCAGCTTCCTGCGGCGCCGTAAGCGCTTTAAGGTGCTGCGCGCGGATCACGCGCGCCTGCACGCGGGCAGCACCAAGGGCGTGCCGGGCGCCGGGCCCGGTGGGCACCTGCACCCCCACCACCCGCACCACCACCACCACCACCACCACCACCACGCCGCCGGGCACCACCACCACCACCACCACGCGCCCCAGCCGCCGCCGCCGCCGCCGCCGCACATGATGCACTACTTCCACCAGCAGCCGCCTCCTGCTCCGCAGCCGCCGCCGCATCTCCCGTCGCAGCCGCCGCAGCAACCATCCCAACAGTCGCAGCCGCAGCAGCCGTCCCACCCCGGCAAGATGCAGGAGGCGGCGGCCGTGGCGGCGGCGGCGGCGGCGGCGGCGGCGGCCGCGGTGGGCAGCGTGGGGCGCCTGTCGCAGTTCCCCCCCTACGGGCTGGGCTCGGCCGCCGCCGCCGCCGCGGCAGCCGCCGCGTCCACGTCGGGCTTCAAGCACCCCTTCGCCATCGAGAACATCATCGGCCGGGACTACAAGGGCGTGCTCCAGGCCGGCGGGCTCCCCTTGGCGTCCGTCATGCACCACCTGGGCTACCCTGTGCCCGGCCAGCTCGGCAACGTCGTCGGCTCCGTGTGGCCGCACGTCGGCGTCATGGATTCGGTGGCCGCGGCCGCCGCTGCAGCCGCCGCCGCGGGGGTCCCTGTGGGTCCCGAGTACGGGGCCTTTGGGATGCCGGTCAAGGCCCTGTGCCACTCGGCAAGCCAGAGCCTGCCTGCCGTGCCCGTGCCCATCAAGCCCACGCCCGCGTTACCGCCGGTGGCCGCGCTGCCGCCGGCGCTCACGGTCCCCGCGGCGGCGCAGCAGCAGCCGCCGGCGTCCACCCTGTGCCCGGCGACCGCGGCCTCGCCTGCTGCTTCCTTGCTGGAGGCCACGGCCCCCAGCGCGGCCGAGGGCAAGGGCGGCGCCCTGCACTCGGTGCTGGTGCACTCCTAGGGCGCACGGAGGGCGGGGCAGAGACGCCCTGTCCAGGACCGCCCGAGACGGAGAGGGCGCCCTGGTGAGACCAGACAGTGCCTGCGAGCCAGAGCCCTTGCGGGAAAAGATATTCCAACAGACAAACCCGAAAAGTGGATTCTCCAGTGTCTGAATAAATATAACATTTCTGGTGTCTGTGTTTATACTTTGTGGTACAATCAAATTAATGAAAACCAATTTTCAGGTAAGAATTTCTTTTGTAATTAATATAAATCAATAAGTTATGGGGGAAGGCGTGAAGGTGGTGGGAAAAGCCTCATTGGGTGACAGTTTGGAAATGGATTCCGACCCTTGTTCCTGGGAGCAGAAGCCGGCGGAGTTAAAACCTCCCGGGAAGAAATCCAACAGAGTGACGCCGAAGCGGGTCTCAGCCACCAAGTTTCTCTCCTCTAGTCTCTTCCTTCGCCAGCCGCCTTTTGGGACATTCAATACAAAATTGCTTTTCACTAAAGAAATCTCGTTTTAATTAAGAAGGTAAAGAGGGAGGGTTTTACACCGTCATATTCCGGCCAAATGGGTGAAGACACGGTGTCATAAATAAAGTCGCTTTGGAGCGGGGGCAACCCCACGAAAGATCTTTGGGGAATGCAGTTATGTGTCTCAGCTCTGACCCGGGGTCGGGAAGGATGGGAGAACCGCTAAAGCAATTAGTTTGCACAAAAGAGAACCACAGCGGCTTAAAGAGTAAAGCCCCAGATTCCAAAAGTAAAGTTCGGAAACGCATCCAAAGAGACAATAGAGGCGACTTTCCACCTGCAATTCGTTTGAATACCAATCAGATGAAACCGATAAGGAGCCCAAGAATAATGTGAATTACCATGATCCGTTCAGTTTGGATTTTTAAAGAGAAAAATCACTTGATCAAAGGACGTGCTCCTCTAATTCATGATTGCGAGAAAAACCTGCCACACTGCTGGGCACTATTGCAGGGGCGTTTCCTGGCGATTACCTTCCAGTCTCCTCGCGACCAAAGCGAGGTGATGATCCCGTCACCTTTGCCCCCTGCGATCGATTTGGTACTATTTCGTGTTCTTTTGGGGCGCGTATCTTTTTCAGGCGAATTCTTCTGTTTCAATTCAGGACTGGGAAAGAAACTTGCCTTGTTACTGTTGGCGTTGCCCCTTTCCCTTCTTTGGGCCGCAGGAATAGCACTTTACTCGCAACAAACGTTTAGGAACTAAGTGGGACGGGGTGGGGAGGAGGCAGCTGCCCTTTCCTTTAAGTCACCTCTGGTTTGTGTCCGCGCGGCGTTCGGGTTGTGACTTTGTGACTGGTTCGTATCTGCCGGTGTTGTTTGCTGTGTTTTCCATTAAAGCTTCTGTCTGGATGTGCCTGTGTGAAGGTGTTTCGCTTCCCAGGAGACAAAGTCACAGTTCGAGTGCCCACAGGTGGTTTAGGGGACTTTGCAAACCCCACCCCCGATTTTAGGTCTTAAATTCCGAACTTTAAATGGGTGAGTTCACAGGCGAGCCGCCGAGAGAGGCGAATTTCCTCCATAGCTCCTTTAATCCGTTGGCATAGTTGTCTTCTTTTCTACCTTTTTTTTTTTTTTTTTATCATGATAGTTCCTTAACTGAGCTCACGTTCACCTCGATGCTGGAGACTGAATTAGTAAACCTGGCAGAGTGATTTTTCTTTTCCTCTTCCCGACTGAGGTTCGTTTCATCGCGCCATCACCGCCATGGACCAACCCTTGCTTCCCTCTCCAAGGTCCTTGGGGGCGGCCCACAACTCGGCTGGGTTCGGCCAGGGTCTCGGTGCTAGCGGGCTGAGTGCCGGGCTGCGCCCCGGCCCCCTGAAGCCTGCGGACAGAGCCCCGGGGCCGGGAGATAGGCGCCGGGAGCCGCCACTGCAGCCGCAGCAGTTAATAACGAGATGCGCGCCAGGCCGCGGCCAGGCAGGACCTGTTGCGCGCCGCGCGGGGCGGCACCCTCGGGAAGGTTGGTCGTAGCCACTGCAGAAAACTGCGTGGCTAGCCGGTGAGAGGGTGCGGGCCGGGTGCAGGGGTACCCCACCGCGGCGGGGCTGGGGGAGCCAAGCCCTGGCCGCCGCCCTGCGCCTTTGGGCAGGGCTCCATCTTGAACCAGCCGCCCTTTGCGCAGCCCAGCCCAGCCGCAGCTTCCTCTGAACTTTCACCAGAAGGAAAGAGCCAACAAGGTGACTTGACATAATAATGAAGCCGGCGGGATTTTC
This sequence comes from Dasypus novemcinctus, assembly GCF_030445035.2. NCBI lineage: Eukaryota > Metazoa > Chordata > Mammalia > Cingulata > Dasypodidae > Dasypus > Dasypus novemcinctus. The sequence goes on along the minus strand of NC_080680.1, from coordinate 32,030,122 downwards.
ATTGTATCTTATAATAGGTATTTCCATGCAACCTTTATTAAAAGTCCCATTGCTGCAGGCCTGTAAGTTTTGGCATCGCTTGGCATGCGCGCCTTAGCTTAGGCCACGGCTTCCTTGGACGCTCAAGCAATTAGGCGTGCTTCCCATTCTTCCGGTTTGGGACTCTGCAAGGTTTCTTGAGGAGTTTTCCTCTACATTTGTCTGAAGCTGTTGAAAGAAGAAAAAAAAAGGGAGAGGGGGAGACACTGATATGGGGTCACGTTTTTTGGGGACTTGGGAGTCTGGCTTCTCAGTCCACCCCCGGTGAGTTGGTGCCTGGAAGCCCTGGGCCCAGATCGAAGGAGAGCTGGATGCCCAGGGTTTCTTTAAAAGAAGATCTCTTTTTCTTTCCCCACCTGCCGGAGAGGGCCAAAGTGCTCTTTACTGGAGCCAGCGGTCCCGTTTCCGGGAGAGGGGCACGGCTTGAAGTGACGTTTGTCCAAGTGACAGCCCCTCCCGAAAAGAGAGGAGCGTGTGGGCCTGCGGCCGCAGCGGCTGGCCAGGATGAAGACTTGATCCTCACCCTTTCTCCCGACCCAGCCCTGCGGTGGAGCCCCTCCTACCACAGTTTTTGTTTTGTTTTGTGGTAAGGAGAGAAAGAAAGGAAATGGGAAGGCAGGGTAAGTTTAGAGGTCATTTCATCCTGGAGGGAGGCCTTAATACCCCAGGGAGGCACAGAGTTTGGACTGGAGAACATGGGAATTCATGTAAATAAACAAAGGGAGAAGGGCTTTTCGGCCAAAGCCTGGATCCCAAGGGAGGCCACATGTAAAGTACTTAGCACCGCCCTGAAGACCCTCTTGACTAAGATGGGATCTGCCCGTGACCCTTACTGCATTGTGAGGGACTTCATTCCCATAAGTAACCTCTGCCCGGGTTTCCAAGCCCGGAACCTGACTGAATTAGTCTTGGCAGACCTTTGGGAGATGCTGGAAATGGGAGAATTCCAGGCCCGGGCCCACTGCCCACCAGAATCAGATTCTTAACCCTTTGTGCCCAAACTTCCAAAGTCATTGGAGGCAGAATCAGTGCTTGTTTTAAACATGTTCATAGGATTCGAGTCATTAACAAATTATTGTCCTGACAATCATAAAACTATGTAGAGAACCACCAAAACTGATACAAGAAGAATTAATTAAGACTTATATTTTGGTAACTCAACTGAGTATCGATCTAATCTGATCCCACATGTATCCTCTCTACGGTTATATGTTGGAATGAAGGGAAAGTAAGTTCTGGACAAACGTGAGAGGGAAGTGCCTCATAAAATTAGGACAATCTCAGTTCACAATTTTAATAAAAATCACTCTTGGTAGACTAAGCACTGGTAGAGGCCAACATGAAATTATACTCCTTGCTTCTAGAATGATAGAAAAGACTGGAGTTGCTCACCCTGTATCCCTCTTAAATGAATACACAGAACCCATAGACATGTAGAGAGAACCAACCAAGAGGAAGAAAAGTTTTATTGTAGATGTTGCTAAAATAATGGTAGAAGAAAAACAACTTGTAATGACCTAATTGATTCTCTTTCCTGGGGAAGCTGAGAACAGAGCTAAGGGCTAAGGAAGGATGAAGGGATTTCAGCCGTGGTTCCAAGGAGACTAGGCCCTCTTGCAAAGGCCAGGACTGGCACACTTGGCATCTGGTGCTTAGGAAGCCTGTCAGTCAGGGCTGGCTCATGGTCAATTATCTCTTTAAGTAGACTGGCATTGGTCCAGCCAGGGAGGAGGTCTAGCTGCATACCGAGGAATCAGAGCCAGTTAGTTGGAAGTGGCACTGCTGAACTCCAGGCATCTTTTGCATTGAAGGGTTTGGAAGACTGATCAGCACCTCTCCTGGGATTCAAGGGTGTCACTTGCCTGCTTGGCTCTAGTACACAGAGACTCAAGACAGAAAGGAAAGAGAATGAATGCCTTTGGAGGAGAAACCTTCATCATCAAAGCCGCTGATTCCCCTTAAATTTTACTCGCCTGACAAAATTGCCATTTCTGATGCATGCAAAATTATGCAGAGATCCTTGTCAGTCTCAGTGAGATTAAGATGCTCCCTTGGAGAAGAATTCACGTTCTGCACTGTCCCCAGTTGTGAAATGGGGAGAAAAGGATCGTTTGGGGGCATGTTCAGGCGTGAATGATGTAGCAGGGGTTTGAAATGGCATTGCTGTTTACCAGGGGGTGTGTCAATGATTCTGGGCAGGGGTGGGGGGTGGGAGGTAGAGTTTGTATTGAAAATGAGAAATTAGGGAAATGGTTTCAAAAGCCAACCATAACCACTCTGTGGGTGAAAAGGCAGAGTGGGGATCCTAGTGTAGGTGGGAAGGACTTGCAGACAAAAGGCAAAGCAGTTTTTTCAAGTCCAATATTCTCATTTTGCTCATTCCAAGTATTTTCATTAACTTTAACTTTCAAAGCTGAAATGCCACCTTGTACCCTCTGAGAAAGATTGAAGAGATCTGCTAGGGATTTGAATTCAGTCTTAAACCACTGTTTCAGTGGTATGAGTTTGGCAAAATTCCAGAAGTGCTCTGTCCCAAGCACTTTCCCCCCTAACTATCCCATGTGTATTTTAAGGAAAATTTAAGCCATATGTTGTTCTTTCCCCCTTGCATCCACTTGTAGTTATATTGAATTTTAGCATTCTCCATGAAATTCAAATTCTGAGTTTTAAGCCATAATAGATTCATATGATCTCTACACAGTCACATGATATACACATATATCATTAAGCAGGATAAAAAGCTTTTGGGAACTTCAGTTGTATTATTACAGTAACATTTCTTTAGAATGAAAAGTCATACCAAGAATGCCATATTAAAAACAATTGCATGCAATTATCAAAAATTTTTAAAAAGCTAACTTAGTGACTCATAAATGTATTTTAAAAGAAAATTGCTAAGACCATATTTTTTATTATATTCTACTTGATCCGAATAGTTCCTTCCTGTCACAAGGTACAGGGTTTTTGGTGCACATGAGACACCCCAGCTTTGCTTGTAAGTCACCAGACCTCATTACTGCGACATCATTTTCAAAATGCCTTAGAATATGATTTCCCATCTGAGCCACTTCCAATTCTGTCAGCACCTCCACAGACAGCGTGTTTTTACTGGATGCTTAGTGAGAAGGGAGCTGGAGAGCTACAGTTCAGTCCAGCTGAACTCAGATTAATTCCAGAAGGGATTTACAATCATTAAAACACACATGAGGGAGGGAGGGAGGGGGGAAGAGGGGAGAAAGGAAGGAAGGAGGGAGGGAGGGAGGGAGGGAGAAAAGAAGGAAGGAAGGAAAGAAGGAAGGAAGGAAGGAAGAAAGGAAGGAAGAAAGGAAGGAAGAAAGGAAAGGTTTCTTAGCTAGAGAGTACAGTGCACTATTTAACTCCCTCAGCCTTATTTATAACCTAAAAAGCTAAGGCTTTAGTCTCCTGAAGAATTCATCCCAGGTGAGGATTTTGCTACATTAACCTTGTGGCAATTTATTTTATACAGATTAACCTAAATACCCAGAGGGAAATATTTAGATAAATTATGCTATTTATATACTATGGAATATTGTGCAGCCATTATAAATAATGTTTATGAAATTTTACTCATGTAGAAAATGTTTATAAACTCCCATTGAGGGAACAGTATATACAGTATGATCTCAACCACATAATGTACATTAAAAATGCACTGGAAGGAACCACATCAAATATTAACAGTAGTAGCTTTAGAGTGGGGAAATTATAAATAATTTTATTTACTCGTTTTCCATATGCTCTAGATGTTTTTAGGTTGCCCACACTGATCATGTTTTCCTTTTATAATTAAGGAAAGAATTATTCAAAAGTCTATCCAGTAGGGAAGTGGACTTGGCCCAGTGGTTAGAGCATCCGTCTACCACATGGGAGGTCCGCGGTTCAAACCCGGGGCCTCCCTGACCCGTGTGGAGCTGGGCCACGTGCAGTGCTGATGTGCACAAGGAGTGCCCTGCCACGCAGGGGTGTCCCCCGCATAGGGGAACCCCACATGCAAGGAGTGCGCCCCAGTAGGGAGAGCCCCCAGCACAAAAGAAAGTGCCCAGGAATGGTGCCACACACACAGAGAGCTGACACAACAAGATGACACAACAAAAAGAAATACAGATTCCCATGCTGCTGACAACAGAAGCAGACAAGGAGATACAGCAAATAGACACAGAGAACAGACAACCGGGGTGGGGGGAAGGGGAGAGAAATAAATAAAATAAATAAATCTTTTTAAAAAAATCTATCCAGCCAGTATAACTAACATTGTAACAAATTTAAATTTAAGGGGGTGGGGCATGAAGAATTGGCTGATTTAAATATATTTTAAAACCAAAGAGCAACAAAAGCAAATGGAGTGGTGGGGGGTGGGGAGCAGGTTATATGGGAACCTCTTATGTCTCTTGTTTTTTATGTTTTTTAATGTAACATCCCTTGTGATCTATTAATTTTAATTAAAAATTTTTTTAAATAAAATTAAACAAACAAACAAACAAATAGAACTGTGCCTTGCTGCTGTGCCTGACTGGAGTTCCAATAGAGCAACCCCTTCTGGAAGGAAGAAAAGGAGGCTGTCATTTTAAACTATGACCCAGGACAATTTCTGAGAAAAAGCGTCCCATAAACCAGAGAGGGAACATGTAAAATTGTTAAAGTTACAAAGGGGGCTTGCCAGAGAATATATCTCACATTTTTTATTACCTCTTATATTAGTTCTTCCCTTTTCATCTTTGGTACTTCATGAACTTTTTGTATTAATTTTTGAAATCATACAGATAATTTTTGAAGCCATATAGCTAATGAACACAAAGTGAATTGTATTCTACAAGCTTAGGCATTTCCTTCTGAATGAAGAATAATTGTGCCAAAAATAGTAATATAACTTTTCTTTTTCCTCATTGACAAACTTTTTGTGTAGTGACAAGATTTTCAAGGGAAATATTTTAGATACTATTTGTATGAGTTTAAGTAAACCTGTAGATGTCTTCCCTATCTACCCTATCTATAGCAAAGTAGCTTAATTTTTTAGAAAAAGCAAGAGTCTACAATTACCCAGAATATTGGGTAATTCGGGAGATTGACCCTATCTTGATTTTTATGCTAGAACTCTGACAACCTCCAAAAAAATGACTACTACATAATTGAGATTTGGGAGTTTAAATAATTTTGGAGAACTAAAATTGTTGAAATAATAAGACCAAATTTCTAGCCCAAGGGAACCAGAACATAATCAAATATATCCTGCATCGCTAACTTGGAGTACAAAATAAGATCCTATTTCTTTGATATACAAAAAGTTTGAACCCTTATCTCAGTTACTAATAGAAGGTTTCTTCTCCTCTTCCCCAAGTCAGAGAACCACATGAATTGACATACACAATTACTCCAGCCTTACAAAGAAAAAGAGAAAAAAAAAAGGAAAATCTAACAGTGCTAGCATTGCTTCTCAAACTTTAGGAGCAGAGGAATCATCTGGAGGGGTTTCTAAGACACAGATTGCTGAACCCCACCCTCAAAGATTCAGTAGGCATGAAGAGGTTCCTGCGATTCTGCTTTTCTAATAGCTCCCAGGCAATTTCTGGGTCCCTGGTCACACCTTGAGAAGCTCTGTGCTAAAGGTTTCCTTTCTCTGCTTCTGCTCTCGCTAGCACATGGGGGTTTCACCTCGACGATGGAAGCAATTCTTTTTTGTGAGGTCCCCTCAGCTGTAGCCATTTCAGTCCATCAGAGATATCCAAATAGCTTTGAACATCATAAGAAAGGTGTTCAGACCTCCATTCCTTTTTTCTCAAAAGCTCACTGGTGGGAGCAGATATGACTCAGTGGTTGAGCGCCAGCTTCTGGCATACAAGGTCCCTGGTCAATCCCCGACCAAGAAAAAGCTTGTTGGTGCCTATCAAATTTACCCCTCCCCTCCCCAGAACCTCATGAGTACTATATATTAATGCACAGAAGGAAAGCATAGAAAAACCCCATATGCCCTCCCCATTGTGTCACAAAAAGTCATAGAAAAGTAGAGTGGAAGAATAGCTTTCTCATTTCATCAGTGAGAAAACTGAGGCATAGTTACTTGAGAAGCAAGTAAGTGAAAAATAAACCCAGAAGTCAGTTCAGTCTTCTTTCCATTCCTGTATGTCATGGGTCTTGTCTTTCCATCATAAGCCAGCCATCATAAAAGCATTGTTTTAATCAATGGCCTTAGGGAGCTGTTATTTCACTTCTTTCCTTCAAGTGGTGCAATCATGATGTTTGTATACAGCCATACTTACAATACGTCTCATTCTTTAAGGCTGAGGCACTAAAGAGTGTGCATTCTAATAAGTGTTACCAGGATAGGAGGTAGAGTCCTCCGATCTTTGAGAGTTCATGACATGATCTAGAGCCTCATCCCATGTGCTGTGGCAGACTCACACTAAAAGTCCTTCTGTCATGTTTGCCAGGAATTTCTCCCTGGTTACCTTTCTCCATTCACTCTAGTCTTCCTACAGGTTGCTTACCTCCCCACTGTCTTCTTCCACTGTCTGACTCCCCAGCCCACTCCAGCTGCTTGCTTTGCCCCTCATCCTACTCCACTCCAATTCCTGTTAATTTTTTATGAAGTTAATTAATGCTTTCTGTTTCCCTCTTTCCAGACCTTTGACATGGGACTTCACCTTCTACATTGAAAGTAGTCTACCAAATTACTTTCCTACAGGAAGCCAGCCCTTTCCTTAAGAACTAAGCTGTTAGTTATTAAAGTCTCATTTTAAAATCCAACTGTATACACATATTCATTCTACAAACATTTATTTCAGGAACTTTGCCAGGTGCTAGGAATAACATATGTTCCCTACTGTGGCAATTATTAAACTATTGTCTCACATCTCCAAACCCACCCCTTTGTACTCTGCTCTGAGATACTGGAGCTGGGACCCTGCAAAGCACACTTCTGATTTGCCCAGCTGGTTAATTTTAGATCCTGGCAATCTGGGGCTCTGGAGGGAGACAGCAAGGTGAGAGGAGAAAGGGATTTGCTCCTCCCTGTTGTTCCCTTTGGGCTTCCTCTCCACTTGCCATCCTTGAGAGCATCACCCCCAGTCAGGCTTCTCCACCCTGCCAGCTGCAGTTCCTTCCTGTGGCAGCAACTGAATCCAACACTTACGGAACCAGCTTCATCATCCCCCTGTCAGAACCACCAATACCAGTCAGCAGGCACCCCCTGCAGTTCTGGGTTTAGCTTGTGGGCATCTGCTCTAAGTTTCTAAGTGTTAATAATTCTGACCTCTCCCCTTTGTTCTCTCTGCCCTAGGGTTTAGCTGCTTCCTGCAGTTGCTACTACAGTGATAACTTAGAGTTCTCTTTTTACCTTTTCAGTTATTAACACCTTTACATTTTGTTAACAATTCAATGTATTAAATTCTGTTAAAATACCTAGAGTGGTTGCTGTCTCTTGGCTGAACTTTGTCTACCCTCAAGGACCAGATAGTTTGAAGAGAAGATGGTCTCTTCTGGCAAGGGTGGATGCAAAGAAAGCACACGAGAGCATGGGAGGAGAAAGTTAAGGTTCAAATTTATAATATGAAAAAGCATGCATAGATATAGATGAGTTAATATATATCAACCAACAAAAAATGTTAAAGCAATTTCTTCATCTTTACAAATAAGATGTACTCTTTTTTTTTAAAGATTTATTTTTATTTATTTCTCTCTCTTACCTGCCCCCCCTCCCAGCATCATTGTCTGCTCTGTGTCCATATGCTGTGTGTTCTTCTGTGACCACTTGTATCCTTATCAGCGGCACCGGGAATCTGTCTCTTTTTGTTGCTGCATCAGCTTTCTGTGTGTGTGGCACCACGCCTGGGCGATCTGCCCTATTTTTGTGTGGGGCGTCTCTCCATGGGGGGCGCACTCCTTGCACATGGGTTATCCCTACGCGGGGGGCACCCCTGCCTGGCGTGGCACTCCTTGCACACGGCAGCACCACGGGTGGGCCATAAAGTGTTTTAGCAGTGTGCTCTTGTGTTATCTCTGCATGCATTATTGCCTCCTGATTGTGAAAACTTTCATCTGCTTACAGGTAGATTCTGTAATCTCAGCAGACCCCAGGAGCTAATTTCCCAGGGTGAAGCTACTCCAGGCCAAACTCATTCATCCTCATCCTCTAAGAATCAAGGAGCAAAAAGGATGCAATTCTTCATGGGAAGGTAGGAGGCTAGAGAGAAAAGTGGTGAAAAACTCACCATTGGGAGCAAACCAACTAATCAAATAAGTGGAATGGAAATAGGTGTTTTTCAAAATTTCCAAATTTGACAGTTTCTGCTTATAGATGTAATATGAGTATATGAAAAACTTTTGTAAGTATTTACAATAAAAAGGCAAGTATTTGTTGAGCTCCTACTGAGGTAAATGCTTGACAACCCAAATCTCATTTAATGTCACAGCTCTTTAATTTAGGTGCTTTTATTAGCCTCATTTTCCAGATATGAGAATTGAGGCTTAACAGGTTCATGTAACCACTCAAGACCATGCAGCCAGTAAGCAAAGGAGGAATGGGAATAAGAATTCAGGGTGTCTCAACCCAAAGCCAGAGCTCTCCTTTGGGATGGATGCTGGATACTTTTAGCTCTTTAAGAGCATCAGAGAAAAGAATAGTGAGTTGCAATGAACACACTCCAGGGACTTTTGCACCGTTTCCTTTGAGGGCAATAAAGACGTGTTTAGAAATAGTAACTTTGAGGAATGTATTCAAGTGCTTAAAAAAACTAAGTAGCTAATGAATGAGTTCAAGAGAAACTTGAGCAATATGGGGTCCATGTAAGATTTAATTTAGTTGTCAGAGACCAGACCGACACACTGCATATTACTTTGCTGATCTGATGTTGGTATGTGTGGAAATGTTTTCAAAATTTCTGAAGCTATTTATCATTTTCATTGTCAGTGCCTACTGGTATAATACCCAGCTCATGGTAAGTTCTTAGTAAAGGTTTCTTGAATCAAAAAATATTTTGTTTAACACTTACCTCCATCCTAATTTAAGAAATAGCCAACTGTGTGGCCTATCTGCCTAAATTGTTAATTTGAAGGAACTTAGGTGATTAACTCCTAATAAGCTTATAAGGCTTTAAGAGGGACTTAACAGAAATTCGGCTACTTTGCAAAGTCAAAGAGCAAGTTTGTACTCTAGCCAGGACTGAATCTCAAGCCTAGCTCTTATCCAGTGTTACATACCTCTTTGAAAAGTTTCTTAACTTCTCTGTTTCTCAACTTCCACATTTTTAAAGCCAGACAAATGAGACCTACTTCATTATATTTAATTTAAACAATAAATAAAATAAAATATGTTGACCACCAAAATTGAAATTCATATTTTCAAAAGCCAATTGAAAAAAAAAGAGAAAAAAAGCCAATTGAGAAATGTTTCTTAGTAATAGGAGACAGACTGAACAACTCTCTTAAAAATTAATATGATTCAGAAAAAGAAGCCAGCTGAAAAAAGGAAATTGTTTTAGACAATATATTATTGTAAAAACTAGATCCAGGCAATATTTCTTACAACTTTTCAAAGCTGTGTGATGATTTTAAAATCATATTTATAGAAACAATTTCCTGGATTTAAAATTAATTTTGGCATTATATAGTATATACTTAAAAGTAAGTTTTCCTGGTTTCAAAAATATTAAAAACATATTAAAACAAAAATCATAAAATGATTTGAAAGTTATTTAAAATGAAAATGAAATTTTAGACTAAATAATGGCAAGAAGGCAAAACTTGAAATTGACTGTAATTGAAAGTTCATGTGAAAATGTGGATTTACCCAAAGATGATGAGTAACTACATGCCATATAAATTATAACTGCTGTCAGCACCCCAGGCATATGTTCAATTCTTTCTCCCTCCCTCCCTTTCTCTCTCTCTCTCTGGAATTTGATTCTATTGAATTTTGCCTTTCCTTCAAAGCCCAACTTAAAGTCCAGTTTCTACAATGCCTGATATATTATAGGAACTTGAACATTTCCTTCTGCCTTTCTTCCCAGTTTTCCACCACCCTCCTCTAATCTCATTATTAATCTCTGCTTTCTTCATTCTTAGAGCTTGTTATGAGAACTGTAGCACAGCGTGCCTTGATTTGGACTGTGTATATCACTTGCTCTCTTGACAGAATGAACTGCAGGATTGGAGGGACTTTGTCTTTGTGGGAACCTTCATATTTGTCAGTGCATGTGTTTTCTATACAGCATGGGCTCAGTGAGTTTGTGCTTTTTTTTTTAAGATTTATTTATTTTCCCCTCCCCCACCACCCTGCTGTTTTTGCTGTCTGTGACCATTCACTGTGTGATCTTCTGTATCTATTTCTCTTTTTTGTCTTCTCTCCTTATCTTTCTCCTCTAGGATTCACTGGGATTCAATCCTGGGGACCTCTGATGTGGAGAGAGATTCCCTGTCAATTGCACCAGCTCAGTTCCTGGTCTCTGCTGTACTTCACTTTGACGCTCCCCTTTGTGTCTCTTTTTGTTGTGTCATCATCTTGCTGCATGACTCACTTGTGTGGGCACTGGCTCACCATGTGGGCACTCATGTGGGAACTTGGCTCACCATATGGGCACTCGTACAGGCACTCGGCTCACTGCATGGGCACTGGTTCACCGTGCAAGCATGCTTTCTCTTCTTCTTTTTCACCAGAAGGTCCCAGGGATCAAACCTGGGTCCTCCCATATGGTAGGCAGAGGCCTTATCACTTGAGCCACATCCACTTCCCTGTGTATGTGCTTTGATAACAGAATTACCCCTTTGCCTTGGTCTCTCAAAGCTGATTGCTACAGATACAGGAGGATTCTCTGTTGCCTAGCTCCATTTGTATCTCCTGTGCTCATATCATGCTCTGCAAGATGAAATTATGTAGAACTGATGGCCACTGACAGGACTCAACTTAAGGTATTGCAGGTATCCCAACGGTAGTTAGGCAACTTGCTCTGCTGCAGATTTAAATTGATCAGAAAAATCATTTTAAAGTTCTAATCCCAGATGTCTGGCTCTTGTCAGCCTTATCCAAAGGGCAACATGGCAATGAGAACGGCTTAAAGCTTGAATTCCATCTCTAAAATTTACTAGCTCAATCACTTTAATAATTTATTCTTTACAGACTAATATGAATCCCCAAAATAATCATATATAGTAGCTCCTAGTCTCCACTCCCATTCCCATTTTACAGGTTAGGAAACTGAGACTCAGAGGTTCACTTCCACTCAAGGCTACATGTTTGTGGCAGGATTGGTACTCAAGGCAATCAAATTCAATTCCACTCTTAACTTCAATGTTATATAATTTGGCAAGCTCCTTAGCCTCTGTTTCTCTGTTTGCTCATCTTAAAAACTAACAAATAGTTTCTACATCATAGGGTTTTGAGGTAGAAGACAAATAAACAGTAGCTCCATTCACCTGGAATTGTGCAACTTCATAAGCTAAACCAATCTGAATTAAAACTGTTGGTAGAAAGAAAGGAACATTCTATGTAATGCCCTTAATCTCATCCCCCGTTTTTCTGATTATTGGTTTCCCAGTAAACCAGATGCTTTGTGGATGCAGAATTGAAACTCCAATGGAGAGATGCCTTCATTGCTTCTTAGCAATTTACACACTTTTGCTGTGAGTGATAGAGGCCTTTTAAAAGAGTGCTTCCCACATTTTATTGACAATAGCTTTTTCTTTTACAAATAGAAACAATCGTGTGAATTTACATACCTATCAACCTGAGATGGGTTAGCTGTGTCTAACTGCTGGTCAGGAAACTCAAGTCTAGAAAGGAAACTGTCTTTAGTTTCACAAAGGAGAGGAAATCTTGTTGCTGCTTCCTACTGTGACAAAGAATGGATGTAGAAAGTACAAATGGCCTACACCCACACTACTGAATTCCTTACCCCTTTTCCACAGCAAATGATCAACATCCAAGGGCAATATTATTATAATGTTCATTTTTAAAAAATAGTAACGCGCCAGGATCATCAATTTTTGTTTCCTTTTTTCTCTTTTCCTCCTATGTGGTGATTTAAAGCCAATAAATGTATACTTTGATGAATCATTGACTTTTGATCTCTCTATCATTCAATCAAGACACCATAGCACCCATTCTATTTTGTAATGTATTTGTTGTGGAAGCAGAGAGAGTCAATGATCATGTATTGAAGGCCAGGACTCAGGAATATTCCTGAGAAGGAAAATTTTTTTTTTTTTTTTTAAAGATTTTATTTATTTATTTAATTTCCCCCCCTCCCCTGGTTGTCTGTTCTTGGTGTCTATTTGCTGCGTCTTGTTTCTTTGTCCGCTTCCGTTGTCGTCAGCGGCACGGGAAGTGTGGGCGGCGCCATTCCTGGGCAGGCTGCTCTTTCTTTTCACGCTGGGCGGCTTTCCTCACGGGCGCACTCCTTGCGGGTGGGGCTCCCCCACGCGGGGGACACCCTTGCGTGGCACGGCACTCCTTGCGCGCATCAGCGCTGCGCATGGCCAGCTCCACACGGGTCAAGGAGGCCCGGGGTTTGAACCGCGGACCTCCCATATGGTAGATGGACGCCCTAACCACTGGGCCAAAGTCCGTTTCCCAAGAAGGAAAAATTTATTAACGACTGGCTGGGTCCAGGGGCTCAGCTATTCAAAGCGAGCCCTGAATAGGATTTCTGCTTTTATGAAAAGAGGACTTTGCTTCTTTAGTTTCTTAGAGTTTTAAGTGTTTGTTTGAGTACCAGATAGACCTTGAATTAACATGTCGCCCACATTCCAGGTAAGCTTGAATTAACATATCATGTATCTTCCCAGTAAGCTTGAATTAACATATCTCCCACATTCCGTCTGGATGTAACTTTGAATACACTTTCAGTCTACATCCTTTCTGAAAATTAAAGCCTATAGGGTCTTCATTACTTAATTGGCTTTTTAGAAACTAGATACACTTGGATACAGTGTATCCACTTTTTAGAAACTAGGTACACTTGGATACAGAATTAGATAATTTTGAATTCATGCACAGGCTATATTATATTCCCCCCTGTGAGGCCAAGTTTAATTTTATTAAGGTTTGGCATCACTATTTCTGGAGTTATGAGGTAGGCCACTGTCTGTGTTTTTACTGCATTATTTATTAAAGAGTGTACTCTAGTTATTATTAAGGGGATGAAACAGGGAAGTATGATGGGAGCATGGGAGGAGTTTCTGCGGTTTGCTGTTTTGATTGATTACCCCACCTATCAATCCCTCAGTGGGGGCCCAATGATGAAGTCCTTGGGGAACATCTGGGGCTTTCCATTGCTCTCAGAAGAAGTCTTTGTTCTGGATAGCAGAGTCCTGGGGGTGGGGGTTTTCCAGCAGCCATCTTGGGGGTTACTGGTGTCCATGTGGACTCTTTGCCAGGTTCCAGATCTGTCTATTAATTCCCTAGCTTACTAGCCTGCTTTATTCTCCCCTCAAAGAGTTTACACCTTTAATCTTAAATGGGTGCTGAAGGGAGATGTTCTTTCTTCTGCAGCTACTTCCTGTTGGTTATGGACTGTAGTTCCTACCTGACAAAGTGTAAAAAACTCTGTTATTCTATTTTGGTTGGAGGAAGATGGATCTGGCATCCTGTATGAAGCTGGAGGAAGTTTTCATATGGTTAACAAGATTTGATTCTGGAAGAAATAACCTTAATTAGAATTTTGAGAAAATATGGTCTCACTAAGAGGACACTGGACCATAGTAGAAAAAGTCCGGTGCCTGCAAAGGTGGCATTTTCCTAAAGTTGGTGGGAAGCAGTATATATATGTTAACTTCAGAGAGAAACTGCAATAGACAACGGGGTTAGGTATAACTTGTCAATATTAGTTTTTATAGTAGAGGAGAGGAATGAGAAGAGGCATTCCTTTTTTTCAGTTAAGCTAAGGAGATAAAAAGAGGCAAAGTCTTTTAAAGGGAAGTCTGATTTGCCTTTTTTTAGCAATAGGCATTTGGGTTAGAGTTAAAGGAAACAGTTGATTTTGATATAGACACTACTTAGCTCTGTCTTTTGAAGAGGCATCTCAGGCTGTCTAATGACTGGCACTCATTTGTTCCATCAGGCGCTTCTGGTGAACCAGCACTTTTGGGTAGCTGACTTTATTCAGGGTTAGTACACCAAACTGGATATTCCTTTAGCTTTAATAGCTGTGGGAGTGATCAGAACGACAGAGTAAAGTGTTTGTATTTTGGCTTTATTTGAGCAACTCCTGATAAATTTTTTTGTTTTTACCAGGCTTTGTCTCTTGAAAACCCGTTTGGCTAAGCTGGTTAGGGCATCCCTCCCCAGATGAGTGCCTTGGTGAAGTTCATGAAGGACTTTTCACTGCACTGCTCCTGGCAGGTAGATCTGAGCATTTCCAACAAGCTACCCATCAGTTTCTAGGGTGAACCCCAAGCTAGCTGCCCTGGTTTGGTTACCTTGGGTACACTGTGGAGCTTTAAGAACTAGTACAGGTGCTGGAGTAAGGTGTAGGAGGGAAACCTGGGTTGAGAGTTTGACACACCTTTATTTTCACCTCAGGGGTTTCTAGTAATTGAGCCTGTAAGCCACTGGTGGCCCTGGGCTCAAGCACATTCTTTACCTGATATGCGGTGAAGACTGTGAGAGGTTGCCCCCAAGTTAATTTGATGGCTTTTTCAATTTGAAAAGCTGTTGGTTTCACTGCTTTTAGGCAAGGTGGCCATTTTTATTTTATAGACGTATTCATTAACTATTCAGAAAACGAAATTGATCAGGACTTTTAACACATGTTCAATGTCCTTTTGCATATGATTTACTAGAAGTATTCCCATAGTCACCAAATACATATCTAGAATAGGATATAGGTACAGTATTCAATACTAAATAACGTATTACTCAGTACATAAGTCTTTTCTTGAGCTGCAGTTAATACCTTTAATTTCAGGTTTGCAATACCATGCCGGTTATTTCTCCATGGGAGCAAGCTATAGTGCCAATTGTGTTTAAGTTCTACTTACAGTATTCTAGTATTCATTGCTTTACTTTGTCTGTTCTTCACAGAAGCTGCAGCACCATTGGCCCTAGAGAGAAACTAGGGAGCAGATTTTACTGGCCTGGTGCATAGCACTCTCTGGCACTATGAAACAGTGCCAGTCTGGAGATGATATCCATTGTACATTTGGCTGTACTGAGCCACTGTTGGCTGCTGCAGGAGTTTGAAACTGCAAAGGAATAGTTCCCATCCACTTCAGGAGCACGACCAGAGATGTAGTAGATACTTTTATTGTTTTAGGGGTCAGTGACCAATCTAGCCAATAACTCATATGGAGAAGTACCCTGCAGTGTATTGGATGCCCGGTTTGAATGCACAAGAGAGTTTGATAATGCTGAAGTTTATCTCTTGATTTTTATATATCTTTTAAACATTTTTAATACAATGTGTTATATATTAAAAGAACTTTTAGTACTTTGCTTTTTACTTTTATACTTTTACCATGAAGATGTTAATTCCACAGGTATTTTATTTTAGCAGTAGAGGAAAAAACATTTTCCTTATTTTTAAAATAAAAATTGAAGACTCTCAATGGAATCAAGGTAACTTTTCACAACCACCACTTGAATATGCACAGTGAGGTGACTTCCAGACGGGTTTTATTGTTATGAAGTTACTTTTTGCCATTATTACTAATTTAGATTTTTAATTAATAATGGCTTTTTAAAACTGGCCATTCAAATACCTTAGTTTGGAAGATGCTCTTACAAACTTTCTATACTTAAACACAATTACATAGACTGGTTAATTTACCTTAGATTACAATTAGCAACAGATGGATTTTACTTTACATATTTCAGAGAGGGCAGATTTACATTTTTTTAAAACTCAATTTCATTAAACACGAACATACAGTTTTTATAATTTTAAAGATCCAATACATATAATGTTAACCTATTAATCTGGCATCCCATAAACCAAAGAGATAACAGCCAAGCCAAATAAGTTGAAACGGTTATTGTTTAAACAAAGAATGTTGTTTTCTTTTTTTCTTCTTTCCTTTACAGGGGTTTAAAACCTCTTGTCTTTGATAAAATTTAAAAACTGTGAATAATCTTAGAAGCATACTGACTTCTAGGCTCTGGAATATAATATAATTATTTAACTTGCTTTAATTATAATTTAGTAAGGATTTTTTCATAGCTTTTAAGGACTTGTCCTTTACTTACTGAAATTCAGTAATAGAATTAGTAATTACCCTTATTTAAGGCTGTTAAAAGTTTTAAAATGGAGAACTACAGGAAAACCTGACTTCATTCCCCAGCCTAGAAGAGTCTTAATTCATCAAACCTGGCCCCTCCCTCAGTGCTCTTGCAAAGAAAGGCCCTTGGGGGCTGGTCAGGTTAAAGAGCTCAGAAAAAAAATTTTTTTAAACAATTATTTGTTAATTTGATATTACCACCCTGATATATGAAGATACATGCTGAACAAACAGGCAGACATGAATAGTTTGACACAAAAGTGCAACTTAGTTGCTTAAAACTTTCTTTTTTTTACAAAACAAGTTTAACTGTAAAATAACACTTGAAAGATTTCCCTAAAGGCTTTCTTTTGCTGGCTTCTCCAGACTGGGGGTTCTTGGTTTCCCCCCTTTGTAGCTTTCTTAATTAATGGCTTATAATAAAAATGTTTTCAATGCTATGATGCAATTTTGCTTTGCTTTAGAACCATAAGCAGAGGCGAGGGGTGGGCCAGACTTGCAGTAACCATAAGCAAAGGCAAACACAGTTTATAATTACCATCACAACAGTTGAAGTCTAGGGGTAGGTGAAATTAGTTACAAGATAACCATAATTAAAGGTAAGTTTAAGTTATAATTACCATTACTATAGTAAGCACTAGATAGACTTGAAGTAGCCATAAACGAAGGTAAATAAGTTTAAGAATACCATTATAATAGCTGAAATCTAGGTTACATCTACTCCACTATAATAATTTCAGTTATAATTATTTTTTTACTGTTTCATTTATAAAGGTACTTATACAATGATTTCAACTCTTAGCTTTTAGAAAGTTTTTACTTAAAATTAACTTGGGCACCTTTATTTATTAACTATGCAATTAAAACAATTTTATTAGTAACAACTTTGTGCAGTTCTTCCACCTTTCCAGCAATTAAATAAATTTCACTCATGAGTTATGCATTAAATCCACTAGTAAGACAGCATTGGCATTTAAAGATTCATTTTTAGGTTACCTTTCACCATTATTCAACTTGTAACAGGCAAGCCCCAAATCTGATTTCCTAGGCATAAGCAAACTGACAAAGTTAAATACAGATTTCAAAGTTGAACACAAGGTTATGCACAGATTAAAACAGAAGAATTTTATATTTAGCATTTCTAGGAATTCCTTGACCTTAATTGATGGCACATGAGGTTTTTTTTTTTTTTTTTATCACTATTCACACCTTTTATAGGCATGACTGAGTTTAAACTGAGAAGTATAAGGTTTATTTCCTCATTTTTTTTAAGAAGACATGACATGAGGTTTCTAGGTTTCAGATATATTTATTCCCTTTTTTTCCCATTTTTACACTGGTTTAACTGGATTTTAGGGTTCTACACAGAGGCTGTTTTTTGGCTATGTGGACCAGCAGCAGGCAGAACTTCCCCATACCTGAGAAGAGACTCCCATGGGGAGCCCGCTGGCATGCCAGAAGCTGTTCTTATCATTCTAGGAAGAGTGAAGAGGCACCCTTTCAGTCAACTGACCTGGCATTCTGTAGTTCCAGCCTAACCAAAGTTCACCATTTCACAAAATTCAATACCACCATCCAGAGGCATGAAAATATACACTGGCATCGAATAAACAGACAAACACTAAAGAGCCATGGCACACAGACAGAAACACAAAGCCCATCAATTTGACTCATAATTTCCATTTCTTCTGTATGGCCATTTTTGAGCTACAACTTGTTAATTATCGCAACCTTAGTGAGGGGAACTTCTAACAGGATTCTTTGTCTACCTTGCTGTTTACAAAACAAGCTCATTTGCAATCCAGCACCAAAACAAAGACCTATTTCTGGTCAAATATTTTCATTGCTCAACTCATATTCAGACCAAGCTTTATTACAAAAAACAATCCACTTTTCTGTCACCAAGATTTTCCAAACCCAGACCAATTTTTCAGGATGCATTCCACTGGAAAGCACTGGGATACTGACGTGTTATTTTCTATGGTGGCAGAAAGGGGGGGGGGGGGGGAGAGACAGAGAGAGAGAGACAGCAGCCAAAATAAAGGCACAAGCTGCAGGAGGCCATTTTTCCTTTTTTTAAAGTAAAGTAGCAAGCAGGACTTAAACCCATCAGTATCTCTCCCACTGTAGCCAAACCTTCACTATTTTAGTGAAGGTAAAACCAGATGCCAACCCCCAGTTAGTTAAAACCAAACATCAGGCTTTTTTCCTTTTCTCTTCAGACCTGGAGAAGACAGCTTCCCCTGAACTTTTGGAGGTACTAGGGTCCTCTTTGGGAGCTGATCAGGTCCCCATTCTATGTTTAAAGTTAGGCTTTCCTGACACTATGCTCCCTGGGGGAGTCTTACCCATCTGGAGTGCGGAGATTTTTTTGTTCTCAGGATTTCTTTTTAAACCCTTGATGTGTCCAGTTTTGTTTTGTTTTTTTTCCCAGGAGGGTTCCGGTGGAGCCCACAACCTCTTTCTGGACTAAAAGGAGTTCAGGGGTGCCCTGGATTGGGGATTGACCTGGGCCCTCCCAGCTTCCTTGGAGGTATCCAAAGGGGCAGCAAAATGCTACCATCTCTGGCCTTTGTTGAGATCCCTGATGAGCCCCCAGGAAATGTTGTGGAAGCAGAGAGATTCAATGATTGCGTATTGAAGGCCAGGACTCAGGAATATTCTTGAGAAGGAAAAACTTATTAATGACTGGCTGGGCCCAGGGACTCCTGTCCAAAAAGCTGAGCCCTGAATAGGATTTCTAGGGTCCCTTTTATACAGAGGATGTAGGTGCTTTTATGAAAAGAGGACTCTGCTTTGTTAGTTTCTTAGAGTTTTAAGTGTTTGTTTGAGTACCAGATAGGTCTTGAATTAACATATCACCCACATTCCAGGTAAGCTTGAATTAACATATTGCCTATCCTCCCAGTAAGCTTGAATTAACATATTGCCCACATTCCATCTGGATGTAACTTTCAATACACATTCAGTCTACATCCTTTCTGAAAATTAAAGCCTATAGGGTGTATGTTATTTAATTGGCTTTTTAGAAACTAGGTACACTTGAATACAGAATTAGATAATTTTAAATTCATGCACAGGCTATATTATTGAGAGAACATAGAGCTAGGGCCAGCAATTCCGTTTCTGCCTGTCTGGTACTGGGAAAACTGCAGGACTTCTCTGACCTTTAATTTCCTTATTTAGCAACATTACTTCCACAGACATTTAGCAAGTACTCTTTATGTAACACACAGTATGCTCAGGATTATGTGATGAGGATAATGACACTGTCTTGCCTATGATACACAATCTTGGCAAAGTGCCCAAACTGAAGCAGGCTAGTAATATAGGGAATTAATAGATGGATCTCGAACCTGGCAAGAAGTCCACATGGACATCAATAACCCCCAAGATGGCTGCTGGAAAACCGCCACCCCCGGGATTGTGCTATCCAGAACAAAGACTTCTGGATGCAAAGAAAAGCCCCGGATGCTCTCAAGGAACTTTATCAGGGAAGCAGACTTGGCCCAGTTGTTAGGGCATCCGTCTACCACATGGGATGTCTGTGGTTCAAACCCCGGGCCTCCTTGACCCGGTGGAGCTGACCCATGCGCAGTGCTGATGCGCGCAAAGAGTGCCCTGCCACGCAGGGGTGTCCCCCGTGTAGGGGAGCCCCACGTGCAAGAAGTGCCCCCCATAAGGAGAGCCACCCAGCGTGAAAGAAAGTGCAGCCTGCCCAGGAATGGCGCCACACACTGTGAGCTGACACAGCAAGATGACACAACAAAAAGAGACACAGATTCCCGTGCCACTGACAACAACAAAAGTGGACAAAAGAAGAACACGCAGCAAATCGACACAGAGAATAGACAACTGGGGTGGGGGTGGGGGGGAAGGGGAGAGAAATAAATTTTAAAAAATAATCTTTAAAAAAAAAGGAACTTTATCATTGGGTCCTCACTGGGGGATTGATGGGTGGGGTGATCAATCAAAACATCAAACAGCTGGAACCCCTCCTGCCATTAGCAAAGGGGTAGACTAATTAATAGTTTATAAAGCAAACCACGAGTCCTGAGGGCACCCTCGCCCTGCTTTCTTGCCTCTGGACCCATTCCTGCCCTCTGCATGCCGCTTTCACCATTCTTCCTCTGCCATGTGGCCATGCAAGTAAAACCTGGGCACGTATAACCTATAATGGGGAATTGTAGCCTGCAATCAGCCCTCTTTATCCCTTTCCACCTGCTTTCTCTCTACCTTTTTTTTAAACATATGATATCAATACAGCTTCTAAAAACAATCCCAAGGCATTATACTCTTGTATATTACTATCATTCTTGAAATAAATATAATTGAGGTTCCTGAATATCTAAATTACATGGTGGTGTGTATAGCATATCATGATTTATACTATTTCAAGGTTTAGAACTCTATAGCCAAATACCCATGTCATTTGATACAGTGATGTATCCTTGTGAATACAATCAGTCTGGATAAGAATCCAAAATAAGACTTAGATCAAAATTTTTAGATTGACACAAATCCAAATGGTTAATATCAGGTGTATGTATTTGTTTCCTGTTACTGCTCTAATAAATTAGCACAAATTTAGTGGCTTAAAGCAACACAATTTTAAACTCTTGTAGTTCTGGATATCAGAAGACAAATCCATTTCACTGGGTGAAATACATGGTGTTGGCAGGGCTGGTTCCTTCAGAAGGCTCTGAGGAGAGAATTGGTTTCCTTGTCTTTTTCAGCTTCAAGTAGTCATCTGTCTCCCTCCATCTTCAAAGCCTACTTTCATCATCATATCTCCTTCTCCTCTTCCATAGTCAAATCTTCCTTTGCCTCCCTCTTATAAGAACACTTGGGATAATATTTAGGGCCTCCTGCACAATCTAGAATGATCACTCCCTGTAGAGATTCCTAATCACATCTGCAGAGTTCCTTTTGCCATTTAAGGTAACAGTCACAGGTTCTGGGGAATCCGATGTGGCTGCTCTGGAGGGCCATTATTCTGTCTGCCAAAGCAGGTTGAAGTTGGCAGATAATGGATTCCTCTAGGTTCTTAGCTACATTACATAAAAGAATTTAAGAACATGCCAATAACTAACTGAGAAATGGGAGAAAAGTACAGAATTACACACCTAAATCTATAGATGTGGGGCTTCGAGGCAGAGAGACCCGATGGGCCTGTGAGATGACCTCTAGTAAACTATTATTTATTCCTCCCCTTCCTAATGTTGGAGGAGGGGCCTCAGCTGTTTGCTGTTTCTGATTGGTTACCACACCTGTTAGTTTCCCAGGGGGCCAATGGTGAGGCCTTTTGAGGGGATCCGTGGCTTCCCATTGAGCCCTAATGGGATTAAGGGGGTCTTGCAGGGTCTTGCGGGCTTTCTTCTTGGTGGTGGTGGTTCCCTCCAGGAGTCTCCAGGCAGGGTTTCACAGCTGCTCGTCTCCCGGCCATGTTTTCTGGCAGGTCTCAGACTCGTCTTCTTCCCTTTTCCTAAACTAACCTGCCTCAAGGTGAAGCACCCATTAATTTGAGGTTATACAGACCTCATGCACATTTCCTACCACGTGAAAATAAGACAATTTTTAATTTCATGTCTTGTTTTGTTCATCGTGGTGAGTTCCATGGAGAACTCCAACTAGAGCAGCTACCATTCAAGATGATGAGAAGCAGGAAAGAATAGAATCAAAGAGAAATTATTAACTAAAACATCCCACTCTACAACCTTCCAATTAACCAAGGACAGGATGATTTTCAATCCACAGGGATCCGTTGCTTGCTTTCAATTTCCGTCTCTAATTAAAAAGTCACTTGAAGCCAATGGGCAACATCCTTGTGCTGAAAAACTTGAGAAGTAAGACAAGACAAATGTTACTAAATGAAGATGTGTCAGTTCTTTTTGCAAGTGGTTGCCCCGGGAACAATTTTCTTCTAGTTTTTAATACTAATATAATATGAAAAATCAAATCAGAAGTCTAATTCAGAACAATTGCCTTAAAACAAGCTAAAAATGTCAAGAATAACTACTTCCTGGAGCTTGATGGGTTTTCAAATATCTGGACCAAATGTGTATAATCTGACTAGTCTACAGAACACCCATGGAGCGTGTGTGAAAGCCCCTAACAATCTGATTAGGGGTGAACAATAAAGATGTTTAAACTTACTAGGAAAATGGAAATCTATGACAAGAGAAAACTTCATTTGATCTTTGAACAAGATAGGGAGAGTTTGAAGCTTCCAAAGTTTAGGATTTCATCTCTTAAGAAAAGGGGGGAAATCTGACCTAAACAATATCACCATGGGTTTGAGGGCCTGATATCCTGCCCTAAGTGTCGATTACCCAAGAACGGCATGGAGAGGGGAAAATGGGTAGGGATTGCTGTCCTCGCTTCACTGAAAAGGCAGAGGTTTATACTGTTTATATGTCATGCACATCTTCCCATTGCCACTTTTAAAAGAGAGGAAGGCAATAAAGCTCAGATGTGCTATTTGTTTGTTTTAGGAAGAGTTAATCCTACATGGTTGATACTAAATGCAAATTCCAGCAGTTCAAGTGACAATACCTGGTGACTCCTTTATAAACCATTTGACAGAGCAGGCATGTATAGGAAATAAGGCAAAGTTTAACTTTTGTAAAATTGTACAGGAGGCTATTTTATTTTCAAGAGGCTTTATGACATGTGCTCAAATAATATGGATCAGCTAACATAAGGCCTTGTTTTCTACCTGTCTTCATTATTAAGCATGTGGTGAAAATGTTTTAAATTCCAAATAGTGCTGTTTTTTTGCTCAGTGCTAAGTATCCTTTCCAATAATAGCATAGGATATTGTACTTGACCGTCTCAATAGTTGTGTTCCTGAAATACAAATTACATTTTATAATATTGAATTGTAATATTCCCAGACTCACTACTATGTAAAGGAGCTAATATATGTATGTTTAAAGCAGAACATACATATATTATACATTATTTCTCATAATAGAAAAACTGAGGCACAAGAAGGATAAGTGATGGATGCAAAAATACCAGCAGACAATTGTAGCACTGAAAAGAGACACTAGACATTTGACTTCCGACCAGAACAGTGAAAAATACACCAACTTCCCTCTCCAAAGCAAGCAATTTTTAATTAATACTATTGACTGCAGATTTAAAGTATAAAAATTACAAAGAAAAAAGGGGCTTTTAAAAAAACCCTTTAAGACATTGTTTCAAGCACATATTACCTGGAAAATTACTTTAATTGTGTGCTTCATTGTGTCCTGTGTTGAACGAGCCTATTATCAATGGCTTTTGTTTTGTTTTATTATTTGATTGATTCTCATCCGATCCTTCTCCCTGGCAGTCAGGGGAATCATCGGTTTTAGATGGAGCATTTAGATTTGCTACTTTTTAACTCATGAATTAACTCTGCATTTGGGGAATCTTTGTGTAGCATCAAATCCACCCTACAGAATTCTGTGATTTAATTTCACTTATGAATTTAAAGGGCTTACAGCTGACTTCACAGTTAAATGCGGATTTACTGAGATGTTGCCCTCCCTGTGGCAGAGACAATTCCCCAACCAGCAGGACTTCGGCGCTCCCAGAGGAAGAGGGTTTGACCAAGGAGGATGAAATTAGCACACACACACAAAAACGTACCATCTGAGACTTTCAGAAAATGCAGATCCAGAGGGAAATCTTAGAGCATAAATTACTTTGAGGGTTTCTTTTTTTTTGCTAAATCTTAGTTGGAGTGATTTGTGTTCTTTCACATGCACAGCTGTGGAGTCTCTGGGGGAATTTCTTGCTCTTTTCATTTTTGCATACCAGCCAAAAACCAAAATCTAAGCTCCAAATGTAGTATCATAAGCCCACATCTGATACGGGTGGATTTCCCAAAGGATGCTGGAAAAGGAACAGATTAAAATCCAAGGGGGCATATTCTGACAACTAGGCTGCACCCTGGGTGGCGTGACGGAGCTGAAAGAAAGCTGAACAGGTGGGATCGAGGGCTGTGAGCTGTGGTTGTGATTGTTATTATTGTTTGTTTGTTTAGTTCTTGTTCTGGCTCTAAACATTGCCAAATTACTGTATCTTTTGTTATATCAGTTACACCGGTGAAATAAATATTTGTTGCATGAATAAATCAGTAAACAAACCTGAGATTATTTCTTGCTCTTCCTGTAATTACTAATGTGATCTCGGCCAAGTGATTTGATCTCTAGTCTTTTAATTTTTTTATCTGAGAAATTAGTCTAAAGTAGTTCTAAGGTTCATTCAATTTCCACTTATTATGGGCTGGGCACTGTTCTAAATATTTCCATGTACAAACTCCTTTCATCTTCACAATACCCTTAGAAAGTAGGTAATAATATTACCCACCTTTAACAAACAAGGAAGCTAAGACCCAGAGAGGTTAAGTAACTTGACTGATGTCATGCAGTTAGTGGCAGAACCAGGATTTAACTAGAAAGACTGACTCCAAAATCCACTTTCCTACCTATAATTCTATACTGCCTCTCTGAAATTCCATGGGAAAAAAGTGAGGAAGAGCATTTTTAATGTATTCCATCAAACCAAGCCTCACCAAAATGCGAACATTTGGTTTTTATTAGCAAGTAAAACATAGCCTATATTCTTGAACCCCAACCCAGCCTTAATGCTCAATCCTTCCCAACTTTCCTAATGCATCATCTCTTTCTGGGTTCCAACCTTTTATGACATCTCTTACTTTACCCCATCTCTCACCCTTATCCTGGTCTCTGTATGTGACTTGGAGATGACAGGAGAGAAGGCATTGCCCACATCATTTGGAAATAAGCAAAAACAAAAATCTGAGTATTGTACTTTGGGGTGTGCATAGAAATGTTCCAGGTGTCAGATGAAAGCCCAATAGAAAGGAGATGATGCATTTGAGTTCGAGTCATCAGGAGCGTTTATTTATAAAGGGACAATTTATGTGGGGTTTAGGGAGAACCAACGCGGCAATTAGTAGCAACAGAGCTGTTACCACCCTTAGGGAGGAAGTGGTTACCAGAACCGAGGAGAGAGTTGTATTGAGAGCCACCTTTGGGGGAGCAGTGACCTTGGAGGGAGGGACACAGCCAGCCTGAGGCTGTCCTCCAGGGAACGGACTAGGGCAATATACACCCTCACCTCACTTTTCTCCCTCCCTGTGATCTTCTGCCACAGGTGGTACTGGACAAACCAAATGGGAAACGATAAGGCAAAGGAGTCAGTTTGTGTAATCCACACAGGTTAGCTTTCTGGGGAAAGAAGTGTGGACAAGAATGGAAAGCATATACGGAGGAGCAAAAGAAAGATATCTGATGGACCTACCCCACTTGGTATTCACCAGAGAGAGAGCTGCTGTGTATCCAGGGAGGGTTAGACTTACCCAGAAATAAAATTTGAAATCCAACAGGTGGCCCCAAACTACTTGCCCAAGTCCCAAGAGCCCATAATTCATACCATCTGCTTTGGTTTCCTTTTCTAAAAATCATCTTTTATCTACAAAACATCTATTTTGTAAGAAATTTTGAAAAAAAAATTCTTCCTTCATGCTCTAGTCTGGAATCGAGAATTTAAAATTTTATAGTTTTTCCTAAGAACATTGTTTGGTTAAAATTTTCAATGGAGTGACAAATGTGACCTTCATCTCAAACCTATCCCTCCAACAGACCCTTGACCGAGTGGCAGTGTATAGTCAATTACTAGTTTTCTCATATATATATTGAGAACTTTCAAAGAGAAAGAAACAATGTGCACCCATCAGTAAAGCACCTAGCAGCTTCTAACTTTTCCATTCAAAGTACTCGTCATCCTTTTATTAGTGACTCCCCTCATTTTTTTCTTTAAAGTAGAGCAAGGTTTTTCTTTGTCTTTTCCACAAAAATTGAAGGGCAAAATGGTTAGGTGACTGCCTAAAACCATGCAACAGAAACAAAGGTGGGAGATGAAAGAAATCTAGGAGTCTAATTAATGTTAAACATCCATAATACCTCAAAAAGCAACTTCTGACACTAAGGTTCAGGATGATGGTTGACAGAATAGAGTGTCTACTGATTTAGAAAACAAATAGAATGTGAAGCATGCGTGTTGGAGAGCCCTTCAGTTTTATTCAAAATGAGCTAAGCAATGCTGCACTAACAAACAAACTAAAATTGGAGTAGCTTAACCCTGAGCCACTTCTTACTTTCACAAAATCTTCTGTGGCTCTAGCATCTTTTTAGGGCAGTTCCTTTATAAAGTGGTGAGTCAGGGATCCAGGCAGTTTGCTTTTACTTTTTGCTATGTCATCTGAAACATGGACATCCACATTGCCATAGCAGGGAAAGAGAACTTAAATCTTTAGCTCAGACATGAACACATCACTTCCACAGATCAGGACTCATCACACAGACCTGCCTATCTGCTGGAGCATATGGATATTTGGTGAGAAGTAAATATTTCTGTGACAGCCCTTATCTCTGAATAGTTATACAGGTAGAATGGGAACTGCTGGTATGAGTCAGGGAGGAAGGGCAGGAGGGACCCTTAGGTACATAAGGAAAGGATAATTTTAAGTAAAGGAGCCTTGTTCTCTCAACCTTGCCTTGGGTCTAAACTTCTTTTCAGAAAGAAGCTGAGAAATCGCTATTCTTATTCATGTAAATCATCACTGAATATTGCTATTGGAACAAATAGGTCAAAATGACAAAAGCACAGGTTTAGAATCAGTTACTATAGCCTCACTCTGTCATGTACCTTCAGCATGATCTTCTCTGAGCATCAATTTTCTAATCTATAAAATGAAGATAAAAATGCCTCCTCCTTAGAGAGATTGAGAGATGATGAGGGTTTTTTTGGTTCATTTGTTTGTTGTTTTTGTTTTTAGCAGACTTGGCCCAGTGGATAGGGCATCCATCTACCACATGGGAGGTCCACAGTTCAAACCCCGGGCCTCCTTGACCCGCGTGGAGCTGGCCCATGCGCAGTGCTGATGTGCGTAAGGAGTGCCCTGCCATGCAGGGGTGTCCCCCGCGTAGGGGAGCCCCAAGCGCAAGGAGTGCACCCTGTAATGAGAGCCACCCAGCGCGAAAGAAAGTGCAACCTGCCCAGGAATGGTGCCGCACACACGGAGAGCTGACACAACAACAAGATGAGGCAACAAAAAGAAACACAGATTCCCGGTGCCACTGATAAGGATAGAAGGATAGAAGCTGATAAGGATAAGAACACGCAGCGAATGGACACAGAGAGCAGACAACTTGGGGGGCGGGGGGGGAAGGGAAGAGAAATAAATAAAAAATAACTCTTTAAAAAAGTAAAAAAAATTTTTTAAAAAAGGGAAAATGAGCAGACACAGAAAGCACACAGTGACTGGACAGAGGGCAGACAGCAAGTGCAATGGGGGTGGGGGAGAGATAAAGAAATAAAAATTAATCTAAATATATACATATATCATTCAAAGGTAAAATCAACAGGACTTGGTGGAAAATGGGCTTAAGGTGTTGGGAAGAGAGAAGTGTCAAGAATAACTACTAGCCTTTAGCTCCCCCAACTGGATGAGCAGTAGCAGCAGCCCCTGACGTTAACCCTGGAAGGGGCAGGTTTGGGATATGGGAGGAAGATCAAGAGTTCGTTTTTGGAATTTTGATTGTTTTTGTAGTTAAATGGATAAGAATTTTCCCCAAGGTGTAAATTGCCTAGTGTAGTTCCTGGCAGTCAATACCCAGCCATCAATGAGTATTACTACTACTATGACGATTTTCAGGAACTTTCACAACCTGCCCCAAGTGAAACCATACTATTTCCTTGCAGGTATAATTTGCTGTCCATTTCCATCTATTCTATTTCCAACCTACCCATTCTTTTTTTCTTTTCTTTTTTTTAAGAAAATCTATTTATTCTCATTAGTTCACAGATCATAATATCACAGCAACTGGTTTAAGGAGGCCACACGAACATTTGTCCGGCCCCAAATGTAGACCATCTCAGTGGACTTCTACACAACAAGGACACCCTCTTCCCTTGTGATTCCGAAGCAAGGAAGCTGTTATTGACAGAGAGGTTTAACTGGCGGTTTGACACTTTACACTTTCATGATCAATTATAGTTTTACATTAAATTAGCTTGGCCATACTAGGAGATTTTCCCTTTCTTCATTTTCCACTTCTTGACTAGGCTAATCCATTTTGTAAACGTACACCGCTTCCGCACCTCTCTCAAGCCCTCACTTCAGGTCATCCTGGCTCTGCGCATGCTCCACAGTTTCCTCTCCTGGTGGTAAGGACCAGACGCTCCCTGAGGCGCTGCTGAGTGAGGTCAGGTTTGGGGGCTCAGCGTCCTCCCTGCTGCAGCCCCGTGACTGACGGCAGGGCCCACAGCCACCCGAGCCGCAGGGCTTGCCGTCTGGTCCAGCAGACCCGGCTGCAGAGGCGCAGCCGCAGGTGAGCCACGGGCAGGTGCAGCGGCTGCTGCTGGCCGCAGAGCTGCGGGCTGGGCCTGGGGACAGCTCTCCCCTGGGGCTCCCAGCTGCGGGGAGGAGCCAGGCGTGAGGTGCGGCTCGGGCTTCCATGTGGCATCACAACGATGTGGCAGCTCGGCTTCTGGAAGGGCGAAAGTCTTCTACCCATGACACGACGGGTTGATGCATCAGACTGGTGCAATGAGGAGACACAGAGAGGAGGCACAATGAGAGACACCGAAAGCAGGGAGATCGCTTAGTTCGGACGTCCCTTCCTCCATGCACAAAGCCTTTTCTTATTCCCAGTACTAACCTCCAAGTGGTCAATAAAGCCTCCAGCCTCTGAAATCCTGCAGAAAGTTGTTATTCTCAAATTTTGGATCTTGGCGTTATTCCAATTTATGCCACTCCTTAGCCAGAACCCCATATCATTCCAGCTCTCCCTCTGGGTTGTTTCCTCTTAGACAAGGGTTGGCTCTCCAGTCCCCATATTCCCTCTATTTTCCCTATCAGCTCTTCTTCCCATCCTCCCTTCCTTCCCTACAATCATTTCAATCACGTTTTTGTCAGCACACACAGTCCCTTTGCTTTTCAGTCTTTCTGTTACAACTATCTAGCAAAACCTATGCCTAGATGGATCAAATCATCCCCAACTCCAGGAATTTACCTAGGCATGTGAACACTGCTGGAGAGAAATTACGCCACAGTGAGACAGTCAGTAGATTGGTGCAACTGATTGGTTCCACCCTATTATCAAGTAATTCTTAAATTTCCCTGACTTTTAACCTGTAGCCTCCCCAGCCTTTAGGCTATAGGCATATGCTTTTGTTTTCACAGGCAAAAAATTAAGGCTTCTTAGGAGGCCTCCGCACCTCCTGAGGCAAACTCACAGACATACCTGAGTCCATACTTAGAACTTCATTTTCTCAGGTCATAAGGGATGAAAAGGTACCACCGTTAGAAAACTACCTGGTATATGAACAGTTTTCCACCACAACTACCACCCTCAGGAACTTAGTCAATTACAATTCCCTCATCTTTATCTTCAGCTTCTTCCTTTTTTTTAAGATTTTTTTTTTTTGCATTTGTATCTCTCCCCTCCTCGCTCCGCACCCCCGCCAGGTGTCTGCTCTCTGTCTCCATTTGCTGTGTCTTCTTCTGTTTTGCTTGCACTCTTGTCAGGCAGCACCGGGAATCTGTGTCTCTTTTTGTTGCGTCATCTTGCTGTGTCAGCTCTCCATGTGTGTTGCACCACTCCTGGGCAGGCTGCACTTTTTTTGCATGGGGCGGCTCTCCTTGTAGGGCACACTCCTTGCACGTGGGGCACCCCTACACAGGGGCACCCCTGCGTGGCATGCCACTCCTTGCACGCATCAGCACTGTGTGTGGGCCAGCTCACCACACAGGCCAGGAGGCTCTGGGTACCGAGCCCTGGGCCTCCTATATGGTAGGCAGACACTCTATCAGTTGAGCCACATCCGCTTCCCCAGCTTCTTCCTTTGTACAGTCTACCTCTTGTCATTATTTAAACATGCCCAATCCTCTCGCAGTTTTAAGTCAAAACAAAAAACATTGCCTTGCGGTCACACACACACTCAAAACACCTCCTTCTAGTCCTCCCTTTCTCTACCATCTCCCCTCCCCAGCCTCACTCTCCATTTTATTTAATCTCTCAGAAGTATTTGATCCTTCTTAATGTCATGTTCATGGCATTGTATTCATCTAGTTTTCACTTAAATTCTCTCAATCTCCACTGTGAGCTGTTCCTTAAATGACAGTGTTGAGTGTTGTCTGAGGCCCACTTCTCTTCTAACTCTGTGCATTCTCTTTGGGCAATCTTATTTACTCAACTGAACATTACAGTCTGTGGGCTAGTGGTCCCTAGTGCAAAACTATCGCAAGCTCCGATCTCCCCTTTCATATTCATTCAGCCATCTCCTGGACATTGCTAATTGGTTGTAACCAAAAGAAACTTCAAGCTTATTAAGAGCATTATGTATTCATCATTTTCCCCAAACCGGTTCTTGCTTCTGTTTTCCCTACTTCAATGTATGGCCGTGCAATTTGTTGCAATAGAAAGTTGAACATCACACTTTTGTCTTTCAGTTTCTGAAGGCAAGAATCATGCCTATTCATCACTATATCAAGAACCTAGGGCAGTCCTTGGTATATACTGGAATGAACTGGTAACTCCTTTCTCTCTCTTATTCTTCACACTCAATAAATCACCAAGTTCTGTCAATTTTTCTTTCTAAAACTCCCCTCAATCCTTCTTATTATCAAGCCATGATAATCTCCTTAATGACCTCTTAATTGATGCCTTTGCCTCCAATCTTGTCCTATAGCAGAAACTGCTAGAAATTCCCAATACCTTTTCTCCCTTCTCCCTTTTGGTAGAACTGAGCACGATGCCTCCCAGCTAAAGACTACACTTCCCAACCTCCCTGGCAGCTTGATGTGGCCATGCTACAATGTCACCTGGCCAACTCTGGTCAATGGAATGAGAACGGAAGTGATGTGTGCCCCTTCTGCACCACATCCTGGGGAGAAAGATGCTTGTTCTCTTCTTTTCCTTCTCAGTGGTCTGCTATGTAGATGAGATGGTGATGAGTCTGGTTCAACCAAGCAAGTGAAGAGGCACCCTAGGGGACAGAGAAGCCACAAGATAAAAGGAATCCTGTACTCCTGGACTCCTCACCCCCTCAAACATTTATGTGAGAAAGAAATAAATCTTTCTTGTTAAGCCACTGTTATTAGGCGTTTGCTAAAACAACCAAATGAACACACTAATGATTAATCCCCTTTCTTTCCCAGCCAGAACCCATTTTCTGCAATCCAACTCAAATGATAGTTTTACATTGCAAAGCTGATCATGCCATTCCACTTTGTCTTGCTTTTTGTAGTCTTCAGAGGGTTCAGCGCATGGTCTTCTTTATATCAAGCTCTCAATAATGTTGGTTGATGGTTGACTGATAAATTACAATGAAGTGCATTTTCTAGTGGTATCTAAATTACTAAAAAAATAGCTTCTAATTGTATGTGACATTATCCATAATCAGTGGATGAGATAGTGTCTTGAGACTTCAGATTCTGAAATCACCCGACCTGGGCATCACCCCTGCCAATTCCATTATTCAATGATTAATCAAAGGGTCAGCAAGGAAGAAATATCCATGTGTGCCAGTGGCCACTCTAAGAAAGGGAAGGAAGATATGAGAGAGAAAAAAGGAGAGAACAGGAGAAGAGGGGAGAAAAAGAGAATGCAACACAGAACTCTAATGAAAGGTAGTAGAAAGTCATTAAATATTTATTCACAGTAACTTGGTGATGTAGGTTGTATTTGTGGCCACTGCAGACTAAGCCATAATAATTTTGGGCATTGCATTTCTATTAGGAGGAGCACAGCAAATTTAGATTCATGTCCAATTAACATTTGTCAAGGCCCTACTGTGTGGCAAGAATTGTGCATGGGAAAACCTCCTGAAATTGTTCAGTGTTTGAAGTTCTACTTGCCCTCCAGAGAAGGTTTCTAGACTACGTGAGGTTTGGCAGAATCTTCCAGAATAAGACCATATTCTAAATTTCCTACATGAATCCCCCTTGAGATCTAATCAGTTCAACAACTACAGTTAGGTTAAAATGGAAACAGTGTCAGAAATTCCATCAAATTCAGAGCTGCCTCCTCCCCCAAATGTTTTAAAAGGCTTTGATAATCTTTCTCCTAGTATAAAGTATCTTAAATTTGGTAAGCATGAGTTGTCAGTAAGACTGTATCAGAGAATACCATCAATATGGCAGGTTTTATTTTTTTTCCCACAAAGCAATCCATTATACTTGTCATTTTAAAATGAAAGTCACATTTTTACTTGACATAAAAATAAATTGCATCAGACAGATAAAGGCACCTGGGCAAGGGATGACTTCCTCTGGGTTCCCGCAATTTCTTATTATTTTGCATTTATTTTCTCTTCCTTCTTTTTTTATAATCAAACTTTGCAACTCAAAATAAATGAAATAGATGTCAAAAGATAACAAGAATCATTTGAATCCAAAGTGTCCTTGTTCACTGTGAAGCTTTTATGTGACACGAGTTTTTGTTGTCTTTCCTGTCAATTGTAGTTCATATGGCAGAGAACAAGGCAACAAGCTTTAAGGCAAAGCAAATAATTCAAATGCATCCAATTCCTGAATAAAATGGAGGGTGCTTTTTAAAAATTGACCTCATCTTTTTCATATATACAACATAAAATTTCCCCCTTAAAGCACATTTAAATATATAATTCAGTGCTGTTAATTATGTTCACAATGTGCTACCATCACCACCATTCATCCTCAGTTTTAAGCCCATTCGAGTTTTGAAAATACCTGTTGACCTGAACAGAGGAAACACCTGAAGGCTTGAGGCATAGTTGATTTTTGAAGAAAAAAACATCTTCTTCAGGAATTTTTTAAGGTACATGTCAGTTTTCCAAACTAGCCAGACAGCTCATGTTTACTTTCACCATAAGTCTTTTGAATTCCTTTTTGGGGGGGCGGATCTCAGGTAAGTTCTGACCAGTACACACCTGCTTCTCTGGTGAGCAAAAGCACAAAACTCTGAAAGACAATGAGATCTCCAAATCTGGAAGATAAAATGTTAATAATAACAGCTGCTAACATTTCTTAAGTGCTTTCTGTGTAGCAAGCACTGTACTAAACCCTTTATCTAGATTATCACATTTTTAACCATATCAACACTTTGAAATGGGTGCTTTTACTCCTGTTTTAGAGATGAGGAAATGGAGACTTGGTGATATTAAGTTACTTGTCAATATTTCACAGCTCATAAGTGATGAAGTAAGGATTTGAATGCAATATGCTATTTAAATTCCTAATCTAAGAAAAATTCCCTTAGCATTTGGTATTTTACTGCTGGTCTTATTTTTACCATGTATTTATCTCATGTATACCAACTATACAGTAATAATAACAATAAAAGCAATAATAAAAGTATTTTGTTGACTACTACCATATATTCTTTATAGTCATTGTAATAGACAGAGTAATAACCTCCCACCCAACAAATAATGTCCACATCCCTAATTCCCAGAGCCTGTGAATAAGTTATTTTATGTGGCAAATCAGAATTTGCAGGTATGATTAAATTCAGAACCTTGAAATAGGAAGATTATCCTGGATCAGCCAGATGGTCACAATCTAGCCTTTAGATGTGAAGAATCCTTTCAGGCTGTGATCAGAGGAAGATGTAACTTCAGAAAAATGATCAGAGAGATATGACATTGCTGGCTTTGAAAACGGAGGACAGGACCACAAGCCAAGGAATATGGGTGGCCTCTAGAATCAGGAACAAACTAGGAAATGGATTCTCTCTTAAAGCCCAAAAAAGGAACATAATCCTGCCAACACTGATTTTAGCCCAGTGAGACCCATGTCAGACTTCTAACCTACAGAATGGTAAGATAATAAATTTGTATTGTTTTAAGTCATTAAATTTGTGGCAGTTGTTTCAGCAGCAATAGAAAACTAATACAGCCACAATTTCTGCTATAAAATATTCTACTCAGATTCTATCATCTATTATAATGAATCCTACATTGTTGTCTATTTAGGTTCATTTTCCAATTGTTTCTCCTTATTAGTTAAAATATTTTGAACATTTAGCCTTAAGTGTATCAATACATAAATAAAATGGACAGCATATAGTAAGCACTCTCTAAAATTTAGTTGCTATTATTTCCTTGAGATGGAATCCCAAAAGTGAGACAATTGAGCCAAAAGATACAAATATTTTGTTTTACATTTCTTGATGCATATTACTGATTTGCTTTTCAAAGAGATTAAACCAATCGATGCTGCCTTTCATTTTCAAAATAGCAAAAATTCTAAGGAATAATAACTGTAGGTAAGAGTGGATGTTTTGAGATGTCCTGTTGAATTGTGGAAAAATGGGACTCATGGGGGGATTGATTTTCATAATAATTGAATTTGGAGGATAAGAGTTATTTACAGTTTTTCCCAAGGGGGAGAACTTTGATTAAGTGATGTTATTTACATTGCCTTTTGGTAACAAGGGAGAGCATTTCATTGTGTGTTTTTTGTATGTGTTTTGTTTTATATATGTGGGAACTTAAAATTTAAACTCCGGAGAAGTATTATTATTGGTAGTATATTATTTGAGCCATGCAATGGTGTTATGTTCATGTAATATGACTAGTGAGCTAGACTGGACAATTTAGCAGGGCGTAGTTCAGGTGGGGAAAAATACAATAAATAGCTAGCCCTAACATTATAGCTTAATCTTATAGTTCCATTAATTTATGTCCTATTTTGATGGAAATTTCTGGAGTCCATCTCTGATATGGTCTTCTCATTGTACCCTAGAGGATAGGCAGAAGCAGTGATAAATTTTGGGAAGGAAACCATAGGAAAGTGGGGACAAGATATCCCTGAAGGCAGAGTTATCTCTCCCTTCAAGGTGGTCAGCCACATATTGGTTGATCAGACTAATAGCTAAAACTTATTAACTCCAATAAGTTTAGCTATTGGTGATTAATTGTGATTCAAGGGAATATTATATAGCCATTAAAATTATTGTGCATATTCCTTTTTTGCAAGAGTTTCATAATATGTTGGTAGAAAAAGTAGGTACTAGGATAGATTATCCAACTTTCGTTTGGAAAAATTTGGAAGGATATATACCAAAAGTTTACAATAGCAACATTTTTGTGGTATGAGTTCAGGAGAGGATTTTTTTACTAAATTTTTTAAACAATGAAAGTGAACTCATTTATGCTATTTAAAAAATACAATTTCTCAAAGTATAACAAACACTAATGTAAAGGTTCCAGAGTTAGGTTTCCATTAGTAACTATGCAAACACATTGGCAATACAACAATTACCTTAGAACCGTTTAGAAATGGTCATCCCCATTGTGACCCAAAGTGGGAATCTGGTTTAGCTTGAAAAATGCCAGCCACATTTTTTATCAGGACATCCTGAACACCCTTCAAAAATTTGTCAGTGAAGGTTGACTGCTGCATCTGCTTCTCGATGGTTCTCCAAAACATCCACCGTCCTAGCCTGTGCTAAACAACTATATAATAATAAAGAGTTCAACTCCATGGTCTTGGAGGAATAGATATTGTTCAAAGACCATTTCTGAGCTTTGCTAGAACAGGACAATCTTTAAGAAAGGCTTTAAATTGATGTTCTTGATGAAGCTAATGCCATGACTCAAGGTACTCGGAATGCCTGGAGCAGAGTGATTGTGATGTTTATGGAGAACTCAGTATTTTGCTTTATTTGTATAATAACTATCTGTCAAAGGTCATACCTGCATTGTAGTCCTGTTGTATGAGGTTCCAAGTTAGCTGTTTCACTCTTGAACTCATTTCCTCGATGAGACGTGTCACAGAAGAAGAGAAAAATGACATAAGCGACGATGGATTCTAGACCTACCATAAAGCTAAAACTACAGGCCTAAATAAAAAAACTCCTAGGAAAAAGAACTTAAGAGAATATCTTCATGGACTTGGGTTAAACAAAGACTTCTAAGAGAGGATACAAACAAGCACTAATCACAAATGATAAATTAGACTTCATGAAAGTTTAAAACTTCTGCTCATTAAAAGAGAGGAATGAGATTCCAAGGTGAAGAATTTTCTTGTTTATTTGCTTGTCTGTTTTTTGTTTAATATTATTATTACTGAAATAATGAAAATGCTCTAATGATTGAAATGATGAGTGCACAACTATGCGATTATACTAAATACCATTGATGGTAGCTTTTGGATGAATTGTATGCTTTATTAATATGTACCAATAAAACTTGTTTTTTTAAAGAAAAAAAGAGGTGATGGATTGGAGGCACTTTAATTCTTTCCAGTGGAGATATTTGAAGAGCTCTGTGACAGTTTGAAGCCGAGTGGACTC
Source organism: Dasypus novemcinctus (assembly GCF_030445035.2). Taxonomy (NCBI): domain Eukaryota; kingdom Metazoa; phylum Chordata; class Mammalia; order Cingulata; family Dasypodidae; genus Dasypus; species Dasypus novemcinctus. The sequence continues at coordinate 31,993,499 of NC_080680.1, read as the reverse complement.
CAGAAGATCAAGCCCTTAGAGCTATGCCATTCCTGTGCATGTAAACCTATTGTAGGTAGGAGCTTTGGATTAAATGACCTCAGTTAAGGGCCTGTATGACCTAGGGTGAGTCTCATTCCTCTTACTGGAGTTCTTTATAAATGGAAGAATAAAAAGCCCCAGACAGAGGGAGAAAGCCACAGAGACAAAGTAAAACCTCCAGAAGTTGACAATTCGGAAAGAGGAAAAAGCCACAGATGGAGCAGTCCAAGGCTGAAGGCAACAGGGCCCGGAGAAGAGAAGAGAGAGGAGCAGTCTGGAATTGTGCTCCACCTCGTGCAAGAGCCCAGGGTCGCCGGCAGCCAGCCTTCCGAGAGAGCTTTGCCTGATGCCTTCATTCGGACATTTTTCCCAGCCTCCTAACTCTAAACTTTCAACCTAATAAATTCCCATTGTAAAAGCCAACCCATTTCTGGTATATTGCTCCCAGCAACTTTTAGCAAGCGAAAACAGGCTCCAAATGCCTTGCAGAGTATAATTATTGGGAAGGGAACAGAAGAGAGTGCAGATATGCAGGAGACACCCCCTCAAGTCTGACATTGTCAACATTTTGGACTGGATATTGAGTCAAGACCTAGCCACAGCCTATTAAAATATTATAACGGTGAAAACTCTGAAGAGGTTACAATTATAGGATAACCTGAGAATCACTTGTTTGTACAGGGAGTTGACTTTCCATCTCCAGTTCAAATACATTTATTAACTAAAATGGCAGGTATTGAATACAGCCTTTCTGTTGGCACCAACAAGAAGATTCACTCGACTCATTGCTGCTTTTCAAGTCACAAAAAAACTAGGTTGTTGCAGAGGCTTGGACTTCTAGCTACAATTCACAGGACCTAGCAGTAATTAGAGAACAAAGGACACCAGTATGTGATTGTATTGAGAAATGGAGTTCAAGGCTAGAGTTGGCAGAATTTTCAAAACTACTACCTTTGTGATGTAGCAGGGATATAGAAAGCAATATCTGATTATACTAGAATCTTATTTACTGCCTATATGTATTTTATGGAAAAAAGAACTTCCATCAGTCTTAAGGCTTTTTTAAAAAAAAGATTTATTTATTTATTTATTTCTCTCCCCTTCCCCCCTGCCCCAGTTGTCTGTTCTCTGTGTCTATTTGCTGTGTGTTCTTCTTTGTCACACTTCTGTTGTTGTCAGCAGCATGGGAATCTGTATTTCTTTTTGTTGCATCATCTTGTTGTGTCAGCTCTCTGTGTGTGCGGGGCCATTCCTGGGCAGGCTGAACTGTCTTTCGCTCTGGGCAGCTTTCCTTATGGGGCATACTCCTTGCGCGTGGGGCTCCCCTATGCTGAGGACACCCCTGCGTGGCAGGGCACTCTTTGTGCGCATCAGCACTGCGCATGGGCCAGCTGCACACAGGTCAGGAGGCCCTGGGTTTGAATCGCGGACCCCCCATGTGGTAGACAGACGCCCTAACCACTGGGTCAAGACCACTTCCCCAGTCTTAAGGCTTTCACTCTTCAGTTGCTTCGATGAAAGGAAATTGGTCCAACCCATTCTAGTTTGGAATATAAAGCTTTCAAGTCTAAAATGGTCAAGTGTCTCCAGACCCAAGATAAGCAAGAACATATTCAAAATTAAGTTTAGAAATATCACCTTTGGCACTGTCTATATCTACTGTGAAATACGAGTTACTGGATTTGTGACCAGAACTATTATATAATTAACCCATTTGTAATTTTTCTTTTCTCTTCTTAAAATAGAAGAGTTACCAGTAGCTCTCTGATGGTGGAGTGAAAGGCAGACAAGATAATTAAATTTATGTATAACTTACAACTAGCTTCCAGATGATATAATTTGGTACCTCTGATTATACAAAATTCACTTGCTTAATCCAAAGTACTTGAGACAAGCTGGATTCTAAACCTATAACTGTTGAGGAGAATGGATATTTTGTACAAACTTAGCAGCTTATTTTACAGCAATTATACTGCATTTATGGGTTTTTTTTTTTTTTAAAGATTTATTTTTTATTTTATTTAATTCCCCTCCCCTCCCCCGGTTGTCTGTTTTCTGTGTCTTTTTGCTGCGTCTTGTTTCTTTGTCCACTTCTGTTGTCGTCAGCGGCACGGGAAGTGTGGGCGGCGCCATTCCTCGGCAGGCTGCTCCCTCCTTCGCGCTGGGCGGCTCTCCTTATGGGTGCACTCCTTGCGCGTGGGGCTTCCCTATGCGGGGACACCCCTATGTAGCATGGCACTCCTTGCGCATCAGCACTGCGCTTGGGCTAGCTCCACACGCGTCAAGGAGGCCCGGGGCTTGAACCGCGGACCTCCCATGTGGTAGACGGACGCCCTAACCACTGGGCCAAAGTCCGTTTCCCGCATTTATGTTAGTGTTCTTGGCAATTTTTAAAAATTAGCAGGTTTCTTGTTGGTTCTGAGCGATGCTTTTCTTTCTTAGGGAGGCAGTTATGAAGATGCTGTTCTACACAATTTGCATTTTTATTAAAGCCTTCCTAGTGTTCATTCTCACACAATACTTGAGGTAAGTACTATTGTTATTTTCATTTACCTGTAGGGAAAATGGTTTAAGCAGTCCTTTTTTATACAGTAACCAAATGGTGGTGCCAAGCAGCCAAGCTCTCTGGCCAGCCCTCTTAACCACTAGTCTACCCAACCTCTCCACTCCAAAACCGAAAAAGTATTCATCATCCTTGAAAATTTTACAGATCATAATTATGCTGTTCATCACTACCAACTAAGTAACCACATCACATCCTTTAAGGGATTCTCTGGTTTTATAAAATGTCTCATTCTTGCCCAAGGCATAAACAGTGGGAGTACTGAAAGAAGGGGGTTTTCTCGCCAATGGAGATATGATGCCTCTACAATTAACAAAGACTGAAAGGTCCCTTTCTGAAGCGTTTGCTTGGGGGCCTAGAATTAAAACGTAGTCACTGAATCTTGTCTCTGGGTGAAGATCCCTCTCTAGACAAGCACCAGCTTTCTAGGTCTTGAGTTTCCTTTCCATGGCTCATCTGAGGCAGTCCCTGATGTAGACTCCCTGCCCTAACTTTCATACTGCTTCTCAAAACTTGATTTTTTTCCTTTTCCAACTGTGTATTATGAAACACTTTAAACATATAGGAAAGATGAAAGTATTTAAAAAGTAGTACAGGGAGCAGATGCTGCTCAAGTGGTTGAGTACCTGCCTCCCACATAAAAGGCCCTGGGTTTGGTTCCTGGTACCTCCTGACAAAAACAAACAAGTAAAACAAATGAAAAAAACAACCCAGGAAAGTCGATGTTGCTCAGTGGTTGAGCTCCAACTTCCCACAAGTCCTTCCACAAGGTCCTGGGTTCTAACTCCAGTCATGGTACCTAAAAAAATAAAAAATAAATAGTAAAATGAACAGCCATGGATCCATCACCTAGATGTTAACACATTTTGCTTTTTCTCTGAATATATCTATTTATCTATTGTGGTTTTATGACTTTATACTCCTAAATACTCAGCCTACATCCCCTGAGAAAAAGAAAATTCTCTTACTTAACCCTATGATCACACATATTCAAGAAAATCAGCAATATTTCCCTAATATTCTATAATACCCAGTCCAAATTCAGACTTCCATATTAGCTCCAAAATGGTTTTTCATGGCTGACTCTTAAATGAGTTTAGATTCTCTTAACATACAATTAACCATTTTAAAGCACACACTTCATTGGCATTTAGTATACTCACCCTGTTGTTCAACCATCACCTCTATTAGTTTCAAAACACTTTCATCAGCACAAAAGGAAACCCATACCATTGAGCATTCCCCATTCTTCCCTCTCCCCAGCCTCTGGGGGCCACTAACCTGTTTTCTGTTTGTAAGGATTTGCCTATTCTGGACATTTTGTTTAAAGGAATAATACAGTATGTGGCCTTTTGTGTCTCACTTTTTTCACTTAGTGTGTTTTCAAGGTTCATTCACATTATAGCGTGTTTCAGTACTTCATTTTTTATGGCTGAATAGTATTCCATTGTATGAATATACCACAATTTGTTTACCAATTCATCAGTGATGGACTTTTAGGTTGTTTCTGTCTTTTGGTTATTCTAACTAGTGCTACTATAAACTTTTGTATATGAGTATTTGTTTGAGTACCTGTTTTCAGTTCTTTGGGGTATATAACTAGGAGTGGAATTGCTGAATCATATGGTAATTCTATGTTTAACTTTCTAAGGAGCCACCAAACTATTTTCCACAATGGCTGCACCATTTTTACATTCTCACCAGCAATGTACAAGGCTTCCAATTTCTCCACATCCTTGTTCAAGTTTTTGAGATTTTTTTCACAAGTTTTTGAGATTTTTAATAAAAATTATTGCTGATTTTAAAAACAGGTATTAAAATGAGGTGTATGGGCGGAGGACTTGGCCCAGTGGTTAGGGCGTCCGTCTACCACATGGGAGGTCCACGGTTCAAATCCTGGGCCTCCTTGACCTGTGTGGAGCTGGCCCATGCGCAGTGCTGATGCACGCAAGGAGTGCCGTGCCATGCAGGGGTGTCCCGGCGTAGGGGAGCCCCACGCGCAAGGAGTGTGCCCCATAAGGAGAGCTGCTCAGCACGAAAGTGCAGCCTGCCCAGGAATGGTGCCGCACACACGGAGAGTTGACGCAACAAAACAAGAAACACAGATTCCCATGCCGCTGACAGCAACAGAAGTGGACAAAGAAGATGCAGCAAACAGACACAGAGAACAGACAACCTGGGTGGGGGGGGGGGGAAGGGGAGAGAAATAAATAAATAAATCTTGAAAAAAAATGAGGTGTGTGCATTGCATTTGGTTGCTCTATCACTTTAGGCTCTTTTAGTCTAGAAGAGTTGCCCCCACTTTTCCTTTTTTTTTTTCATGTCATTGACATTTTGAAGATATCAGGAAGTTTGTAGAAGGTCCCACATTCTGTATGTGTTCAATTGCTTCCTCTAAGTTTAATTAACTTGTTCCTCTAGAGCTACTATTTTCTGTGAAATGGAAAATTTTGATTAAGCATTTTTGGGAGAAATACTTCATAGGTGATGCTTTCATGCTAGGAAGACTCAATGTCAGGTGTGTCATTTCTTCTGATCTAAGTTTGTTCACTGGTTATGGTGGCAAGAAGGAGACATCTCCTTTATAAAGATATTCCCTTGGAAATTAGCAAGAATTCTGAGGTGTTATTCTTTGGCACCATTAAAACATACTGTTCCAAAACATCTTGTCACTAAAAAGTTGTTTGTTTGTTTGTGTTTAGGAGATACTGGAGATTGAATCTGGGACCTCATACTTGGGAAGCAATCACTCAACCACTGAGATACATCTGTTCCCCAACCACCAAATAGTTTTATAATCCATTGATGATTCTTGTCAAAACCAATTATTTCATAGGGTTGCAAATGATGATTTTTCTATTTACCATTTCATCTTCATTGGTTGGCTTGCATTCTGAAAAGAGCTAGAAATAATTCTCTTTCTCTATATAACTATACTATTTGATAAGTTTATGTGTTTCTTAATTTAAGTTTGCTTTTTCTTTCTAATTTTATTTTTAAAATAAAAATTTATAGTGTTCAAAGTTAAAAAGCATATGAAAATAGAGGACGCAGGGCAAGATGGGGGCTGAAGAAGGAGCTCCAGGAGTCAGCTCCTGTTGCAGGGCAGTTAGTAAGCACCCAGAGCTACTTCTAAAGCACCTGTCTGGGGAGCCCAGGAGACCAGAAGAGCATCCTGCAACATTCTCGAAAGAATGGAAGGAGACTTTCCGTCTTCAGAGAAGGTTTGTGAGTAGAGCACTCCATGCTATGGAGACTAATGCCCACCCTCCGCTGGTGGCGCAAGCCACCTCAGGAGCTATTCTAAGGCTGGAATTGGAAGCTCCATTTCCTAAAAAGAAGAGACAGTTGGCCACCAACTTTGGCTACTGATTAGTAAATTTAGCTAGCTAAAATATAATCCTAAGAACAGCTAAATTTGAACCTGTCCAAGTTAGAAAGAGGCCAGTAGCTGCCATTTTAATTTCGCCCCCAACATGAGGGGAAGCAAGGCTGATTGAAAATCACAGTGATGTGATAAAATCACAGGGACTGGCTTCTTTCCACCCAGATTGGATTGCAGCCCTAGCCTAGGCCTCTGCCCCACTTCTGGCATAGAGGAAGCTGACAGAACCTGCACCGGCCTCTGGTAACAGCAGGTGCTTCTGGCCTACACACACTGATTAGTTAGACAAGTGGGGCTTCATCCCCACACCCCAAAAGTGTTAACCCTATTGTTTCCTTGGCCTCTCTGGGAAACTCTCAGTGGTTTGGGCCTGTCCCACAGGAACTGGTTTGTTGAGCTCTTTGATTCCATCTCTACCTCTCCACCCCATAGAATAAGAGGGGTCTGGTGTTTCTTCAGCTTCTCAGGGCAATTTCAGCACTTTCCACCTGCCTAAATTTAACTGTTGGGTGCCTGTGGCTCCACTCCCACCCTTGACAGGACAAGAAGGGACCAGTTGTTCCCCTGCCTCTCTGGGTAACTGCAGATGCTTTTGGACCACACAGATTGAAAAGTCAGACACCTGTAGTTCCATCCCTGCCCTCAAGTAGGATGGGAGAGGAGCTGTGTTTCCTCAGCCTGTCTGGGCAATGGCAGGCATATTTGACCTACACTGACTGAACTGTTGGGTGACTGTAGTTCCATCCCTACCTCCTAAAGGGCAGAAAGGACAGTAATCCATCAACCTCTCATGGTAACTGCAGGTACATTCAGCCCTCATGGATTAGATTCTTGGGCACTTTGGAGGGTCCATCCCCACCTCTGGCAGGGGAGGAGGTGGGCCAGTGCTATGTCAGCCTACCTGGGCAACTGCATGGCATGGATTGCTGCCCAAACTTGCAGCTCCATACCCACCCATGCAGGAAAGGAAAGGGCATGAAGCTTTATCAGTCTCTCTGGGGAGCTATAGACTGTCTTGGCCTGCACAACTTTGGATTATTACACATGGCAGCAGTTCATACCCTACATCTGGCAGAGGATAAAGGTGGGATAAGCGTCATCAGTTCCTGGACCAATGTGGGCAGCTTTACAGTACCATCTACTCCTTGGCTCCTACTACACAACCAGCAAGGGACAAAGGGCAAGAAAGCCCTAATTAAAGAGAGAAACTGTGTCTAGTATATAAACATCTATAGAGTCAGATGCCAAGACACCAACAAAAAATTACAACCCATACCAGGAAATGGGAGGATATAGCCCAGTCAAAGAAACAAGATAAGTCTCAAGATGACATAAAGGAGTTGAGACAACTAATCGTAGATGTTCAAATAAATCTCCTTAATAAATTTAATGAGATGTCTAAAGAGATTAGATGCTGGGAAGACACTGGGTGGGTATGGAGAGGAATTTGAAAGCATACATAGAAAAATAGCATATCTTATGCAATGAAAAGCACAATAAATGAAATTAAGAATGAACTGGAGGCATGTAACAGCAGATTTGAAGAGGCAGGGGAAGAGATCAGTGAGCTTGAAGACATGGCCTCCAAAAGTGAGCATATAAAAGAACAGATAAAGAGAAGATTAGAGAAAATTGAACAGGGTTCCAAAGAACTAAATGATGGCAGGAGACTTGCACACATGCCTATTGTGGGTGTCCCAGGGAGAGAGGAGAGGAGAGAAGGGGCAAAAGGAATATTTGGAGAGGGGATGGTAGAAAAATTTCCAACCCTATTGAAGGGCATGTATGTCCATGTCCAAGAGGCACAATGTACACCCATCCAAATAAATCCAAATGGGCCAACTCTGGGACACAAACTAATTAGAATGCCAAGTGCTGAAGACAGAGGGAGGTTTCTGATTGCAGCAAGAGAGAAATGAAGCATAACATGCAAGGGATACCCAATGGGACTGAGTGCCAATTTGATGTCAGAGGCTGTGGAGACAAGAAGGCAGGGGTATGATATACTTGAGATACTGCAGGAGGAAAATTTCCAGCCAAGAATCTTATATCTGGCAGGATTGTCTTTCAAGGATGAGGGTGAGTTTGGAATGTTCACAGATAAACAGAAACAGAGCATTTGTAACCAAAAGGCTGGCTTTACAGGAAATAAAGGGAGTGCTACAACCTAAAAGGAAAAGACAGGAGAGAAAGGCTTAGAAGACAGTCTAGAAATGAAGATTATATCAGTTAGAGTAGCTAAAAGTATAAGAAGAGTGGTGAAAATGAAGTATGATGGATAAAACTCAAGGATCAAAGTGGGTGAGGTGAGAACTGCTTTACAGTATACATTGAATGTTGATGGATTGGACTTCCCAGTCAGAAGACACAGACTGGTGGAATAGATAAGAAAATATAAGCCATCTATACAATGTCTACAAAAAACTCACCTTAGACACAAGGATACCAATAGACTGAAAGTGAAAGGCTGGAAAAAGATATCCCACGCATGCAGTAACAAAACAAACAAACAAAAAAGCTGGAGTAGCTGTACTTATATCAGATGAAATACACTTTAAAAGCAAAACTGTAATTAGAAACAAGGAAGGACATTACACATAAATAAAAGGGACAATTCATCAGGAAAAAATAACAATCATAAATGTATATGCACCAAACCAAGACACCCCAAAATAAATGAGGCAAACACTGGCAAAACTGAAGGGAGAAATAGATATTGCTCCAATAGTGGTTGGAGACTTCAATACACTACTCTTAGCATTGGATAGAATATCTGGGCAGGGGATCAATAAAGAAACAGAGAGATTGAACTATATGATAAACAGACTAAACCTAATAGAGATAAACAGAACATTGCATCCCAAAACAACAGGGTATACATTCTTCTCAAGTGCTCATTGATCTTTCTCCAGGATAGATCATATGTTGATTCACAAAGCAGAACTCAATAATTTTAACAAGATCGAAATTATACAAAGCACTTTCTCTGATCATAATGGAATAAAGCTGGAAATCAACAAGAGGTGGAAAAAGGGAAAATTTACAAATATATGGAGATTAAACAATGCACTTCTATATAATCAGTGGGTCAGAGAAGAAATTGCAAGAGAAATCAATAAATATCTCAAGATGAATGAAAACAAGAACACAACATATCAGAACTTATGGGATGCAATGACGATAGTGCTGAGAGGGAAATTTATAGTCCTCAATGATTACATTTTTTTAAAAAAGTTAAAATCAATGACCTAACTACACAACATGAGGATTAGAAAAAGAACAGCAAATTAATTCTAAAGCAAGCAGAAGAAATGTAATCACAAAGATCAGAACTGAAAAAAATGAAATTTAGGGAAAAAAATAGAGTGGATTAACAAAACCAAAAGTTAGTTCTTTGAGCAGTATAACAAGATGACAAACCCTTAGCTAGACTGACAAAGAAAAAAGAGAGAATGCAAATAAATAATATAAAAAATGAAAATAGGCTATTACTACAGACCCCACAGAAATAAAAGAGCTCATAAGAGGATACTATTAACAACTGTATGCCAACAAACTGGACAATGTAGATGAAATGGAAAAATTCCTTGGAATGTACAAACAACCTACACTGACCCTAGAAGAAAGAGAAGACCTCAACAAACCAATCACAAGTGAAGAGATTGAAACTGCCATCAAATAACTTCCTAAAATGAAAAGGCCAGGACCAGATGGTTTCACAGGTAGAGTTCTACCAAGCATCCAAAGAAGATTTCATACCAATTTTACTTATTCAAACTCTTCCAAAAAACTGAACAAGAAGGAATGCTACCAAATTTATTCTATTAGCCAATATCACCTAATACCAAAGCCAGATAAAGATATTACAAAAAAAGAAAATTACAAACCCATTTTGCTAATGAATATGGATGCAAAAACCCTCAACAAAATAATTGCTAATCGAATCCAACAACACATTAAAAGAATTTTTCATCATAATCAAATGGGTTTTATACCAAGCATGCAAGTGTGGTTCAACTCAGAAATCAATCAATGTCATACACTCCATTAACAGATGAAAGAAGAAAAACCAGATTATCCTATTGATTGAAGCAGCAAAGGCATTTGACAAAGTACAGCATCCTTTCTTTTTTTTTTAAGATTTATTTTTTATTTATTTCTATCCCCTCCCCCTCCCACCCCAGTTGTCTGCTCTCTCTGTCCATTTGCTGTGTGTTCTTCTGTGACCTCTTCTATCCTTATCAGCGGCACAGGGAATCTGTTCCTTTTTGTTGCGTCATTTTGTTGTGTCAGCTCTCCGTGTTTGCAGAGCCATTCCTGGGCAGGCTGCACTTTTTTCGTGCTGGGCGGCTCTCCTTACAGGGCGCACTCCTTGTGCATGGACCTCCCCTACGTGGGGAACACCCCTGCGTAGCACAACACTCCTTGTGTGCATCAGCACTGCACGTGGGCCAGCTCCACACGGGTCAAGGAGGCCCAGGGTTTGAACCACAGACCTCCCATGTGGTAGGCGGACGCCCTATCCATTGGGCCAAGTCTGCTTCCCCAGCATCCTTTCTTGATAAACATACTATAAAAGATAAGAATTGAAGGAAACTTTCTCAACATGATAAAGGCCATATATGAAAAACTCACAGTTAATATTGTACTCAATGTTGAGAGACTGAAACTTTCCCACACTGCTGTGCAATATAGTGTTAGAGGTTCTAGTTAGAGCAATCAGGCAAGAAAAGATATAAAGGCATCCAAATCAAGAAGGAAGGAAAACTTTTCCCCTTCACAGATATGATTCTATACCTAGAAAGTCATAAAAAACTACAACAAAGCTGCTAAAGCTAATAAACTGTTTTAGTAGAATGTCAGGATACAAGATCAATATGCAAAAATCAGTGGTGTTTCTATACATTAGTAATGTACAATCTGAGGAGGAAGTCAGGAAAAAAATTCCATTTATGGTAGCAAGTAAAAGAATCAAATATTTAGGAATAAACATAAACAAGGATAATAAAACAATTGTATTCAGAAATCTGCAATGCATTGCTAAAAGAAATAAAAAAGACCTTAATAACTGGAAGAACATTCCTGCTCATGGATTGGAAGATTAATATCAATAAGATATCAATTCTACCCAAATTGATATACACGTTCATGGCAATCCCTGTAAAAATTCCACCAGCATTTTTTAAACAAATGGAAATGGAAAATATAATTTATGAAATTTATTTGGAAGAGTAAGGGGCCCTAAATAGCCAGAAACATTTTAAAAAGGAAAAGCAAAGTTGGAGAACTCTCACTTCTGCACTTTAAATCATATTACCTAGCTACAATGCTAAAAACAGCAAGGTACTGCCATAAAAATAAACACATAGACCAATGGAACCCAATTGATGGTTCAGAAACAGACCCTCACATCAATGGTCAAGTGATTTTTGAAAAGCCGTTCAAACCCAGCCAGCTGGGGCAGAACAGTCCATTCAACAAATGGTGCTGAGCGAACTAGACATCCATAGCCAAATGGGAAAAAGAGGACCCCTATTTTACACATTTCCCTAATAGCTAGTGATATGGAACATTTTTTTCATGTGCTTTTTGGTCATTTGTATTTCCTCTTTGGAGAAAGTTTATTAAAGCCTTTCGCCCATTTTTAATTGAATTGCTTGCTCTTTTTGAATAAGTTGTATGATCTCTTTATGTAGAATGGAAATCAAACACTTATCCGATATGTGGTTTCCAAATATTTTCTCATATTGAGTGGCTGCCTTTTCACCTCTTGATGAAGTCCTTTGAATTACAAAAGTGTTTAAGTTTGAGGGGGTCCTATTTATCCATGTTTTCTTTCTTTGCTTGTGCTTTCCACGTAAGGTTTAAGAATCCACCTCCTACCAAGAGCTCCTGAAGATGTTTTCCTGCATTTTCTTCTAGGAGCTGTATGGTTCTTACTTTTATATCTAGGTCTTTGATCCATTTTGAATTAATTTTTGTATAAGGTGTGAGATAGGGGTGGTATGCTGGTGAAGGGGTGTTGTATGGGAATTCTACATATGTGCATGATTGTTTTTTAAGTCTGCAACTTTTATAATAAGAATATATTTTAAAAACATGTGAAAATATATATCAGATATCTCACTTTCATCCCTTTCCCCTCTACTTCCAAAGTGACTATTTTTATTATTTTCTGACTTCCTTTCTGAGGTTTCATTTTGTAAAGTTAAATAAATACATATGTGTATTCTATATCCTCTCCTTTCTTACACTTAAAGATGGCCTTTTCCCCCATAACTTGCTTTTTCACTGAATATATCCTCAACTTACACCAAATCTATATAAAGAAATCTTTTTTATTCTTTTGAGGAGCTCTTTATACTGCTCCATTGTATTCCATTGTGTAGATGTCATAATTTATTCAGCCAGTCTCCTATTAATGGATATATGTGCTTTTTCTAATCTTGTGCTATTATAAATAATGTTACAATGAATAACCTTGAACAGATAAATAGTGGCTTGGAGCTATGAACCCCAGAATATATGCTTTTCCTTTGTGTCAGTGTGATCTCTTCAAGACGTTACTTCAGTTAAGGTGTCATCCAACAGAATCAGCTTGGGCTTTAATCCAAATTACTGGAGTTTTTGTTAGTGAAGTGAAAATCAGATAGAAAGCAAGCCAAGGGGGAAAGCCCAAAGTCAATGGAACCCAGAGAAGTCAGAAGAGACCGCTGTGTGCATTGATTGCCATGTAACAGAAAAGCCGAGGACCAAGAATTGACAGCAGCCAGCCCCAGAATGCCACGTCTTCTGGGAAAAAGCATCGCCTTGATGATGCCTTGATTTTGGATTTCTCCTAGCCACAAAACCCATGAGCCAACCCATTGAATGGTATTTGCTCTGGCAGCCAGGAAACTGAAACAATATGTAATTTCATATCTGTGGAAGTATGTACTCAGGGTAGATTCCTAATGGTGAAATTAGTTGGTTGAGGGGAATAGTCATCTACATTTTTGTTACACACGGCCAATTCCTTTTCATAGGGGTTGTACCATTTTGCACTTCAACCAGCAGTCAGTGACAGTGCCTGTTTCACCATAGTTTTGCCCCAGTGGAGTGTGTTGTCCAGTCCACGTAAAAAAACAGTATCTCAGTATATTTATAGTTTACATTTTTCCTATTATAAGAAAATGAAGCATCTTTTCAGGTTTAACAGACTTTTGAATTTTTTTCTGTCCATGTCTTTTGACCATTTCTGTAATGGCTTCTTTTAATCTTCTTCTTCTTTTTTGAACTATTTATTTCTACACACTTTTCTGCTTGTCTTCTCTTTAGGTGGCAACAGGAACCGATCCTGGGAACTTCCGGAGTGGGAGAGAGGTGCTCAGTCTCTTGTGCCCCCTCAGCTCCCTGGTCTGCTGCATCTCTTATTGTCTCTCCTCAGTGTCTCTTCGTTGCATCATCTTGCTGGGCCAGCTCTCCACTCAGGCCAGCTCGCTATGGGGACCAGCACTCTGCATGGATCAGATTGCCTTCACCAGGAGGTCCCAGGAATTTAACCCTGGACCTCACATATAGTAGACAGGAGTCCAATCACTTGAGCCACATCCACTTCCCTTTCTTCTTTTTAATAGTTTTTTACATAACAAAGAGATTAGCCTTTTGTCTTTGATATAAAATACAAGTATTTCACCCAACTTTGACACTTGTATTTTTTTTAATAAATGAATTTTATTGTTACGTATTAATAAAGCATACAGGGAAGTGATGTGGCTCAGGTGATAGGGACTCCTCCTATCATATGGGAGTACCTGGGTTTGATCGCTGGGGCCTCCTGGTGAAAAAAAAAAGAAGAGAAAGTGTGCCTGTGCAGCAAACCAGTGCCCACATGGTGAGCCAAGTGCCCACGCTAGTGCCCGTGTGGCGAAGCAAGTGCCCATGTGAGTGCCCGCGTGGTGAGCCAGTGCCTGCGTGGTGAGCCAGTGCCCACATAAGTGAGTCACGCAGCAAGATGATGACACAGCAAAAAGAGAGACAAAGGGGAGAGTCAAGGTGAAGCGCAGCAGAGAGCAGGAACTGAGGTGGCGTAACTGACCAGGAACCTCTCTCTACATCAGAGGTCCCCAGGATAGAATCCGGTGAATTCTAGAGGAGAAAGGCAAGAAGAGAAGATGACAAAGATAAATAGATACAGAAGATCACACAGTGAATGGACACAGACAGAAAATACATCAGGGAGGGGGAGGGGAGGAGGAGGGAAAGGGGAAGAAATAAAAAAGAACCACTGTGTTACAGCAACAGCACTGATGACATATAAATAAATAAACATCTAATTCTTCTTTTTTAAAAATAAATAAAGCATACAGTTCATCCAAAGTGTACAATATAATCACATGATTGTGCATTCATCACTTCAATCATTATTAGAGCATTTTCATTATTTCAATAATAATAATAAACAAAAACCAGACAAACAAGAAAATTCTTTATCTCTCAATCTCTCTCTGTTTCTTCTGATGTACACAGCTGCTATTTTTTGGCTATACTTGCACATTTATTTATTTATTTATTTATTTATTTATTTATTTATTTTTTTTTTTAAATTTTTTTATTTTTTATTGACTTTGTAATAATATTACATTAAAAATATATATGTGAGGTCCCATTCAACCCCACCCCCCCACCCCCCCTCTCCCCCCCCCCCAACAACACTCGTTCCCATCATCATGGCACATCCATTGGACCTGGTAAGTACATCTCTGGGCACCTCTGCACCCCATATACACTGGTTCACATCATGGCCCACACTCTCCTCTACTCCATCAAGTAGGCCCTGTGAGGATCTACAACGTCCGGCGACTACCTCTGAAGCACCATCCAGGGCAGCTCCACGTCCCGAAGACGCCTCCACCTCTCATCTCTTCCTGCCTTTCCCCATACCCTTTGTCCATTATGTCCACTTTTCCCAATCCAATGCCACCTCTTCTATGTGGACACTGGATTGGTTGTGTCCATTGCACCTCTATGTCAAGAGGAGGCTCAGATTCCACCTGGATGCTGGATGCAATCCTCCCATTTTCAGTTGTAATCACTCTAGGCTCCATGGTGTGGTGGTTGTCCTTCTTCACCTCCATCTTAGCTGAGTGTGGTAAGTCCAATAAATCAGATTGTAGGTGCTGGAGTCTGTTGAGGCTCAGGATCTGGCTATCACATTGTCAGTCCAGAGATTCAAATCCCCTAAATATATCTTAAACCCCAACATTAACTGCACCTCCAGCACATTAGCATGAAAGTCTTATGAAGGGAGATCCCATCTGAGTCCAGATTCATCACACATAAACACCATTTCCAAAGAGGGGCCATCTGCCCTGGTAGTTAACCCCATCGGCCATGACCATAACTCCCATGGGTCTCTTTAGCCCTCAAAGGAACCAATATCTGGGGGTTGTATCTGCTTTATCTGTCTCTCTGACTCTGCTCAGTTGTGCATGAGGGCAAACCTTCTGCCAGCCTCCAGACTCTTTTTTAGAAACTCGTAGCCATATAAACTCATTTCTCCTTTCCATTTCCCCCTTACTTTAGGTCAAACAGCATTTTAAAGTCATGGTATTTTATGTAGACATGGATATTCTGCTGATCCGCATTGAACCTTCCGTATAAGGTCATTTTCCAGTTGCATCATCAGTTGGTAGTTGATAGTGGTCCCTCGTTGCCAGGGAGGCTCATCCCCGGGTGTCATGTCCCACGCTGGGGGGAAGGCATTGCATTTACATGCTGAGTTTGGCTTCGAGACTGGCCACATTTGAGTAACATGAAGGCTGACAGAAGGAAATTCCCAGGCACAAAGTTGCTCTAGGCCTTGTTCTTATTTTGGGTTTATCAGCTCACAAGCATAGTCATTAGTATCAGGGGCTCACTGTTGAACCCTCACTCCCTCCCGGTCCCCACCACTGTACCTGGGAGACTGTCGCTGCTCCCCTAGGGACCACGACAGAGCACCACTGGCCAGGAACCCAGTACCCCCCCTACTGTGGTTTTTAATTGTTGCCACTATGAGTATATCCAAACATTACCATGCACCCTGGACATATGTTCTGTACAGCTCCCTGTCAGTCATATATCACCTGTCATTGGTATCCCATACCAGTATCCCTCCATTGCCATTGTTGAAACACTCTGTGATCCAGAACTCCCCGAAATTTGAAGCCCAATATAATGTCATGGTCCCTTACTAGGGAATGGCATATAGCGATGAGTTTAAAGGATAGATAAAGAACTTGGATAAAGTTAGATAAAGAACTTAGATAAAGAATGTTGACTTGAAAAAATTCCACATCCTATTTTTTTCTTTTTTTTTTTCCCCCCCCCCCCTAATTATTCAGCTTTTCTTCACAGGAGTCCTAGACCACAGCAATGTATATATATAATATACAGCACTCCCACACATCCACCAGAAAACCTTTTCCCTTCCACAGTGATACTCT
Organism: Dasypus novemcinctus; assembly: GCF_030445035.2. Taxonomy (NCBI): domain Eukaryota; kingdom Metazoa; phylum Chordata; class Mammalia; order Cingulata; family Dasypodidae; genus Dasypus; species Dasypus novemcinctus. Next base: position 31,977,064 of record NC_080680.1, on the reverse strand, counting down.
TACGCCCTATTCATATCATATTTACTTAAATTGATGTACAGAGTCTGAGACATTAGCTTTCTAACAAGGTGACATCTGTGCTTACATTATGGTGCATTCTTTAGGATACACAGTTCTTTACATTTTTAGTTATCCTATGTTTTACATTATGGTTTACATTATCAGTCTGTCATCTCCTATATGTTATGGTGTAATATTACATGTTTTATATCCATCCTTGTGTACTCTCAAGAAACTCCTCTCTTACCCCCCATTTACTTTGGTTCCACACATTTAACGTCCATTTTCCCTTCCACCTTGGTGCCCTCAGTGATAGCCAACCTCCGTTTCCTGAGGAGCCACTTCCAGAGATAGATGGAATAGTGTTCAGGGCCTAACTTGCTCAACTGCCCCAATGCCCTGGGAGCCACCCTTTCTCTCGAGGGATACAGTTCCCTCTATTGGATGGCATTAGTCCTCCCCAGGATGTGGGTCCACCCCCACTCTCACTACTTGGGTTTCTACCCCATGGTGTCACCCACTCTGGCAGAATGAGCATTTAGACATTCCCCAGGAGCCCGTCCTGCATCAGACCCTCCCCTCCGAGCATTCTAAACAGGTAACCCTCTTTATAATATTTTGATATGATTTTCTCGGCATTTTACTCTCCACCAACACCTGACCCTCTCCTGGTTCATATGCTACCCCTCCCTCCCCCCACTTTTGGGCAACGTTACCCACCCGTCCCTCCCCAGCCACCCTCAAACCCGCAAAGCCCCAAGCAAAGGCAACCCCTTGCCCCCCTTTTATCTCTTCTTTGTGTTCATACTTACCACCATCTCGTCTTAAATTCCACCCCTGCAGACATCGGCTCATATCCTTCCTCCACCCTCCGATTTCCTGCAAGCCTATCGTTCAGTCTCTTGCTATCTAGGGCAGCTTGTTTATTTCATATCATTGAGGTCATGTAGTATTTGTCCTTCAATGTCTGGGTTGCTTCACTCAACATAAGGTTCTCAAGATTCATCCATGTTATCACATGTGTTTGTAGTGTGTTTGTTCTTACAGCCGAGTAGTATTCCATTGTGTGTATATACCACATTTTATTGATCCACTCGTCTGTTGATGGGCATTTGGGTTGATTCCAACTTTTGGCAATAGTGAACAATGCTGCTATGAACATTGGTGTACATATATTGGTTTGTGTTCTTGTTTTCAGTTCTGCTGGGTATATTCCCAGCAGTGGTATTGCTGGGTCATATGGCAAATCTATGGCTAGTTTTTTGAGAAACCGCCATACTGTTCTCTAGAATGGTTGGATCCTTCTGCATTCCCACCAGCAGTGGATGAGTGTTCCCCTTCCTTCACATCCTCTCCAGCACTTGTATTCTTCTGTTTTTTTCATAGCTGCCAATCTTGTGGGTGTAAGATGGTATCTCATTGTGGTTTTGATTTGCATTTCCCTGATAGCTAGAGATTTGGAACATTTTTTCATGTGCTTTCTTGCCATTTGTATTTCTTCTTCGGAGAAGTGTCTGTTTAAGTCTTTTTCCCATTTTTTAAATGGATTGTTTATCTTTTTATTTTCAAGATGTAGGAGTTCTTTATATATGCAAGTTATAAGTTTCTTATCAGATATATGATTGCCAAATATTTTCTCCCACTGTGTGGGCTCCCTTTTTACTTTCTTGACAAACTCCTTTGAGGTGCAGAAGGCTTTAATTTTGAGGAAGTCCCATTTATCTATTAGTTCTTTTGCTGCTCGTGCTTTTGGTGAGATATTCATAAATCCATTACCTATTACAAGGTCCTGTAGATGTTTCCCTACACTGCTTTCTAAGGTTTTTATGGTCTTGGCTCTTATATTTAGGTCTTTGATCCATCTTGAGTTGATCTTTGTATAAGGTGTGAGATGGTAATCCTCTTTCATTCTTCTACATATGGCTATCCAGTTCTCCAGACACCATTTGTTGAATAGGCCACTCTCTCCCAGTTGAGAGGGTTTGGTGGCTTTATCGAATATTATGTGGTTGTATATGTGAGGTTCTATATCAGAGCTTTCAATTCGATTCCATTGGTCTATATGTCTCTCCTTATGCCAATACCATGCTGTTTTCACCACTGTAGCTTTATAGTATGTTTTGAAGTCAGGTAGTGTGATTCCTCCAATTTCGTTTTTCTTTTTCAGTATGTCTTTGGCTATTCGGGGTCTCTTTCCTTTCCAAATAAATTTCATAGTTAGTTTTTCTAGTTCCTTAAAGAAGGCTGCATTGATTTTTATTGGGATTGCATTGAATGTGTAGATCAATTTTGGTAGGATAGACATCTTAATAATGTTCAGTCTTCCTATCCATGAACAAGGAATAGTCTTCCATTTATTTAGGTCTTCTTTGATTTCCTTGAACAATCTTGTATAGTTCTCAGTGTATAAGTTCTTTACCTCTTTAGTTAAATTTATTCCTAAGTATTTGATTTTTTTATTTACTATTGTGAATGGTATTTGTTTCTTGATTTCCTCCTGATCTTGCTCATTATTGGTGTACAGAAATGCTACTGATTTTTGCGCATTGATCTTATAACCTGCGACTTTACTAAACTCATTTATGAGTTCTAGAATCTTCGTTGTAGATCTCTCAGGGTTTTCTATGTATAGGATCATATCATCTGCAAATAATGAAATTTTGACTTCTTCCTTTCCAATTTGAATGCCTTTTATTTCTGTTTCTTGCCTCAGTGCTCGAGCAAGTACTTCTAAGACAATGTTAAATAGGAGCGGAGACAGTGGGCATCCTTGTCTTGTTCCTGAGTTTAGAGGGAAGGAGTCTAGGATTTCTCCATTGTAAACAATATTGGCTTTAGGTTTTTCATATATACTCTTTATCATGTTCAAAAAATTTCCTTGTATTCCAATCATTTGGAGTGTTTTTATCAAGAAAGGGTGCTGTATTTTGTCAAATGCTTTTTCTGCATCAATAGATATAATCATGTGATTTTTTTCCTTCAATCTGTTTATATGGTGTATTACGTTGATTGATTTTCTTATGTTGAACCATCCTTGCATACCTGGGATGAATCCCACTTGGTCGTGGTGTATAATTCGTTTAATGTGTTGTTGAATACGATTAGCAAGTATTTTGTTAAGTATTTTTGCATCTAGGTTCATTAGAGAAATTGGTCTGTAATTTTCCTTTCTTGTGATGTCTTTGTTTGGCTTTGGTACTAGGGTAATGTTGGCATCATAGAAGGAGTTGGGTAATGTTCTTTCTGTTTCGATGGTTTGGAATAGTTTCAGCAGGATTGGTGTCAGTTCTTTCCGGAATGTTTTATAGAATTCACCTGTGAAGCCATCTGGCCCTGGGCTCTTCTTAGTTGGGAGATTTTTAATAACTGATTCTATCTCTCTGCTTGTGATTGGTTTGTTGAGATCATCAATTTCTTCTTTTGTCAATATGGGCTGCTTATGTGTTTCTAGGAATTTGTCCATTTCCTCTAGATTGTCATTTTTGTTGGAATATAGTTTTTCAAAATATCCTCTTATGATAGTCTTTATTTCTGTGGGGTCAGTGGTGATATCGCCTTTCTCATTTCTTATTTTGTGTATTTGCATCTTCTCTCTTTTTTTCTTTGTTAGTGTTGCTAAAGGTTTGTCAATTTTGTTAATCTTCTCAAAAAACCAGCTCTTGGTCTTGTTTATCTGTTCAAGTGCTTTCTTATTTTCTATTTCATTTAGTTCTGCTCTTATCTTTGTTATTTCCTTCCTTCTTCTTCCTGTTGGGTTACTTTGTTGTTGTTTTTCTAATTCCTTCAAATGTGCAGTTAGTTCTTCAATTTTTGCTCTTTCTTCTTTTTTGATATATGAATTTATGGCTATAAACTTCCCTCTCAGTACTGCTTTTGCTGCATCCCATAAATTTTGGTATGTTGTGTTATCATTATCATTTGTTTCAAGGTAGTCATTGATTTCTTTTGAGATTTCCTCTTTGACCCACTGTTTTTCTAAGAGTGTGTTGTTTAATTTCCAAATCGTGGTGTGAAATCTGGGCTTCTTTCCCTTGCAAATCTCCAGCTTGACTCCACTGTGGTCAGAGATAATGTTTTGTATGATTTCAATCTTTCTGAATTCGTTCAGCCTTTCTTTGTGGCCTAGCATATGATCTATCTTGGAGAATGATCCATGTGCGCTTGAGAAAAATGTATATCCTGCTGTGTTTGGGTGTAGCGATCTATATATGTCTATTAGATCGAGCTCCTCTAATATACTATTCAGATGTTTTGTTTCTTTGGTGATTCTCTTTTGAGATGTTCTGTCCAGAGTTGATAGTGGTGTATTAAAATCCCCCACTATAATTGTAGATGTATCTATTCTTTCACTTAGTTTTTCCAGCGTTTGCCTGACGTATTTAGAGGCACCCTTGTTAGGGGCATAGATATTTATGATTGTTCGATCTTCTTGACAGATTTTCCCTTTGACTAAAATGTAGTATCCTTCTTTGTCTCTCACAATTGTTTCACATTTAAAGTCTATTTTGTCTGATATTAATATAGCTACTCCTGCCTTTTTTTGGTTATTGTTAGCTTGTATGATTGTTTTCCAGCCTTTCACTTTCAGTCTCCATGCATCTCTGGGTCTAAGATGTGTCTCTTGTAGACAGCATATGGATGGGTCATATTTCCTTATCCAATGTCCCAGTCTGAATCTTTTGATAGGTGAGTTTAATCCGTTGACATTCAGTGTTATTACTATCAAGGAATTATTTGTGTTAGCCATACTTTGATTGGATTTGTGTTTGTCATATTTTGTTTGTATATTTTTTTTTGTCTTTTTTGTTGTTGTTGTTGGTCTTATACTCTCCTCCAACTTTGCCTTTCCTGTTTTTTCCTTTCTTCCTGCAGCACTCCCTTTAGAATTTCTTGAAGGGGAGGTTTCTTGTTGGTATACTCTTTCAGTTTCTGTTTGTCTGCAAATATTTTGAACTCTCCATCATATTTGAATGCTAGTTTAGCTGGATAAAGTATTCTTGGTTGGAAATTTCTTTCCTTTAGTACCTTGACTATATCATACCACTGTTTTCTTGCCTCCATGGTTTCAGAAGAGAAATCAGCACTTAATCTAATTGAGCTTCCCTTGTATGTGATGGTTTTCTTTTCTCTTGCTGCTTTTAGGATTTTCTCTTTGTCTTGAGCATTGGATAATTTGACAAGTATATGTCTTGGGGTGGGCCTGTTGGGGTTTATGACTTGTGGAGTGTGCTGTGCTTCTTGGATATGTACATCTGTCTCTTTCAGTAGATTTGGGAAGTTTTCAGCCATTATTTCCTGCAACACTCTTTCTGACCCCTTTCCCTTCTCTTCACCTTCTGGAATGCCTATAATACGTATGTTTGAGCGTTTTGCATTGTCATTCAGGTCCCTAAATCCTAATTGGATTTTTTCTATCTTCTTATTGACCCCTTCTACTATCTGTTTGATTTCTGATGTACTGTCTTCCACGTCACTAATTCTCTGCTCTGTCTCTTCTAGTCTGCTGATATTTGCTGCAAGTGTATTTTTGATTTCTTGAACTGTGGTGTTCATTCCCATCATATCTGTTATGTTTTTGCGTATGTCTGCAATTTCCCCTCCAAGTGATGTCTTCATGTTGTTAACCTCTTTCATTACTGCATCAAATTTGTCGGTGATAAATGTTCTGAGATCTTTCATTGCTTGTGCCAAGTTTTGCTCCCCTTCGTGATTATTGGTTTGTTGATTGGATTCAGCCATGTTTTCCTGATTATTGGTTTGGTTCGTAGATTTTTGTTGCTTTCTGGTCATCTCTTTATTTTGACGAATTTAATCAGTTCCTTAGCTTCTTTGTCTGCTCTTGGAGGTTAATTAGTTGTTATTTTTGCACAGGTGTTATATCTTCTCTTTGTCACTTTTTTCTTCTTATTCTAGTTACTTGTTGTTGGTTAAGTTCACTTTAGAGGAAAGTATTAGTGTTGGGGAAAGGCAATTGTGTAAGCAAGGGAAAAGTGTAAAGTTGTATTGGTGATGTATGTTAATAAAGCAGGAATATGAGATCTGGAAGGATGGAGGTTAGATTCATGTAGATTGTATAGAGTTATAGCTGTAGGTAGAGTACCTTTTATGAAGTTGATGACTGAATTTGGGAGGAATATGGTATGAACTACACAGCTATTGTTTTCATGAGAGAGGGAAAAAGAAAAGAAAGGTAATAGTTTCAAGAGTGGATAATAGACAGAAAACAGAACAAAGGTATTAGAAATTAAGAGTTAGACACTTTGTGGATCAAAGAACGGGAGGTGGGGGGTGGAATATAGGAGAGACAGTAGATGATAGTGGATATCAAGATGCAGGGGAAGGGGGATAGTGTAGGTAGCCTAAATCAGTTCACACAGAAATGAGGCAGTGGAGGATGGGAAAACCCAGCAAATGTGAGGTGTTCCCTGTAGCACCTATTGTATACTTCCCTCCAAATCGATGTCCAGACACCTCCGGACCAGCAAAAATCCCAAAACAATCCGGTCCCAAAGAGTCTCCAACGCCGCCCAGCCGATTCCCTGCAGAAGACTCTAACAGGGATGTTCACTCAGCCGCCATCTTGCCCCCTCTCAGCCGCCATCTTGCCCCCTCTCTCAGCCGCCATCTTGCCCCCTCTCTACTTATTTATTAAACAGTTTTATTGAGATATAATCACATACCATACAATCTACCTAAATTGTATAATCAAGGCTGTTAGCATAAGCACAATGTTGACACTTGCCTTTGGATTTTAGTGATAACGGTGTTTGTTTTGTACTGTTTTGTTTATTGCCATGCAAAGTTTGTATGTGTGCGTCTATGTGTTTGAATCATCACATTTAGACTTTTCCTTTAGTGCTTCTAGATTTTAAGTCTTAGAAAAGTTTTCTTCCATTCCAAGTTGTAAAGAATTCACTCATATTTTCTTTTAGTATTTGCATGTTTCATTTTTACATGTGGTTCTCTGATCTGTCTGGGATTTATCCTGGTGTGTGGTTGTGAGATCCAGCTTTCTCCTTTCCTGATGGCTATCTGATTGTACCAACACCATTTATTTTCAAGTTCATCTTTGTCTCAGTGATCTGAGATCTCAACTTGTCATACACTCAACTGCCTAAGTACTTGGGCCCATTTCTTATGTTTCTGTAACTGCTACCCAGAATTCGATGCTTATAATTGTCACACTAGTTCCTTTTCAAAACTATTTTAAATGCTTTGTCTTAGTTTTCCAAGGTAGCTATGACAAATATCACACACTGCTTTGCTTAAAAATAGAAATTTATTGTCTCATGGATTTGGAGACTAGAAGCTCAAAATCAAGGTGTTGGCAAGACCACCTATCTCTTCTTGTATCTGCTCTTCCAGTTTCTGCTGACTTCTGGCTTCTTCCTACAGCTTTCTCTAATTCCATCTGAATTTCCTCTCCTCTAGCATTTCCAGTCATATGGATTAGGATCCATATTCAATTTTGTCATACCTTAACTAATAATAACATCTACAAATCTCCTACTTACAAATGGGCTCACATCTACAGGAACATGAATTATAACTTGAGCTTGTCTTTATGGGGAACATGATTCAATACCCAACACACTGTTAACTGTTTAAACCAATTTTATTTATGCAGCCTTTTATATTTGCCCTTCAGAACCAATCAAAGAGTGTTTCTCAGAAACTTTTCATGGGGCTGTACATAATATTAGCTTGTAATATTGTATCCATGTCTTGCTACTTTACTCTTTTAAGTTCTTAGTACTAGATTGCATCTCTATAGATTTCTGCTCAACTCGTTCCTTCCTTTTACATAAAGTAAAAACAAGATGTCTTACTGAATGTAAGCTACCTCAGAGACTACTATACCCATGGGGGTGGTAGAAATTTCTTCTGAGATCATAAATTGTAAAAATGGGTATATAATTTTCATAAACTGAATTGTATTTACTCTGGGCAAAGCTCCAAGAACCATGATCACAGCTTCTTCCTTCTTTCTTCATCTTGCTATAAATAGCAAGTTAGTCAACAAATCTATCTAGTCCAAGTTTTTACTGCACACTAGTACTTCTTTCTTTCTCCCCATTGCAAAAGCAAGTGATAAAACAATAGACTGTAGTTAAGTAAATGGGATTAATAGTTTCATGTGTTTAGATCTAAGATACAAAAGCTATCTTTTCTTATTGATGGAAACAGGGGAAGTTGCACAAACCTTCTACAGGAGACTCTGGTAAATTTTGAACTGTTACCCAAATGGAGAGGATTGCTGCTGGTAAACACATTCATGCAAACATTATACTTCTCAGTCTTGTTAGGAAGCTCAGTTTTAGATTTTGATAACAATTATCAATGGTTTCTAATTGATATTAGTCCTTTCGTCAAGGTCCCTACAGGGGTGTGCATTTTGTATTTCCTAATTACACTGATAGTATAACCTTAGGAATACAACAAATGTTTTCTTATTCAAAGTTAATGCAGATAACTCCAAAATACATGAAGCAAAACCTAATAGAACTGAAAGGAGAACTAGACAAATCCACTGTTACAGCTGGGAATGTCAACATCCCTCTCTCAATAATTGTTTATTAAGTGGACAGAAAACTTACATAGAATCAGTGGAATTGGAGCTAACTAAGCAACCCTTATTAATGGTGGCTGCTGCTTTACTTAGGTTCCAGTTGCTTTGACTACCAATCTTATTCCTATGCCTGATATCTGGCATAGAATGTGCTTAAGGTGGCCTCTCTGTTTCTGATAGGTTGAGAACTTGGGAAAATGAGAGTGTGAAAGCTGCATAACAGCAATCCAGGGTTTCTTAGTTTGCCACAGGTTGTTGATGCAGAGTACCAAATATGGGTGGGCTTTTATGATGGGAATTTTATTTGGAGTAAAAGCTAATAAATAGTTCAAGGCTCTGAAATGCCCAGGTCAAGGCATCATCAGAGATGCTTTGTCACCCGAGTCAGGTATGATCCTAGCCCCGAGCCACATGGCAATCAGGCAGAACAGTGGGTCTACCACTCTCTCTCTCTCTGTTTTCTCCTTGAACTCAGCTGTGGCCCATCAGTCATCTTTCCCTGGGCCTTGGCTCTTTGAGCCTTTTGGGGCTTATTTCCTTGAGCTCAGCTGTGGGTGAACCTTGAGTCCTTTCTCTTACATGGCTGGGTCAAATATGGCAGCTTTCTTTCTCTCTGTGTCTCTCTCTTTTTGTTTCTCCATTTATATCAGACACAGCAAGAGGGTAGAGACCAAACCTGACCCATGCGTCACTGATGTAGTCCAATCAAAAGACCCCACACCCACAGGAATGGAATAGTTCAAAAATATAATCTTTTTCTTTTGGGGATTCATAAAAGAACTTTAAACTGTCATGCAGGGTATGGAGAACATGTTAAACAATCAAATGGTCCTTCTATCTGAAGGCTTGTAGAATTTCCAAGACCTGTGCTGATTGCAGAAGATTTCAAGGGACATGTCCCATGACTACTGTATTAGAAAGCCAAAGGGGTATTGATGTAAAGTAGAAATATGTTGGCTTTTATAAGAGATATTTATTTGGGGTAAAAGCTTACAGTTACAAGGCCCTAAAGAGTCCAGCTCAAGGTTGTTTTCTCACCAAAGTCAGTTGCATGTGTTGAAGCAAGATGGCAGGCAAGCTCTGCAAGGGTTCAGCCTTGCTGTATCTCAGCTACAGGCTGGCACAGGGCTTGTTTCTTTCCAGCCTTCCTCAGCTTCTCAGCTGTGAAATATCAGGTGAATGGCTCACCTCTCTTCCTGGAGCTGCAGGATCACAGTTCTCTCCTCTGCCATGTCTATTGAGCTCTCTTCCTGTGTCTTCTTGAATGAGTATATTAGCCCACCAAGGGGGTGGGGACTCAACCTTGAATCACATCAGTCATACTGATGTGGTTCAATCAAACACCCTAAATTGATTTAATTAAGTAAACTTAAAACCTTTGAATCTAATACAATTAAAGAGTATCATACTCTTTAAGAGGAACAGGTCAGTTTACAAACATAATATTTCTTTTTGGGGAGTCACAAAAATAATCTCAAATTGCCACAACCACCACCACCATAAAGTTTCAGGAGGGCCACTTGGATCTACTGTGTTACAAGGACCTTCAAGGACCTCTTGACAAATCGAAGTTGCTCCCTTCCTTGAGGTCCTGGAAATTACCCACCAAGGACTTCAGGAATGAAAACCATTGTCTTTATTTAGGTAGGAATTTTCACAACACCAACAATGCCCAAAACTGGACAGGAGGAATATACCCCCCTTTTTTCCCCTTTATTTATTTATTTAAATGTGACATTCAAAAAATATCAGGTTCTCATATACCCCCCACCCCACCCCTCAACCCACTCCTCAAACATCAACAACCTCCTTCATCATTGTGGCACATTCACTGCATTTGGTGAAAACATTTTGGAGCACTGTTGGGCCACATGGATAATAGTTTACATTGTAGTTTACACTCTTCCCCAGTCCATTCAGTGGGTTATGGCAGGATATATAATGTCCAGCATCTGTCCCTGCAATATCATTAGGACAACTCCAAGTCCTGAAAATGCCCCCACATCACATCTCTTCTTCTCTCTCCCTGCCCTCAGCAACTACCGTGGTCACTTTCTCCATATCAATGCTACAATTTCTTCCATTACTAGTCACAATAGTTCTATAGTAAAATATCATTAAGTTCACTCTAATCCATATTTTATTCATCCATCCTATAGTCCCTGGGATGGTGATGTCCATTCCACCTCTATATCGAGGGGGAGCTTAGATTCCACATGGATGATGGATGTAATTCTCCTGCTTGCAGTAGTAGGCCCTCTCAGTTCCCTGTTGAGGTGGTTGACCATCTTCACCTCCCTGTTAGCTGGCCTGGGTAAGTCCAATGAACCAGAGTGTAGAAGTTGCAAGTCTGCTGAGGCTCAGTGCCCAGCTGGCACAGGGCCAGTGCAGAGATTCAAGTCTCCTGAGTATACACCAACTCTAGCACCAACCACAGGTTCAGTAAAAGTGACAGAAGAGGCATGTGTAGAAAGGTCACATCTGAGTCCAACTCCATCACACTCAGGAGCGCAAATTCCAAAGTAGGATCAGCTGACAGGGCACTGAACTCCAGAGTCATCTGCCATGACTATAGAACCTGTGGGTCTCTGTAGTCCTCAGGAGAACCAGTACCTGGGGTTGTATCTACTTTGGCTGTCTCTGGGGTCCTGCTGAGGTGTGCATAAGCATGACCCCTCTGATGACCTCCTGGCTCTTTTTTTGAAGACTCTTAGTCATATAAACTCATTTGTCTTTGCCATTTCCCCCTTTTATTCAAGGTCAAAAAGCAGTTTTTAACACATGTAGGCTGAGATATTCTGCTGGTCTGAATTGATCCTTTTATTCAAGGTCTTTTTCTAGGTACATTACCAGCTGGTGCTTGGCAGTAATCCCTCAGCACCAGGGAGGCTCATCCCCAGGAGTCATTTCCCACACTGGGGGGAAGGTAATGCATTTACATGCTGAGTTTGCTTAGAGAGTGGACACATTTGAGCAACATGGAGGTTCTCAGGAGGCAACTCTTAGGCACCCTGCAGCTATAGGCTTAATTGATATTTCAGGCACACAGGCCCATAAGCATAGTCATCAGTGTCAAGGGCTCATTGTTGGACCATCCATCTTTGTTGGTCTTTGCCATTGCACTTGGGGGATTATTGCTGTTCCATTGGGGAATGTGATAGAGCTCCCCTGGCTAGGAACTCCCTGAGTTGTCATTTGTAACTATAACTACTATGAGGATATCCAACATATATCCAAACATTTTTATGTACCCTACCTACATGCCCTGGAGAAATCCCTCCCAACCATGTGCTCCCCATCAATAACACCCTACACCAGTGCTCCTCCCCTATCATAGTTGAACCTCTCTGTGGTCCACAACTTTTTCAAAAATGAAGCCCAATATATTGCCAAATTCAATTAATAGGAAAATGAAATATAGTGGTGGGTTTAAAGATTAGAAAATAGAATACATACTAATTTTGAAAAACTAAAATAAAGTAAAAATAAATTGGAGTATTTAAAAATGAAAAATATTATAAACCTTTGTTTTTAACATTTTGCCTTTCATCACTGCAATAGATGTTACCCTGTATGTACAACAGTGGCAAGGCAACCTCCCTCATCCCTTCCCCGGTTTCTACATCCTTTCTTTTTTCTTTTGTTTTTCTAATTTTAATTTTTTTCTAATTTAAATTTTTTCTAATTTTAATTTTAATTTTCTTTTTTCTTTTTTTTCTAATTTTAATGTATTTGTTCTTTTTTTTTTTTTAAAGATTTATTTTTATTTATTTAATTCCCCTCCCCTCCCCCGGTTGTCTGTTTTTCTGTGTCTTTTTGCTGTGTCTTGTTTCTTTGTCCACTTCTGTTGTCGTCAGCGGCACGGGAAGTGTGGGCGGTGCCATTCCTCGGCAGGCTGCTCCCTCCTTCGCGCTGGGTGGCTGTCCTTATGGGTGCACTCCTTGCGCGTGGGGCTCCCCTACGCGGGGGACACCCCTGTGTAGCACGGCACTCCTTGCGTGCATCAGCACTGTGCTTGGGCCAGCTCCACACGGGTCAAGGAGGCCCGGGGCTTGAACTGTGGACCTCCCATGTGGTAGACGGACGCCCTAACCACTGGGCCAAAGTCCGTTTCCCTTCATGTATTTGTTCTTCAATGCCTGGCTTGCTTCACTCAACATAAGGTCCTCAAGATTCATCCATGTTATCCCACGTGTTTGTACTGTATTCCTTCTTATAGCTGAGTAGTATTCCATTGTATGTATATACCACATTTTATTTATCCACTCATCTGTTGAGGGGCATTCGGATTGATTCCAACTTTTAGCAATAGTGAATAATGCTGCTATGAACATTGGTGTGCATATATACGTTTATGTCCTTGTTTTCAGTTCTGCTGGGTATATACCCAGCAGTGGAATTGCTGGGTCATATCATAAACCTATAGCTAGTTTTTTGAGAAACTGCCAAACTGTCTTCCAGAAAGGCTGAATCCTTCTGCATTCCCAACAGCAGTGGATGAGTGTTCCCATTCCTCCACATCGTCTCCAACACTTGTAGTCTTCTGGGTTTTTTTTTTTTTGTTTTTTGTTTTTGTTTTTTGATAGCCACCAGTCTAATGGGAATAAGATGGTATCTCATTGTAGCTTTCATTTGCATTTCCCTAATAGCTAGTGATTTTGAGCATCTTTTCATGTGCTTTTTAGCCATTTGTATTTCTACTTTGGAGAAGTGTCTGTACAAATCTTTTGCCCATTTTTTAAACGGGTTGTTTGTCTTTTTATTTTTAAGATATAGGAGTTCTTTATATATGCAGGATATTAGTCTCCTGTCAGATATATGGTTACCAAATATTTTCTCCCATTGGGTAGGTTGTCTTTTCACTTTCTTGACAAACTCCTTTGAGGTGCAAAAGGATTTAATTTTGAGGAAGTCCCATTTATCTATGTGTTCTTTTGCTGCTTGTGCTTTGGGTGTGAAGTTCATGAAGCCATTTCCTACTACAAGGTAGATGCTTCCCTATGTTGTTTTCCAAGGTCTTTATGGTCTTTGCTCTTATATTTAGGTCTTTGATCCATCTTGAGCTGATTTTTGTATAAGGTGTGAGATGGTAATTCTTTTTCATTCTTTTGATATGGATATCCAGTTCTCTAGGCACCATTTGTTGAAGAGGTCATTGTCTCCCAGTTGAGTGGGTTTGGTGGACTTGTCAAATATCATATGACTGTATATATGAGGATCTATATCAGGACTCACAATTCAGTTCCATTGGTAAGTGTGTCTATCCTTATGCCAATACCATGTTGTTTTCACTACGGAAGCTTTGTAGTATGCTTTGAAGTCAGGAAGTGTGATTCCTTCAATTTCATTTTTCTTTTTCAATATGTCTTTGGCTATTCAGGGCCTCTTTCCTTTCCAAATAAATTTCATAGCTAGTTATTCTAGTTCATTAAAAAATGCTGTGTTGATTTTTATTGGGATTGCATTGAATCTGTAGATCAGTTTTGGTAGGATAAACATCTTAATAATATTTAGTCTTCTTATCCATGAACAGGGAATATTCTTCCATTTATTTAGGTCTTCTTTGAATTCCTTGAACAGTGTTACGTAGTTTTCTTTGTATTAGTCATTTACATCTTTAGTTAAATTTATTCCTAGGTGTTTGATTTTTTTATTTACTATTGTAAAAGGTATTTGTTTCTTGATTTCCTCCTCAGATTGCTCATTATTGGTGTACAGAAATGCTACCGATTTTTGCACATTGTTCATATGACCTGAGACTTTACTGAACTCATTTATAAGTTCTAGAAACTTTGTTGTAGAATTCTCAGGGCTTTCTATATATAGGATCATGCCATCTGCAAATAATGAACTTTTGACTTCTTCCTTTCCAATTTGGATGCCTTTTATATCTAGTTCTTACCTCAGTGCTCAAGCAAGTACTTGTAACACAATATTAAACAGAAGGCATGATAGTGGGCATCCTTGTCTTGTTCCTAATATTAGAAGGAAAGATTTTAGGATTTCACCATTGTGAATGATGTTAGCTGTGGGTTTTTCATATATATCCTTTATCATGTTCAGAAAGTTTCCTTCTATTCCTAACTTTTGCAGTGTTTTTATCAAGAAAGGGTGCTGTACTTTGTCAAATGCTTTGTCTGCATCTACAGATATGACCATGTGATTTTTTTCCCTTCAGTCTGTTTATGTGGTGTATTTCATTAATTGATTTTCTTATGTTGAACCATCCTTGCATACCAGGAATGAATCCCACTTGGTCATGGTGTATAATTCATTTAGTTTGTTGTTGAATACAGTTAGCAAGCATTTTGTTGAGGATTTTTGCATCTAGGTTCACTAGAGAGATTTGTCTGTAATTTTCCTTTCTTGTGGTGTCTTTGTTTGGCTTTGGTATTAGGGTAATGTTGGCACCATAGAATGAGTTAGGCATTGTTCCTTCTGTTTCAATTTTTTGGAAGAGTTTAAGCAAGATTGGTGTTATATTTTTCTGGAATGTTTGGTAGAATTCACCTGTGAAGCCATCTGGCCTAGGGCCCTTCTTAGTTGGTAGGTTTTAAATGACTGATTCTACCTCTTTACTTGTGATTGGTTTGTTGCAATTGTCAATTTCTTCTTTCATCAATGTAGGCTGCTTATGTGTTTCTAGGAATTTGTCCATTTCCTCTAAATTGTCCTTCTTGTTGGAATATAGCTTTTCAAAGTATCCTCTTATTTTTCTTTTTTTTTTTTTCTTCAAAGTATCCTCTTATGATAGTCTTTATTTCTGTGGGGTCAGTGGTGATATCCCCTTTCTCATTTTTATTTTGTGTATTTGCATCTTCTCTCTTTTTTTCTTTGTTAGTCTAGCTAAGGGTTTGTCAATTTTATTGATCTTCTCAAAGAACCAGCTCTTGGTTTTGTTTATTTTTTTGAGTGCTTTCTTATTTTCTATTTCATTTAGTTCTGCTCTGATCTTTGTTATTTCTTTCTTTCTTCTTCCTTTGGGTTTAGTTTGTTGTTGTTTTTTACTAATTCATCCAAGTATGCAGTTAGTTCTTCAATTTTAGCTCTTTCTCCTTTTTTGATGTATGAATTTATGGCTGTTAATTTCCCTCTCAGTACAGCTTTTACTGCATTCCATAAGTTTTGATATGTTGTGTTATAATTTTCATTAGTTTCAAGGTAGTTATTGATTTCTTTTGAGATTTCCTCCTTGACCCACTGTTTTTCTAAGAGTGTGTTGTTTAACTTCCAAATATTGGTGCCAAATCGGGGTCCCTGGCCCTTGCAGATTTCCAACTTCATTCCACTGTGGTCAGAAAAATTATTTTGTGTTATTTCAATTTTTCTGAATTCATTGAGGCTTTCTCTATGGCCCAGCATGTGGTCTATCTTGGAAAATGATCCATGTGTGCTTGAAAAGAATGTATATCCTGCTGTATTTGGGTGTAATGTTCTGTATATGTCTATTAGGTCCAGATCCTCTAATATATTGTTCAAAGTTTTTGTTTTTTTATTGATTCTCTTTTGAGATGTTCTGCCCAGTGTTGATAGTGGTGTATTAAATCCCCACACTATAATAGTAGAGGCATCTAGTCCTTCACTTAGTTTTTCCAGTGTTTGCCTTGTGTATTTGTAGGTGCCCTTGTTAGGGGCATAAATGTTTATGATTGTTCTTTCTTCTTGAAAGATTATTCCTTTCACTAATATGTAGTGTCCATCTTTGTCTCTCACAATTGTTTTGCATTTAAAGTCTATTTTGTCTGATATTAATATAGCTACTCCTGCCCTTTTTGGGTTATTGTTTGCCTGTAAGATTGTTTTCCTACCATTCATTTCAATCTCCTTGAATCCCTGGGTCTAAGATGTGTCTCTTGTAGACAGCATATAGATGGATCATATTTCCTTATCCAATCTTCCAATCTGTGTCTCAACAGTTGAGTTTAATCCATTGACATTCAGTGTTATTACTTTCAAGGAATTACTTATATTAGCCATATTTTCTTTGGATTTGTGTTTGTCATATTTTGTTTGATTTTTTCCTCTTTTTGTCTTTTTAGTTCTTCTTACACTCTCCTCCAACTCTGTCTCTCCTGTTTTTTTTCTTTCCTCCTGCAGTATTTCCTTTAGTATTTCTTGAAGGGCAGGTTTCTTGCTGGCATACTCTCTTAGTTTCTGTTTATCTGAGAATATTTTGAAATCCCAATCATTTTTGAATGCTAGCTTTGCTGGATAGAGTATTCTTGGTTGGATTTTTTTTTTTTTCTTTTCATACCTTGACTATGTCATACCACTGCCTTCTTTTCTTCATGGTTTCAGATGAGAAATCAGCACTTAATCTTATGGAGCCTCCTTTGTATGTGATGATTCTCTTTTCTCTTGCTGTTTTTAGTATTTTCTCTTTGTCTCGAGCATTGGATAATTTGACAAGTATATGTCTTGGGGTAGACCTGTTGGGATTATGCTGTTTGGTGTGCCTTGTGCTTCCTGGACATGTATATCCCTCTCCCTCAATAGGTTTGGGAAGTTTTCAGTCATTATTTCCTCCAACACCCCTTTTGTCCCCTTTCCCTTCTCTTCTCCTTCTGGGATGCCTATAATGCATACATTTGTGCATTTCACTTTGCCATTCAGGTCACCAAGTCCCTGCTGGATTTTTTCTATCTTTTTATCGATCAATTCCACTATTGGTTTGATTTCAGATGTACTGTCTTCCCCATCACTAATTCTTTCCTCTGCCTCTTCAAATCTGTTGTTATTTGCTGAGAGTATATTTTTGATTTCTTGAATTGCACTGTTCATCACCATCATATCCATTATCTTTTTGTGTATGATTACAGTTTCTTCTGTTTGCTCTCCAAATTTTTCTTAATTTCCTTAATCTCTTCCTTCACTTCATTAAATTGGTCCCTGATATATGTTTTGAGAGCTTTGATTAGTTGTTTGATGCTCTGCTCCTCTTCCTGGTTTTCAGTTTGCTCATTGGATTTGGGTATGTTTTCCTGATTATTGGTTAGGTTTGTAGTTTTTGGTTACTGTCTGGTCATCATTTTGTTTTGATAGGTTTATTCAGTTGATTAACTTCTTTATCTAGTCTCAGGGTTTAATTAGTTGTTGTTGTTTTGTATGTGTTAAGTCTTCTCTTTGTCACTCTGTTCTTCTTATTCTATTTCCTTGTTGTTGGCTAAGTTCCCTTGAAGGAAAATATTAAGGCCAGAGAAAGTAAAAGGGGTAAGAAAAGAAAAAGTACAATAGTAGAGTTGATAGTAAATGTTAGCAGAAGAACCATGTGAGATCTAGGAGAATACATATCAGACTCATGCAAGCTGTGTAGCGTTATAACAGTAAGAAAAGTGGAATACCTATAATGAGATAGTAAACTGAATATGGGGAGGATATAATATGAATTAAAAGGCCATTATGGTCAGAAGAGAGGGAAAGAGAAAAGAAAGGACAACAATACAAAGAGTGAATAAAAGATAGAAAACAGAACAGAGGTATTAGAAATAAAAAAAATTAAAAAAATCGGGGGCTAAACAAAGAGAGGGGGAATGTAAGAGAAATAATCAACAATGGAGGATAGAAAGATGTAAAGAAAAGAGGGAAGTATTGGTAGTCAAAATCAGTACACTCAGAAAAGAGGAAACACAGCAAATAAGAAGTGCTCCCTGCAGCATATAGTATTAAAAAAGAAAAAAGAAAAAGAGGAAAAAAACAAAAAGGGGGGACGGGGGAAGCAAGCAAGAAAAAGGAAAAAAAAGATAAAAGGACCATGGGGGAGATGTAGAAGAAGGAAAAACAGGAAAACAAACCAACATAAAAGACCAGACAAGGCTTCAAGCAAGGAATCCTTTTGCAGTTAAATAAACCACTTAGGAGTCTGACCTTTCCCTTTTCTCCCTTCCTCACTTCCCTCTCCCCCAGGGCAGCAGGAAATCTGTGTGATAGGTCCAGTAAGAGATTCATATGGGTCCCTGGTGAATTAACTCACCACAGAAAATAATGACTCTTAATTTCTTAAGAGAGAGCACCCATACCTTGCCAGGAACACTGTATATGCTACTAGAAGCCTGCAAAGCACATTCTACTGTCCCTCTCCTTTAGGTGTGCTACAGAAGGGCTAGTTAATTTTCTGACTCTACCTTCTCCCAGACCAAGTTTCTTGTCCCAGGGTGTTTAGGTAAATTTGGTTTTCTCAGCAGATTTGCCCCTCCTTTCTTCCTAGGCACTCCCCAAGCCAGGTGGAATGCTCCTCCAAGCTCAAAAAGAAAAGAAAGAGGGGGAACCAGAAAATTGAACCTGCACTTGTCAGGCACCTCTGCACCTCCCACCAAAACCTTCCCACTCCCAGGTTAGTCCAAGACTAGAGCACTAGGGAGATCCCAGATTTTGGGGAGCGCTCTATTTGGGAAATGGAAGCCCAGGATATTGCGGACTTGGGCTACGGGGGTCTATGGAATGTGGGTTACAGGGGTCCAGAGAACACAGACTTGGGGATCACACATTTGGGGAACATGGGGCTTGGAAACGCTGCCGCAAGACTATCAGTTTTCAGGGAATGCTGCAGCCCTCAACCCTAGGGAGAAGGGTTTTGCCTTCCCATAACTTTTGACTTTAGTGTTAGAAACCCACCATTTTACCTTTTGCAAGCACTACTTTTGTTGCAGTCTCTCCAAATCGACATCCAGACACCTCCTGCTTTATAGGAGGTTCCCAAAACAGCCTGCTCTGGCAATGTTCTGACCTCACTCAGCTTGTCCTTTGTAGGAGAGATTATGTGGGTGTACTCACTCAGATGCCATCTTGTCTCCCCTCTCAACCATATACCCTTAATGGAACATCTAACTCTGGTGATTATGAAGTCCAAAATCTCCCCCCTCTAAATTACTCTGGTTCAAATTCTTACATCTCAGAGCTGTTCCAGTTATTGGGGAAATAAGAGAACTCACGATGCATTCTTCTTCTCTTGTTGTTCCCACTAGTTAGCAAGTACCAAGAAGCAGGCCTGGAGGAAATACAGTGAGAGACAATGGCCCCATGTATGAAACATCTGGAAGAGAACTACTGACTCAAAGCTGTGATTCAGCAATGGGCCTGCAAGCAAACATTACAGCCCTAGGTTCCCACCAGAGTTGTTTACAAAGGCTAAACGTTTACAGAGGCCAGGTGAAATGATTCATATGCAATACCACTGAGGGTTTATGAGGAAAAGGGATAGAACTCGCACAGGTCAGGTTGTACCTTGGCAAATCAGTCCAGAACAGAGAGAATTGTGAAGATGAAAATGGGAAATTTGGTGATATTGACATTGAGCAAAAGGACAAGTTTCTTGACTGAATATTTCGCAGAAACATGTCTCTTCTACCAGTTTCTGGTATTGGATGCATATTCTAAAAATGCAGTGTAGACCATTTTGCCACCATTTGCATGAGCTTTCAAGCTTTGGATGGTGCTGATTTCTTAAACAGCTTTGAAAGAGGAAGTAAGGAGGCTGACATTTTTTTTAATAGTATAAGTACATGATTGACCTTGATCATATTTGACCAAATAACCTTTAAAGTAAATATATAAATTTAAAGGTGAGGGAGCATGTAAAGAGGAAGACTGAGGCTGCTGTGAGTCATCTGGGGCTGCTCAGACTTAAAAGCCATTGCATTCCTTAAATTTCCTTCTTAGAGTCTGACTTTTCTAGAAAATGGTAAGATCCACGTCGACTATCGACCCTTTGAGTAAACTAGGAGATTTACATTTTTTTCTGTTAAACTTGGGTAAATATAAGGAGATTAAAGACCTCTTCAGCTGTTGGCAGAGCCATTGTTCAGAATGGAACATACCACTTGCTTGGTGTATTTGACTGTCCAGCCTTCTCCTCTTGGAGATGTGCCAATCATAGTATATAAAAAGCAATAATAAAAATCTCTATGAGATTCCCAACTAAGAAGGCTGGGACTACAGAGGGGGACAAATAGCTTTTCATGGTTGTGGAACCTAAACAACTAAGTTTGCCAAACAAAATTGTAATGTCTGCTGCCTTCTTCCCTTAATAAAATATTTCAGTTTGTTTTATTATTCACTTCAAAGTCTACAAAGTCTACAATGTAGGAGAAAAGAAGAAATTGAGGAGGGAATCTCATTCAGTGTATTTTGTCTAAAGACTGTATTTATACCTCAAGCTTTCTAGGCTTAGTGTTAAATAAAGTGTTTTCCAACAGTTAGTCTGTGTTACAAACTAGGCCAGAGCCCTTCATTTTGGCTCTTGGGAGATTAACCAACCACTTGAATGCTGATATAGTGCTTAAAGAACTACAGACTTTAAAAGTCATGGGCTTGTAGCTTGCAGAGTTTTGAAAATAAATCTTCTCGCAGCAATCCCAGGCAGTGCAGCTGCCTACATTTTTAAAGGGCCAAAGTTTGTATTCATCCCAAACTATTTCCATGAATTCCAAAGTAAGACAATGGCATCAAATTATAGTATAGGAATTATTTTATTGGAAAAACTGTAAAGTCTATCATATTACTGTGCATTTATCTGCTCTATCTCTCATTGGTACAGAGTGAACACAAACACCATACTTGGTTTGGAGGCAAAAATTTGGTTGACAAATAACATTAAAGGAAATACTTGTTAGTGTTGTTGAAGATAGAGATCATTCTCCTTTCACAGACAAAAAATTCTGCTCTAGTCTTTGCTTATAGAAAAGAAAACCTAGTTAAAATCTCATTAAAGAACCATCCTAACATCATACAGGCATAAAAGAAAGACTTTACATATTAATTTGCAGAACAAAGCCAGCCCAAGCCCACAAACAATCTCTTAACACATTTGGCAAAGCACGGCTTTAACACCCAGTTATTCCTACAACCTCAGGAGTCCCGGGTCTCCCTGCAGTCTTCCTCCCACCCCATCCTCACCCAGCCTGCCCCCAACCCCTTTGCACCTGGACCCGGTTTTTGTGTGTGTGCTATGAAGAGGGTTATTTTGCCGTAGAGAGGAGGACTTTCATGACTTCAAACATGGACATTAGATCAAGTTTTTATCTTCTCCCATAATCCTGTCTTTGATGTCACCAGACTGAAACCTCTCAGAATAGAAAAGGGGAGCTGTGAAAAGAGGCCTAGTTAATTTATATGTTTAAGTGCTGCTGCCCTAATTCGCCTGGGTAGCATTTTCATTGTCTTCTGCTTTGCATCCTAAAGGCAGGCTTACACCAGGCAATTATGAATGGCCCCTCTGAACAAATAATTGAAATTCACAAGTTGTAGGGTACGGTTAAACAACGTCTGGGTTGGAGGTGTGAGGTCATACATCTTCCCTCTGGCGTTATTGAAGTTACAGGCACTTTCCTCATTGGGTGAGTATTTGCCTTACATTAGCTTTAATGACAACTAATCAGGTAAACGAAATACTAAGTAATCTAGGGATCTAGGGCTCCTTTATGCAGTGAAACCAGCAAATTCTCCAGGAAACATGGGGTTCCAACATGGTCACCCAATTTCAAAACTGGAGATGAATATAAAGTGGATTTAATTTCCAGGGAAGAAAAAATTATGTTAAGGGTAAGAAAAAAATGGCGACACGGGGAAATTCTAAGAGTTCTACAATTACAAGAATTCTTCCTCAAATACATTCACCTTTTCTCTTCCTCACAGACAGGCGAGTGTCATCTACACAGAGGGTTCATGGTGAATGTTTGGTGATGAGTCTATTTGCTCATGTATGTTCATTCTCACACATCCTTAGCTGACTAAATACAAATTAATTACTCCAAGCCTAATCCTGTCCTCTGCTATGCGTATCCAAATTGCTTAATACAGTGGCACATTCTCCAAGGAAAAGATTTGTGCTGGCATATAGAGCACAAGAGAACCTTGCATTAACACAGGTATTTGTTCTAAAGATGAATTCAGTTTTAAGGTAGCACAATACAGTAGTCTTGAATGGGCCCTGTTCAGTAAAGGTCTATAAAAATCTCTTCCTAAGGTAAGGGACTTCCATTTCTGAGGACGTCCTATCCCCAAAAAACTCCAGATTAACGGCCCCTGATATCAAATTTGGGTGGAAAATCCAATATATGTGACCAGGTCTGTTGTAATATTAATAATAAACATTGACAGGGAGTCTTGTCCTTCCTCCAACTTCCTAGTAAATGTGAGATACTGTAGAGTGAAATGAAAAAAAACCACAATTTGGAAAGCATGTAATGACAGTATCTTTTGATAAAACAAGTCAAATTTTCCAGAAGACTCCAAACTCCTTCAACCGTATCTATGTGAAAGATTTCCAAGCTTTCTACCAAGTTCAAGATTTGTTGTGTTCTTACAAGAGTTCCTAGAGTTAAATGTTAGAGCAATATTAATTCAGGTTCTTTAGAGAATCTCCAGAATCTTAATTAATATTGTGATCTTCTCAGACTAAATTCTATTTTCTCTTCTTTTTCCCCGGAAGAAATCTCAGAATTAAAAAGTAAGGACTGGACTTCTTGGACTTTATAGTCATATCTGCAAGATGTAGCCATACAGGTAAGCAAAGGTAAATAGATGCAGAGATAGGTGCTCATTGAAAAATTGTTTGTAATCATAAATTGGAAATAATATAAATGTCTGTTTTAGTTTGCTAAAGGTTGCCAATACAATATACCAGAAATGGGTTGCCTTTTATAATAGGGATTTACTAGGTAAAAGTTTACAGTTTCGAAGCTGTGAAAATGTCCAAAGCAAGGTATCATCAGAGATGCCGTCTCACCAAATTGCAGTTGAGGGTGATAAGGTATATGGCAGTGTCGTCTAAAAATGCTTTCTCTCGAAGCTCAGCTATAGGCGTTCAAACATATGGCAGGGCATAATAGTGGCCTGCTCTTCTCTCCTCGCCCCTTCAGGCATATCTCTTTCAGCTTTGAGATGGTCTGGGGCTTAGCCTCTTGGGGCCTCCCTGCTGCAGCTTCGGCTGTTCTGCTGACTCCAGCCTCTGGCCTCTCTCTCAGCCTCTCGATGTTTCTCTGTCTTTCTGCAGCTGTAGACAATCCTAGACTCCTCTCTTACATTGCAGGGTAAAATGGCAGCTTTCTTTCTCTGTGTTCTCTTTAGAGAAGACTCCAGTAAAAGGATTAGGACCTACCCTGGGTCCTGTAATCCAATCAAAGTTCTTTAACTGAAGCAATGTAATCAAAGTGATCTAATCAAAAAGTCTCTTGACTGAATCTAACCAAAAGACCTCTCATAAAAGAGGTTTACATGTACTAGAATGGGTTAGCTTAAGAAGATAATTTACTGGGGTCCACAAAAGACTCAAACCAGGACATGCCCATTTATAGAGACAGGTCAAATATGGTACTTCTGTGAAATGATTTTACCCATTAAAAAGGAGTTAAATTTAGAGATGATTTGAGAACTGTAAAGCCCCAAAGACTGAAAATATTACAGTGTGGTCCCAATATGAAATTTCAATTAAAGATAAATTCAAACAATAAAATTAAAAACTTCTTAGGAAGCGGATTTGGCACAGTGGGTAGGGCGTCCACCTTCCACATGGGAGGTCCGTGGTTCAAACCCTGGGCCTCCTTGACCCATGAGGAGGTGGCCCATGAGCAGTGCTGATGCATGTGAAGAGTGCCGTGCCATGCAAGGGTGTCCCCCGTGTAGGGGAGCCCCACACTGTAGGAGTGTGCCCCATAAGGAGAGCTGCCCAGCATGAAAGAAAAGTGCAGCCTACCCAAGAATGGTGCCACACACATGGAGAGCTGACACAATAAGATGATGCAACAAAAAGAAACACAGATTCCCAGTGCCACTGATAAGGATAGAAGCAGTCACAGAAGAATACACAACAAATGGACACAGAGAGCAGACAACTGGGTGAGGGGGATGGGGAGAGAAATAAAAAAAAAAAAAATCTTAAAAAAAAAACTTTTTCCATGGTCAAATCAAAATAGCTTCTGTCTAGATTTCTCAGATTCTGAGACTATCATGTAAAAGACTTTGTATATGCTCATGAAAGGTTTCTCTTTTTCCTTTATTATTTATTTATTTGACCCATGTCTGGCCAGTGCCCCAGGTATGTGCCTATCGATCTATTCAGAATTACATAGATCTATAGATATTTGTAGGTGACGTGGATTGAATTCTGTAACTCAATTTAGACATTTTCTTGGTCTTGGTCTAAATTTGGTGGGTGTGGATCCATTGTAAATAGGATCTCTTCAAGATGTTACTTCAGTTAAGGTATGACTCAGCTGAGTCAGGTTGGACTTTAATCCAGATTACTGGAGTCATTTGCAAACAGAGTGAAAATCAGGCAGAGAGAAGCCATGGAGAGCAGCCAGAAGCTGAAAGCCAATGGAACCCAGAAGAGAAAGAAGACATCGCCATGTGCATTGCCAAGTGGCAGAAAAGTCAAGGACCAAGGATCACCTGGCAGCCAACCCCAGAACACCAGTTTTCTTAGAGAAAGCATCACCTTGCTGACACCTTGATTTTGGACTTCTCCTAGCTTCAAAACCATGAGCCAATGCATTCCCATTGTTTAAACCAACTCATTGTATGGTATTTGTTTTAGCAGCCTGGAAACTAAAAAAGTAGAAACTGATATGTGAACTATATTAAGATAAAAAACAAAACAGGGAGGACAACATGTATAGTTGATGACATTTAGCTAAAAATATTAGTTTATTAATGTCCAGAAACATTTATAGAGGCACTGAGAGGCAACTGGTAAGAGTAGTTAACTCTAGGAAGTGGGACAGGATTGTGGTAAACATGAGGTAAAGGAATGTTCTTATATTTCACTTTACACCCTTTTTTACTGTTTTAACTTTTTAAGTTATAAGCATGTATTTCTTCAACAATCTAAAGAAAAATAGAAAGTTTGGGGAATTAGGTGAGGGGAAGTTCACTGGAAGTATAAAGTGAAGAAAATCCCATTGGTGTCGCTACAGCTGTCTTAGATGAGGCTCCCAGGCTTGGGGCTTTTTGATCAACCAACACTCAACTCATTTGAAGATGATTAAGAATCATGAAGTGAATTCTTCCAACTCCAATGAACAAAACTCATTTACTCTGATGCAAAAGTTGGGGGTTCTGTTCACAATGTCAAATGACCTTGGTTCTAAGAGGCAAAAGTTTTAATGATCCTCAATTTTCTTACAAAAAGAACTAGTGTCAGCAGTGGGGAGCAGAGGAGAGCAGAGAGTGGTTAAAAGATGCGCTGCCAGAGAGCCTCAGTTTGAATCTTGCCTTCAACTCTCACTTAGTGAATTGTGATAAATTACTTACTCTCCCTTTGCTGCCTGGCCCTCCTCTGTAAAATGGAAATACTAATAGTTAACATTTCAAAGGTAATTGGGAGCATTAAACAAGATGATGCAAAATGATGAGCACTAGGTAAAAGTGTTTCACAGTAATAATTACTTAATCAGGACTGGCTATTATTAAAGATTTTTGACCTCTAATTCCTGGTAGAAGTGATGCTCTCACATACAGAATCTGACCCAATCCTCAGAATAATTAGTCAAGAAGTTTAGAGACCTGGGTTACAGTCTATGCTGTTGTGCTTACCAGCCATGGGACCTTTTTATGTATGTATGTATATATGTATAAGAACAGTTTTATTCACATGCCATACAATCCATTCAAAGTTTATAATCAGTGGTTCCTGATATAATCACAGAATTCTGCATTTATCACCACAGTCAATTTGAGAACATTCTCATTGCTCCCCACAGAAAAAATCCCATACCTCTTATACTCCATATTATTGAAAGTTAGCAGTGGTACCATGGAACCTTTAAAACACATATGTTATTCTTTGGTTTTCTACAGATTCTGAATGTGCTCATTAAACAATTTGACCTTTCAAGACCCTCAATGATTAAGAGCCTACCATGCAGATAAACAGGTTCAGCACAGAGGATTCCCTATCAGGGCAGGGTGGGGCAGCCACCACAGGATATAAGATTCACAGCTGAAAATCTTTCCTTTGGTGAATTTACCAAGACTTAGATTCAGAAACTTGATTCATGTTTTGTTGGGAAGAATTCCCTTTAATCAAACTCTAAAACCTGATATATAAAATCAAACCATGGAAAATTTAATGTGGCACTGGTCCATGTGGGGGATCCATGAGGTCCAACTCAAGTGATAATTCATCCTATAGTAATTCCTCCTCCTTAGACCAAAGCAGCACCTTGGATCTCTGATAGTATAAAAAACTGCATCTTAGCCTAGGTAGGTTCAGAATTGGGCATTCAGCAGCAAATATTTTATGTGAGGAGTTATCTCACATTTTGTTTATCTATTCATTTGTCAATGGAACCTTGAATTGTTTCCACCTTTTTGGCTATTTTTAATAAAGCTGCTTTGAACATTGTTACATGAGCATTTTAGTCCCTGCTCAATTCTTTGGGATACATATTTAGAAGTAGAATTTGCAGGTCACATGGTAATTCTATGTTTAATTTTTTAAGGACCTGCCAAAATGCTCTCCACATGAGCTGCATCATTTTATATTCCCACCAGCTATATATGAGGGTTTCAGTTTTTCTGCATTTTTGTCAATACTTGTTATTTTCTGGGTTTTTGTTTGTTTGTTTGTTTTCAACAATAGCCATCCTAGCGGGTATGAGGTAGTATATCATTGAGGTTTTGATTTGCATTTCCATAGTAGCTAATGATGTTGAGCATGTTTTCATGTGCTTATTGGTCATTTGTTTATTTTCTTTGGAGAAATGTTATTTAACTCCTTTGTCCATTTTTTAATTGGGCTGTTTGTCTTTTTGTTTTTGAACTATAGGCATTCCTTATGCATTCTGGATAATAAACCTTCATCAGATATGTGATTTGCAACTGCCCGCTACAATTCCATAGATTGTCTGTTCATTTTCTTGATAATGACCTTTGACGTACAAGATTTTTAAATTTTGAAGTCCAATTTATCTACTATATTAGTCAGGATTCTCTAGGGAAACAGCATCAACAGGAGATATTTGTAAATAGTATGAGATTTTATAAAATTCTCCCATGTGACCGTGGGAATGCACAAGTCCAGATTCCACAGGCAGGCTACAAACCAGGGGCCCCGATGAAGGTCTGATGAAGGTCCTGTAAGAGTTCCCTGGAGACGTTGGCTGTCCAAAGACAAGCTGGAAAATTCTCTCTGAATGCTGAAATCACTTCCCCTTTTAAGGTATTCAACTGATTGGATAAAATGTCACTCATTGCTGATGGCAATCTCCTTTGTTGATTGTAGATGTAATCAGCCATCTATGAGTAAACTCACTGATGAGTAAAAGTCAATAATGTCCTTGTATTACAATTAGCCCAGTGCTTGCTTGACCAAACAACTAGATCAAGTTGACATATTAGCCTAATGATCTCATCTAATTTTTCTTTTGTACTTGTGCTTTTAGTGTCTTATCTGAGAATCCATTGCCCAATATAAGATCCTGAAGGTTTTCTTCTAGTAGTTTCATGAATTCAACTCTTATATTGACTTTATGTTTAGGCCACTGATCCATTTTAATTTAAATTTTTTTTTTGAGAGGTATCAGAGATTGAACCCATGACCTCATACACACAAAGCAGGGATCCAACTACTGAACTACACCTGCTCCCCGTGAGTTAATTTTTCTATATGATGTAAAGTAGTGGTCTACTTTTATTCTTCAGCATATTCATATCCAGCTTTCCCCGCATCATTTGTTGAAGAGACTATTCTTTTCCCCATTGAGTGGACTTGACCCTCTTATCAAAAATCAGTTGGCTATAGAAATGTGGGTTTATTTCTGAACACTCAATTCTACTCCATTTGTCTATATTTCTGTCCTTGAGACAGTATCACATTCTTCTGATTAATGGGCTCTGTATTAAGTTTTAAAATCAGTGGACCTGGGATATTTAAACAACAACTCCCACCAATCATTAGTTGAAGGCTGCTGGAAGTGGGGTGATGTAATTCCAAATATTTTGGCTTGCTGCTAAGGAGGGAAATCAGCTCCTGTGGTCAGAGAGAGTTCTCAGGCAAAGAAATGCAAATGCTAGCAGTTGTAGATTTGGATGCTGTGAGGGATATGGCCAGGGCACCCATAGCAAATGCTGCACGTCTTATTTATTTATTCCCCCCCCCCACCCCGCCGGTTGTTGTTTATGTTCACTGTCTGCTCTCTGTGTCTGTTCATTGTGTGCTCTCTGTGTCTGCTCGTCTTCTTCTTAGGAGGCACTGGGAACCGAACCCAGGACCTCCCATGTGGGAGGAAAGTACCCAATCATTTGAGCCACATCAGCTCCCTGCTTGTTGTGTCTCTCATTGTATTTCCTCATTGTGTGTCTTCATTGCACCATCTTGTTGCATCAGCTCGCCATGCCAGCCTGTTGTGTCAACTCATTATCTTGCTTATTTTCTTTGGGTGGCACTGGGAGCCAAACCCGAGACCTGCCATGTGGTAGGCAGGTACCCAACAGCTTGAGCCACATTTGCTTCCCATACGCGTGTCTTATATTATGATTTTTGAGTGTAGGCTTCTCTTTTTTTTTTTTTTTTTTTGTAGAAAATGGTTTAGCAATTCCATTTTTGTATAAAACACACGGTTTCCAGAAACCTAACCAAACCACACACAATTGTTGCCACATGAAAAGTTACTTTTATCAAACTCTGAATCTAAGAACATACAAATGTTTCATTATCATGTCTACGGTAATTGCCTACCCTCTTCCATTTAACTATTTTAGAAATTCCACATATCCCCATTATTTCCTCTGGCCCAGTTACAGTACAATTGACAGGGAAGAAGAGGGTTGGCCAAAACAATTCTCTAAACAGTTTTCTGCTGTCCCTTCTTTCCAGTCAGAGATTTGTGGGTGTGAGGGATCATACCATCCCCAGCTATGGCCGCCTCGATAAGAGAATCCAACTCTTCGTCACCACGGATTGCAAGCTGCAAGTGGCGTGGAGTGATAGGCTTTACTGTGCGATCCGTTGAAGCATTACCTGCCAGCCCCAGCTCCTCAGCAGTGAGATACTCCAGAATTGCAGTACTATGCAGTGCAGCAGGGGCACCGACCCTCCCACGGCTGGTAGTATGAGTCTTCAAGTGTCTGTGGATACGGCCCGCTGGAAACTGGAGTCCAGCTCTTTGTGAGCGAGATACTGCCTTAGCCTTCGCCTTTCGGCTTTCGTTTCCAGCTTTGCCTCCAGCCATGGTCTCGGTGCTGCTCCCGGCTTGCTGCTTTCACCCGTCAGCTCTGACGCGGTGCAGAATCCGCTCCGCCGGCCCGCGCGCTGCACCTGCTCCCCATCCCGGGCCGCCGCCTCCGTTATCGCAGCCCCCAGTGTAGGCTTCTTGAGAGTACGGGTTATGGTTTATCCAATTTTATATAAGGCATGTGGTAAATATATGCTTCCAGAATGAATATAATATAAATTCACAGTGTTCACATATGTGATTTTCTTACTAGATATAAGGTAAATAGGATACCAGCTTTCATATTTCAGAATGTGTTAGTAAGTAGATTAACTGTGTTTTTCTTTTAATTGAAGACACGCTTTGGCTTTCTTGCAATTAAGCACAACCAGATCATTAAACTGGCTGCATATCCTTGGATAGATAAACTCTATGCAGGTGGGGTGGATGCAACTGTTCTAGCCTGGGTAGTGCTTCTCAAACTCCAGTGCATACACAAAATACCGAGTGTCTCGTTAAAACCGCAGACTCTGATTTAGTGGGTTTGGGATGAGGCTTGAGAGTCTGCATTTCCCATCAGTTCCCTGGTGATGCTAAAGCTGCTGGTCCTCAGACCATACAAAGGCTTAGGTAATAGAATTAACTAAGTGACCCCTTGGGTTACTGGCCCATCGAATATCCTTGCTTTTACAACACCCCAAAGGCTGCAGCTCCACTTCCAGTGGTGCACACATCAGTCCCCAAGAGCCAGTTAAAAGTTCAGGAATTTTACAAGCCAGTTGTGAACATCATTGATAGCTTGAAATCAGCCATGGTGGGAATATTTATACTATGGAAATTAGCAAATGCTACAAATCAGGGTTGTTGTTGTTTTCCAGAGAGCTGTTTAATCAGCATATCCCTGCTGGCTGTTGCCACCCCAGAATACTACTCTGTCCTCAGGCATGTAACCAGAAGTTAGACTTTGAAGAACCTTTGGTTCTGAGTTAGTAGAAATTAAGGAGGAAATACAGGGATAAATTTTTATTATAAGTTATTTCATTCCTGAAAATGTTTCACCAAAGCAAAGTTTTCTGTTATAGAATTATCTATAAAAGTAGAAAGAATATATAATAATAGTTAACATTCATTGCAAATTACAGGTAAAAGGCACTATTCTAGGATCTTTATGAGGATTAGCTCATTTTATCCCCACAGTGACGTATGCTAGGAACTCTTCATATTGCCATTTTGCAAATGAACAAACTGAAGTGCATGGAGGTTTGCCCAAGAACAAAGTTAGGTTTCAAACCTAAGCCTTCTTGACCTCAGTAAATTCTTGACCTTGGTAAAATTTTTGCAAAATTTTTTAAGAAACAATAATCCCTTCTGGAGCAAGGAAGATTCAGCCATAATAGAATAACAGTTTTTCTTCTTCTTTCGTTTTTTAATCAGCTCTCACTGTGAGTGAAAAGTGCAAAACTAAAGTCAATTTGTAATCGACTTGACACCCACTCCCTGGAAGAAATCAGATCAGTGCTGAGGTCTGAAAAGACTTCCAGGCTCCTCCTGGGGAAGAGGTACCCTGATTTGGTTCTAGCGTTTTTCCTTGATCTCTCTATGCATCTTCCTAGTTGCACAGTTTAAGCTTAGGATAAAACTGCCACATCCAACTCCTCTTTCCTAACGTTCTTCATCTTCCGATGGGGATGACTAGTACCCCATCTGTCCTAGTGCCCTCAGTTGACTGGGAGGGCAATGCGAGGTGGTTATTCATTCAACAAACTTTTCCATGAGATCTCAAATTGCGTAAATTTTAGAAAATGTGTGATGTAAATATAAAGTATAAATCTTTTCATATACAGCTATACAAGAAACTTTGTTCAGTGAAATATCATAACTTTTACAATGACTAGCACAAAAATTGTTTTGTTGAATATAGTGGACAACATTCCTAATCTTATTTTCTTTTAAATTCTAGAATAGTAAGAATATCTCCTGATAAATAATTTACTTTGTGTTAACGTAGTATGAAATGAATGAAAAAATAGTGTGATTGTATTACTTCCATTTTAAGATCCAAGTGGTGTTTTTTTCATTAGTGTCAATATTCAATTTCACAAATAACTGCATAAGTGAAACAGAAATATTATCATAATAAAATTGGATACAAGCATTACAAAATAAAGAGGTTTTACAATTATCTGTTGCTTAGATTTCATTGTCAGTTGCACTTAAAATTCAGGCTAAAAACCTTTCACTTCAAAACAAAGTTCAACCTAGTTAAAGTTGGTTTTTGCAAACAAGCCTTTTTTCATTTAAAAACAGTTAAGCAGAATTGACTATCTTTGTAATTCTCCAGCTCCAAAATGCATATAAATGGCTCTCTAGGTGCTCCCTGTGTTGTGTTACAGAACCTACATCCTTTTCACCCCTTTTATAGACCCTTTTATGGCTATTAATTTTTAATTCTGGAGACATAGTCACTGTGTTTCTGGTTCTCTGGTGGGAGATAAATGTGATTTAGATCTTGTTTTATATGTGCATGAGTTGATGCTTCTGATTGTATCTCTTTCCCAAGAGAAAAATTGCTGGTTTCCCACAACCCTTTTCTTGTTGGTCATAAAACAAATATTAAATAATGGCAATAAGCGACAAAACTCCCGTAGTTCTCTGATTTTTAGTGAACTGATTGCTAATGAAATATGATGGCATACAGATAGAATTCAAATGATGTACCTAATATGTTGACCATACATACTACTTGAGCCCTTGAGACCTACTAGTGCATGTACAGAATAGGAACTATTATTTTTCAAGTCATATTTTTGTAACTTACAGACTTCTGGTATGTTCATGGGAGCATAGGAACTACACAAGTTGTCTTCTCTCCAAACTGGATTTCAGATTCCCAAACAAAACTGTTTTTGCCACTTAAGATAAACAAACCTTATAAATCTGTTACAGTTAATATGTTGTCTATTCCCTACCAGATATTTGATGTGAGGAGTGAAGCTTTTATCACCTTCAGCTCTTCCATTATTTTTAGGAATGAGTCTACAGAGTTAGAAGAGTTTAAAAATTCATGTCTTCATCAGATTCTGGAGTTTTTCTAGGCAGATTGTATTTTAATCACTGATTATTTAATTTAAAGAAGTATAATCAACTCAATGTTTTTATTGTCATTATCCCACAAATTCTGCAAAGATATTAGCTAAAATATATAGTATCTACCCTAAAAAACACCAGGAAAATATTTAAGTAGGTGTTAGGATCTAATTATAAGTGTGCTTGTATGTAGTGTTCTGTCCCCGCACCCAGCATGCACCATATTAAATCAAATAGAGAGCCTTCCACTGTTAGATACTTATTTTTAAAAAAGATTTATTTATTTATTTATTTATTTATCTCCCCTTCCCCCCTGCCCCTGCTCCAGTTGTCTGTTCTCTGTGTCTATTTGCTGCGTGTTCTTTGTCCACTTCTGTTGTCAGCAGCACAGGAATCTGTGTTTTCTTTTTGTTGCGTCATCTTGTTGTGTCAGCTCTCCGTGTGGGTGGCACCATTCCTGGGCAGGCTGCACTTTCTTTCGTGCTGGGCGGCTCTCCTTATGGGGTGCACTCCTTGCGCGTGGGGCTCCCCTACGCGGGGGACACCCCTGTGTGGCACGGCACTCCTTGCGCGCATCAGCACTGCGCATGGCCAGCTCCACACGGGTCAAGGAGGCCTGGGGTTTGAACCGTGGACCTCCCATATGGTAGACGGACGCCCTAACCACTGGGCCAAGTCCGCTTCCTACATAGACTTTTTAACCTTTCTAAAGACCCACTGGATATGGCCCTCGCTCTTCTCAAACCTTCACAATTTATTCGCCCCCCATAATATGTTATTATATTTCTTTATAGGAGCAAAAACGTTCACAAACTTTAGTGCAGATTTAAGAAATAAGCCAAAGCTAAGATTTAACGTAGGATTGCTTTTCGGTTTGCTACTGTGCTGCGTATTCACTTAGCTGATTCCAAATATGCACTTCGTTTATATCTATGCAATAGTAACTAAATTGGGTGATGAACATCCTGCAGAGGGAGAGGCCTTTCAGATAGATTCAAATATATGATTTGCAAAGAAGCATCAAAAACTGCTCTTCTGGAAGCAGATGTGGCTCAGGCACCCAACTCCCACATGGGAGGTCCCAGGTTCAGTTCCTGGTACTTCCTAAAGAAGACAAACAAAAACAAGCGGACAATAAACAGACATCTAGCAAAAACAAAGAACAGACAACAAGCAAACAGCAAGCAGACAGTGAGCAAAAACAAACAAAAAGCAAGCAGGGAGCAGATGTGGCTTAAGCAGTTGGGTGCCCACCTCCCACATGGGACATCCTGGGTTTAGTTTCGGTGCCTACTAAAGAAGAAATGAGCAGACACAGACAACAAGCAGACAAGGAGCAAAACAGACAAGGGAGCCATCTCAGGGTCAGGGTGTGGGGGATGTTAAAAAAAGTAAGCAACTGCTCTTCTATTCAGAGCTGCTCCACAATAGATGAATGTGGGGTGCATTATTATAAGAAAAAAATAAAATATTTGCTTTGACTGACTTATGTATCATTACAAAATATGAGAAAAAGAAGAAAGAGAGAGGAAAGAAAGAAAGGGGCGGGGAAGGGGAAAAAAGAATCCTTGAAATATTTGTGATGAGGTGAAAGAGAGCTGGGTTGGGGGTGTAAAGATTGGTAATTTTTATTCCATTTATGGTGTCACTTTGGGAGAGTCAGTTCACCTTTCTGAATGTGAGCTTATTGTGCTGAAAATAGGAACAATAATATCCGTCTTGCAGAGAATGGAAGCATTTTACATATAATTGCTTTGGAAACCATATACCTATGTAAACATGTTGATTTAACTTCTGTTTCTCTCACCTCCCCTGGGTAAGAAGTAAAAAGCTTTGTTTCTCAATTTAGTTGAAACCTATTTGTGATATGATGGTCTTGAATCATGTCCTAAAGAGATGGCAGTTTTAGGCATTCGTCCAGTCTGCTATGGATCAGTGTTTCTCAAACATCAATGTTTTCATTAATCACCCAGGGATCTTGGTAAAATTCAGGTCTAGGGAGAGGCCTGAGATTTTGCATGGTAACCAACTTCCAGGTAAGGCCAATGCTTGCTACCCGTGCTTGGTTCTTGATAATATTAAGAGCTGCTTCAACACTTCACACACTTAACACACATTATTTGTTGGATCAAAGCAGAGTTGTAAGTGCTGCTGTTGATGTCATTTGAGTTTTTTTCCACGGTGATAAATACATCCCCTGGGAATGATTGTGGCCAACAAAGAGGACTGTAAACTGAATGACAGGGTGAGGCAAGTAGGGAGAAAAGTGATCCACAGAAGAGTCTGCAGCTTCTCCTCCTCCTCTTGGCTGTCACTCATGATGAATGGCTCTATGCAGAAAGGTTGGACTCAACTGCAGTGGCAATTTGCAATTAAACTCCCTATGCATTCTTTCTACTTGCTTCATTAGCATACTGTCCATAATACATATCATAATTACTGTCCATAATTCATACCATATCAAGGTGGAGCCAAATCTTCCCTCTGATAAGTTGTTACAAACTAAAAGACTATGTCTTTTTATCAGGGAATTTAATTTCATATCTTAAAGCTTAAGTTTGGCTTCATAACATGAAGTTAAGTAATATAAGACAGACAGCTGACAAATTAAAATGAAAAGAACAGAGACAAGACCATGTTCACTAAAACTATTTACACACCATAGTCTCCATTCTTTAATCCATTCATTCATCCAACAAATATTTACTCAGCCCCTACAGCATGCCAGAAATTCTCTGGGCTCTAGGGATACATAAGTACATAAAATAAACTCCCTGCCTTGGTAGAGCTTACCGTTTGTATAAGCAAATAAATTCAGACTATGTCAGGTGGAGATAAGTGATGGAGAAAAAAGATAACACAACACACAGAAGAGAGGGAAAACAGATGTGGGTGTTCTATTTTATATGGGGAAAGGAGCAGAGGGGGCCTAAAGGGACTGAGTACAAGCTATATCAGTACCCAGGTAAAGAGATTAGATTATAAGGTAGAGGTTTCAGCAATTATCATGTGTGGCATGTTCTAGACAAAGCAAGAGACCCATGTGGCTGTAGTGCAGTAAGCAGGGGAAAGGTGGTAGAAAATGAAATAAGAGACTTGGAAGAGAGGATGACAAGAGTGATGTGGGAAACATTAGAGGGTTTTGAGAATAAATCACAATCCATCTTATAAAAGGACCTTGCAGACAGCTGTATAGAGATTAGACTATGGAGGGACAAGGGTAGAAGTAGGGAGACAGTTAGTGGATCATTGCTATAAAACAGATGATAGTAATTGGGACCAGGGTGGGAACCTTGAGAGGTAAGAAGTTATAGGATTCTAGAAATATAGGGTTTTTAAGTCAGAGATGACAAAATCCACTGATGTCTTAAACGTGGATGTGAGAGAAAAAGAGGAATCAAGAAGAACTCCAAGATTTTTTTCCCTGAGCAACTACAAGAATCGGGTTGCCACTTTAATGAAAACACTATGTGATAAAAAATGAGCCTAGTATTAAAATATTCTGAGCACTATTATTCTAAATTAAACTATAAATTCAATCTTAATTTGATAGGGAAAAGAGGAGAAAAAGTAAATGACACAAGTGTATATGAAAATCCCCAAATAAGTGATCCTCTTTAAAATATATGTGTAGCAGTTTGATGTGGTTATGAAATCCGAAAATAGATATTGGATTATGTTTGTAATCTGGCCTGTACCTGGGCATGATTAAGTTATGCTTAGGGCTTTGATTGGGCCATGTCATTTGGGCACCCCACCAAGGGGTGGGTACTCACAGATAAGAGGCATGGCAAAGGACAGAGTTGAGGGGTTTTGATGTTGGAGTTTTGATGTTGGAGTTTGATGCTGGAGCTCCAAGAAGTAAGCTCACAGAGGAAAGAGAAGCAAGCCCTGGGAAGAGAGGAACCCTGAGCCCAGGAAGAAGCAAGTCCTGAAAGAGAGGAACCCTGAACCCAGAGAGAAGCAAGACCCTGGAAAGGAGGAACCCAAGAAGCCTGAACCCTCGCAGACACTGGCAGCCATTTTGCTCCAAAATGTGAAACTAGACTTTGGTTAGGGAAGTAAATTAGGTTTTATGACCTGGTATCTGTATGCTCCTACCCCAAATACCCTTTATAAAAAACCAACTAACTTCTGGTATTTTATATCAGTACCCCTTTGACTGACTAATACAGTATGTCAATGATTCTTTTTTTTTTTTTGGACTAGAGAATAATCAGTTCCATTTAAGTTATTTTGTAAATAACTGACAAGTATTCCTTTAAATACACAAGTTTTCTTTAAAGTTTTTAGGTAATAGCCTATATTCTATTACATATATCCTTTTAAAAATCAGTACAATCTACTTATTTAGAACATCTGGTAACAATCAACAATATATATACAGGTCAAATCAATACATCAAAAGTATAAACAAAAAAAATCATGTCAATAGATGTAGGAAAAGTGTCTAGTAAAATTCAATACCAGTGACTCCACTTCAGGGAAGATTGAATAAATGTACTTTTCCTTATTTCTCTCATTAAAAATTCTGGATGTTATCTATAAAACAAATATCGGATGACTCTAAAAGGTGGAGAGCAGGAAAACTAATAGGGAGGAGATGATGAACAAACAACATACCAAGGAACCAAGAGTGCCTACAACTGCAAGCAAGAGAGCCCCATCTATCAGATGTATGGGATCAAGGGCCCTTCTCAGTTATTGGCAGAGTGGGCACCACCATCCCAGAGTCCTCAGGATTGGGAAATGAACTGTGGACTAAAATAAATCTACTAGTATTCTACTACAGACTCATTGTGATTCTAGCAATGGGAAAAATACCATTGTTGTGGAGGCAGTGATCCATGGATGTTCTGGGGTTAGGGTGAGGAAAAAACAGGTGTAACAGGGAGGCGTTTTTGGGACTTGGGAATCACTCTGAATGCCATTATATATCCAGCCATAACCTACAGAGTTAAATGAGAGAGTGTAAACTACAGTGTAAACTATAATCCATGCTTAGTGGCAATGTTCAAAAATGTGTTTATCAATTGCAATGAATGTACCACACTGATGAAGGATGTTGTTAATGTGGGAAAGTATAAGAGGGCATGTGAAAATCCTCTATATATTCTCTGTAACATTTATGTAATGGAAGTATCTTTTAAAAAATAAAGAAGTGAAAAAAATAAAAAATAAAGGGTAGAGAGAATAAAAGAGACTGGCTAAGTATATCAGGACATGATGGTGAGTTCCCTGGGTTTTCTTTTTGTCTTATAAATACCAGACTTGTAGCTGACAAGTGCTGTCACAGATGCTCATGTCACAGACAAAAAAAATAAAAAGACATCTCCAACAGAAACTTGTTTTCTCTACCCAAACTATCAAGAAAGGGGCAGTTTAATAATACAGAAAACTTTTAGGCAAAAGCCATCCTGCTGCACAGAGTGGAAGTAGCTCAGTGGTTGAGCACCTGCTTCACATGTACAGAGCCGCAAATTAAATCCCCAGTACCTACTAAAAAAACAAAACAACCACAACAACAAACTGCTTCAATCAAACACCACGAAAAACAACTGACCCGC
Source organism: Dasypus novemcinctus (assembly GCF_030445035.2). Taxonomy (NCBI): domain Eukaryota; kingdom Metazoa; phylum Chordata; class Mammalia; order Cingulata; family Dasypodidae; genus Dasypus; species Dasypus novemcinctus. The sequence continues at coordinate 31,938,692 of NC_080680.1, read as the reverse complement.
CATCACCCTCACTAACAAAGGCCAAGTGGGGAGCCTAGACTTCCACCCCCATGAGACAGAAATAAGACATCTAACACTGCCATCATGATGGTATCAGAGAACAAATAGGGAGCTCAGACTCATCCCTACTGGCTGGTAATAAGGCCCTCCTCACCCCATCACCCCATGATGTCAATGTAGACCAAGTGAAGAACCTGGACTCCTACCCAAACCCAGCAGTAAAGAGAAACCCCTTTCCCTCCTCACTGGGGTAGTGCCAGGAAACATTAGTGAAGAGTCAGGATTTTTACCATTGCCTAACAGTAATGAGGCTACCCTTATTGCAGAGTTAGTGGAGATCCACATGGAGAGCTGCAAATTCCACCCCTACCCAACAGTAATAATAAGCAGCACACCCACCTCAATTATCAATAGAGGCTGAGTGGGGGGAATGAGACTTCTGCATCCACTGGTTAGTAGTGAAAGGGAATCTTCCCCCTACTCTGCTGGTGCAGTGTCAAAGAAAGTTAGCTAACACAGAAAGTTTAAACAAGATACAGAGTTTCATAACATAATATGAAAATGTCTAGGATTCAATAAAAATTACTCCTCATACCAAGAACCAGGAAGAGTTCAAACTATAAGATAAAAGGCAACAATAGATGTCAACACTGATGTGAGAGAGATGTTAGAATTATCTGAAAACCAAATGGAAAATTTAGAACTGAAAAATACAGTGATTGAAATTAAAAGCTCAGTGGATGGGCTCAACAGCAGAATTGAGAGGACAGAAGACTAGACTATTAGAAATTGCTTTGAAGAATAGAGAAAACAGATTGAGAAAAAAGTTAATAACCTTAGCTCTAACATCACATCATCAGACTCCTGGGAGAAAAGGAGCAGGACAGAAAAAGTACCCAAAGAAGTAATGGCTGAACAGTTCTCAAATTTGGCAAGAGACATGAGCCTAGAAATTAAAGAATCTGAGTGAATCCCAAACAGGAGAAACCCAAAGAAATATACAACAAGATACATTGTAAGTAAACTTCTTAAAACCCAGAAGAGAAGAGAAAAAATTTTGAAAGCAGCCAGAGAAAAACGTCATCTTACCTACAGGGGAAAAAAACAATTAGAATTATAGCATATATCTCTTCAGAAACCATGGTGGTCAGAAAAAATTGCATAATATTTTTCAGGTACTGAAAGAAAAGAACTGTCAACCAAGTCCTAAACCCAAAGAAAATATACTTCAAGATGAAGAAGAAAATCAAGACTTTCTCAGATGAAGGAAAACTAGAATCTGCTGACAGCAGATTTACCCTAAAAGAATGGCTTAAAGGAGTGCTCTATTCAGGAAAAAAAAAAAAAAAAAAAAGATAAAAGAAGGAAACTTGGAATATCAGTAATGAAAAAAAAATGGTAAGAAATATATGGTTGCATACAATGTACTTTCCTTTTCCTCTTTAGTTTCCTAAATTATGGTCATCATATTTATAAAATGATATGATGTGATTCTAAATGTATATAGAAAAAATATTCAAAACAATTATACTATAAATGGGGAATGGTAAAAGGATGTAAAGGGAAATAAAATTTCTATACTTCACTCTGACTATTTGCAGATGACATGACTGTCTACATAGAAAATTCCAAGATCAACAAAAAAATCTTCCTAAAACAAATAAGTGACATCACTAAGGTCTCTAGACACCAAATAAATATACAAAAATCAATTGCATTTCTATATAGTAGCAATGAATACCTAGAGATTGAAATTAAAATATACAATGCTATTTACAATTGCCCAATAATAAAGAAATGCATAGATATAAATTTAACAAAATATTTACAGAATTTGTATGCTGAAAGTTATACAACACTGTTGAATGAAATTGAAGAAGATCTAAATAAAAAGAGACATAGCAAGTTCATGGATCAGAAGAATCAGCATAATAAATATGTCAATTTTCCCTAAATTCCAGCAAGATATTTTGTAAATATGAAAAAGATTTTTATAAAATTTATATGGAAAAAAAAGGAACTAGAATAGCTTGAAAAAAAGTTTTGAAAAAGAAAGATAAAGTGGGAGAAATCTGTCTACCTGATTTTAGGACTTACTTTATAGCTACAATAATCAAGACTCTGTGGTGCTGTAGGTGAGATAGACACACATATGAATTGAACATAATAGAGAACTGAAACAGACCCACAGAAACATGCATGAATTATTTTTGGCAAGGGTCAAAACAGATATATTAAGTGAAAAAAGAAATGAAAGCATATTTATTTTTCTACATTTTGTGTAAAAATGAAGAAGCAATGTATTATATATTAAAAACTGAAATAAAGAGAAGCTAGAGCAGAAACTAATGAGAATTGTTACTTATAGGTGATCAGTGGGAGTACAAAAGTAGAGATAAGGATGGAGAAAGTCTTCTTAAGTATTATCTTTTTATATCGTTTTGACTTTTGACCCATGTAAGTGGTTTACATACTTGTAAAAATTAAATTAAATTGTAAAATTTGAAAAAAAGAAACCCTGACATTGAAAACAAACAGAACTTAACTGAACATAAATTTGAAAACATAACAAAACAGAAGAAAAAATTAAGTATTATTTGAACATAGATTCTGACTGAACATTCTTAATGTAATACATTCTAAGGACAAAAATAATTACAAAGTAATCTTGAACTTGACTCAGTTGTTAGTTGTATTGGTGGAGTAATTCTAGAACCTATAGAACATGTGTAAGATAGAACAAATGAGTAAACTGATGTTTTGTGGAACTAGGTTTCTCACTATGGGAAAAGAAGATATAGATATGAAAAGGGGGATATGAGAGAGAACACTGTGATGTTGGAATTGAATGAGAGAAATCAGTATAAACTGAGTTCCAGTACCAGTAAGCACGCCCAGACCTAGAACTTGGCTTCTAAATGCCTTCCTCACAAAAATGAACAGCGCTTCTTTGGGAAATGGCTAATTCCAGGTATAGGGTAGGAAAATTACCAAGTGATCTTGGCACACCTTTGCCCCTGGAACCCGCAAAAATTAGAGAAGTTGTACCAAGACTTGAGAGGACATGCAGCAAATACACGAGCCAGGTTGAAGGAGCACTTATTGGCCAAACTTGAGACAATTTGATCATCAAAACCAATAATTTAAAAAAGAATCTTTTAGTGTAGAGTGATAAACAAAAAATGAACGGCAGAAAGGAAATAACTTCTTTAGAGAACAATGCAAACTAATAAATATAGAAAGAAACATAGAATCAGAAAACCACTCTCATGCAACCACCTTTACATAATAAATGAGTGAGGAAAGACTCATCAATGAAACCAAAAAAAACTTGGCAAAAGGTTATGAAACAGGATATTCACACAATCCCAAAGTAACACCCCACAGAATCTTCATTAATTCTAAAGGAAAATACACATCTTCTCAGTGGAGAAATCTCAAGGACACCACCTTAACCAAGTGATAATATTGATATTGGCATTATCAATAAGGGTATACATCGACATTCTGTACTTTCTTGAATGGTATAATAGAAAGAATCCATTTATTACTCGTACCAAAAATATTTAAACCTCGGGAAGCGGACTTGGCCCAGTGGATAGGGTGTCCGTCTACCACATGGGAGGTCCACGGTTCAAACCCGGGGCCTCCTTGACCCGTGTGGAGCTGGCCCATGTGCAGTGCTGATGCGCGCAAGGAGTCCTGGGCCATGCAGGGGTGTCCCCCACGTAGGGGAGCCCCATGCACAAGGAATGTACCCCATAAGGAGAGCCGCCCAGCGCGAAAGAAAGTGCAGCACACATGGAGAGCTGATGCAGCAAGATGATGCAACAAAAAGAAACACAGATTCCTGTGCCACTGACAACAACAGAAGTGGACAAAAAGAAGAACACGCAGCAAATGGACACAGAGAACAGACAACTGGGGCTGGGGGCAGGGGAAGGGAAGAGAAATAAAATAAATCTTAAAAAAAAATGTAACCCTCATATAATCATGAGGAAATGATTTTACAGACTCAAATGATGGGACATTCTATAGACAACTTATCTGGACTTCATGTCTTTTGACATGAAAGACAAAAAAAAGGCAGGGGGTATTGTAATATATTTAAATAAGACTAAAGGAACATGGCAACTAAATGCTATGCATAATCCTTGATTAGATTCTGGATTTTTAAAAAGTGATATAAAGACATTTTTAGGGAAGCAGACATGGCTCAACTGGTAGAGCATCTGCCTACCATATGGAGGGTCCAGAGTTCGATCCCCAGGGCCTCCTGACCTGTGTGGTAAGCTAGCCCATGCGCAGTGCTGCTGCGCACAAGGAGTGCCCTACCACACAGGGGTGTCCCCGCATAGGGGAGCCCCACGTGCAAGGAGTGTACGCCGTAAGGAGAGCCGCCCAGCGCGAAAGAAAGTGCAGCCCACCCAGAAGTGGCCCCACACACACAGAGCTGATGCAGCAAGATGACGCAACAAAAAAGAGACGCAGTATCCCAGTGCCACTGGATAATGCAAGCGGACACAGAATCACACACAGCAAATGGACACAGAGAACAGATAACGGGGGGGGGGGGGGGAGGGAGGGAGAAGGGGAGAGAAATAAATAAAAATAATCTTTAAAAAAAAAGGCATTGTTAAGGCAGTTGATAAAATCTGAATTTGAATTATGTATTAGATAATATATCAATTTAAGAAAATATCTTGGGAGTGGTAATGGTGTTGTGATTACGAAGGAGAACTGATGTTGACTTATTTAAAGATGATGTATCATAATGTCTGCAAGGTACTATCAAATGATTCAGCAAAGAGTGTGTCTGTGAGTGTGTGTGTGTGCATGTGAGACAGAGACAGAGAAAAGAAAGCCATATGGCAAAATATTAACAGTTGGTGAACATAGGTGAAGGGCATAGAGGAGTTCTGGTTATTTATTGCTGCATTTGTGGTAGTGTAAAAACACATATATAATTTCACACTCCTCTTATCAAAAGGTGGAGTCTAATTTCTTTCCCATTGATTGTAGGCCTACCTCAGTGACTCACTTCTAATCAATAGCATGACATCTGAGGCTAGGTCCTCAAAGGACATTCAGTTTCCCCACATTAGGACACACTCCTTGGGAGCCCTGAATGGACATTAAGAACCTTGTCTACTAGGGTGACCAACTTTTAGAGAGTCAAAGCAGGACATGACAATGCAAGATTTTTTTAAAAAACGTAATTATATAGTATATATAATAAGTAACTATGCATGTGTGTGTTGTTACTTTAACATAAAAACATGAGTGTTGAAATTATTCTGTATTGTTTACTCTTATGCTATATAAATGCTATCATTTAAACAAAGCAACAATAGGATGAGTTAACAGTGGCAATAAGTAGTAATTACTAGTAGGATTAATTAAATAATATGAGAAAATGTATCAATAATTCACAATGTTTCTATCTGTCCTCTGATAAGCAATTTGTTGGACCCCTTTTTTTAAAAAAGATTTATTTATTTATTTATTTCCCCCCCTTCCCCTCCTCCTACCCTGCTGTTTTTGCTGTTCTGTTGTCTTCTCTTCTCATTTTCTCTCCTCTAGAATTCACGGGGATTAATTCCTGAAGACCTCTGATGGGGAGAGAGGTTCCCTGTCAATTGCACCACCTCAATTCGCAGTTTCTGCTGCACTTCACTTTGACTTTCCCCTTGTCTCTCTTTTGATGAGTCATCATCTTACTGCATGACTCACTTGCGCAGGACACTGGCTCATCACACGGGCACTCACACTGGCAGGCACTCATGCAGGCACTAACTCACCACGCAGGCATGCTGTCACTCATGTGGGCATTGGCTTGCCATACGGGCATACTTTCTCTTCTTCTTTTTCACCAGGAGGCCCCAGGGATCGAACCCAGTTCCTCCCATATGAGTAGGCAGAAGCTCTATCACTTGAGCCACATCCGCTTCCCTGCTGAGCCATTTTTTAACTTATTTTTAAGTTTTTCAGGTTATATTATTATGTACTCTTAAGATACATAAATGCAATACTTTTTAAAAGGAGAATGCAAATACAATAGAACCAATAAAACAGACACTACCTTTTTAAATAAAAATAGCAAAGAGTTGTTTCTTTCTGTCCCATGATACCGTAGGATATTTTTGCTCCTTTTGCTTCCTTTTCCAATAATACTTCACTGAACTGGCCAAAGCCTTTAAGATTTCCATCTTTTCTTTCATGTAGAGATAAAACTGATCACAAATATAAATTTTACTTTGACTTGTAACTCTGTTCTTATCAAGTGCACATGACACTGACGGCTGGTATCAGTCCAATGTGATGCATCAAGCTAAACATCCTCTCGATAAACAGTTGAGCATGGAATACTTAGGATTTTACTTAATAGCAATAGCAGGATTTAGATTTGTAGAAATTAGTTTTCAGCTCCCCCAAAATGCCCTTTTACTCTATATCTCTACGTTAAATTTGATAGACTAACTGTTGTCAATCAGGTCCTTTGCATCTATGAATTCATTGTATAGGCTATTCTTGTCTAAAATGGCCATCGTTTTTAAACACTCTAAAGCACATTAAATGTCATCATTCATTAAGTCTCTCCTTCTCAGGGAAAATGGTTTTAAAGCACAGAGCTAATTGGAACTCATGCAGTCAAAGATAGATTCCACATAAGTTACAGTTTTAGTAAAGAAATTCAAAAGGTCCTGTGTAATTTAGCTACCTTTTTCTGATGGCAACTAAAACTCACTGTATCCCACCATCAGGTACAGTTGATTCATCCCTTTCTAGGCTCCTTATGACTTCTTCAAAGATCAAAGAGTTTGGAGAAACAGCGAATAAATTTGTTTTATTATAATCTTTTTCTAATTTTCATTTTCAATGTATTTCCAAATAAAGAATGACATTCTTCTTGTCCCACAGTTTGAAAGTATGATTTTACAACAGGTCAGCATTTTACCATCATATCAAGGACGGCTATCGTATAGGTGCATGTCTCAGGAGTCCAGCTTCCTTCATTTCTATAAAGTAAAAAAACAAATAAACAACAACAACAACAAAAAATCACCTCAATATGTGCTTCTGCACATTTTGAGGAAACTGAAAAGTGACCAATAACTTTCATTATGAAAGCCTCAATATCACAGGTAAGCAAATCACACCTCTTTGTTGTGTATAAGGTAAGTTCTTTTTGTTTTCTTTCATAGGAAGTTTATAAATTGAATTGGATTTGCCAAAATACACATTTGCCGAGTCTGCCAAATATGCAGCAGATGAGCAAAGTCTAGATTTAATTTGAGTAACAAATCAATAACTTTTAGTTTTATGTCTTCTGTGGTTTCATTAAAATCTTCATTGAAGTCAAGAAGATGAGTTGAAGTACAAAGGACCTAAAAGCTAGGTCGGTTATATTTTTGTGGTGGTTCGACACATTTAGAGTTTATAATAATACTAGTTAAGGATTTATATATATTTTTACATTTGTCTAGCCAGTTGCCTTAATATTATTTTTTAACTAATAAATATTTTACCCATTGTGGTGACTTTGTACTGTGTCTATTTAGATAAGCTGGAACTTGTGAACTGTGCTTTCCATTACTTTTTTCTTCAACAAATGAGTTACTCTTTTAGCTCAGTTGATAAGCATTCAGAGATCTAGACTACACAGCACTAAATCAGATTCTTTTACAGTGTTCACCAGCAGATCATGAAGCACATGTGATGATAAAGCAAAGCGTTCTTTGATTTCATCCTGAAATTGGAATGAAAATGAAGTTCTAATTTTTATTCCAATTTTGTAATAAAAAGAAATCAATTCATAGAGAATGGCTTCACCATTAAAAGAACAATTTAACAAAACAAATGCAGGGAAGTGATATGGCTCAAGTGATAGAGCTTCCGCCTACCATATGGAAGGACCTGGGTTCGATCCCTGTGGGTCTCCTGGTGAAAAAGAAAAAGAGAAAGCATGCCCACATGACAAGCCTAGTGCCCGTATGAGTGTCCACGTGGTGCACAAGTAAGTCATGCAAGGTGATGACAAATCAAAAGAGAGACAAGGGGAGAGTCAAGGTGAAGTGCAGCAGAAACCAGGAACTGAGGTGGTGCAATTGACAGGGAACCTCTCTCCACATCAGAGGTCTCTAGGATCCCATCCTAGAAGAAAGAAAATGAGAAGAGAAAACAACACAGGGAAGCGGACTTCGCCCAGTGGATAGGGCGTCCACTTACCGCATGGGAGGTCGGCGGTTCAAACCCTGGGCCTCCTTGACCTGTGTGGAGCTGGTGCAGTGCTGATGCGCGCAAGGAGTGCCGTGCCACGCAGGGGTGTCCCCCATGTAGGGAAGCCCCACGCTCAAGGAGTGTGCCCCATAAGAAGAGCCACCCAGTGGGAAAGAAAGGGCAGCCTGCCCAAGAATAGCACTGCATACACAGAGAGCTGACACAACAAGATTAACAAAAAGAAACAAAGATTCCTGGTGCCGCTGATAAGGATAGAAATGGTCACAGAAGAACACACAGCGAATGGACAGAGAGAGCAGACAACGGGCGGGGGGGGGGGGAGGAGAGAAATAATAAAAAAATAAATCTTAAAAAAAAAAAAGACGACAACACCACAGACAGCAAAAACAGCAGAGTGGGAGGAGGGGAAGGGTGGAAAATAAATAAATCTTTAAAAAAACAACAAATGTACATGTTCACCTGCGTATTTGTTGAGACTTAAGTTGAGATTGGTTTTAGCCCAACAAAGTTTTTACTTTTTATGGATTCATATTTATTAATATCTTACATAATCTACTCCCATGTTAATTTATATAGGACTTTGTCATGTTTCTTTGCCTTTGGCGCTTTAGACATTCCAGTACTAACTAGCTCTTACCACCAAAGATAGATAGAAGAAATGAGAAAACTTGGCATAAGCACATCAGTTGTAACACAGTGTCTGGCACATAGTAGTGGATCTATATTTATGAGTTAGGTTCACTTATTTGAAATTTAGAGGGTTTGAAGAGGTGGAAAATGATGGTTAATGAAAAATTCTGGTTTATCTCTGGCTTTCAATTTTCTATTTCCTTGATTATGGACACACCTAAGTTAGTTCTGGCTTGTTCATAAATGACAACTGAAAACCTGTGATTAGCACATTAAATGTATTTCTAAAGCTACTGGTTTATTGTCGATAGGAAGAGATAGCTGTTGATGTGTTGGTTTAAGTGATGTAATTGTCACTCTCATCAAAGGAATCGTCTCTCATTAGATTTAGCCTCATTCTTGAGTAAGACATCATCATAAATATGATATAGGATTCATTTCAAAAGATCAGACCTATTAAGTCAGTACTGGAGACTGCTAGAAGATATAATTTTTAAGTACATTAAACACTCTTAAACATATGACCCTCCTTCCCCAGATACCTCTGAGAAAATGTAATTAAAATGTAGTCCATTTTGCACTATTTTTTTGACTGGAAAACTCATCAGATCTTTATAACATTAGAATATTGCATACCAGAGTGTTTGACTTTATTCCACTGGATTTGACAGTAAGTGCATGGTACTTATCTCTGCTTATAATGGAGAACTTGAAATGTGTGAAGACATGCTTCACATGATGAAGAAAATGTAAATGCATCTAGTTTAAGGGGAAATGGACTCTCTGCTAATTGCTTCAAGAATTGAGTGATTTGGAAGACCTCGGGAGAGGGTTCATTTCTCTGATTTGCATACACTTCGCTCTTGCTACCTGGCTTACTATAAATGCTTTGATGACGCTGTGTGTAGAGTGCTCCTCATCAAACCAGAGACTGAAGAGGAACCAGCGGCTCTGGGGACCAGAGAGCTTCTCCCTCTACAGAAGCTGCCTCTCCTTGATATCCAGCCCTTAGGAGAGCAGACTTCACATTTGATAAATGACCTGGTTTCCTTACAGTCCATTGTTACTATTATTATTATTATTGCCAGAAATTAATTGGCTTAATTTTCATGGTGGTTCCACTGAGCTTATTAATGAATGTAGCATTTTATGCTCTCATAGAAATTTTTATCTTGGAGAGCCTACTAATAAAAAAGGATAGAAAAAGAAGTAATTTTATCATTTTTATTTCATCCTAGAGCTTTTAACAGCTGGTAATGTAAATAATCCAGGACTCTTAAAACCACAAAATCAAATGCAAAGATGGCTGATAGCCTGCCTTCTATGCAAGTGGAGAATACAGACTCCCTTGAGGGGGATGAAAGGGTTTAGAAAGAAAAAGGTGAGAGAGGAAAAGGACAAAGAGAATGGAAATGGTGAGAAGAATATATCCATAGAAAATGGGGACAAAGCAGAACTGCAAAGAAGGGAATAAAATGAAGATGGAGACAAAAATTAAAAGAGGGTATAAAATGGGGACAGAAATAAGGATGAGAACAGAAACAAAGGAAAAAAGAGAAAACAGAGGAGGGGAAAGTATGTAAGGGAAGAAAACAAAGAACTAAAAAAAAGAAGAGCCTGATAACATAATAAACCTAACCTAATATAAAGCACAAAATATTTGTTACCACTAAGGCAACAACAACAATAACAACAAAGCTTTCTGTATTTTCCACAATTTATATAGAGACTGCAATAAGAATCTGACCTTGCATTCTAATACATGATTTTTTGAACTTCATAAACCTGCACTTTCCATATTGAGAACATTAACAATACTTGAGAGAATTAAACTAGCTCTTTCCATAGCAGGAAAAAAAATGTAAACAATGCCTTAAAGTAGCAGCTTCTAGGTATATATGGGGATAATCAAAATGTTAGGATTTTTCATTTATCTTGAGTACACAACCATGATTTGAAATAGTATAAAGGGCCGAAAAGCATGTCAAGGATAAAATGCACTTTAAAAATGAAAAGATTCACAAGGTTAACATTCATTTCGGAGAAATCTGTTAAATATGAATGTAAAAATGAATAAAATATAAGGTCATAGGCAAATTATCCTGTTTTCATGAACCTTGATCATATAATAGAAGTTACATTTGTTACTGAAATGTGAATGAAGACGGAATTCAAGATAAGATATTAATCATAATTAGAATGCCTATGACAGGTCTGTGGTGACAAATACTTAACAAGTAGTAAGAATGCTTATTCATAACAAACCTCTTAATTCATTAAATTCTTCATTAAAAGGGCAACCTCTTAATAAGTTCAACATAAAGTTGGTATAACATGCTATTTGCATTTTCTCTCTTTTTAGTTCCATTTTAGGGGTGTATTGTTAATAAATTGAGATAAATCATTTAAAACATATAATTACTTGGACATAGTCACATAGTAATTCCCTAAACAATTGCATGGTTATAAGTTGTCAGTGTGCATATTAATTTATCATACCCACCAGCCTCATCTTCATTGATTTGCTACGAGCTGTTAGAAAAACAGATTAAGGAGCACATGCTGCCCTTCTCTGAAAGTTTCATTGAGGCACAAGTAGGGCAAACACTGCTTTCCAATTAGAATCCTGCTGTTTGCCAGGACTTGACAATGACTAATTACAGTCCTAAATGACTTAATATGTTTGAATGCATGATTATTTATAAATACATTTTAAGAGCTGCAGAAAATAATTGCTCCTGGTTTAAATATAAAAGGCTGTTTTTTGTACAAAGGGCAAAGACCTGTTGAACATCATGAGTTAAAGGAAACAAAAAGTTTTAATGTTAATGTTAAAGTTCACTTAGGTAACCACTACCTATACAAAGGGGAAAAGAAGGAGTGAGTGACGTAGGATAATGAAACAGTAAGAGAATAAAAGTTAGGTTTAAATCTTAGCTCCATAGACTATAAAACCACAGAATTTTTGGAGGGCTTCACTGTTCTTAAAATATACATAGTTTCCTTCTTAGGGTTGATGTGGTAAATAGTTGAAACATGTGAGAAACTTTAACCAGTGTTTGGGACAGAATAAGCACTCAAAAATTTTAGTTTTTTTTAGCCTGTGTCTGGGTGACAGTAGAAATCATCAACTATATGGCAAGTCCTCCTAGCATAAAGCTAGCATAGAATTCAGGGATATATAACTGAATTGGATTTTTGAGACATTTAAGGCAATTCATTTGATAATCACTCACTCACTGATTAGCTTCTATGAGTCAGACATTGTGTTAGGCATGGGAAACATGATGAACCCCTTTGCCCACCACTGAATGGGGTTCCAGTGAATTGCAAGTCATGAAGATGATGAAAATAGAGCAAAGTTATTTGCCAACTACTTTTTAAACTTAAAACATTTGAAAACATTCAAACCATGTGTAATAGTAGAGAAAATAACTTAAACACCATATTTGCACCCCAAAGTTTAGAAAAATCTTATTTTTTTTTCTATATTTTATATACATTTCTCTGGTGTACAGACCCTAAGGTGGCCCACAGTGATTTCCCGACTCCTGGTGTCCATGCCTTTAGGTAATTTCTCTTCTTGAGTGCAGGAAAGTCCTGTTACTTCCTCTTAACAAGTATGCAGGTGATGGACTATCGCCCCCTGGGATTATGTTCTATTATGTAAGATTCTATGATAGCGGAAGCAGTGACAGATTCTTCTTACTGCCTTGATGAAGTAAGCCTTGATGTTGAGGAAGTACATATGGCAAGGAACTTCCAGCAGCTTCTAAGATCTAAGGGCAACCTGCAAGATGACAGCTTGCAAAATTCTGAGGCCCTTAGTGACACAGCCACAAAATGAATTCTGGTAACAACTTGCATGGGCATGGAGAGGATTCTTCCCCCACTGAGCCTCCAGATGAGAATACAGCCCATCTGACACCTTGATAGAAGTCTCATGAGACCCTGAACAGAGGACGCAGCTAAGCTATGACTGGACTCCTGACTTAATAAACACACGGTGTCCTAAGCCACCACATTTACGGTAATTTGTTACACAGCAAGAGAAAACTAATAAGCTTCAAATGGTATTACAAATACCTCAAGAGGCAGCAGACATGGCCCAGTGGTTAGGACGTCCGTCTACCACATGGGAGGTCTGCGGTTCAAACCCTGGTCCTCCTTGACCAGTGTGAAGCTTGCCCATGTGCAGTCCTGATGCGCACAAGGAGTGCCGTGCCACGCAGGGGTGTCCCCCGCGTAGGAGAGCCCAACGTGCAAGGAGTGTGTCCCATAAGGAGAGCCGCCCAGCGCGAAAGAAAGTGCAGTCTGCCCAGGAATGGTGCCACACACACGGAGAGCTGACACAAGATGACGCAACAAAAAAAAACACAGATTCCCGTGCCACTGATAACAACAGAAGCGGACAAAGAAGACTCAGCAAATAGACACAGAGAACAGACAACCAGGATGGGAGGGTGGGAAGGGGAGAGAAATAAATAAATAAATCTTTAAAAAACCCCAAATACCTCAAGAGACAGTATAGCTCTTAGCTTACCTGCACATACAAAAAATTTTAGAGGGGCAAAAGATTTATTAGGGACATTGCATCTGGCCTTTAAAAAAGGGCAAGGTTTAAATTATCCTCAGAGGGATTTATCCAAATCATAAGAATAGGCCCAAAATCTTCCCAAAGGATCAACCAAATGTTTAATATGTCTTCCTGGCACATAGATTAGTATGCTATCTAATCTACAGAATTAAAACCCATTTCATTATATTCCAGGACTCAAAAAACACACTCTAAATAGCTGTTTTCTTGTCTAAATAGTATATACTTCATACTCTGGAATTATCATCAATCATCTTGTTCTCTAGGACTAAGATTCTGATTATTTAAACATTCTTTTGCTCTATGATCTGTTTCTTTATGATTTTTCCCATTCTCCTCTGGAACTTCCTGTGTTAGGCCTCTTCTTTGCCTTTCCAGATTTACTCTTCACCCTTCTCCATTCTACTCTTCTGGGTCTCAGGAATTGACTTGGGAGTACTGCAGCGATGGGTGGCCTTTCCCATTGGCTTCCAGCTGTGATGATGACAAATGCTCCAGCAGGAAGTTAAGGTGAAGAAGAAGAGAGACCAAGGGAGAAAGCACATGCACCCCAACCGCCTGTACTCGCACTGTAGCAAAGGCTCACTTTGCCCCCTCACCCTTAGGATAGGAAAGGTGCCTGCCTTTACCAGTCGCAGGATACGACATTATCCTTCGTTGCTGTCCTTAAGCCTTATCTGCCTCTTCGTAAATGGTCTCTGCATTAACTTTGCTTAATTACCCAGTTTAATATACCATCTGTTTCTTTCCTGGACCCTAACACTCTTATCTAAGCAGAAAAAATTAAAGATAGTTTTTAAATTCCTTATGATAAAAATTTCAAGCATACACAAAAGTAGAGAAGCAAAATTCTATATGGAATCCTCTGTACTCGTCAGCCAGCTTCAGCAGTTTTCAACCCAGAAATCATCTGGGTTAAAATAATCCCAGAAATCATATCATTTCAGGGGCAACCTTTTACAAAAACATGGTTTCAGAGTTCAGTTTAATTCCTTTCCTGTTAGAACAGCTTGGGTTTAGGCTCTCATCAACTATTGCGCAGACTGCATCGGCCACTGTCTCCTATGAACACCTCTCAGTTTCCATTCTCTCCCAGTTTCAGCTCACAAGCAGTACTGTTCTCCAAGCTATTTCCTATACCAGACAGGTTTCTTGGTGCAGGCAGCAGAGAACAAGGCAGCTGAAGAAAGCAGAAAATGAAGATTGTCAAGAAACAGGATACGACACAAAGGAAGCTGCTGAAGAGCTGAGGGTGCCGCCAAGATCACAGCATCTCCAGGCAGTCTGCTCAGGATGCCACTCCAGCCCAGGTTCTCAGCTCACTTTTATGGCTGCAAATTTTCCCCCCCTCACTGTTTTATGCTTTTAGGAACAGTTTAGTATAGCACTTATGAGCATTTAGAAGTAGTCTGCCTGGATTTTAACCTCTCTGTGCCTCAGTGTCCTCATTGTTAAAAGAAATGTAATTCCTACCTCATTGGACTTCATTTGAAGTCAGTCTACCTAGATTGTTTAGTGGCACTAAATGTGGGTTTGCTATTATTCTCCTGGTCTCCCCCTTAAAATTCAGTTTCACACAGGAGCATTATAGGGTCTTGCCTTAAGTGCCAGGAACTGGGAGAGAGGATAACCCTTACTGGGGAGTTCCCCAAATAGAAAGAGTGTTTGAGTGCACAGTTTAAAAAGGACAACTAAATAACATTTCATCCTCATCAGTCAACTACACATGTCACTCTCCTACTTACAAGCCTCCCCTAGCCCTGCCAAGCCTATCAGGACTGTCCAGGTCCTTAGCCCAGCCTCATTTTCCCTGTGACGTACTCTCAGGCTCCGGAGGCACGCTTTGCTTTAGGCACCTTGAATGGCTCCCATCTTCCAAAGCCTACTGAGCAGCTATTGTTCTTACACCTGCTGTCACTACTATTGGAAACAGTTCCCTGGCCCCTCATGTTTTTCACCTGGCACATGCCTAGCTTTCATTCAATTCAGAGCTGTTCTGAAGTCATTTTTAGATTACTGTTCTGAAGTCATTTTTTAATTTTCCCTTTTTTTTGCTAGACTCCCATAATAACTTGTCTTAGGTTAAGTCTTAAATTTAATTTTTGTTTTTATCAAAGTAATATAGCATCTGGTTTAAGAAGTCAAGTAGGCTTATGAGGCTCACAATAAAAAAGCAGTGGTCCCTTTCCCAGGTCTCCCCACTTTAGCAATTCTAGTATTTTCAGTCTTTAGGTATTTTTGGATTGATGCCCAACAATGAAAGATGAGATTTTGATTTTCATGCCCACCACTGACAACACACATTTTTATGCCCCAACCAAATAAATTATATATAATAATTTTTATTAGATCAGTATTCAGTGTTTACATTATCATAACTATATAAATGCTTTTCATGTTGTAGTACACAAATTCTATGATTACCTTTCCTATACACTTCCTTCCTTCCCCTAGAGTTGCTGATTACATCATATTTTTGTCTGTATTTTTTCATTTCTATGAATCACTTGCAAGCTCATCTCCAATCTCTCTAAGTGAGGAAAGTTGATCTTGTGATATGTTTAAATACATCAAATATAAATAGGTTAGCCTTTTTTTTTCTTTCTTAAACACATCCTTCCCAGAGCTCAGCTTTCTCCTGCTCTATTACGGACTACTATTTTCTAGGCTTGCTGCATAGCTGTCATCCTGGGAATCTTCTTTTACCATCTTCCTGGAGATTTCCTTTATGCTTTCATGTCTTGTATCCCCATTTTGGGGGATCCCATGTCCCTTCTTACTTGGTTTATTTTCTTGTTTTGGTGGCTTACCTTTTTCAGAAGCTTTCTGATACTTTGTGAGAAGTTTTTGTTTGTGTACTATAGCAGTTTGATATGGTTATGAATTCCAAAAAATATATATTGGATTATGTTTGTAATATGATCTGTACCTGGGCATGATTGAGTTATGATGGCATGGGGAAGAACAGAGTTGAGGGTTTCTGATATTGGAGTTTTGATGTTGGAATTCGATGCTGACGACTTAAACTGGAGCCCCGGGAAGTCAGCATGCAGAGGAAAGAGAAGCCAGCCCCAGGAAGGAAGGAACCATGAACCCAGAGAAAAGCAAGCCCCAGGAACATAGGAACCCAGGAAGCCTGAACCCTCACGATGTCAGCAGCCATCTTGCTCCAAACAGACTTTGGTGAGGGAAGTAATTTATGCTTTATGGCCTGGTATCTGTAAGCTCCCACCCCAAATAAATACCCTTTATAATCCCCAGCATATTTCTGGTATTTTGATTCAGCATCCCTTTGGTTGACTAATACGCTTACACTAAAAAGTTTTCAGGATCTTCTCTTTACCCAAAGTATTGAAATTTCATATTCATATACCTTGAGATTGAATGGATGGATCTTTTTTTCATTCATTTTGCTGGACCTTTAATTGAAATTTTTCAATCTGGACTTATGTTCTTCAATTCTAGGAATTAAAAATTGTTTTGTGTGTTATATAGTGAATATTTGTGTGTGTGCATGTACATATATACATATATATGTATATACATATACATTTTCCATCATAATTTTAATTTGCTGATATTATCTACTAGTAAGATTCCTTTTTGATTAAAGTGATAAAAGCACAATTATGTGATTATACCAAATACCATTGATTATACACTTTGGATAGATTGTATGCTTTATTAATATGTATCAATAAAATCGATTTAAAATTTTGTTTTTTAAATGTAATCCCATCTCTCTTCTTTGTTCTTTCAAGAAGTTCTTGAAAGTTACTTAAATATAGGACTGCACAGGTTTATGCTCTATTTTTGCTTTACTTTCTGTGTTTAACATCTAGGATATTTCCTTGACTTTATCTTCAAACACTTCTTTGAATTTTTAATTTCTGCTATCCTATTTCTTAATTTTCAAGAGCACTTTTTGAGGACAGAATGCTTCCCTTTTATAGCCTCCTGTTCTTGTTTTATGGAAACAGTGTCTTTTCTTACTTCTCTGAGAAAAATAACCATGGGTTGCTTTGAACACTCTTTCTGCCAGAGTGTTTTATATCTATATCCTCTGAATTCCACTATATTTCTTTATTTTGGCCTCTATGTTTCAAATTTAAGACTTTCCCTGACTATCAGCATGAGGCTCTGAAATATCAATTGAAATCTGTGAACATGAATGGGGCTTGTCAACTGATCAGAATTTGGGTAGATTTGGGCACTCCCAAATATAAATATATGTAGAATTTTGTCCTTGGTTAAGTCTGTTTCCTCAGAAAAAATTTCTCCAATATTCCACATTGGAGTATATATTCAAATGCCAATATCACAGGCCTAGACTGGGAAGATGATTAAGAAGTTTCACTCTTCTGTATGTCAAACTTGTCTTGATCCCTCTGCTTTCAATATAGCACCTAGCACCTGTTCACAGTTGGCCCTGATGTTTCAAAGTCCAGGGCTTTCCTGATTCAAACTCTTTATAAAATATGCTGTCTTCCTCTAGAATGGCAGAAGTGTAGTTTTCTGGCTCCTTGGGGCAAAGTAAGTGAAGGATATCTAATTCAGCCCTGTCCAATAGAAATATAATATGAGGCACAAATATGAGCCTTACATGTAATTTTAAATATTCTACTGGCCACATTAAAAAAGTTTTTTTTTACATGAATTAATTTTATCAATATATCTTATTTAAATCAATATAACCAAAATATTATTATTTCAGTATGTATGTGAAATATATTAATGAAATGTCTAGCATTCTCTTTTTCACACTAAGTCTTCTGGTGTTTATTTTATGCTTACATTATGTCTCGGGAAGCGGACTTGGCCCAATGGATAGGGCGTCTGCCCAGCACATGGGAAGTCCGCGGTTCGAACCCCAGGCCTCCTTGACCCGTGTGGAGCTGGCCCATGTGCAGCACTGACATGTGCAAGGAGTGCCCTGCCACACAGGGTTGTCCCCCGTGTAGGGGAGCCCCACGCGCAAGGAGTGCACCCCATAAGGAGAGCCGCCCAGCGCGAAAGAAAGTGCAGCCTGCCCAGGAATGGCACCGCGCACACGGAGAGCTGACACAGCAAGATGATGCAACAAAAAGAAACACAGATTACTGCTGCCGCTGATAAGGATAGAAGAACACAAAGAAGAACACACAGCGAAGGGACACAGAGAGCAGACAACGGAGGGGGGGGTAAATAATTAAATAAATCTTGAAAAAAAAAGTACATCTCAATTTGGACTAGTCACATTTCAGTTCCAATGGCTATGTAGTAAAACTATTAAACCTTTAGCAAAAAACATAGGAGAAAATCTGTGCAGGCTTGGGTACACAGAGATTTCTTAAAAGGAAACAAAAAGCTCACACCATAAAAGAAAAAATGCATAAACTGAGTCTCCTCAAAATTAAAAAGCTTTCATCTTCAAAAGACTCAATTAAGAAAATGAGAAAGTGAGGAAACATTCACAATTCATATATTTAACAAAGGGCTTGTTTCCAGAATATGCAAAGAGCTCTTACAACTCAGTAAGAAGACAATTCCTTAGATGATTTTATTGCCTACAGTCCTAACATTTTCAGAGTTCTCTGCTGGGCTTAACCTACTTCTTTTGGGTTTCGATTCCTGTGGGTTTAGGTTTCCCCTTGCTCTGCCCTGCTAAATAACTTAACGCTGGTTACCCATCCTCTTTCAATTTCAAAAATTTTGTTATCTCCTGCACCTTCTTCCCATCTATTCTTTGTTCTTATGAATTTTTTACTACTTTACTATCATTTTCTTGAGGTTTCGAGAGAGTAGAGATAAATGTACATGTCTAATTTACCATGTTTAACTGGAAGTCCTTTCATAGATGTGTCCTTTACAAAATATTGTAATGTTTTTGTTGATCCATCTTTCCAACCAATTATGAGCTCCTTAAAGAGTAGCAATGTTATTTTATTCTTTTCTTCATCCAGCCCCAGCACAGAGTGGTTACGCAATAAACGTTTGTTGATTGAATTAATGAATCAATGAATATCCATTTAATATTTACAAATTTATTGTTTTCTTTTTCCTCTAGAATGTAAGGGATCTTGTAGATTTTTTTAAAAAGATTTATTTTTATTTATTTCTCTCCCCTTCCCCCCACCCCGCCACCACCCCAGTTGTCTGCTCTCTGTGTCCATTTGCTGCGAGTTCTTCTTTTTGTCTGCTTCTGTTGTTGTCAGCAGCACAGGAATCTGTGTTTCTTTTTGTTGCGTCATCTTGTTGTGTCAGCTCTCTGTGTGTGGGGTGCCATTCTTAGGCAGGCTGCACTTTCTTTTGTGATGGGCGGCTCTCCTTATGGGGCGAACTCCTTGCACATGGGCTCCCCTACACGGGGGACACCCCTGTGTGGCAGGGCACTCCTTGCGTGCATCTGCACTGCACATGGGCCAGCTCCACATGGGTCAAGGAGGCCCAGGGTTTGAACTGCGGACCTCCCATGTGGTAGACGGACGCCCTATCCACTGGGCCAAGTCTGCTTCCCCTCTTGTAGATTTTATTACCACAAAATTCCTATTGCCTAAACAATGCCTTTTCATAGTGAGAAAGATAGTTGAAGAATGAAAGAATGAATATATATATGTACACTTGTATAAGGTTGAACACATGTATTTCATTTTTTCATTATAGTTTACTGTTTTAATTTAATTACCAGGAATATACACATTATACACAATTTACTTCTAGAGACTAACATATTTCATGAAATTTTCTCCTCAATGTCCGTGACTGGGTTTATGTACTTTGTCAGTTTTACTATTCAGAAATTATTGCTGTGTCCTCAGTCACACTAATAAGTGGTAAATGCAGTCAGTTCATTAGCATGATTCAAATAATGAAACAACTGGTCATGAACTCAGAGTTCAATCATTACAGAGGTCAAAAAAGAAAGAAAAAGGAAGAAAGGACAAACGAATTTATCATATAGACAAGACCTTAGTTACTCGGTAATATTGTTGGGCATTCAAAGACTTATATTTACTTAGGCTATCTCAGGGCCTACTGTAGTACAATGGAACACACCTCTTAGCTATGCTAAGTTTAATTCATCTAAGTGCTGTTAAGAATCCTAATTTCTCTGCCAGCCTTCTGCAAGATCCTATCATGATTTTTTTCTTTGTAGTATTTCTCAGGAAAATGGGGAAAATACTGCCAACTATTCTAAGTACACATTCAATTTCATCCCGTTAAATCGCTTTTGCAGATGAAAGCCATTCTCTTTCATTCATTCACATAAACAAGTACCAAAAGGGGCCGGGGAATGAATCCAGGACCTCGTACATGGGAAGCCGGCACCCAACCACTGAGCCACACTGGCTCTGAAAAAAGTCTTGATGGTTTATGTATTGTCACTTAACACTGTTAAAAATTCCCAAACTCTATTTTCTTCATATGGTTTAAATGATAGATATATTTAAAAACACTTTGAGTAGTACCTTTCAAGCAAGAAAGTTTTCACGATTTTGCTTTCTTAAGTTAATATAGTGATTTAATTAGCATGAAAGTTCTAAAATCTCAGTAAGGTAAATTGGTCAGACAGGACAATTGAGATTTTAGAGTTAGATAAGATTTTGCTGGCTTGGTTTATCCTAAAAAGAAGTTGTTATATCAGCCATGCACAATTAATTTTAAAAATGGACCAGATATCTTAAGAGCTTATTGGGATATTTCAAAGATTTCCCAAACTATTTTATTTATGAGCTCGGAACCTATTCTTCCTTTATGTAATAATTTCTTCAATCCCAAACTGTAGTTCTCACTTATCTTGACTGTCAGGTTGTTTAAGATAAAATTTGATGAGTTACATACAAAGAATAAATCTTGCATCAAAAGCTGTCCTATTAGAATGTACTTGTAGAACAAGGTGTTTATAATCCTATAATACTGTATATCCCACAATTTTGGTTTAATCCCATGGTCACAATTTCTCTGGGCATACAGTATGTCTCTAAAGTATTGCCTTATTAAATTTGGTTAAGGGAAGCAGATGTAGCTCAAGCGATTGGGTTCCCATCTATCATACGGAAGGTCCCAGGTTCGGTTTCTGGGCCTTCCTGGTGAAGGCAAGCTGGCCTGCCTGTAGAGCTAGCACAACAAAGAGAGACACAGAGGGAAAAACAATAAGAGACACAACAAACCAGGGAGCTGGGGTGACTCAAGCAATTGAGTGCCTCTCTCCCATGTTGGAAGGTCCCTGGATCGGTTCCCAGTGCCTCCTGAAGAAAAGATGAGAAGAAAAGACAAGCAGACACAGAAGAATGCATAGCGAATGGACACACACAGCAGACAGTGAGCACAAGGGGTAGGAGGGAATAAATAAATAAAATAAATCTTTAAAAAAATCTGATCTTTTAGGGTTTAAATTTACTGACAATTTCTAATGAGCAAGAAAACCTATATCTAAAATGTTTTTCTTTGGTCTAGATAAACATATTTGCACTTCAGTTAACAAATTGCATGGTTACTTTTCTGGTTCTTTTCTCTTTACACAGTTTATTCTCATTTTCTTCTTTCAAAGAGGAAATTTTGGATTTTGCAGTTTTGCTATGTGCCTCCCAGAAGCTGAGGTAGAAATGTTATCAAAGCATGCATGGTTTTGGTTGAAAAGGAAGAATCCAGAATTTATAAATGCCTCAGGTATTTCTAATAAATTGGAGGTCACCACAAAATATGTTAGGATTATAAATCTAGCCTCTAAGTATATGATCCCTTTACCCAGTGGGAGCCTCCTGGGATCATTTGTCTGCTGTTCATTATCTTGTCTGCATTATTCAACAGCTCTGTTCTTGCTCAATGGGCTTCAGAGAGCTTTTAACAGCTGCAGCATCCTTCAATTTTTACTTAAATTCTCTTTCTCTTTGCAATAGGAAAAAAAAGGAAATCAGGAAAAGAATGAAAACCTGTCTTTGAGGCCTAAGAGCTACCTGGGTAATTGAACCAATGTCAGAACTGAGCTTTGTTTATTTATTTCACATTTACTCTAGTAGTGTTACAATGTATTGGGGGGGGCACATGCAAAAGAAAAAGCTTACATTTAAATATTAAGTTTACAAGAATATATGTATATATCCCAAAACATCTAAAGACTACAATGAAAAGGCAAAAACAAACAAAAATCACAGCATTTAATATCTTGGGGATATTAAATTAAGTTC
This sequence comes from Dasypus novemcinctus, assembly GCF_030445035.2. Lineage (NCBI taxonomy): Eukaryota > Metazoa > Chordata > Mammalia > Cingulata > Dasypodidae > Dasypus > Dasypus novemcinctus. The sequence continues at coordinate 31,916,057 of NC_080680.1, read as the reverse complement.
TGTTTTAGGAAAGATTTTCTTTGTACACAGCAAACCAAGAGGTTTAAAAAAAATCATAAAGACTCTACTGCATGATTGAGAAAGAAAATGAGCTTTGAAGAAAGGGAGGAGCCAGTTTACTAGGTTACCCAGGTAAAAAACCTCAGCATTTGATTTGTTTCAGTTAGGACATACTTAGCTGGTCCTTCAAGTAAGGTGGTTTTCGGAAAGGTTGATATCATGTCATGACAATGATCCAACTAAGTAGGACTCTCTTGGATTTAACTAACGTGAAGCTACTGTTGTAAAATAAAGTGTGGTGTTGTATTTATCACCCAGATGATAGATCCAGTATAACAGTTTTCCAATGACCAAAAGCAGAGGACCTACTTGAAAATAAAATCACCTGATGAGTAATTGCTAAAAATAGGCAGAAGGACTGGACAGAACAAGCATTGCACTCACAAAAGGAGATGATAGAAGCACTAAGGTATTTTTCAAATCCTGACTAGCCTAAGTTATGTGAGATTCAGAAGACGAATTAATATTTTCTAATCAAGGCTATGAAGAAACACTCTGATCGGTTTGTACTGGTTGCAACTGTCTTAGGCAAGGAATATAAAAAAATCTTGGGTGAATGGAAAGCTTACAAATGAAGCAGCATTTTAAAATAATTCTAACTCATACAGTTAATAAGGAATTATTTAGTTATCCAACAATAATAATAATATGATTTGTAATTAGGTGCTGCATGAACCACACTTTTTTCTATTAAGGCTATGCTCTGGGCTAAAATATGCTCAGATTCGAAGTGGGGAGGAAGGAATACTTGTGGACAAAAAAAGACATTTAAACTTGCAACTGTGGCCCCAAGACCCTCTGATCTTTAGCAAGAGAATAAGGTCTACAGAGGTTACAGTCCACATCCAGAATGGAATGTCTTGATCTGTGTATAATAATAAGGGACTGCAATTTCCTAGCATTAGATCATCATATTAAAAACCAAGGGAGCTTTTCAGCACCACCATTTAATCAGATTAAGATCCTTAGTTTTGTGCAAAATACAGCTCGTTAGCCACCCAAAGTCTGAAAGCATCGCTAAAGTGTCATAGAAATGCTAAGTAGTCTCAGGCACCTGGACAATGCCTGACATCCAAGTAAAAACCAAAAACCTCCACAATTACCAGGATATTCATTACTGGAAAATAATCTAGATAACTAGATGAATCTATTATTGGAAAATGTCTAAACAAATGTCTGAAACTTCTATCTAAATCCTTGAAGTCATTTTATCTTGACATACCAAAGAACACTAAATGCTGTAAAAGTAAATATGATCTTTGTCACTTGCTTTCTAAGACACAACAAAAGTATAAAATCTATATACTGCCTCTCAAAATCATTTTCTGAATTATTAAACATCCCAAATCTGAAGCTGCTTCCTTACACTATTAAAACTCAGCATGTAAAAGCAGCCTTTGCTCTTGAATATCAGATCCAAATTTCCATTGCTTTATATATTTATGCCCTTTCTTAGCATAAACTAGACAGTCAACCTCATAATTCAGTGATTCTCATCAGTACCTCCCTTTGGTATGCAGTCAGCACAAAATGAAAAGTTTAAAATAGAGTGCATTTTAAAGCAGCTCCAATATCACCAAGTAGACACCTAGAGTGGCTTTGCAAAAATAATTTCAATGTGTTGTTTGGTTTTTTTAGTTTTTTTTTTTTTAAGATTTATTTTATTTATTTCTCTCCTCTTCCCAAGCCCCCCAACCCTCCCTGCCCTGTTGTTTGCTCTCTTGTGCCCATTCGCTGTGTATTCTTCTGTGTCCAGTCACATTCTCGTCAGGTGGCATGAGGAATCTGTTTCTTTTTGTTGCATCATCTTGCTGCGTCAGCTCTCTGTGTGTGCGGTGCCACTCCTGGGCAGGCTGCACTTTTCACGCCGGGTAGCTCTCCTTGTGGGGTGCACTCCTTGCACATGGGACACCCCTATGCTGGGGGCATCCCTGCATGGCTTGGCACTCCTTGCATGCAGCAGCACTGCATGTGGGCCAGCTCATCACACGGTCCAGGAAGCCCTGTGTTTGAACCCTGGACCTCCTATATGGTAGGTGGACGCTCTATCAGTTGAGCCACATCCACTTCCCAGTTGTTTGGTTTTTAATTTCACCTCTGCTAGAACAAAGTTTCAGATTTCTACTCTCAGGCCAAAGATAATTAGTCAATATTTTGGGAAGGCTGATTTCCATATTATCTGCTAACCAAGATAATTTGTATAACAAACAAACAAACAAACAAACCACACTCCCCTAAATATATAATTTACACCCAAACATCTATGAAAAAACCTTCAATGTTAAAAAAAAAAAAAGCTGTGCTATCAATTGTATATAATTAGGTAAAAAGAGGACAATAGGTAGATATTTTTTAAGTATTAGCAAAGCACATGATTTTAAACTAAATTTTTCATTTTTGCAGATTTACAAATTGCTATCCTTAGTTTCACCATTCACTCTTTAAAAAGGTACCAGGCTTGAGAGTAACTGAAGCATTATTGCTCATTTGCAATATTCCTTATTTCATGATGGTGATTTCTGCTTTAATCTGACTTCCAGATCAGTCCAAGAGAACCAGAGGAGTTATTTTTGGGTGTCCATGAGACAGTTCATGCTTCTCTTCATCTATTAACTTTTGGCCAGATAGGTATTTGTGTGTGAGCATCTTGTTGACAAAAATAGACATCATCAGTGTAAAATGAAGCCCAGAGATTCTGGCATGAAACTGTGGCTAAAGATGCTGCTAAGTAAAATTCAATTTCTATCCATAACATTGTTCACCCATGAGAAATAATTGTTTTTAAAAGGGAATGAGGCAGAGATATGGGAGCATTAGTCATGTAATATACTCATGATTAACAAACTATGGTCCCTGGGCCAAATCTACCACTCCACCTGTTAATTGGATGCCAAGTAAGATAAGAATGGTATTTAAATTTTGAAATCATTAAAAAAAATAAAAAGTAATATTTAACATGAAATGCAAATTCCAGTGTCCATAAAGTTTCATTGGAACGTAGCCACTCTCATTCACTTACATGTTGTCTATGGTTGCTTTTGCACAATGGCAGAATAGTTGTGGCAGAGTAGCCTGAAATATTTATTAACTAACTTTTTACAAAAAAAAACTTTTGCCAACCCCTGGATAGACTTGGGCTGGTGACAATATGTTTATTATTACATTTAAGCAGTTATAACACCAAAACATTTTAGAAATTCTGTTCATTTCCCTCCAATGCTTAGTCATTCATCTATTTTCATTTCATTTAAAGAAGGTTCTGGGAAGAAGATGTGGCTCAAGTAACTGGGCTCCCGTCTACCATATAGGACATCCAGGGTTCAATGTCCAGGGCCTCCTGGCGAAGGCAAGCTGGTCCATGTGGTGAGCTGGCCCAAGTAGAGTGCTGGCCTGTACGGAGTACTGCCCCATGCAGGAGTGCTGCCCCACACAGGAGTTCTGGCCCAAGAGACACAGAAAAGAGATAATAAGAGACACAGCAAATCAGGGAGCTGAGGGGCCGCAAGAGAATGATTGCCTCTCTCCCACTCCGTAAGGTCCCAGGATCGGTTCCCAGAGCCGCCTAATGAGAATATAACCAGACAGAGAAGAACACACAGCAAATGGACACAAAGAGCAGACAATGGAGGGAGGGGGGAGAAATAAATAAATAAATCTTTAAAGGAAGGAAGGAAGGAAGGGAGGGAGGGAGGAAGGAAGGCTCTTCTTCCTGAAGAAATATATTGCCAATGTCAACAATTTAAGATTTTATGATTGTTATAATAATAGCACAAAATGTTAGTGCCTTTCTTTTCCTTATTTTTTGTCTTTTTAAAAAGCGTATTTCTTTTTCTCTGCTTCTTTTTATATTTTATGTAGTTGCCCACTGTAATAGTTGGAAAATTCCACAACCCTTAGAAATGAATCAAAAATGTTAGCTCCTTCTCAGTTAGTGCCAAGAGTCCTTTAATATATATAGTTTCTCAAACAAGGCTGGCAAACGTGGCCACTGAAGCAGCTGTAAAAATGGAAATGCAATCACAGAAGGAGTTATCAGCCTTATGAATTGAGGCGTCTTGACACTACTTGACATTCATTCTCAATTACCAAGTTCAGGCTTCTTGCCTTCAATGAGCAGCTCTACAGAGCACCTCACTATAAATGAGTGGGCTCTGGGCAGCCATGATGGCAGAAGGAGCGTGCTTCACTTCTTCAAAGGACTTGGGTCAGCCAACAAGGCGCTAAGCATTAAATTATTTCTGACAGCAGCCACAGGCTATTAGAATGTAACCCGCCTCTCTCTCAGATGTTTATCTTTGAAGAAACCACTTCCATCTTTATTGTAGTTGTAAAGTCTGTTGTAATGGTAAAAATAAAAAAGACATTTAACCTGTACCTACACACTGGAGCAGGACTCTGGATGTATTAATTGCCTTCCCTCATACTTTCTTCACTTCTAAGTTATCATGTAAGACTTCTGGAGAGTTCACAATGGAGAAGGGCTGCCATGGAGTCTAATAGGATAGGAGCTAGGGATGTATCAGATAACTTGTCTCCCCATGAATACAGATGGAAATGAACAAGGAAAGCTGTGCTTTGTCCAGATATGTATGATTTTGTTGCAAAGTGTTTATAATAACTTCATGAATTATAAAATATAGAAATATCTAAGGCTTCTTTGGAATTTGACACTTGATAAAATTGAGCTGAAAGGAATTTATATTTTATATATTCATCTCTTTATTGAGCGTTAATAAATGTCAGACGTTGTGTTAAAAAAATACATATATGACTACCAATTGTGTTCAGTGCTATTAAGGAAAAGAACCTATTACTTTGAGAGTTTAACAGGAGTGATCTATGTTAGGCTGGGTGGGGGATCGGTAAGTGTCAGGCAAGGTTTCTCTGAGGAAAGGCATTTAAACCTAGATGTGAAGAAAGAGAAGGTATCAGCCAGGTAGTGTTCTGGGGCCAGCAGCCAATGGTGAGAAAGAGTGTGGTTCTTTCAAGGGAATGAATAATTCCACTGAAGTTTAGAGATGCATTCTGTAAATTTTGATCCCACAAATACAACCAACTCCTTTTCTCAGAGAGATTTACTGATAGAAATTGAAATTTTCTTTTTCAAGAAAGACAATTATTTCATTTGTAATTGTTCATTCAGTTTCCTAAATCATGTAGCTAATAGGAAAATGAAAGTTCTGGTAAGTGCCTGACATAAAGTCAACTAAATATTTACTATCTGAATTTTCTCAGCTGTTTTGGTATTATCAAAATGATAAAAAGAGGTTATAAGGTAAGGGAATGCAAATTTGCTTCTACTATCTGGGCCTGCATTACCTTGACTAAAATGTTTTGGTACTAGAAACTATTTACCCAAGAAAAAGTTCAAGAAGACACAAAAGTTCCAGGCTAAAGTTGCAGCTTTGTCTTCCATAAAATCACATTTGGGGGAAGTAGATGTGGCTCAAGCAAATGGGCTCCCGTCTACCTTACAGAAGGTCCAGGGTTCAAAGTCCAGGGCCTCCTAGCAAAGGCACACTGGCCTGTGCGATGAGCTGGCCCATGCAGAGTGCTGACCTGTGCAGAGTGCTGTCCCCACAGGAGTGCTGGCCCACATGGAGAGCTGGTGCAGCAAGATGACACAACAAAAAGAGACACAGGGGAAATGGATGTGGCTCAACCAATTGGGCTCCTGTCTACCACACAGGAGGTCCAGGGTTCGATGTCCAGGGCCTCCTGGTGTGGGCAAGCTTGCTCACATGGCAAGCTGGCCCATCGAAGTGCTAGCCCACACTGGAATGCCACCCTGCACAGGAGTGCCCACTGGGTGGGAATATTGCCCAGCACAGGAAAGCCACACTACACAAGAGTGCTGGCTGATGCACAGCAAGATGATGCAACAAGAGACACAGAGGAGAGAAATTAAGAAGTAGCAAAACAAGGAGCTGAGGTGGCACAAGAGAGTAATCACCCTTCTCCCACTCCAGAAGGTCCCAAGATCGGTTTCCAGAGCTGCCTATTGAGAATATAAAGGAGACATAGAAGAACACACAGCAAATGGACACAGAGAGCAGACAACAAGGGGAACGGGGTAGGGAAAAAATAAAGAGAAATAAATCTAAAAAAAAAAAGAGACAAGAGGAGAAAGAATAAGAGACACAGCAGATCAGGGAGCTGAGGTGGCGCAAGAGATTGATCACCTCTCTCCCACTCCAGAAGGTCCCAGGGTGGGTTCCTGGAGCCACCTAATGAGAATACAAGCAGACACAGAAGAACACACAGAGAATGGACACAGAGAGCAGACAAGGGAGGGAGTGGGGAGAAATAAAATAAAATTTTAAAAATTAAAAAGAAAACCACATATGGGGAAGTGGACGTAGCTCAAGCAATTGGGCTACCGCCTACCACATGGGAGGTCCATGGTTCAGTACCTGGTGCTTCCCAAAGAAGCTGGCATGATGGGCAGGCATGGCGAACTGACATGACAATATGACACAACAAGAGACACAAGAGGAAAAACATAACGAGAGACAACAAGGCAGGGAACAGAGGTGGCTTAAGCGATTAGGTACCTCTGTCCCACATTGGAGGTCCTAGGTTCTGTTCCTGGTGCCTCCCAAAAGAAACAAAGAAGATACAGCAAGTGCAAACAATGAGGTGCTGGGGAAAGATAAATAAATGAAATAAATCTTAAAAAAAAAAACAACGCATATGACAAGAGACTAATTTCTTTCTCTTTTTTTTGTAGTGATCTGATAAGTATATCACTAAGGAAAAGACCAACAATCCAATAGGAAAACTTGGAGGAGGGCTATATGTTGGTCATTTTTTTCTTTAAACACTTTAAATATTGCATTCTATTCTCTTCTTGTTCACTGGTTTCTGAAGGGAAGTCTGATGTAAGTAATTCTTACACTCGATCCTTTTATAAAGAAGGTGGAGGTTTTTTCTGCCCTGGCCTCTTTCGAGATTTTCTCTTTGTCTTAAATTTTCTGCAGTTTGAATATATTATGTCTAGATGTAGAGTTTTTGGTATTTATACTGTTTGGTGTTCTCTGAGTTTCCTGAATCTGTCGTTTTGTCTCTGTCATAAATTTTTGGACAGACTTTAGATCAGCTCATGAGAAATGCATAAAAAAAGTTCAACCCCTACTGTCGATTGAAGAAATTCATGTTAAAACCAATTGAAATACCATTTTTAGCTACTCAATCAACAAAGATTAAAACATTAGATAATGTAGAGTCATGGCAAGGGTGAGGAGGACTTTCACATATACCATTGGTGGAAATGTAAGCTGATATTCTCTATTGTGGAACAATTCAGTAATATCTATCCAAATGAAAATTCACATACCTCTTGACTGAGAAATTTCCATTAAAATTTTTTTTTCCTTATGTATATATCTTTCCTGGTTAAAAAAAAAAAGTAAGTTATGAAGATATTTATGGCAGCATTGTTTGTAAAAGAAAAAAAAAATAGCAGCAGCCCAAATATTCAATAATTGGGTTCTGGTTAAATAAAATACAGACTATCCAGAGAATGAAATCTTATGTAGCCCCAACAAAAGAAAGGTAATTAGTTAGTTGATATGAAAAGATCATAAAGATATAGTAAATGGAAAAAAGCAAAGGACAATGTGCACGATAAGATTCACTAGTGTTTTTCTAAAGGAAATATATATATATACACATAGGGCATTTCTGATCATTTATACAATATCAAACCATTGATAGTGTTTTTCTTCAGAGAGTGTGACCTAGAGATCTGAGGTGGGAAATAGACTAACTTTTGTACTGCTTTAACTTTTACCAGGTACATCAGCATAGCATCTTCAGCATTAGCATCACCATCAAGTATTTACTAGGAAAAAAAAAAAGATCTGTCAGTGTAGAAATTTCACTCTCTGAAGACTATTGTACCAGGCATTTATACTTCCAGTCTCCTCTACTGGGAGACCTTAGACCAAGGATTCCCTCCATCCAACCATTAAACATAACATCCCCTCACTTATTCTGAATCCTCTATGCCATGTAAATATCTGAAGATCATGAGCTGGTTAGTCCTGATAAGCTGGACTCTTTTCCCTTTTGGGAATCCATTTAAAACTTTCTCAAAATATGTCAATACATGTTCATTGGTATTAGTCAGTATTAGTCAGCTAAAGGGATGTTGATGCAAAATGCCAGAAATCTGTTGGCTTTTATAAAATGTGCTTATCTGGGGTAGCAGCTTACAGTTACAAGACTCTAAAAAGTCGAACTCAAGATTACTTTCTCACCAACGTCTCTTGCCAAGTGTTGAAACAAGATGGCAGCCAATATCTGCAAGGGTTCAGCCTTCCTCTTTCCTTTTAAGACTCCATGGTCCCAACTCCTTCTGATCTCAGCTGTAAGCTGTAGGGTTCACTGCTTTCCGGGCTCAGCTGCTCTGTTCTCTTCACAAGGTCAGCTTTAAAATATCAGGTGAATGGCTCCTATGTCTTTCCAGGGCCCCAGGATTAAAGTTGACATGTTCTCTCCTCTTCCATGTCTCTATTTCTCTGTGTATCTTCTTCTTTGTTCTTGATTGAGTTTTTATATAGGCCACCAAGGGGGCGGGGCTCAACCCTTCATGCCCTAATGATGCAGTCAAATCAAAGCTGTAATCTTGATTTAGTCAAGTACACATAAAGCCTTTGAATAAAAATCAATCAAAGGATATTATGCTCAGAGGAACAGATCAGTTTACAAACATAATCAGTATCTCTTTTTGGAATTCATGAATAATATCAAACTGCCACAATCTCATAGCCAGTAAGTCCAAAGAAGGAAATGATATCTGAGATATTGGGGTTTCTTCACAAACAGAATGACAGTTATTTTACTTTGCTAAGCTGCTCAAAGCAAATTCCATAAAATAATTGACCTTTTCAGTGGGAGTTTATTAGCTTATAAGCTTATAATTTTAAGGCTGAGAAATATGTCCAAATCAAGGTATCATCAGGCAATGCTCATGTATTAGTCAGCCAAAGGGGTGCTGATGCAAAATACCAGAAATCTGTTGGCTTTCATAAAGAGCATTTATTTGAGGTAGAAGTTTACAGTTATCAGGCCATAAAGCATAAGTTACTTCCCTTACCCAAGTCTATTGCCACATGTTGGAGTTAAGATGGCTGCCTATTCAGGCTTCTTGGGCTCCTCTCTTCCTAGGGCTGCATTTCTCTCCAGCTCAGCTGCTGTGCTTACTCTGCAAGGTCAGATGTAGAGTTCAGGCAAACAGCTCTGTCTCTCTCCCCAGGGCTTCTGCCATGTGTAAGGAGCCATCTCTATTCCTCTGTGTTCTCCTGTGTGTTCACTTCCTGGGCTCCAGCTCAAAAATTCTAACATCAAAACTCGAATGGACAAAACCAATCCAAGGTCCACAGGATGGAGGAATAGAATAGCTATAAGAGTGGACTTACTGATATTCTATTCATGAACTATTGTGGTTAGTAATCAAAGAAAATGTGGCATTGATGTGGAAAAAGTGGCCATGGTGGCTGCTGGGTGTGGGGAATGGGAGGAAGAGATGAGATGTGGAGGCGTTTTCGGGACTTGGAGTTGTCCTGGGTGGTGCTACAGGGACAACTACTGGACATTGTAGGTTCTCCCATGGCCCGCTGGATGGAACATGGGAGCGTGTGGGCTATGATGTGGACCATTGACCATGAGGTGCAGTGATGCTCAGAGATGTATTCACCAAATGCAATGAATGTGTCATGATGATAGAGGAGAATGTTGCTATGGGGGGAGTAGTGGGGTGAGGGGGGTGGGGGGTACATGGGGACCTCATTTTTTTTAATGTACTATTTAAAAAATGAATTAAAAAAAAAAACCTCCAACATCAAAAATTTTAACTCTGTCCTTTGTCATGTCTTTTATCAGCTAGTCTCCACCTACCAAGGGGCAGGGACTCAATACTCTACTAACGTGGTCCAATCAAAGCCCTAATCATAATTTATTCATGCCCAGGTATAGACCAGTTTATAGACATAATTCAATATCTATTTTTAGAATTCATAAATCATATCAAACATAAATCATATACAACTCTCTTCCCGAAGGCTAGCTGCCAGCAGTCCTGGACTCCTCTGTCACATGGCAAGGTACATGGTGGCATCTGCTGGTCTCTCCCTTCTTTTCTGAGTTTCATTGTTTCCAGCTTCTTACTTCCATGACTTTCTCTTTTTCTCTCCATATTCATTCCATTTATAAAACACTCCAGAAAGACTACTAAGATCCACCGTGAATGAGGTGGGTCACATCTTAAGATCCTACTCACCAAAAGATCCTGCTTACAGTGGGCCCGCAGACTCAGGAATGAATTAACTTTAAGAATGTACTTTTCTGGGGTACATACAGCTTCAAATCATATAACTGTTTTCCCAAGTAGCAGAATTATTCAATTGAGGCTTGGTGGGGAAAATGGGAGAGTGGAAATTTGCACAGGTGCAATTTGGACTAAATACTCAAAAGAATATTTTAGTCTGTAATCTGGTACCAAATGTGATGCAGATGGTTACTATAATAGAATGAGAAATGTCAGGGACAGATGATACAGTAAGGACAGGAAAATTTTGTAGACTTGAGCAGAGCCTGGAAAGATGGACAGAATTTTAGAAGAAGCAAAAGAATTTGTAGGCAAGAGAAACATGGAATCATAATGTCAAAGTCCCACTCATGGCAGGGCAAATATGACAGGGGCCTCAGCTCCAATGCTCCTGCCAGGAGTGTAAGGTCCAAGGTCAGACCAGTGGGCAGGACAAATCTCAGAGAGGCCACTGCAAGGCAATGGTGGGTGAATGATCACTTGGAGGAAAATCAGAGTTAGAGCTAGAAGAGCAGATCAAGGTTTCTGGTCTGATAGGCAAGGTAAGCCATAAATAAAACAAACCTTATAGTCAGAGGCTAAGTAATTAGAATAAGAGGTAGGGGGAAAAAATGAAAGTCAGTTTAAGGCAAAAATTCAACTAGAGGTCATGAGCAATTTGAGGGTTCAGTAACCCCATTTTTAGGTGATACCCTGGAACAAGCCCCCCAGGTTAAGGGGCTAGGTGGGATGAAGCATTTTATAATCAGACAGGGTCTTTTAGTAACACCCACTTGTTTTGCAGAAAAGGAGCTGATGTAAAAAGAGGCCGACTTCCCAACGTCATGTGATTTGTAGCTGAGTATGCAGAGCAAGAAGAAGGAAGATGGAATGACCCATTGTAATTTTGTTTGTTTGGAGCATTAAGGAAATTAGTTTAACTACAACTAAGTATATGTATAGGAAAATAGTGGGAAGTAAAGGGGTTCCTGATTTTGGGACCATGAAGCAGAAAGCATAGACATGATATAAGAAAAGAGCAACGACTTCAAAAGCCAAGAAGATGAAGGTATCCCTAGGAACAGAGAGGAAGATGCAGTCATCATGTTGTGTCGTGTGTGCGTATAGCTTATGTGGATTTTAAAGTTGAACAGAATTATTTTTTACATAGGTAGTGCTGATTGAGTCTCTGCCAAAGATACACCCTGAAGGGAGAAGATGGCAAAGAGGGGAAGAGAAAGAATCATTCCACTTTGTCGATAAAGGTACGTGTCAAAAATTTCCTTGAAAAGAGAAATAATTTAAGATTATCCTGTATGATTGTAACAGTATCATTCCGATATTTGTGTGTGTGTAAATGAGTTGATACTTTTTAAAGAACACACGAAAATATGAGCTATTTGTATTAAGGTAGGTGGTAATTACAAAAGTCTATCTGTAATGGCATATTGTTTCAATGGTAGAAAAATAAAATAAGTTCTTATGAGAGGGTCCTCTTGAGGATATATATGTATTTGCTCTAAGTAATAACTGAGGCTGGTAGTTGACATAAATAATTTTTAAGTTATGGTTGTTTTTTTTTTAAGACAGTATTGTTCTTTGATGATAAAAATGCTTACGGCAAGATCTGATTTAACTGTTAGGGACAAATTAATGCCATCTTGGTCTTCAGTTTCTATAGGGATTCAAGATTGTCTTTACTACCTACAACCACTACTTCTGCCCCCACTATTATTTCTAGGAATATATGTTTATATCATGTGATCACTGCAGCCATAAATTATGTTGTACTTTGTAAAACATTAATGCTGGTAGGTGATACATAGAGATCAGAATTGTATGAGTTTCTGAGCATTTACTTAATTTAAGTTCTAAATTTAAGCTTTCTAAATTTAAGTTCATAATTTTAGTGACTTATAAAGCTTAAGAGATTGCATGAAAGTCTTTATGAAGACTTTCCCAAACTTCTAGCCATTTACTTAGTTAACAACATAACTTTATGATGTTTTTAAGCATTTTCCAACTAAAACAAAAAAACTCTTAAGTTTTAGATTTTTTAGAAGTGTGAAGTTGCTTTATCTATGTATAAAACCCAGGAAATCTATAACATGCCAAGGAAATGCCATAGGTGAGGTCAAATGGACTGGGAGACCAGCTGAGATGTGACTGTGATTTAGTGGGGCAGAGAACGCTGAAGAAAGTGAAATTCATTGGAAATGAGAAGAAAAGAAAAACTGCATAGGATTAATAAAGTATCACCACTATTTGTAAATTATTACTATTTGTAAATATTCAGCAAATTATAATGAACCCTGGAAGAGTTTAACATAGGAAACATTATCATAACTTAGCTCTGCGACCACCAGTAGGTACTGTTTTCATGTGACACATTCTTATTTCACTGACCACAAATAGGTCTTTTATGATCAGAAGAAGATAATGTCCTATACATTTGACATTTTCAATTATTCGTAATTAAAAGGTACAGATTTCGGATTGAATTGGTTGGTATCATCTGAAATCTGCATTATTTAGTCAGACTTCAGTCACTGCCTCATTAAGTGATATATCTGGGAAGAATAAAAATGCCGATTGTGCCCATAACACAGTAAGTAAATAAAATACATTAATATTTCATTGATGATTATCAATAGTTCATGGGCTGTGTTGTGTTCTAAAATTTACAGTGTTTCCCCAAATATGGTCTGCCATCCTTTCAGTAGTTTGTTTTATATAGAGAAAATGAGATTTAGAGGGATAAAGTGGTAAGGTTGGAACCAGAATCTATTCCTTCTCTTTGCAAGCCGAATGTGTTATCCCTCAAACTATACTGATGTGCTAAAAAGCAGGCCTTTTTTTCTAGAAGTACGACTGTGTCTGTTCTATTTGGCAGAGTACCCACTGAATAACTCCCTTGCTTCTAAATGTATTCAGGACCAAGTTTCCAAGGTTGTTAAAACAGTACAGGGTATAAATCCATTCTGAATATTAACTGCATAATGTAAACTTAATCAAGTGACTTTTCTGACATTTGTTTGATGAAAGACACCACTGCTGAGCTACCAAATAAGCATAGGACATTAGTCATTGGAGCAGGGATTTTTTTAATTGAATATGCACTATAATAGCAGGATGAAGAAAACTTAAATAATTCCTACAATAGAAGGTAGCTTTTATCATTGGTTTCTCTATGCAGCCCTGCAATCATATTTTACATGGCTATACATATTTTTCCTTATCTCTACACAATTTTTCTAATCATATTTCAATGGTTGCATATTATGTTAATATATATAGTTGTCATTTTAACTATGGCATTATTACTTTAAGGTTTAATGTAATAGTAAAAATATGTGATTTCCAAACCTCATATATTTGAATTTGCAAGATACAAGCCACTAAAAACATTGTTTGTCATTTTAATAATTTCGGCTCTTGAAAATTTTGTAATCCTAATATACAAACTTACTTAATTCAGCTCAAAAAAATGTGAAAATGTACCTTGAAGGTGCAGATTACTTTTACTATAAATACCAAATATTTTGTATTTGTTTCATGTAAAATTTAAATCAATATTGCATGTTTGTTTAGGGAATGTTTCTACATTATTTCTGTGGCACATAAAGAAAATATGTCAACTTGGGTAAAACTAAAATACAGTGAATTTGAAATTTAAAAATGAAGCATATTCATGGCCACTATGTTATTATAAATCATATAATAAAATATCCAAAAATACCACATGGATATTCATGCTATACTGGCTATTTAATACTTCGATTGCCCCTTCTGCTTCTGTCTATAGAGTGTGCTTTTATCCTGAGGTCAAATCCCATGCGAGCACAATTTACAGAAGCAAATTTTATCCCATCAAAGAATAGTGTGTTCTGCCAAGCTTCTTCATGCCAATACAGATCATTTAGTGTATAATTGGCTGCGACTGGCACTCGCACAAGCTGTGACATTTTCCCACCAGCAATAAGATAGCATTGGGAAAGCCAAAGAAGCAATTACATGCTGCAGAAGATAACCTGATTTGGGAAGGAAGGAAACATAAGACAGGTAAACTCTTCTACTTGAAATAGGCAGTGAGGACATTACACTATCTGTCATCCTTCTCTTGTCTGCAAAATAGACCATAAGAAGTCAAGGAAAGAGAAAATACTGGCTTGGGAAATAGAGAAAGAAATCATTTGGGGTCTTCCGTTTAGAGAAAGAAAAAGGAAAAAAGAGAGAATATTAATTAAAGGGACCCAGAGCCCACCTAATATTAATATTAATGACCTTGACTTATTAAATATCATTCAGGTGATAAATTGAGGAGAAAGAGAAAATTAGAAGGTGAATGGAAGAAAAAAGAATGAAAGAAATAAGGTGAGATAGGGAAAAATGATCTTTTAAAAAGAAAATAGGCCAGAAGCATACAGGAAAATACAAAGCTAAATGAGGAGCTGTGGCATGAATCTATTATTTTAATGTTTGTTTTCTCTAATAATTAAATAAATGTAAACTAATATAGCAACAATGTATAATTTTTGCCTATCCCATTAGTAAAAGTTTGTAAAATGTTAATATCCAGTTTGGGCAGGTATGTGGGGAAACAGCTTTCTATGCTATTATTTTTAAAAAATAATTCCTCCCTAGTAAATACCGATGATACTTTTTTTACTTACTTATCCTCCTCCCCCCAGGCCATCTGCTCACTGTTTGAGCTTGCTGTCTGCTCTCTCTGTCCATTGGCTGTGTGCTCTCTGTGTCTGCTCATCTTCTCTTTAGGAGGCACTAGGAACCAAACCTGGGACCTCCCACGTGGGAGATAGGCACTCAATCACTTGAGCCACCTCAGCTCTTGGCTTTGTTGTGTCTCTTATTGTTTTTCCTCTATGTCACCTTGTTGCATCATCTTGCTACATTATCTTGCTCTGTCACCTTGTTGCATCATGTCTCTGCCCCTGCCCATTGTCCCTGCCCATCGCACCTGCCCATCACGCCAGCTTGCTGTCTTGCTTGTCTTGCTTGTCTTCTCTAGGAGGCACTGGGAACCAAACCCAGGACCTCCCATGTAGTAGGTGGGAGTTCAATCACTTGAGCCACAATTGCTTCCCCTCCTATGTTATTGGTGGAAATATAAATGAACTCTGTATGGTGCTAATGGGTAAAACTTTATTAAAATATTCATACCCATTGACTCAACAACTAGCCTTATAGGTAAAACATATATAAGTATTATATATATATACACACACACATATTCATATACATATATATGTATATACACACACACATATATGAAGATGTTCCTGCAGGGAAGTTTGTGGTCGCAAAAAATTGGAAAAAACCTAAATGTGCATCGCTGGAGCACTGGTTAAATAAATTATGGCCCATCCAAACAGTGAAAGTCTATACATAAATTTAAAAGAATTAAGAAAATTTTATATTAGTAGAATGCCCAATTCAGTGAAAACACAGCTATGGTTTTAATAGTATATTTATAATAAGAATAACCATAGTGAATAGTTAATATTTATTGAGAGCTTAGTTTTCATGCTACACACATAAGCCCTTCATGAGCATTGCCTCATTTCTTATAATCTTTCTTTTTCAATTCTGTCATCTATTGTAATTTCTGAGTATTCACTTTCCCTCTCTGTCCAAATCCATATTGCTTTTTTTATTAGAGAAGTTGTGAGTTCATAAAACAATCATGCATAACATACAGGATTCCCATATATCCCCCCACAGCCAGCACCTTGCATCGTTGTGGAACATTTGCTACAAATGATGAAAGAACATCATCAAAATATGACTGATAACTTAGTGTATAGCTTACATTTTGTGTTTCTTTCCTATAAACCACTCTGTTATTAAAACCATGTATTAGAGTTGTATACTAGTTATAGTTCATGAGAGAACCTTCTCATATTTGTACCAGTAACCACAGACCAGTATGCACCACAGAGTTCACTGTGTTATATGGTCCCGTGCCTTGTACAGTCCATCCAAAGTGTACACTCAGTGGCTCTCAGTTTCATCACAGAGTTGTGCTGTCATCACCTCCGTCTTATTTCATTATTTTTCCTTTTGGAAAAATCCCATATCCCCCCATTGTTAACGCTTAGCATTGATATAGTACCTTGTTTGTCATTGATGAGAAAACACTACACTATTATTGTTAACTATAGTCCATAAGTTACTTTGGTTGTATTTTTCCCATGTATCATCATATTCTTACCATCTTGTAATAGTGACGTACATTTGTTCTAATTCATAGAAGAACATTATTGTATTTCTACTATTAACAAGAATCCTCATCCACCACTGAGTTCACTGTGTTACATAGTCCCTAGATTATCCCCTGGCTTTCTTTAAATGGACATTTACATTCCTAGACTACCCCTTTCAGCTACAACCACATCTATAAATCAGCAGTGTTAGTTATGCTCGCTACAATGTGTTTCCATCAATATTATCCATTTCCACACATTTACAATCAGCCTTCCTAAAAATCTTACATGCATTAAGCATCAGGTCTCCCTTCTCAACTCTCACGCTATCTCCTGGTAACATACTCTAAAGTTTAACCCTGTGAATTTACTCATCATGTTTAGTTCAAATTTGTGAGACCGTGCACTGTTTGTCTTTTTGTGTCCAGCTTATTTCACTCTACATAATGTCCTCAAGGTTCATCCACGTTGTCATATGCATCCTAAGTTCATTTCTTCTTACAGCTGAATAGTATTCCATTGTACGTATATACCACATTTGTTTATCCATTCATCAGTTGATGGACAGTTGGGTTGTTTCCATCTTTAGCAGTTGTGAATAATGCCCCTCTGAACATTGGCATGCAAATGTCTGCTCACATTCCTCTTTTCAGTTCTTCTGAATATATTCCTAGTAGCAGATTGTCAGATCATGTGGCAGTTCTATATTTAGCTTCCTGAGGAATCACCAAACTGTCTTCTACATTCCCATCAACAGTGAAGGAGTGATCCTATTTCTCCACATACTCTCCAGCACTTGTAGTTTTCTTTGTGTGTGTGTATGTTTTTAATAATGGCCATTCCATAAGATGTGAGATGATATCTCATTGTAGTTTTGATTTGCATTTGCCTAATACCTAGTGACACTGAACATTTTTTCATATGCTTTTTGGCCATTTGTATTTCCTCTTTGGAAAAATGTCTACTCAAGTCTTACCCATCTTTCAATTGGGCTGTCTTTTTATCTTTGAGTTGTGTGATCTCTTAAAATAACATGGAAATTAAGCCCTTATCTGATATGTGGTTTCCAAATACTTGCTCTCATTGAGTAGGCTGCCTTTTCGCCCTCTTGACAGAGTCACTTTTAGCACAAAAGTGTTTAAGTTTGAGGAGGCCCCATTTATCCATTTTTCTTTCATTGCTTGTGCTTTCAGTGTATGGTTTAAGAAACCACCTATTACAGGACCTTGAAGGTGTCTCCCTACATTTTCTTCTAGAAGTTTTATGGTTATATCTTTTGTATTTAGGTCTTTGATCCATTTTGAGTTAATTTTCATATTCTTACAAGAATCTGATGATGTACATAGTATTTTTATCTGTATTTAACAGATGAGGAAACCTGAGACTCACGGAGGTTAAATAACTTACCCAAGGATGCTCATAAGATGCAGAGCTAGGTCCTGAACCAAGTTGTGCCTGGCCTCCAAGCCCAGGCTCTTAGCGGAGTGCCTGGCACTTATTGGACTCCCACATCCAGGCTATTAATATATATAACCAATGTTCAGGCTCCCAAAGTAAATAATGATCCAAGTTTTTAAAGAAAATGTAAAAAAAAAAAAAGTCAGGTTATTCACCAAACTGATATCCTTCTTCTTGAGGGGGAAATTATGGGTTACATTACATTCTACTTTATTTCTACAATGTTTCAACGTTCTTATAATTTAAAAAACAATAAAATATCTCAAATGCTTGCTTTCTGAAAGTTGATGGCAAAATAGCTCTCTAAAGTGACCGAAAATATCTCCTTACAATGTTCAGAGAACTTCCTAATGCAAAAATTCCCAAGTGCTAATCCATTAATTGAACGCATAACCACCTAAGGAATATTTTATTGTACACACGTATTCCTTGGGCCTCATACCCCATTCTAACCAGTTCAGTACATCTGGGGTGGGATTCAGAAATTTAATTTTTTAGAAACTCCCCAAGGGATTCTGATTCCCAGCAAGATTTGAGAATCACAGTCTAAGAGAAAACAATTTATGTAGATCAAAAAAGGAAAGAGAGAAAGTGCAACAAACGATATGTTAACTCTTTGATTTCATTTGGAGGTGGTTTCACAGGAAAAGGGTTTCTATGTAGTCAGTATATGTAAGGTGGCACATGCCTATATTCCTGCAAATGTGCCTACAACTTAGTTTATTCATCTAAAATATGGCAATAATTCATATTTACCATGAGGTGAAGTTTTATAACGGATTGATTTTAACAGTGTGGCACTGCTTCAGGTACAGATATCTAAATGAACCGAACATTTAAAAAAAAGAGCACAGAAACATATGCAAGCTTAGGTGGGGCTTTTGTTTATTGCAGGGGTGGCCGTAGATCAATGGGGAAGGATGGCATTGGGCATCAGGCTATGTAGCTGTTCAAATATAAAATCTTTACAGCAAAATGTCAAAGTTCTATATCAGTGGCAGCACTCAGGCAGAAGCTAGATAAACATTGACCAAAGACAAAAAGAAGGAATTTCTATAAAAAACTCTTGGGGGCTGAAGGCTAAACTAGGAATATTCCACCTGCCTTTCATCTGTATGATTCTGTAGTTCTAAGATGCAATCCATAGCAAAGTTGTCTTATAATAAATTATTTTAACCTCGCAAAGACTTTGATTATTTCAGAAATATGGCATTTTAGTATCTCCTTTTAAGTACAACCAACTTATACCTAAATTCTGCTGACATCTGCAGTAATTCCTCTGTCTCACGTTGGCACCCCTCTTACTTGCTATGTTGCAGTAAGTTTGTCATATTTCTCCCTTCACAGCTTACAGAGATTTTAGTTCACATTGTATAAAACTTTGAAACATGAAGAGGGGAAATAGTTGTTTGTAGACCTAATCCCTTCTAATGCCTGAATTACTTTATGGTATATGATTTCCTTTTCTCTTTGAAGACATCGATTTATTCTACACTGTTGACATAAAAAAAAACTCTCAAAAATAGTTACATTGCTACTGTCCATAAGATAATGATATAACACGAGTATTCCTAGTAACTTTTCCATTATTTGCATTTCCAGGTGCGTAAAAGGATGCAATACATTTTTAAATGAATGGTTTTAGGCAGATGTGAAAGAGTTCATAAAATAGTAATAGGAAATGTTAACCATTTTCATTATAAACCTGTATCTCTACTTAGACACATTAAACATATTTGCAGTCTTTTATTAAGAGCAGCCCTTAG
Organism: Dasypus novemcinctus; assembly: GCF_030445035.2. Classification (NCBI taxonomy): domain Eukaryota; kingdom Metazoa; phylum Chordata; class Mammalia; order Cingulata; family Dasypodidae; genus Dasypus; species Dasypus novemcinctus. The sequence continues at coordinate 31,896,240 of NC_080680.1, read as the reverse complement.
AGTCAAGATTAAATAAATAATCCTTGTTTGGTGGTATACATTAAAGGTTTATGTCTTGGCTCTCAAGGAATAAGGCAAGACCTTTGTTCCTCTATTTATTTCCTATGGTCAGACTTTCAAAAGGTTAAACCAGGTCTAAAATGGATTAACCTTCTTGCTTCTCAGCTTGCGAAGTAATGAGTGAGGCAAATATAAATAACTTTCATTGTTTTTGTTGACCCAAGTCTAAGAAAATGCGTCAAAAACGTCAACAGGGTGTACCTTGGTTCCCTAGTCCGTTCAATACTTGCTGCCATCTGCTGGTCAAAAGAGAAATCGACAAGGAATGGACAAATGTGTAAGGAAGTTTACGATGTTTGTGGCAGGGCATTCGTAGACCGCAGGACTTAATTATCCAGAAACGTGCGTTTAAAAATACCGCCCACCCCCACCTCAGAGCCAGCCCCTTCCGACTTGCAGAGGGGCGGTGAGGGCCGAGGTGGCTGACGCGCTGCTCGCGCTAGGGTAGTATTTACAGTGGTCCAAGGCTCGCCTGCACCCTCATCTCAAGCTTCCCTTCCCTCACCTTCTGTTGCAAAGCTATAGAGTCCATTTCTTATTGTGTGGCCAAACATTTCCCAAAATGCTGACCAAGGAAAACTAGCTCTTCTTGATCAGACATTGCAAACTGGAAGTTCAATATGGATTGCAGAATTTAGACACAGAATTTTATGAAAATGTGGGTGATGGTTTTAAACTGAGGAGAATTCACATAAAAATATGGATTTTTAGCTTATCTTGAAAAATAGAAAAATCAGACCACACCACATGTCTGGAGCTGGGTGTGGCTGTACCCCTTAAATAAGGAAGTCCCCTCCTGCTTATCACAATTCCCACCATTTCCAATTATCTCTTCAAATGAAGCTGAAGGGTCCAGTTGCATTTATCATCCTTAATATATAAGTATTTTTTAAGTAGAGACTTTACTTTTGTGAGGCAGAGTTTTGTAGTTACCTACTCTTGCCCTGACCCCTTTTTTGTTAGTAACTGACATGTACATTATTAGGATGGCATGTATCCAACTAAAAACAAAATTTCCCATCATCTCTTGCAGTTAGTAGTGGCCAAAGAGATACATGTGGAGTTTATGGGCAGGACTTCTGGTAACATCCCACCCGCCACCCTGCACCCTCCCCTGATAGCTCCCCTGTCAGCTCGTTGTCTGCTTGCTATGTCTGCTCATTCATTAGCTTGCTTGTTGCATCAGCTTGTTGCATCGCTCATCTTCTTTAGGAGGCACTGGGAACTGAACCCAGGACCTCCCATGTAGAAGGCTGGCGCCCAACTGCTTCAGCCACATCTGCTCCCCTGGAAAGGTTTTAAGATAGCTTACTCAACTGCAAGGCCATCACTTTTTTGTCTTTCCACTTTTCCTTATTCTTCCTGCTCTGAGTGCAGACATGATGGCAAGAGCTTCAGCAGCCATGTTGGATCCTGAGCTGACATGAGGCTGGAGGTCAAGGGCCCAACATGGTGAAGAAGAAAGATAGAATGAACCTAAATCTCTGATACTTATGGAGCCACTGTAACAACTCTGGACTGTCTACCATTGTTTAGCGAGAGAACAATCAAACTCTATCTTAAGTCATTAATTTGGGTTTTCTCTTAAAGCAGCAAAATGCATGGTTACCTGATATACTATATCTCTAACAAAACTGGAACAATGAGAGATAGACTGACTGACAGGACAGTGTGTTTCAAGAACAATAGGAACAAGTGTATATTTTATAAAAATGAAGTCCGTTTCTTCATATTTAACATGAAAAAGTGTGCTTTAACCATACACCTGTCCTGATTTCTTCATTTTATTGTTATCTAGTCTTTGGAAACATTTGAATCCTTGACTCTTGCCCACATATTTCAGGGAAGATTTTGTGGTCAGATCAGTTTGGTTTCTCCTTAGAAAGTCAAAATACATGCTAGAAATCCTGAGGAAAGGAAACTTGTCTTATGCATATTTTAGCCTAGTTTTTCCCAAACTTATTGAGCATGCAACCCATTTTTTTGTTAATCCTTTATGGACATTTTGCAGAATTAATGTTATAGAAACACTCGGGGAATGCTGGTCTAATGATGCTTGCTCCCATTTGCTATTAATAACAGTACATATCAGCACTGACCAAGATAATATCTCTGCTTTTTTAAAAAGAGAGGAAAGATGCTGTTTTTAAGGATCATTCTATTCTGTCACTTTTTTACCAAAGCAATCTAAACCTCTTTGAAATTTTTTCCATTTACAGGTCACATAATAACATAGTAGGAAAACCCTACAAAATCAATGATAAAACTAACTGAAACAAATAAAGAGCTCAGCAGGGTACCCAGATGTAGAATTAATATGCAAAAATCAATGGCATCCATATTCACAAATAATAATCACTGGTAAGAAATAATAGATTAGAAAACCCCATTTACAATAGCAACAAAAAAAGATAAAATGCTTAGGAATAACCTTCAAAAATACAAAACCTATATGCCAGAAACCATAAAATGTTCTTGAAAAGCACAAAAGGCATGGAAAGACGTATCTAATTTCTTGGTTAGAAAAATAAAATAGTCATTCTCCCTCTTAAAGCTCTCTTTTACTTTTGCCCTTTTCCTCATCCCTGCTGCTGCCTTCTGTTGGGCACCAACACCTTTTGTTTGTTCGTTGTTCTTATTACTGGATCAACTTACTTATTGGTCTCCCTGTCTCCAGCCTTGTCCTCACATAACCTGGTGTCATCCCTCTCTTCTGAGTGATTTTTCTAAAAATCAAATATGGTTAGATTACTACCCCTGCCCCCTCCTAAAACTCTTTAGTAGCCACCCATTGAATTTAGGATAAAATCTAAACACTTTAAATGTGCGAGGTTCTCAGCCACACTGGCTTTACTCAGAGGCTCCTATGTGAGGCAAGCTCCTTGCAAACTCAGGTACTTCAAGAATACAGGACCCTGTGCTCACTATTCTCTTCCTCACCTTCTTTGCCTGGAAACACCTACTATACCTGTGGAGCTCAGTTTAATGTCACTTCCTCCAAGAAGCCTTCTGTGATGCTACAAGTCCGAGTTGGTTGACCTTCCCTTTTGCTCTCATTGTACTCTACCCTTCTGCACACCATATTGTGTGATGGGTGCTCGTTGCTTGTTTGACCAGATGACATCTTTCACTGAACTTTAAGATTCTTGAGGGCTATGCTATTCTCCATTTGTTCTCAGTACTTGGCACATGGTAGGTGCTCCATAGGTATTTCAAGAATGGGTGGATGGGCAGCGGACTTGGCCCAGTGGTTAGGGTGTCCGTCTACCACATGGGAGGTCCGCGGTTCAAACCCTGGGCCTCCTTGACCTGTGTGGAGCTGGCCCATGCGCAGTGCTGATGCGCAAGGAGTTCCCTGCCACGCAGGGGTGTCCCCCACACAGGGGAGCCCCACATGCAAGGAGTGTGCCCCGTAAGGAGAGCCACCCAGCGCGAAAGAAATAGCAGCCTGCCCAGGAATGGCGCCACCCACACGGAGAAGTGACACAACAAGATGACGCAACAAAAAGAAACACAGATTCCTGTGCTGCTGACAACAACAGAAGTGGACAAAGAAGACGCAGCAAATAGACATAGAGAATAGACAACGGGGGGGAGGAGAAGGGGAGAGAAATAAATAAATAAATCTTAAAAAAAAGAATGGATGGATGCATGGATGGATGAATTCAAGAACATAGTTAGCTGCTTATATCTGGAAATAGCCAGGTTTATATGGTGATAGCCTGATTTTAAATGAATCTAGATAGATGTTTATAAAGAGATAGCCAAGAAAGTAAAGGGGAAGGAAGATTAAGGATGGGGTATGTCAGTTAGGAAGGCTTTTAACTTCTGATGTTTATTTTGGGAAAACCAATAAGTAGAAAGAGATTGAGAATGGAGGAAATAGAGTATCCCTATCACAATTACCACCTTCACTGCTTAGTTCAACCACTCAAATACTGAAAAAAGAGCCAATTTAATATAGGAATTAGAAATGAAAATCCAGTAATGTAAGGAAAGAAACCAGTCTGGCAGTCTAGATGGAGTGAGATGGAGAACAGAGGACACAAGACACCCAAAGTAACTATTTGAATTAGCCTAATGGTCTGATTCACAGGTGAAAGTTTTATTCATTCATTCATTCATTCATACCATTACTGAATACTTTGAGGAATATGGAGGAGGTTATATTTTGGGTTTGACTTCAAATACAATGGAGGTGATATTTTATGGTTTCTATGGCATCTACCCTAGATCCCATGAATTCCATTTTTTAATCAATCAACTGAACATGTCCAAAAGCACAGACTTTGGAATTTTCACTAGTACAGAAGATAATAAGTTATTATAGGCTAACTTACTCACATACAAAGGAGATCCAAAAGAGTTGGATCTCTGTCAAAATAATTGATAAAGTTAATTTGTTTACTACAGTCACTTATATACCTCTGATATAATTTCCACAGGGTAATGTCTTAATAGAATATCCATCTATGTTGAGTGCTATATTGCAACAACTAGAAAACCACACATCTGTGGTTCTAGTCTTTTAACTACTAGGTACCTCAGCTTTCTGAAGAGCAGGGTTACTTATGCAATTAAACAGTTAGGTTATGAAAATCAGCTCAATAAAATTTTCCTCAATGAGTGTCTTTTGTTCCTTTGGGACAGGTGGTGTTTTAAGTCAGATGTTCTGGGAAACAGACTCTGAGATGGTGATTTGCATGCAGAAAGTTTACAAGTACAATATCTGGAAGGGAATGAATAAAGTAGAATTGGCAAAGGAGGAAGTCAAGCTGCAGAGCATCTGAAATGGAGGTCTCAGCCAATCCTACGAAAATTTCTGGAGCTGAAATTGCATGTCAGTGGCCGATGGGGTTAACTACCAGGGCAGATGGCCCCTCATTGGAAATGGTGTTTATGTGTGATGAATCTGGACTCAGATGGGATCTCCCTTCATAAGACTTTCATGCTAATGTGCTGGAGGTGCAGTTAACGTTGGGATTTAAGATATATTTAGGGGATTTGAATCTCTGGACTGACAATGTGATAGCCAGGTCCTGAGCCTCAACAGACTCCAGCACCTACAATCTGATTTATTGGACTTACCACACTCAGCTAAGATGGAGTTGAAGAAGGACAATCACCACACCATGGAGCCTAGAGTGATTACAACTGAAAATGGGAGGATTGCATCCAGCATCCATGTGGAATTTGAGCCTCCTCTTGACATAGAGGTGCAATGGACACAACCAATCCAATGTCCACATAGAAGAGGTGGTATTGGATTGAGAAAAGTGGACATGGTGGACGATGGGTATGGGGAAAGGCAGGAAGAGATGAGAGGTGGAGGTGTCTTTGGGACATGGAGCTGCCCTGGATGGTGCTTCAGAGGCAATCACCGGACATTGTAAATCCTCACAGGGCCCACTGGATGGAATGGAGGAGAGTATGGGCCATGATGTGGACCATTGACTATGAGGTGCAGAGGTGCCCAAAGATGTACTTACCAAATCCAATGGATGTGTCATGATGATGGGAACGAGTGTTTTGGGGGGGAGAGGGGGGGTGGGGGAGTGGGGTTGAATAGGACCTCACATATATATTTTTGATGTAATATTATTACAAAGTCAATAAAAAAAAAAAAAAAAGAAATTGCATGTCAGAAGTTGTCCCATTTCAGGACAAGCAGGCGCGGGCTTTTTACTCCTTCGCTAACCAGTCATGGGATGTGGGCTCCCCTGAGGGAGGCAGCTTTCTTCCACCCAGGGAAGTGCCAAGGAAAGGACTCAGCTAAGAGCCATCAGAGTCATCAGAAGCTGGTTGATGAAATCTCCAGTCTTGAAGGAGAGCCAGATGGTGCTCTCCAGCCGCATTATACATAGCAAGATATAAATAATGTGCTTCAAGTATTGCATATTATTCTTATTACAATTATTTTCACTTCCCAATGCGTCAGAACTAAGAATATTCCTGGCCTTTAGCTGTGTGCTTTTGGATAAAAGACTGGGCAGATTTACACCATTACTAGGATTAGTGGCTATGAACAGTCAAGCAGAGTAAGTAAAAAGCTCAATGTGTTCTGTCCTTTTAGGGGAAGAGAAAAATGACTATAGGACTAAACACAGATCATTCTAATTATGTAATTGGAGGGGCAGGTGTTCATGGCAGGCAGATACCAGTAATATGAAGCAATCAGGGACAAAGGAGTAGGTCTTTTCTCAAAGCAGGTGCCTCCTGTTGCCTCCCTGCAGTTTCCATAAGACTTTCCTAATCCTTGATGAGTCCCTTACCAACCATCAGTGATGACTGGCATGGTGCCCCCCTGGCTTTCCTTACAATGCTCCCAACTGTTCTGCCAAAATGATTTGGGTATCAAGGTAAAAATCACTATTACTTTCATTTGAGACTAGTGATAAGAGAAGTAGCTTGGTTTTGTTGTTGTTGTGAGCTTGCCTGCCATATAGGTGTTAATTACAGATTCATGTTAGTGCATTGATTTAAAACAAGGGAAATTGAATATAGCCGTGTTTTCTGTTGGTCCCATACAGTGCTCTGTAATTGCTTGCAGGGACTCATTTAATGGTTTCTGTAATGTGTAATGCTGAACATAACCCTGTAAAGTAGGTCATTTGGGAAAATAGAAATTTAAAGATTGAGAAGGAAATTATGGTTGAGTTCACAGTGATTAGTACTGAATTTTCTTAAATAATATTAGAAAGGGAAATTGTTAAATTGTTCATGAATTAAAATAAGTATATACAGACATATTGTAATTTTTAAAAAGGATTGGGACACTGAGGGCTGTGACCTAATCAAGATGGCAGAGTAGGATGACTCAGGGTTCTGTTCTTCCAGAGAAACTTTGAACAATCAGCAAGAACTGGCAGAAACCTCTTTCTCAAAGCTCCAGAAAGGTTAAAGGACCTAGTAACAGGGCAAGCACCGAATTTTGAAAAAGGCTACTTCATCTCCTGGTGCCCTGACTGGCTGACCGCTCTCCCACCCCTCACTAGCATGGCTCAGAACTGGCACATGCTCCCAGTACAGACAGACCCCTGGTTCCAGTTCCAAAAGGAGCAGAGTGATCTTTTGGAACATGTATGACTGGCCAAATCTGTTTGGTGATGGCCTGAGGGATTTGCCATCCCACAACATGCCCTGAGTATAAAAGGTGGCTCACAGAAGTTTCCTTCAGAATGCTGTAGGAGAGTGGTCAAATTGTGCTGCCTGGGAGTAGGATAGCTGACCGTAGGATATACATCCTTATTTATTTCTGTTTTTCCAGAACCTCTCCTCTCAAATCCATGAAATCTTCTTGATTCCCCCAAACAGTCTAGGATGCTCCTTATTCTAGATTTCTGTTGTACATTGGACATGTTTCCATCATGGCGATTACTATATTGTAAATTGACTGTGTCTCTTCTTTTGTACAAATTTAATGCTTCTTGAGGGAAAAGTATGTCTCTATATCTTTATATTACCTGGCACATAATTAGTGCTGAGTAAATATTTAATAAAGTAAAAATTGGTCTGGCTTACAGACTCCAGGGAGGATTTCTAGACATCAATATGCTTGCCAGTATTATGAGGGGAGATGAGACATGTCCAACCTATCCCCAGATATTAAACAAGAATTATAGAAATCAGTAAAACTTTTCTTCTATTGCAACCCTTTATTATTCTCCTTGAGATCATCTTTCCTCACTCTGCCACAACAATGTACATTTCATTAAGTTGACCCATATGAAATTGCTGATAAACAACTATATTTTTTACCTAGGAAGATCAACAATATCATATGGCTCAATCTAACAGCATCAGAAAAGATGGGAGGTGTGAACCTGCCAATGCATCTATCACTTCCAGAGGTATCAGCTAATCTCCTATAAGCTTTAGGCATATTCTCACATATAGAACCTTCTGCCTTAGAACCAAAGAGTTTCCATATGGACTCAGGTTTCCTTGGCATCTTTGCACTCAGAATTTCACTTGGCTTTCCTCCTACATGTACAATATCAATAGATTATCAAGATTACAAGGGGAAAGGTGAAGATAAAATGCAGGTTATCACTCGGTGGATTTGTTTGGTAGACAGGGACCTGGGTGATGTTAGAGGGCTGTTATTGTACCTAGTCTGGTGAAAGAAATTCTGATCAATATTGTGACATTAAGGGTATTGTAGAAAAAAAGAATGGAGAAATGTGTGTGTTTTAATTTTTTATTTTATAACTTTCAGCAATTATATATTTTTTTACAATTACATTTATAGGCAAAAAAGAGGGGAAAAAAAGTACAAAGAAGCAAGATCTCCCTACTCAAAAACGTAATGCTCCATTTGTGTTTAATAGAGCAGAGCAGCTGCTAGGCTCCCTTCGAACTGTGAACAGCAGTTTCACCGACATCGCTGCAGTGACCAGTCAGTGGTAGCAAGGTCAAGCATGGCGACATGAAGTCCCTGGCACAGTCATGAACCTCAAAAACATCTTTCTGCTACCAGGAGCAGGCAAGGAGGCAGGAGATGGGCTCAGTGTGACGGACTTTGGCAAACAATTTATTAAGGAAAGAGCTTGAGCCACCAGGATCCTTCCAGGAGCAGGGAGAACATGCTAGGATATAGGAATTCACCTGGTAAGAGCTCAAAAGAGTCAATTGTCACTATAAGCTATATTCTTCAGGCTACCTCCTTACCACAGGCAGGAGGAAAATGAGGAAGCATGGGTTACATGTGTAAAATATATTAGAGAAATCAGAGACCTCCTCCTGTTTGGCTGCTTTTATTTAATTTTATGGTCTTCTGAAATGTCTCAGACATTTGAAAAACCAAGTTGTGACCTCAAAGACTTTATTAAAAAAAAACCTACAAAAAAAAGGATATGATAGTCATCTTTGGAACTGCAGAACTTTATATTAAAAGATAGCAGGTTTAGGAAGATGGAGGCATAGCACACTCTCCTGGCCCATGTGTGTATCAAAACACTATGAATGATCTTCATATCACTCGTTTCTTAACGTGCAGCTTGCAAGAGTTCTCTCTCTTAGTTTTAAAGTTTTTTTCTTGATTTTAAAAAAAAAGTATGTCCACTGAATTAAATTCAGTCATTTCAAAAAACATAAAAGGAACACAAATATTACCCCTAATTACACCAATGGGAGATAACCACTGTTACATTCCAGTGTTAAGTACCCCCTGACTATTTTTTATGCAAATTCTCAGTGTTGAATAAATGTCTGTGAAGAGTCTAGACCACAGCAAGTGCTCAAAAAAGTCAGCAGTCATTATGAACACTGTTTTTCTACCCATTATTTAACTTAATAAGATCTTCTGAACACATTTTAAGATTTATGTCATCAATTGAATGGATGCAATTTACATGATAATTTCCTTATTATTGGATAATGCTATTTCCTACTTTTCTCTGTTATAAACTTTGCAGTAAACATCCGTGTTCTTGCATATTTGCACATTTATCCTTTTCGTTTCTAAACATTTGCTAGACTTAGGTATAAACTCCTGTTCCAACTGGTTTCTGGCTTGTTGCTAAAGCTTTCTAGATATTAATTTACTCATCTGTAGAAGGTGGTAATAGCATCTGTATACAAAGTTCTTATAAGAATAAAATACCATTGAGTATGTAAAATGCTTACTGCAGTGCCTGGCTCAGAGGTAAAATTCAATAAATGGTATATTTGCTGTAGAATAATCCACTAAAAGTGACCTTCATTGACTCAAGTTTAAAAACATTTTAAAGACTTTTGATATGCCTTGATTTCTGGAAATGGCTTTCCAGAAAGTATATACCAATTTCTGCTTCCAGAAATTGTCTGGAGGTTACCCATTTCACCATTTCCTTCAGAACAAGTGCTATCAGTACTTCGAAATCTTAATCATTTGATAGATGACATTTTCCTTTTTTAATTTGCATTTGTTTTGTTACCTGGAAATTTGAATGTCTCTCATATTTATTGGCATTTATATCTCTCCTTTCATGAAATATCTGTTCAAATTACTTGCACATTTTTCACTTGGAGAATTCTTTAGATTTATGAGTGTCTTATGTATTAACAACATCATAACTTTGAAAATCTTTTCCTCACTTTACCATTTGCCCTTAAGTTCCTTGGAATACTTGGCTTTAGTGTCATGCTTTGAAAATCTTCCAAGATACCAAGATTATATTATGTTATGATTCAACTACGTTTCCTCCTAATAATTGTATGGGGTTTTTTCCAACATCTGAAACTGTGGAATATGTTTAGATGTAGGATGGGAAGTAATTTTTCCTTTTTTTTTTTTAAAGATTTATTTTATTTATTTCTCTCCCTCCCCGCCCCTGTTGTCTGTTCTCTGTTTCTATTTGCTGCGTGTTCTTCTTTGTCCACTTCTGTTGTTGTCAGCGGCACAGGAATCTGTGTTTCTTTTTGTTACGTCATCTTGTGTCAGCTCTCCGTGTGTGCGGCACCATTCCTGGGCAGGCTGCACTTTCTTTCACGCTGGGCGGCTCTCCTTATGGGGAACACTCCTTGCACATGGGGCTTCCCTACACAGGGGACACCCCTGCATGGCACAGCACTCCTTGCGTGCATCCTCACTGCGTGTGGGCCAGCTCCACATGTGTCAAGGAGGCCCGGGGTTTGAACCGCTGACCTCCCATGTGGTAGGCGGATGCCCTAACCACTGGGCCAAGTCTGCGTCCCATAATTTTTCCTTTTGATGACTCAGTTGTCACAGCAGCATTTACTAAATCATTTCCCCCTCCATTTCCTTTGGTTCTTTTGCATTTTCTATCATATCAATATAATATCCAAAATGGTATTGCTGTCTTTCCCTTTGTGAAACTTATAGCTTTTATTCATTTTTATTTCTCTTATTGCATTGTCTTGAATGGAGCTGTCCAATAGAACAATAATGCGAGCCATAAATATGAGCCACACAAGTAATTTACAATGTTCTAGTAGCCACATTTAAGAAGTAAAAAGAAACAGGTAAAATTAATTTAGTAATATATTCTATTTAACCCAACATATCCAAAAGATTATAATTTCAACATATAATCAATGTAAAAAACTATTCATGAGGTATTTGTCTATTTTTGTACCAAGTGTTTTAAATTCAGTGTGTACTTTACACTTACAGTCCATCTCATCTTGGTCAAATCACAATTCAATTGCTCAATAGCCTCATGTAGCCAGTGACTACCTATTGGACCTAGACCTTTCTAGGAAAAAAATATTGATTATTAGCAGAGAAAGTAGACATACTTATTTCATTCTTGATTTCAGTGGGAAACTTCTTGTTAAATATTCATTGTTTTTTATTGAAAAATGTTTAAAATTATTTTAAGAGAACATCTTTCTGCTATTATTTCACTAAATTCTTTTTAAAAATCAAGAATAGATATTGAATTTTACTAACAGCCTTTATTTTTTTATTTTTTTAAAGGTTTATTTATTTCTCTCCCCTTCCCACCCTCCACCCCAGTTGTCTGTTCTCTTTGTCTATTTGCTGCGTCTTCTTTGTCCACTTCAGTTGTTGTCAGCGGCATGGGAATCTGTGTTTCTTTTTATTGCATCAGCTCTCCATGTGTGCAGCACCATTCCTGGGCAGGCTGCACTTTCTTTCACGCTGGGTGGCTCTCCTTACTGGCGCACTCCTTGCGTGTGGGGCTCCCCTACGCAGGGGATACCCCTGTGTGGCACGGCACTCCTTGCTCGCATCAGCACTGCGCATGGGCCAGCTCCACACGGGTCAAGGAGGCCCCAGGGTTTGAACCGCGGACCTCCCATGTGGTAGACGGACGCCCTAACCACTGGGCCAAGTCTGCCGCCCACTAACAGCCTTTAGATCTAAGACAATACTCATATGGTTTTATTCCTATGAACTATATTGGGAAAATGCTACTTGATTCTGCTTTTAAAAATAAATTGCTGCATTCAATTATTCTACATGTTTTATAGGATTTTCATTTTGATATACATAATTGTCATTAGTCTATAGTTTTAGTTTTTGTGATATTTTTGTCAGGTTTTTGTATCAAAGTTTGTTAATCAGGTATTTTGAACTGGAAATCTCTCTTGCTCTCTCTTTCTCTTGCTCCTTTACAGCAGTCAAAATAGAAAAGAATTAATCTATTCCTTAGAATATTTATAGTAATCAGTTTATAAAGCTATCTGGATCCAACATTTTTTTCGGGAGACAATTTGATAGTTTTTCCATTTCTTTCTTGGTTACAGGTCTATCTAGATTTTCCAATGATTTATTAATTATTTATTCAATAATTTAAAATGCTATACTACATACCTCTGTACACAAAATTATTTTTTTAAAGTTTTCTTCTTTAGGATCACATCATTGAAGTAGAATTACTGAATCAAAGAATATGTACATTTTTTGAGGAACTTCATGCAGTCTGATAATTTGTCCACTCTAACAAATATGTTAACTTTAATTCATACCAGAGTTTCTAATTTATAGCAACTATGGTTCTGAGTACTTTAATTTGTGTATATGGTAGGTGAAATAAGATACTTTTAGTGACTGATAACTTACTGGAGTGGAATTGATTGATAAACACTCTTTATAGATTAAGGATATTAGTTTTTTTTTTTTTTTTTTTGAGGAGAAAAGAATTTTGTTAACAATCTTGCAAGAATGGCTGTACTCCCTGGATAAAATGGCCAGTGCCAAGGATATTAGTCTTTTAGTTAAAATATCCGTTTGCAGATATTATTTTTCTAAATTTGTTCTTTGCATTTTATAGTATTTTATACTATTTCTTACACTGACTTCTAGAAGAAAGTGTAATCAAATCTGTGAAATGGTAGTTTTCCGATTTTTTAAAAAGAATTTATTTTATTCCTCTCCCCTTTCCCTGTTTTCAGCTCTCTGTGCTGTGTGTTCTTCTGTGTCCACTTGCATTATCCCGCAATGCTGGGAACTTGTGTCTCTTTTTTGTTGCCTCATCTTGCTGTGTCAGCTCTTCATGTGTACAGTGCCGCTTCTGGGCAGGCTGCCCTTCTTTCATGCAGGGTGGCTCTCCTTGCATGGCACACGCCTTGCGCATGGGGGGCCCCTATATGGGACACCTCTGAGTGACATGGCACTTCTTGTGTGTGGCAACAGCACTGCACGTGGGCCAGCTCATCACACGGGTCAGGAGGCCCTGGGGATTGAACCCTGGACCCTCCATATGGTAGTCGGATGCTCTATCAGTTGAGCCATAACCGCTTCCCTCTGATTGTTTTAATTTTTAAAAAGAGGTAAGCGTTACATGACTTTACTACCAAAAATTATAAAAAGACACATAATGAGAAGTATCTCTTCCATCTTTGTAACCTACCTACTCATTCTTCTTCCTACTACCCACTGGTAGATACCAACCTGAGTTTCTTAAACTTCTTTGAAATCTGCTATGTATCTACTAGCAAATATGAGTATAGGTTTGTATTCCCTACCTCCCCTTTTACACAAAATGTAGTATGTTACGTATTTTATTCTGTAATTAATTTTTCATTTAATTATACTTCTTTCCAGATCAGAGCACGGGGTATTCCTCAATCTTTTTTTTTTCACAGCTGCATAATATTTCACTGTATATATGTACCATAACTTATTTGACTAGTCATCTATTGATGGGCACTTGGATTGTTTCCAATATTTTGGTAACCAGACAATCTTATATGTTCTAATGAATAACCTTATATATGCATATTCCCTATGTGTGCAAGTATATGTTAAGGTTTAAATTCCTAAAATGGAATTTTAGTGTCAAAGATTATATGTATTTGCTATTTTGATATTTCCAAATTCCTTCCATAAGGATTGTACAATTTATATTCTTAAGCAGTGTATTAGCATGCCTGTTTACTCATCATCTCACTTTCCATCAGAGAACATTATTGAGGTGAGGAGCCCCCGCTTCTCTAGACAGGGGGCTCGGGGTGGGGAGGCGCAGGCGTGAGAGGACGCACAGTGGCTCGAAGGACAACTGCGGAGACGAGGCGGATGGCGCAGGTCTACTTTATTGAGGAAGTACAAGCAGTTTTATAGAGTATGAAGAGAGGGGATTGGTGGAGGGTGATTGGGTTCTGATAGGCTAGATTAGCTGTTGTTACCTTATAAGGGCATAGAAGCAGAACTCGTCTACTAGGCTGGTCAGTAGTTACTAGGGAGAGCTTAAATTTGAGAGGGCTGAGCTGGATAGCTCGCTGATAGGTGGAAGAGAGCAGGCGTGTCTTTACGAGGTAGGAGGCCCTGAGATTGGCCCAGACGGAGGTGGTGCGAGGGGGCTTGCGTGAGTTTCCCCTGCGGGGAGGGGTAGGTGCATACCTCGTCCCGAGGGGCCAACCAAGGGAGGCGTATTTCGTGCCTCAGACTTCAGAGGCGGCCAGTTCTGAGAGCCAAACTTTTGCATGCTTGCCCTCACATTATCAAACTGGATTCTTAACAAAATAGGAGGAAAAATGGTATCTCAGTGAAGTTTTAATTTGCATTTCTTTTATTATGACTTTTCATATGCTGAATGTCAATTTACATTTCCTTTTCTTTGAACGGTCGGCTCCTATCTCATGCCCATTTTTCACTTGAGTAGATCTTTTCAAAATCACTTTTTAGGAGCCCTTTATATATTAAGGAGACTGGATCTTTGTGATGTGAGTTGTTAATATTTCTTCTACTCTGTCATCTCTTGTTTGCGTAGGTGTTTTTTGCTTAGGTGTTTTTTGCCAGGCAGAATTTTTGTGTGTGTTTTTTAAAACTTTTTAATATGGAAAATTCCAACATGAAAATAACTGAAAAGAATAGTATACCCGGCACCCATCACCAACAAATATTAACTCAAGACTAATCTTGTCTCTTATGTATCCTCCACTTCCAGGGTCTTCCCCATTATTATGAAGCAAATTCCAGACGTCTTATTATCTCATAAAGAAATATTTCAGAATGTATTCTAAGAGATAAAGACCCTTTAAAAAACCATAGCCACAACATTATTATAATACTGAAACAATAACAATAATTCCTTAATATAATCAGATTATAGTCATTGTTCAGATTTTACCAACTGTCTAATAGCTTGTTCAAAAGCATTAAAGTCTATACATTGCAATTGCTGATCTGATTCTTGTTTCTTTACTCTATAGATTCATCTGCCCTCCCTCTTTCTCTCTCTCACTTATTTTTTCCTCCTGGCTACCTCCCACCCTGCGTCCATTTGCTGTGATATCTTCTGTGTCTATTTCTCTTTCTGTCTTCTCTTCCCATTTTCTCCTCTAGTATTCACTGGGATTCAATCCTGGGGACCTCCGATATGGAGAAAGTTTCCCTGTCAATTGCCTCAGTTCCTGGTTTCTGTTGTGTCTTGCCTTGACTCTCCCCTTCGTCTCTTTTTCTGTTGCATCATCATCTTGCTGCATGGCTCTCTGTGTGGGTAGCCAGGCATGCACTGACCCTCTGCTCGGGCATTTGGCTTGTCTCTCAGGCACTAGCTCACCATGCAGGCATTCCTTTACCAGGAGGCCCCCAGGATCAAACCTGGGTCCTCCCATAGGATAGTCAGAAGCCCAATCACTTGAGCCACATCCGCTTCCTCTTCTTTCTACTGTTTCTTGCAGTTTATTGTTGAAGAAACTGTCTATTACAGTTTCCTGCAGTCTGGAATTTTGCAGTACAACTGTGTTATATTCTATAGTGAATTTATCAATCTTTTCTTCTGTGATTTCTGAATTTTAAATCATAATACAAAGACCTTCTCACCTCAAGTTTATAAAAAATTTTCTCATTAGAGTCAAATATTTCAATGACTTTGTTTTTCACATTTAATTTTTTTATCCATTTGGAATTTCATATTCAAGTATAAGGTATAAGCTATGGATAACTTATTATATTTCAAGACGTCTACCTGTTTTTCCAAACATGATTTATTTCAATTTCATTTTGTTTACAAATAAAATAATCTAAATCTATGAATTTGCCTTTAAATGAAACTTTAAATTGGAATAATCTTGGAGGCTTAATAATACCTTTGTGGCCATGTATATAACATTATTTTATAAATGTTCTATAGATGTATAAAAATAACACACACAAACATACACACATATATATACATACACAGCTACAGCTATATAACTAATTTCTCAACTATGATATAACTCCTCAAAATCTTTATTTCATTTTGTACATTTTTTTGTTAGTCGGCCAAGGGGGTGCTGATGCAAAATACCAGAAATTGGTTGGGTTCCAGAAAGTGTATTTATTTGGGATGGAAGCTTACAGATACCAGGCCATAAAGCATAAGTTACTTCCCTCACCAAAGTCTATTTTCATATGTTGGAGCAAGATGGCTGCCAATATCTGTGAGGGTTCAGGCTTCCTGGATTCCTCCCTTCCAGGATCTTGCTTCTCTCTGGCTTCAGGTTTCCTCTTTTCCTAGGGCTTACTTCTTCCTGGGATCAGGGTTCCTCCTTCCTCTGTGAGCTTACTTCCCGGGACTCCATCTTAAGGCCTCTGCATCAAACTCCAACATAAAATCTCTAACATCAAAAACCTCCAACTCTGTCCTTTGCCATGCCTCTTATCTATGAGTCCCCACCCACCAAGGGATGGGACTCAACCCACTAATGATGTGGCCCAATCAAAGCCCTAATCATAACTTAATCATGCCCAGGTACAGACCGGATTACAAATATAATCCAATATCTATTTTTGGAATCCATAACCATATCAAACTGCTACAATTTTAATCTGTCCTTCAGAAAGTGTCTTAAAGCTTCTCACTCTGCTTGTGGTAATGTCAAGTTCTTCTATTTTATGATGCTATGTAATTTGGTGCATGAAGTAATATAATTGTTCCATCTTCTTTGTAGGTTGTTACTTTTCTCCAATTAAAGTTTTTTTGTAACCTTAACTCTAGTTTATTTGATAGTACTTTTAGCAACATGACTTCCCTTTTGCTGGCATTTTCTTCTTTTATCTTTGCCTATCCCTTTAATTGTAATCTTTCATGTCATTTTTTAGAGGAATATCTTATAATAATATAGAGCTATTTTTGTTCTTTGACCCAATCTGAGTCTAACAGAGAAATTGACCCACTCACATTCATTATACTGACTGATATGCTTAGTTTTAATCTTGCTACTTTATTTTATGATTTTGGTTTAATTTAATTTATTATTTTATCCTTTCAGAAACTAATTTCCTTTGATATAGTGATCAAGTTTTATTTGCATTTATTTCTTAAGGTAGAATTAGTAGGTTTATCTCCTATTTCTCCTACTTATTCTAATAATGGATACCTTCAATTTTTTGAAATATATTTGAACCTATTTTTCTTTGTCAGTGTCAAAAGAGAAATCTGAATAGTAGCAAGATACTCAGATTAGCCTCGGCTACCTTACCTAACCTATAATGTTCCTGGCTATAAATGGTATGAATTGCAACTCTTCATGCTTCTGTCTCCTCCTCTGTAAAATGTGAATGATACTTTACCTATTTCATAGGTTTGTGGTGAGGATTAAAAGGGCTATATAAAAAGCAGTAGGAGGAGTGCCTGAAATCTAGAAAGCTATATGAAAATATTATTATTTTAACATTACAAAAAATCACTGTTTAAAATATTGCTTCTAATAAAAAATGAGTTCTGATATACTGCTTTTGATCCTGGAAACATTGCATTGAGTATGAAATATATTTTTAGATTCTATTGGGGGTGTTAGCTGTGGACTGTGAAGGCCAATAGCAAAAATTCTTCAGATCATAACACTTCTGAGCACTAATAAGTACAGTAAGTATCTTCAGTCCCTGATTCTGTGGGCCGGAATCAGTTAAAGGCTGACACTTATGAACCCCTTTAAATTATTTATGAAGAGGAAGACATAATTGGTGAAAATAGTAATTTCTTAATGGACTACATAACAGTAACCTGTGGAGTAAATCAGAAGTCTGTTTTGGGTCTTTTTAGTGCTTTGTTACATTTCTTAGTTGTTGATCTAGGGTTTACAATATACATTTTTAACTCACCATAGTCTATCTTCACCAAATTTCCATTTATTTAGATCTTGTGTAGTTTAAGCATTCAAGTCCTATACATAGTTTGTTAGGTTTATACCTAAGTACTTTTTTTCTGAGAACTTATAATTGTTTTACATTTTAAATACATGTCTATGTGTTCCTTGCTAATATATAGAAATCCAATTGATTTTTGCATATTTATATCATATCCTGTGACCTTGCTAGATGCACTTATTAGTTCCAGGAGTTTCTAGTAGATTCCTTGGGATTTTCTACATAAATAACCATGTCTGAATATAGAGACAGATTTGTTTCTTCATTTCTGATCTGTATGCCTTTTATTTCCTTTTCTTGACCGAATACCCTGGCTAGAACTACCAGCACTATATTGACAAGAATGGTGAGAGTAGACATCCTTGTCCCATTCCTGTTTTTCATCATTAACCATAATGTTATTGGTAGTTTTTTTGTAGATGCTCTTTATCAAGTTGGTGAAGTTCTCTCTATTCTAATTTTTCTGAGATATTTTTAAAATCAAGAACGAGTTTTACATGCATCCATCACTTCACTTAAACAATTATCAATTCATGGTCAATCTTTTTTCCTCTATATCCCCACTCATTGCAACACCAAATATTTTGGGTCGAATCGCAGAAATGTCATTTCATTCATAAGTATTTTAATATATTGCAAAGTTATCTAGTTTTCTTTTCTCTTTAAAACAACCACAGTAAGGAAGGACTGTTGAACTTGTTATAATTTTTTTTTTAATTTTAGGGGCAGGCTTTTTTCCTTCAAATAAAAATATCCATATTGTTTTTCCTGATTATAAAAACAATACATGCTCCTGCAAAAACATGAAGAAAAGTACAAAAATGTAAAAAAAAAACCCAAAACCATAAACCTTAAAATTCCACTACCCAGTTATAACTACTAATAGTATTGTTTTGTTTTGTTTTGTTTTAGATTTATTTATTTATTTCTCTCCTCCCACCTCCCCCGTGTTGTCTGCTCTCTGTGTCCATTTGCTATATGTTCTTCTGTGTCCACTTGCATTCTTGTCAGCAGCACTGGGAATCTGTGTCTCTTTTTGTTGCATCAGCTCTCCATGTGTGCGGCACCATTCCTCGGCTGGCTGCACTTCTTTTGCGCAGGGCAGCTCTCCTTGAGGGGTGCACTCCCTGTGCATGGGGCTACCCTATGTGAGGGACACCCCTACGTGGTACAGCACTCCTTGTGTGCATCAGCACTGCATGTGGGCCAGCTCACTGCACTGGTCAGGAGGCCCTGGACCTCCTATATGGTAGGTGGCTACTCTATCAGTTGAGCTAAATCAGCTTCCCTACTAATAGTATTGTGCATGCTTTTTTACAAACCTGTATTTCTCCCCTTTGCTTAGTTAAGATAGATATTGCAGATGGCTTTCCATATTGAGAAATCTGTCTCCTGCTTTTGAGTGGGGCATAACATTCCATTGGGTGATGGTTTTTGTAACAACTTCATTATTAAGGCAAAAACATATATAGTCAAGTGCACAAATCTTAAAGCGTACAGCTGTGTATACCTGTGAAATCATGAATGGAAGACTTTTTTATTATTAGAGACATTGTAGGTTTATAGAAAAATCATGCATGCCCCTTTGGGGCTGCCAAAAAAAAGTACAGTGTTCTCATAAAACACACTATTATTAATATCTTGTATTAATGTGGTACATTTGTTTACAAATCATGAAAGACTCTTTTTATAAGTGTCCTATTAACTGTTGTCCATCATTTGGATGGAGGCCTTTTAAAAGCCATTTTTGTGAGGACTAAATGAGATTAAGTGAAGCTGCTTTCAGCGGAACTAAGGGAGGTCAAGGTCAAACTGCAGGAGGCTAAGGGATGACCATAGGCAGCAAGGGAGGAGAGATCCCAAGGGGAAGTGAAAGGTGGTGATGGTCGAAGGGGACGGTGGCATTTCTTTTACTGCACACTTACTGTAGAAACAGAACTGGTGGCTGGAAAATGGAGGTTAGTGCTTCCTTTGCATCTTCACTTCTATTGAGACTTCTAAATTTTGTTTTCGTTTGAGTCAATCAATTGAGCTATTGGGAACAGACAGGTGTTGTGATAAGCTTTTTGTAAATGCTGACTTTTAAATCCCTTCAGGGCTATTACAGCTGCACTGCAAAAATAAGTACTAGCTTTTAAACTACTCACTATACATCTCCTTTTTCTCTAAGACAGTGATGGAACCATGGCCTGTGAGTCAAATCCAAGCCTACTGACTGTTTTTTTTTTTTTTTTTTTTTTGTGGTATTTAGCTTTTTTTATTGTTGTCAGGTCCACGAAGGTTATGCTTCTGACTGCCATACATAATGTAACAGGCAACCATATGTTCCCTTTAGTTCAGATCTTATAAGTATTTTGCATTTTATGGGTGACTATGGTATCAACTTAGTATGTTTGGCCACTATATAGTATAAACCAGAAATAAAAATATAATACCCTTATGCCCCAAAACTGTATGTACATAACAAAAGCAGAAATACATTAAGGAGCAAAAACATTTTAAATAATTCTAGGAAACAATAAGATCAAGATTCCCTCTCATGAAAATAAATACAACATACTGTTAACCACAACTAGACAAGCATTATTGTACAAGTACTCCATTAGGTATAAGAAATAAACTGCTAAAGCCAAGTCTTGATATTATTCTCAATATCAAACCAGTTGAAGCCACTCCATTAAGTGCAATAGGCTACTGACTGTTTTTGTATGGCTTGCAGACTAAGACTTGTTTTACATTTTTAAATGGCTGAAAGATCAATAAAAGTAACATTTCATGAAAAAAAGAATGCATTTTTAATTTTGTCAAATGGTTTCTCCATCAATTGATATAACCGTGTAATTTTCCCTCTTTAGCCTGTTAATATGATGAATTACATTAATTGATTTTCTAAATATCAAAGCAGTCTTGAATCCCTAGAATAAATCCCACTTGGTCATGAATATATAATATGTAATATGTAATGTATAATGTAAGGATATAAAATTATTTTTATATATTGCTGAATTCTATCTGAAATTATCTTTTAAAGGATTTTTGTATCTTTGTTCATGAGGGACATTGGCTTATAGATTTCTTTTTTTGTTCTGTATTTGTATGGTTTGGGTATCAGGGTAAGAGTAGCTTAATAAAATGAATTAAGACAATATAGGAAAACGGATGTGGCTCAACAAATTGGGCTCCCATCTACCATATAGGAAGTCCAGGGTTCGATGCCCAGGGTCTCCTGGTGAGGGCAAGCTGGCCCATGCCACAAGCTGTCCCATGCGGAGTGCCGGCCCCTGCAGGAACGCAGCTCCACGCAGGAGAGCTGCCCTGTGTAGGAATGCCACCTCGCTCAGGAAAAGCAGCCCCTCACAGGAGTGCCAGCCCTCGTGGAGAGCTGGTGCGGCAAGATGATGCAACAAGAGACACAGAGGAGAGAAAATAAGAAGATGAAGCCGAACAGGGAGTTGAGGTGGTGCAGGAGAGTAATCGCCTCTCTCCCACTCCGGGAGGTCCCAGAATTGGTCCCCGGAGCCGCCTAATGAGAATACAAGCAGACACAGAGGAACACACAGTGAATGGACACAGAGAGCAGACAATGAGGGGAATGGGGGGATGGCAGAATGGGGGAATGGGGAAATGGGGAAATGGGGATGGGGTGGGGTGGAGCAATAAATAAATAAATAAAAATTTTAAAAAGAAGATATAAATAAATAGAGAGGCATACTATTTGCTTAAAAGACTCTTCGTAGTAGAGAAGTTTTTCCTCCTAAACTGACGCAGAGGCTTAATGTAATTCAAAATTTCAACTAAAATTATTTATAGGTGTGTGTGTGTATATATATATATTTAAAGTTTATTCTGAAATTTACACGGAAAAGTAAAGGAACTAGAATAACTAAAACAGCTTTGAAAATAAAGAATAAAATGGGGGGAAGCAGACTTGGCCCAGTGGATAGGGCATCCGTCTACCACATAGAAGGTTCGCGGTTCAAACCCCGGGCCTCCTTGACCCGTGTGGTGCTGGCCCATGCACAGTGCTGATGCGCGCAAGGAGCGCCGTGCCATGCAGGGGTGTCCCCTGCCTAGGGGAGCCCCACACACAAGGAGTGCGCCCCGTAAGGAGAGCCGCCCAGCGCGAAAGAAAGTGCAGCCTGCCCAGGAATGGCACCACACACACAGAGAGCTGACACAACAAGACGACACAACAAAAAGAGACACAGATTCCCGTTCCACTGACAACAACAGAAGCGAACAAAAGAAGACGCAGCAAAATGGACATAGAGAACAGACAACTGGGGCGGGCGAGGGGGGAAGGGGAGAGAAACAAATAAAATGAAAAAGAAAAGTTGAATCTTTAAAAAAAAAATTTAAAAAAAAGAATAAAATGGAAGGAATCAAGTCTATTGAATTTTTTTTAAAGATTTATTTATTTATTCATTTATCTCCCCTTTTCCCCCACTCCCTGCCCCAGTTGTCTGTTCTCTGTGTCTATTTGCTGCGTCTTCTTTGTCTGCTTCTTTTGTTGTCAGCGGCACAGGAATCTGTGTTTCTTTTTGTTGTGTCATCTTGTTGTGTCAGCTCTCCGTGTGTGCGGCGCCATTCTTGGGCAGGCTACACTTTCTTTCACGCTGGGCGGCTCTCCTTACGGGGCACACTCCTTGAGCGTGGGGCTCCCCTATGCAGGAACACCCCTGCGTGGCAGGGCACTCCTTGCGCCCATTAGCATTGCAGGTGGGCCAGCTGCACTGCAGATGGGCCAGCTCCACACAGGTCAAGGAGGCTGGGAGTTTGAACCACAGACCTCCCATGTGGTAGACGGACGCCCTAGCCACTGGGCCAAGTCTGCCGCCCCAGTCTACTGAATTTCAAGACTCATATAACTACAGTTTTCAAGGCTGTATGGTTTTGGTGGAGGGAGAAACACACAGGTCAATGGAACAGAACAGGAAACCCATAAAAAGACTCACAAAAATATGCACAACTGATTGTGGCAAAAGAAAAAAGGCATTTTGATAAAGAAAGGCTAACCTTTCAACAAATAGTGCTGGAGAAATTGGACATCCGTAGGCAAAAAGTGAACCTTGCCCACATCTCATACTTTATATAATAATTAACTAAAAATGGAGATGGAATTCAATATAAAACATAAAACTGTGTAAAGCGTAAAAAATAGAAGAAAATCTTCAAAATATTGAGTTAGGAAGAGGATTCTTAGACTTGACACCAAAAGGGAAAATTGAGTAAGTGAATTTCATCAAAATTAAAAACATTTGTTATGTGAAAGACCTTGATAAGAGGATAAAAAGATAAACTACAGACTTTGAGAACATGTTTACAAATCACATATCCAACAAAAGACTTATATCTTGTGTATATAATTTTAAAAACCTCTCAAACTTAACAGTAAAAAAGCAAGCAATTCCAATTAAAACATGAGCAAAAGGTAGGAAGAGATATTTCACCAAGAAAGATATATAGATGGCAAATAAACATGTGAAAAGTTGTTTCACATCATTAGTCATTAGGGAAACACACACCTATCAGAATGGCTAATATAAAATGTACACTGTCAACTGCTGATAAGAATGTGGAGAAACTAGATCACTCATATAGGGCTGGTGGGAATGTAAAATGGAACATCTACTCTGGAAAACAATTTGGTAGTTTCTTTAAAAGCAAACATATTACCATATGACTCAGCAACTGCACTCTTAGGCATGTATTTATACCACTGAAATGAAAACTTTTGTTCACATAGAGACTGAACATATATTTTTTTCTTTATCGAGAAGTTGTGGGTTACAGAACAATCATGCATAAAACACAGGATTCCCCATATGCCACCCACCACCAACACCTGGCATTGCTGCAGAGCTTTTGTTACAATTGATGACGGCTCATCGTAATAACTGTACTATTAATTAGCATCTATGGTTTAACTTACAGCTCCCTGTTTGTGTAGTATAGTTTTATGGATTAAAAAAATGGATTCTGTTACCATATTTACAATCTAACATTTCTCCTTTTAATCATGTTCAGATATGTATTTCAGTGCTGTTAACTAAGTTCACGTTGTTAAGCTACCTTCACTACCATCCCATTACCAAAACATTTCCATCACTCCAAACAGGTACCCTGTACATTTAAAGCCTCAGCTTTCCATTTTCTGTCCCTACCCCATCACCTGGTAGCCTATACTCTAGATTCTGACTCTTTGAGTTTGCTTATTCTAATTATTTCCAAATAATGAAAGCATAAAATATTTGTCCTTTTGTGCCTGGCTTATTTCCCTCAATGTTTTTTTCTTTAAGATTTATTTTTATTTATTTATTTATTTATTTCTCTCCCCTTCCCCCGCCCCCCCAGTTGTCTGCTCTCTGTGTCCATTCGCTGTGTGTTCTTCTGTGACCACTTCTATCCTTATCAGCGGCACCAGGAATCTGTGTTTCTTTTTGTTGCATCATCTTGTTGTGTCAGCTCTCCGTGTGTGCGGTGCCATTCCTGGGCAGGCTGCACTTTCTTTCGCGCTGGGCGGCTCTCCTTACAGGGCCCACTCCTTGCGCATGGGGCTCCCCTACACGGGGACACCCCTGCGTGGCAGGGTACTCCTTGTGCGCATCAGCACTGTGCATAGGCCAGCTGCACGTGGGTCAAGGAGGCCCAGGGTTTGAACCGCAGACCTCCCATTTGGTAGACGGATGCCCTAACCACTGGGCCAAGTCCGCTTCCCTCAGAATGTGTTCTAAGAGATAAACACCCTTTTAAAAAACCTTTCTGAGGAACCACCAAATTGACTACCACAGTGGCTGCACTATTTTTACATTGCCACCAGCAGTGAACAATGCTGCACCCTCTCCAACACTTGTTATTTTCCTTTTTTTTAAATAGCAGCTATTCTAATGGGTGTGAAATGGTATCTCATTGTGGTTTTGATTTACATTTCCCTGGTGGCTAATGATGTTGTGCATTTTTTCATGTGTTTTCTGGCCATTTGTATATCTTCTTTAGAGAAAAGACTGTTCAAGTCTTTTGCCCATTTTTAAAAGTTCAGTTTTTTTTTCATTTTGTTAAGTTGAGGAAATTCTTTCTATATTCTGGATATTAATCCTTTGTCAGATATGTGACTTCCAAATATTTTCGTCTATTGTGTAGTTTGTCATTTTACTTTCATGATAGTTCTTTGAGGAACGAAAGTTTTAAATTTTGATGAGGTCCCATTTCTTTATTTTTTCTTTTGTTGCTTGTGCTTTGGGTGTAAAGTCTAAGAAACCATTGCTTAATGCAAGGTGCTACGGATGCTCCTTCCAGGAGTTTCATAGTTCTAGCTCTTATACTAAGCTGTTTGTATAAGGTATGAGGTAGAAGTATTTTGTTTTGCAAATAGAGATCCAATTTCCTAGCATCATTTCTTTTTAAAGATTTATTTATTTTACTCCTCCCCTTTACTTATTTCTCCCCTTTCGCTGCCCATTGTTTTTGCTGTCTGTGTCCATTCGCTGTGTGATCTTCTGTATCTGTTTCTCTTTTTGTCTTCTCATTTTTTCTCCTCTAGGATTCACCAGGATTCTATCCTGGGGACTTCTAATGTGGAGAGAGGTTCCCTGTCAGCTGCACTACCTGGTTTCTGGTGCACTGCACCTTGACTCTCCCCTTTGTCTCTCTTTTTGTTGCATCATCATCTTGCTGCATGGCTCACTTGTGCAGGCCCTGGCTCACTGTGCGGGCACTCGGCTCACCACATGGGCACTGGCTCACCACACGAGCACTCTCATAGGCATTTGGTTCACCCTGTGGGCACTGGGCTCACACATGCACACAGGCACTTGGCTCACCACACGGGCACTGGCTCACCACGCAGGCACACTTTCTCTCCGTTTTCACAAGGAGGCTCCAGGGATTGAACGCAGGTCCACACTGGCTTCCTGCCAGCACCATTTTTTTGAGAAATAATGCTTTTCCAATTGTGTGGTCTTTGTCACATTACAAAATATCAGTTGCCCATAAATGTGAGAGTAGATTTCTGAGCTCTCAGTTCTATTCTATTTTTCTATGTTTGTCCTTGTGCCAGTACCATGCTGTTTTGATTACTGTGGCTTTGTAATAAATTTTAAAATCAGGAAGTATGAGCCCTCCAACTTCATTCTTCTTTTTCAAGAGAGTTTTAGCTATTTGGGGCCCTTTACCATTCCATATAAATTTTTTTTTTAAGATTTATTTTATATTTATTTCTCTCCCCTTCCGCCCTCCCCCACCCCCATTGTCTGTTCTCTGTGTCCATTCTCTGTGTGTTCCTCAGTGTCTGCTCCTATTCTTATCAGCGGCACCCGGAATCTGTCTCTTTTTGTTACGTCATCTTGCTGTATCAGCTCTCCATGTGTGTGGCGTGCCACTCCTGGGTAAGCTGAACTTTCTCTCACGCTGGGCGGCTCTCCTTACAGGGTACACTCCTTGCCCATGGGGCTCCCCTATGTGGGGGACACCCCTGCGTGGCACAGCACTACTTGCGCCAGCATCAGCACTGAGCGTAGGAGAACTCCACACGGGTCAAGGAGGCCCTGGGCTTGAACCGTGGACCCCCATGTGGTAGGCAGATGCTCTATCTGTTGAATCAAGTCTGCTTTCTCTCCATATAAATTTGATGATTGATTTTTCCATTTCTGCAAAGAAAATTGTTGGAATTTTAATTGAGATTTCATTGAATCTATGAATTGCTTTGGGTAATATTGACATTTTAATGATATTTAGTCTTCTAATTCATGAACACAGAATATCCTTCCATTTATTTAGGCCTTTATAAATTTTTTTTAGCAATGTTTTGTAGTGTTTGGTGTACAAGTCCTTTATATCTTTGGTTAAATTTATTCCTAGATATTTGATTCCTCCCTAGATGTAGTACAGTGTTATTCTGCCCTCTGGAGTTGCGAAATAGTTGTTTCAGACAGTTTCTACTTGTTTAATAGTTGTTTCAGTTGAAGGACAGAATCCTAGAGCTCCCTACTCCGCCATCTTCCCTGGAAATCCTCCATTATGATTATAGTAATTTGATTCAAAATAGCCCCAAACTGGAAACCACCTAATATCCCTCAATAGGGGAGTGGTTAAACAAAATTAGGCACATTGATACCATGGAATACAACTCAGCAATAATAAGGAATGAACTTTTTAAAAAGATTTATTTATTTATTTATTTCTCTCCCTTCCCCCCACCCCGTTGTCTGTTCGCTGCGTCTTGTTTCTTTGTCTGCTTCCGTTGTTGTCAGTGGCACTGGGAAGCTGTGTTTCTTTTTGTTGTGTCATCTTGTTGTGTCAGCTCTCCCTGTGGGAGGCACCATTCTTAGGCAGGCTGCATTTTTTGCGCTGGGTGGCTCTCTTTATGGGGCGCACTCCTTGCGCGTGGGGCTCCCCTACGCGGGGGACACCCCCGCGTGGCAGGGCACTCCTTGCACGCATCAGCACTGCGCATGGCCAGCTCCACACGGGTCAAGGAGGCCCGGGGTTTGAACAGCAGATCTCCCATGTGGTAGACGAACACCCTGACCACTGGGCCAAGTCTGTTTCCCAAGGAACGTGATACATGCAACAAACTGGATGATTCTCCAGAGAATTTTGCTGAGAAAAGCCAATCCCAAAAAGGTTATATACAGTATGAGTCCACTTACATTATTTTCTTGAAATCACAAAAATTATAGAAATAGAGAATAGATTATGGTTTGCCAGAAGTTAATGATAGGATGGTGATGGAAAGAGAGAGAAGTGGGTGCAGCTGTAAAAGGGCAATTTAGGGGCTCCTTGTGGCTAAGGAAATGCTCTGGATCTTGACTGTATCTATGTCAATATCCTGGTTGTGTGTGATATTGTACTATAATTTTATGGTTATACCATTGGAGGAAACTGGATTAAGTGTACATGAGCTCTCTGTATTATTTCTTATAACTACTTGTGAATCTACAATTATCCCAATATAAGAAGTTTAATTAAAAATCATAAAAACTTTATCCAACAATTATTAGCTTATGGAAGTGGTTATTATCCGAGGAATTTTTACCCCCCTGTGGGACATTTGGCCATGTCTGGAGATATAGGGTATGAGGCCAGGCACATGTATGTAGGACATTTTGCACAATGTCCTACAATGCACAGGAAGCCCACTCCCCCCCCCCAAAAAAAATTATCCAGCTTTAAAAGTCAATAGCGTGAAGTTGAGAAAACCTCGTATAGAGCTAATCATTTTCTACTGCAAGGAAATTCAGTCAATTTATTTTCAAGTGACTATTTAGGAGTAGCAAGTCTCAAAATTAGACATTTAATGGGAACTTCATTAAATCCTTTTTAAAAATGGCTTGGGTGACAATTTGGTGATACCTCTCTTTTAAACATTTCAGGCTAAAAATATTGTAGCTATGCTCTTAGTCACAGAACTTTAGAATCATGCTTGCCCGTTCATTTTTGCTTTAAAGCTGGCACAAAATGACCCCTTGAAGCACTCATGGTCTTGACAGAAGGTATATCCTGAGCCCACCTCTCTGTGGAGGTGTGATGACTTTCTTACCTTTCCTTATTAGGCTACTTAATCACAAAAGGAAGTCAGTTCTAACTCTACCCCATTCAAGTTTATCATTGCAGCATTTCACTGTGCACTTAAACAGTTAACACTTAAAATTTTTGTCAAAGCTACCACACTAATGAAAGTGTTAATAATAGGGGAAACTCTGTATATGATGGGGGAGCATATGGGAACGCTATCTTTTCTGCATGATTTTTCTGTAAACCTACAACTTCTCTAATGAAAATAAATAATTAAAAAATAAAATCAATAACAAAACAAAATTCTTGGAATGATACTAACCCTGAGCTCACAACCTTTAATACTTATCCAAAGCTTGGTTGAGAAAAACATTTTTGGAGAACTGTCTATTGGATATGTACCCTATCCATTTCTGTCCATGTTATTACATCTATCCTAATATAAAGACAGATCATCAGAAAAGTTATTACTTAAGCTGTAATATATGGCCTCCTATCCCATCCCATTAATTCATTCATCAAATATCAACTCGTCAGGTAGCATTGCTGGATGCCAGCGATGTCAGTGAACAAAAGGGGCAAGTTCCCTGCTTGCATTCCAGAGGAGGTTGGACTAATTAGTTGTTGCTATTTAATAAACCACCTCCACATGCAGTGTCTTAAAGGACAATTATTATTATTAGGGTTCACAAATTGCAAGGTTGAGGGACAGTTTAACTAAGCCAGCAGATGCTACTGGGGCAATTCTGGTGACTTGGAACTGCTCCATGTATTGCTCATCCTCCAGTAACTCAGATCAGGAGTTTTCTCATTGCAATGACACAGCTATAAGAGAGAGCAAGCCCAGCCATGCAAGCACTTTTCAAATTCTGCTTGCATCAGTTGCCAAAGCAGGTCAAAGTCACATGATTGAGGCCAGAGTCAAAGAGTAGGAAAGAACACCTAGAGTGGGAGAGTGCTAAAGAGAGAAATGGCAAAAATGGATGAAATGGGTAAAGGATAGGAACTAATGGTGAAATTATCAGAGGGAGACATAAAATAAATGAATGCATATTTATATGTATATATGATGAGAAGTAATAATGGTAAGTACTCTAAGGAAAAACAAAGAAGTCTATGTAAATAATGACAAGGGGTAGAGTTGGAAGTCAGGGGATGGTGATATTTTAGATAGAATGGTCAAGAAAAGCTTCTTTATTTAGGAGATATTCGAAGACAGAACTGAATCCAGAGAAAGATCCTTTAGGGAATTTGAGAAACAGAAACAAAAGGAAAAAAAGAAAAAAATAATGAAATAAGGGAATACACAAAGGAAAGTAAAACGAGGACTCAGCTGGTATATTAGGCAGCCAAAGGGGTGCTGATGCAAAATACCAGAAATTGGTTGGTTTTTATCAAGGGTATGTATTTGGGGTAGAAGCCCACAGTTACCAGGCCTTAAAGCATAAGTTACTTCCCTCACCAAAGTCTTTTGCCACTTGTTGGAGCAAGATGGCTGCTGATGTCTACCAGGGTTCAGGTTTCCTGGGTTCCCCTCTTCCTGGGGCTTGCTTCTTTTCCAGCTCAGGGTTCCTCTCTTGGCAGAGCTTGCTTCTCTTTCCTCACAACTAAGCTCCTCTGACTGCTTACTTCCTGGGGCTTCAGCTCAAGATTCCAGTATCAAACTCCAACATCAAAATGTCCAACTTTGTCCTTTGCCATGTCTTTTATCTATGAGCCCCCACCCACCAAGGGGTGGGGACCCAACACCCTACTGATGTAGCCCAATCAAAGCCCTAATCATAGTTTAATCATGCCCAAGTACAGATCAGTTTACAAACATAATCCAATATCTATTTTTGGAATTCGTAACTATATCAAACTGCTACAGCTGGAAACGATGAACTTGTATTCTCACCACCCCATATGGTTGTAAAACCATGTTTATGCATTTATTAAAAGCTTTCCCAGGACTGAAGAGACACATTAACTTCATTTTGCTTCTCACAGCATTTATCAGACTTCTACTAGCAATGATGACAATTAAATCTGTATCTTAGTCTGAGGCAGTCACTTTCATACTGCATGCATTGATGATTTTTATGCAATTAGGGAAAAAGTCAAATAATTTATATTAGGCATGGCCACTAGAATATAAATTGGGATTCTATACCTAAAAATTTGTGCCTTCTCAAAGACAAACTCCAGTGCTTGTCACAGCCAGGGAGTAGAATTAAACCTTTTTTGTTTGGGAAATGACCCCTTAACAATTTAATATTGGGGAAAAACCCAAACCAAACTTGTATTCTTTTTTTTAAGATTTATTTTATTTATTTATTCTACCCACTCCCCTCATTTTTTGGGCTTGCTGTCTGCTCTCTGTGTCCATTCAATGTATGCTCTCTATGTCTGCTTGTCTTCTCTTTAGGAGGCACTGGGAGCTGAACCTGGGACCTCCCATGTGGGAGAGGGGTGCTCAATCGCTTGAGCCATCTCTGCTCCCTGCTTTGCTGTTTCTCATTGTGTTCCCTCTTCGTGGCTCCTTGTTGCATCACCTTGTTCCATCAGTCACCATGCCAGCTTGCTGTCTTACTTGTCTTCTCGAGGAGGCACCAGGAACCCAACCCAGGACCTCCCATGTGGTAGGCAGGAGTTCAGTCATTTAAGCCACATCATTCACTTTCCCAAACTTGTATTCAATAACATAAAATTGCAACCAGTTAAGCCTTCCTTGAAAATGTATGAATCCGTATGAAAAGTAAGAAAATCCTTAGTATGCCAAAATTAACACTTCGGAGGATAAATCAATTCAGTATTTAAATTTGTTAAAATGCCATAAATTAACATAAATTTTGATTTTCTAACCATAGTTAAATTGAAAATATTTTAGTATTTATTTTAGAAAAAATAAAAATTAATTTATAATCACTATCATTTAAAAAGAATGTTTGTTTGGAATTTTGGTGATTAATTTGAAGATGAATTTTAAAGGCATTTGTGTTAAAATGACCACTAGATGGTGCTCTTTTCACCATGAGGGAAAGCTGAAGAAGTTTGGTGGCTCATGCCTGACTCAGCTAATTTAAAGTTAATGAAACTAAATTAGAGCATCTGACTCAGAATTCCCTTGGATATAAAAAGCATGTATAATCTAAAAGCAGAATAGATATGATAATTAATTGATGGCAACTACTTTTATTAGCAGTGGAAAAATACCATGATTACTTTCAAGGAAGAGATTCTGGGAATTTATGTACATGTTCTTTGGGAAATAAGATTTTATAAAATACGAACATTGGAAAACGTTAGACATTATCAGGTTGTATTTAATAAGTTATTGTGTTTTTTTTAATTTTTAAATTTTTAAAATTTTTATTCCCCCTGTTGTCTGCTCTCTGTGTCCTTTCGCTGTGTGTTCTTTGTCTGTTGTATTCTCATTAGGTGGCTCCTGGAACCCATCCTGGAACCTTCCAGAGTAGGAGAGAGGTGATCATTCTCTTGCATCACCTCGGCTCCCTAGTTCATTGTGTCTCATATTGTGTCTTCTCTGTGTCTCTCTTTTTGTTACATCATCTTGCTTGCATCAGTTCTCCATGTCGGCAGCACCACTCCTAGGCGGGCTACACTCCTGCACTGGCGGAACCTGTGTGGGGCAGCTTTCCTTGCATGCAGCAGCACTTCATGTGGGCCAGCTCACCACATGGGCCAGGAGCCCTGGGTATCAAACCCTGGAGCTCCTATATGGTAGGCAGAAGCTCTTTCTGTTGAGCCATATCCACTTCCCAATAAGTTATTGTTATGTTGAATTAACATTTGAAATGAAAACACTACTGATATACATGAGGCTCAAAATTGCCAATAACCTCTTTTTTTTGTAATTAAAATCTATCCTCTACCTGTGACACAATATGTTAATTTTGTAAATGTAAATTAAAATACATAAGCTATCTCTATATGACCCAGACAACTTTATTTATTAAAATATTGAGCATATCACAACTTCTGCATCACACCTGCGTGTGTGTGTGCCCATAGACATATCAGCAAGGGATTTGTTGTTCCCTCATAGCCCAACAACACATGCTATGATGTCAGTAATGATATGTCTTTCAAGATTTATAGAACTACAGAAACTTAGAAACTTTTTTTATATAGTTTGTAAAATATCTATTTACAGATCAGCATATTTCTAGGCAAGTAGCTATTTAAAAATGTAGAGCCATAAACTGGGATTGAAGCAGTCAGAAAATAGGAAATCTGAAGTAGAGTATTTCACTTTTTATGGAACATTATGATTCTTACTGGGAATGATTTTATACTGTGATAATAAAAGCACTAAAGTTAAATTCTTCAAAAAACAACAAATAATATGTACATATATTGAGTTAATGTACGTATATTTTAATTATATGTACATTTAAGCATTTGGTAAGTAATTGTTGACTTGAACTAAATTTTCTAAATATAAACATACTACTGGTAAACACAACATTCAAATTTGCTCATGTATATTTTTGTTATTAAAATCTATTCCCTATTTGTGACTTTTTAAGTGACAGACATCAGACATCTCTTTTGTAGGTGAATCAGAAGACCTTGGAAATTTTCCCTAACAGCTAAATTCAGTTGATCTTGTTCATTTTTTTATCTGTCTTAACATCTGTGTAGCTTTGATATTGTTGATCTTCTTCTCCTGTCTTTCTTGGATTTCTGTGTTACCTCACTCCAGTTACACTAGCTCCTGTCCTAGACTTTCTCCCTCATACTTATTTGGTTCATCCCCAAAAAGTTTTTCTCCACAGTCCAGTCCTTGGCCTTCCATTTTCCTTTCTCTACATTTCTTTACTCCAAAGTCAGAGCCACACATTGAGTATCAATGATTGCTTTTGTGTGGAGAGCTTTCACGTGCCCATTTCTTGTTTTAGCCTCTCAATGGAACCCCATTCCTTACTTCCAGCTTTTGCAGATATTTTCTTCTGAATTTCTGATTATACTCTGCACTAGATGTTTCCCCCTAGATTTCAAATCTCATGGAACCCATCAAAACCTAATTCCCCATAAGCTTCTATATAAACAATGCCTTGTTTTCACATTCCAGTTATTTGAATGACACAATCTTGAAATTATTTTATTTACCTCATCCTCCATAGTAAATCCATTTCCAATACTCAGAAATGCCACCTTTATGACTTCATGGCAATTTATGCCTTTCTATGCATTTAGACTGTCATGGCCTTGTTGGACTTCATAATTACTTCCTGTTTAAATCTCAACTCTGGCCTCTTGGCTGCTCTAACTCTTGGGCTTTCCATGTCACTCCATTCTGGACAGTGTCTGCTATGTTTCCATTTATATCCATTAACAGATGAGTCTGGCAGGGTACACAAGGCAAAGTGACAGGGGCTGGATTTAGAACTGCACACTGAGGAGACCCAGGTTCTGGCAAAGGGCTTAACAGAAGTACAACCTACATGGGGGTCCAGAATCTTGGGTTCAGCCAATGGTTCACAACAGGCAGAAAGAACAGAAGCAGAAAATCCAGAGAGCGGGTATTCACAAGTCCAGATTGGCAGAGAGTTCACATCTGGGAGGTCTTTCCAGGATTCTTTCAAATCCTGTCTGTTTTAGTCAGCAAAAGGGGTGCTGATGCAAAATACCAGAAATTGGATGGTTTTTTGAAAGGTATTTATTTTGGGTAGGAGCGTACAGATACCAGGCCATAAAGCATAAGTTACTTCCCTCACCAAAGTCTATTTTCACGTGTTGGAGCAAGATGGCTGCCGACGTCTGCCAGGGTTCAGGCTCCCTGGGTTCCTCTGGGCTCAGCAACTCTGGTTTCTCCATAAGGCCAGCTATAGACTGTCAGGTGAATGGCTCTGTCTCTCTCCCCGGGGCTCCAGCCTAAGACTTGAGCATAAAACTCCAGCATCAAAACTCCAACATTAAAAGCCCTCAACTCTGTCCTTTGCCATGCTTTTTACCTGTGAGTCCCCCCACACCAAGGGGTAGGGACTCAATGCCCTAATGACATGGCACAATCAAAGCCCTAATCATAACTTAATCATGCCCAGGTACAGACCAGATTACAAACATAATCCAATATCTATTTTCAGAATTCATAACCACATCAAACTGCTACACTGTCTAAATCAAGGTTTGCTCCAGAATGGTGGGAGGTGGGTGGAGTAGGGGGAGGAGAGAGAGGGGTGGACTGAACAAACAAGAAGGGGTGTGGTATCAGTTGGTTCAGCCACCTAACCCCACTGTCCCTGTTAAGAACAGATGCCCAGCACTTC
Source organism: Dasypus novemcinctus (assembly GCF_030445035.2). Lineage (NCBI taxonomy): Eukaryota > Metazoa > Chordata > Mammalia > Cingulata > Dasypodidae > Dasypus > Dasypus novemcinctus. The sequence goes on along the minus strand of NC_080680.1, from coordinate 31,861,350 downwards.
CTAGGTATAGCCCATCTTCTGTAGCCTTCACCTTGAAGCACATCACACTTTGCTACCTGACCTCTTTTGATTATCCGAGCCTCTGGCCCTTGGACTCATTATCTATTTATAGTCTGGCAGTTGCTGTTAGTTCTGACACTTAATCCACTCCTCTGACCCTAGCCTCTGGCTTCCCTCCTTACAATTTGTATTCACTCCCTTTGATGACACTCTGAGCCAAACACAGCTCTCAGTGCAGACTCAAGTGCAGGTCCTGACTCCCTGCTCCTGAGGTTGAGGTATATAAAGAATTAAAAACATATAAAGTTAACTAGTGAAAAGGTTGAAAGGGAGCTCTAAAGTATCCAGGAGGTAGTTGGTACTGGAAGCAGATACTACCTCAAGGACTGAGTGAGCAAAGGGACAGGCTTGGAAACTGAGAAGAGGGTTTCTTGGGGCTGAAACTCAGACCCTGAAGGAGGGGGTGCTGCTGGACTTGTGCTGGTGTCTCGTAGTTCAGAGAAGCTCTGTGAAATCAAGAACCAAATTTCTGAGGAGAGAGCATGATGAGACTCATCCTGATATCTCTGAGACGGTTAGATGCTGATTCTGCGACTGTTGGGAAAAAAATGCAAAATAGATTCAGCTGTTGTAAAAGAACTCTTCCCCTTGAGCAGCTTACATTATATGTTTGTACATACACACACAATGTATATATACACACACATACATCATATATGTATATAAATATATATATTATATATGTATATATATATAATATATATATATGCTGGTTAGGTTCATATGTTAGCTTGGCAAGGTGATGGTTTCCAGATGTTTGTTCAAACAAACTCTGAACCAAATGATATGCTAAGGGCATTTCATGAATTTAAATCACCAATCAGGTGTTTGTATCTATGGCTGAATATATCTACAATCAGCCAAGGAGGTTGCCTTCAACAATGAAAAACATCTCATTCAATCATTTGAAGACTTTCAAAGGAGAAGTGGGGAAGTGGATTTGGCTCAACTGAGCACTACCACATGGGAGGTCCAGGGTTCAAACCCCGGGCCTCCTGACCCGTGTGATGAGCTGGTCCACGCACAGTGCTGATGTGCGCGAGGAATGCCCTACCACGCAGGGGTGTCCCCACATAGGGGAGCCCCACGCACAAGGAGTGCGCCCTATAAGGAGAGCCACCCTGCACAAAAAAAGTGCAGCCTGCTCAGGAATGGTGCCACACAAACAGAGAACTGATGCAGCAAGATGATGCAATAAAAAGATACACAGATTCCCAGTGCCACTGGCAAGAATGCAAGCAGACACAGAAGAACACACAGCGAATGGACACAGAGAGCAGACAATGGGGGGAGGGGGAGAAGGGGAGAGAAATTAAAAAATAGTAATAATAAATAAATCTAAAAAAAAGTTAGCTTGTTAAAAATAATCATAATAAAAAATAAAAGGAGAAGTGAAGACTTCAGCAGTCAGAAGAGAGAATTTCCATTTCTCCTTCAGCCAGCCAGCTTTTCCTAGGGGGAAGTCATCAAGGACCTTCATTGTAGTTCCTCGTTTGTAGCCACTCCTATAGAATTCGGACTTGTGCATCCTCACAGTCGTATGAAACTTATAAAAATCTCATAATATTTACAGATATATTCTGTTGCTTTTATTTCCTAGAGAAACCTGACTGATACAATATATAATGGGAGAGACAGATGGATAAAAATTAAGCATGGTGGCAAAATCTTTCAGAGAGTGATAAACGACATGCAGAAGACAACAGAGCAACGTGACTGCTGGCTACTTAAGACTGAGCAGTCAGGGAAGAGCTATTTGATCAGATGGTATGTATTTGGGCAGACAGCTGAGTGACAAGGAGTCAGTCATGTAAAAATGAGATTAGTAAACCTGATGGGCATTGGTATTTGGGATCCCTCTGGGAAGAGGATATTTAGAGCCAGAGGAAGGTGCTTGAAAATCACTAACAGTATATTCCTCATTCTCGTATCATTCCAGGGACCACAAAGTAATTAATATTTTTAACACATTTTAATAAGACACTGCATTCAATTTCTTCTCCTCCTTGAATCTTTTACTTTGCACCCTTTTTTCCTTTATTTTTTTAAATGATACTCAGGTTACAAAAGTGTTACAATAAAACAATAGGACATTCCAATATGCCCCTCCTACACTTTCCCACATTATCATTAGTGTGGTATATTTTAAAAGATTTATTTTTCCCCCTTCCCCTCCTCTTGCCCTGCTGTTTTTGCTGTCTGTGTTGACTTCTCTTCTCATTTTCTCTCCCCTAGGATTCACATGGATTTGATCCTGGAGACCCCTGATGTGGATAGAGATTCTCTGTCAATTACACCACTTCAGTTCCTGGTTTCTGCTGCGTCACGTTGACTCTCCCCTTGTCTCTCTTTTGATGCATCATCATTTTGCTGTGTGACTCACTTGTGTGGGCACTGGCTCACCAGCTGGGCACTTGCATAGGCACTGGCTTACCACGTGGGCATGCTTTCTCTTCTTTTTCACCAGAAGGCCCCAGATATCAAACCAGGTTCCTCCTATATGGTAGGCAGAAGCTCTATCACTTGAGCCACATCTGCTTCCCACTATTTTGTTTTAAGACCTTCTAATAGGTGTGTAGTGACATCTCATTGTGGTTTTAATTTGCATTTCCCTAATAACTAGTGATGTTGAAAACATTTCCATGTACTTATTTGCCATCTGTGTATCCTCTTTGGGAAATGTCTGTCCACGTCTTTTAGCAAAGACTTTGAGTGCTATATTGACATCTATTTCAGGTCTCTAACAATGCTGGGATCATGTTCACAAACTTCAGTTGGTTCTAATTCTAAGGAGAGAAATTAGTACACATGTATATTTAATTTTTCCAAAGAGTTATAAAACAGTATATAAAATAGTAGTTTTATGTTATGTCCCTCTTCACTAGATTAGAGAAATAAATTAAGTTCACATCTTTTTATATGTTCCAAGGGTACAATTTATTGTTAAATGTAAGATAACTATTTCCTTTTCTGAAAATCTCTAAACCTGATTTTCTTTAGACAAAGAGAATTTCAATTAGTAAGATATAGTGAGGATTTTATATTTGGTTCCTTGTAATCTTCTTCCCTTAAATAACTTTCTTACTGTAAATAATAAACAGATAAATGTAGCTGAGCGAGAGGGTTTCGTCCTCGCTCAGGCCCAAGAGTCGGGGGGGGGCTTGCTCCTGCCGAACCGCCGGCGGGGGGTGCTCCAAGAGGGAACACCGGTTCTCCAGGCGTGGGGGACGCGCGGTTGAGGAAAAACCACAGAGACCGCTTGAGCGCAAGAACAGGTCTGCTTTATTACGGAAGTACACTTAGCTATATAGGGTTGGGTAGAGGGAGGGGCGTGATGAAGGGAGGGTTGGCTAAGGGGCGGCTGTGGACAGGCTGAAGCTGATGGATAGACCTGAGGTAAGCAGTTACTGGGGAAGAGGGCAGATTGTGGGTTGGCAATATGGGCGGGACTGGCGGGAAGGACGGCGGGAGCTGGAAGGGGAGGAGGGGTGGAGAAAGGCGGCAACAATTGCTCCTTTTGTTTTTAAAAGGAAATAGAGGCAACAAGTTTTGGTGCGCACTGTGGGTGTGAATAACTCGGTGTGCGCAGCAACAAAAGACAAGGATTATGAGGAGGAGGAGGAAAAGGAGGTTATAAGGACGGGTACTGGAATAGGACGAGGGGTGGGGGGAGACCACGAGGACCGGCTGGCCGTGAGCGGACGACATAGCATCTGGCCAGGACGCACGTGCCCGCCATTAGGGTCGGCACACGCCGGCGCCTGGCGCGCGCCGAGCCTTGCCAGCGAAACGGGCCCGTGATGCCCCTGAATCCCTCGCCCGAGGGGGAGGAATAGTTGGGGAGAAGTGAGGGGAGGAAGACAAGAAGCTATAGGTGTGCGGTCTGGAGTAGGTGGCGCGGGCGGAAGGGGCGAGGTGGACGGCTGGGGGGGGACTCAGCGGTGGCGAGGCGTTGGTAGTGGACTTGTACAAAGGAGAGGACAGTAATAGTGCACTGGGTCATGGCATCCTCTGGCGGAGGATGGGCACATGTAGAAACCTATGGCAGCGGGGTTGTGTCCCCCCCACTCATAAGACGGAAGGTTCGTGCGTCCAGTGAGGTTGGCGACATCAGTTGTGAAAGAGGGGGCGGAGGCGGTTACGTTCGAGGCGAGGAGTCTTTTTTGTTGCCAGAGGGAGAGCGTCCAATTGAAGGGCTGGTGACTCGGGTTGGCGGCGGCTGGGAGAGCGAGGGAAGCCAGGACGAAGAGAACGGCTGCAAGGCTGTGTAGAGGCATCATCTGACGGTGCGGCATCTTGATGATGGCTGTTGCTGGATCCGGGTGAACGGGGCGACCTCTGGGCCGTATCCACTGTCAGTGTTATCTCTCACCGAAGGCATAGGGTGCTGATCATTCGGTGGAACTAGTGGGTCAGTGGCAGGCCGGATGCAGCGCCCAGGAATCCAGAGCGGCTGCGCCTCAGACTCTGGAAAGACACAAGCAAAGCCCCTCCCCTGTGCTAGGAGGGGAGCTGGATCTTGCCAACGATTTGTGGCAGGGTCTTTCCAATGGACAAGGGGAACTTGCAAGGGCTGCCACATGGGTCCCCAGTGCTTATGGGTGGGGGAGAGTCCATGGTCATCGAAGGTTAGGAGATTGTGATGAATGAGGCAGGCAGTCACGACGTCGGCGGGGGCCTTGTGGGGAGAAGAGGCCCTTTCTTTTTGAATAAGTAGCTTGAGCTGTTGGTGAGTGCGCTCGACGATTCCTTGCCCCTGTGGATTGTATGGAATGCCAAAATGATGCGTGATGTGATACATCTGCACGAAGCTGGCAAAGGCGGCACTGTGATATGCTGGTCCGTTGTCTGTCTTGAGATCCCATGGAATTCCCATGAACAAAATAGCTTGGCGAAGCGCCTGGACGCAGTGTTTAGCACTTTCCCCCGCAAGAGGGACTGCATAGCACAGATGTGAAAAGGTGTCAATTGCCACATGAAGATATTTGAGGCGGCCAAATGCACTGACATGAGTGACATCTAATTGCCACCTTGAGTTTGGGCGGAGGCCGCAGGGGTTAACACCCTGAGGCTGCAAAGGCCCAAGTGGCAACAATGGCGCGCAAGTCTGGCACGCGCGTACAAGGTGTTTGCAAGTTTCAATGGGAAGGTCTGGGAAGAGCTTCCGGATGGACCGCGCAGAGAAGTGGAATTGGGAATGCAGGAGCTTGGCTTGATTAACAAAGTCTCCAAGCCGCGGCCCGTCGGCAGGGTTTTCATGTAGGAGGACTGGGTTTACCTGGCGGCTTGACACAGAAGCATCAGCGAGGTCATTCCCTAGAGCCAGCGGTCCTGGTAGGCCAGAATGGCTTCTGATATGAGCAATGAACCAGGGCTGCTGCCTCGCCTCAAGCAGTCACTGTACGAAGGCGAGCGCCCGATCGATGTTTGAGTCACCTGGTAGGAAAGTGGCAAGCGGGAGGCTGCGACACACCTGAAGAGTGTATAGGCTGTCAGTAAAGATGTTGAGAGGCTGGTCTGGGTGGAGATTGAGGACTGCAGCGACAGCTAGAAGCTCGCCCACTTGAACAGAGAAGTCATTTGTGAACAGCAGTTGCTGTGGCTCAGGATTTCCAGGAGTGTATATAATGGCTGCAAATGCCATTTTTGAGGCATCTGTGAAGGCAGTGATGGCTGAGGGGATTGGGTTCCGCGCAGGCAATGGATGGAACAGGTTGGAAAACGCCAATTGAGACATTCCCTGCAGCAATCGGTGATGAGGATAGTGGTTGTCAAAGGAGCCGCGAAAGAGCTCTACCAGGCTCTGCATTTGGGCATTGTTCATGATGAGGGAGGTAACTTCCTTGGCATCTAAAGACCAGACAATGGTGTGTGGCGGGATGCCATACGTTTGTATGGAGAGAAGTACTAAGTCAGTGGCCAACGCGATCCAGGCCCTTGTAAAAGGGCAGATTTTCGGGAGTTTGCTCTTTGACGTATGCAGAAAAAGGAGAGGGCCATCTTGCCACAAGAGACCTGTGGGAGTGATTGGCGTTGGCAGAACTAAAGCCAAGATTGGAAGGGTGGGGGAGAACCGCTCCAGGCGACACTGTTGCAGGGCGGCGCTGACTTGTTGGACGGCTTCTCGAGCCTCTGGAGTGATGATGATGCTGCGAGTGGTCGCCGTTGGAGGGCTGTCCCTTGTCTGCAAAAGCTCGAAGAGAGGCTGCATTTGCGCTGTTGTGATGGGAAGCGCCGAGCGAAGCCAATTGATTTGCCCGCAGAGCTGTTGGAGCTCAGTTAATGTCATCTTCGGAGAGAGGTGGATTTTTGGGCTTGTGGGCTGGATAAACCGATGAAAATGAAAGCCTAGGAATTGAAAAGGAGGCTGGAGGTTTATTTTGTCTGACTGCACAGTAAGCCCGAGGCTGGAGAGGTTTGTTATTATCGCCGAGAGCAGATCATTGAGGAGCGCACTGGAGCTTGCTGCTAAAAGGAGGTCGTCCATGTAGTGGAGGATGTATGTGTGCTCCGGATTGAACTTGGAGTGCAGCGGCTCAACAGCATGGTTGACATACAGTTGGCACGTAGTCCGGCTGTTGCGCATGCCTTGGGGCAATACGCACCACTGAAATCGCTGAGCTGCGCCTTGGTTGTTGATGCGTGGAACCGTGAACGCGAATCGTGGACAGTCCCGGGGGTGAAGAGGAATAGAGAAAAAGCAGTCCTTGATGTCAATGGTTGCCGCATGAAAATGCTGGGGGACTGCGGTGGGATGCGGGCATCCTGGTTGAGGTGATCCCATTGGCTTAATATGTTTGTTGATCTCACGGAGGTCGTGGAGAAGACGGTATTTGCTGGTGTTCTTTTTGCTAATGACAAAGACTGGTGAATTGTAGGGACTAGTGGACGGCTCTATATGCCCTGCTTGTAGCTGCTCTTTGACGAGGGCAGAGAGAGCCTGCAATTTGTGAGCTGGCAAGGGCCACTGCTCGACCCAGATGGGCTCCTCTGTGTCCCATTCCAGAGGGATAGGGTCAGGTTTTGAGATGGGAGCAGTGGCCCCTAGAAGGGGGGGGGCAGCGCAGCTGAGAAGGCTTCTGTGGTGATTCGGGCCTTTAGCTGGCTGAGGACATCTCTCCCCCATAAGATGGTTTGGACAGACGAAAGGACGAGTGGGCGAATTTGGCCTTCGTGGCCTTCTCGGTCGCTCCAATGCAGAGGCTGGGATGTTTTCCAGGAGGTGGTGGCCCCAGTGGCGCCGATGACTTGAGGGCCAGTTTCCAGAGGCCAGTGATTGAACGCAGCGACTTCGAAGGGAACACAGGAGACTTCAGCGCCGGAATCCAGGAGCCCATCGAGCCATTGCCCATCGATTTTGAGCTCTAATGAGAGTCTCTGGCAACGCGTGATGGGCATTGTCCACATTATGGCTTGGGAATTCTTCTGAGGGCCTCTTGGGGGTGGGGCTGAGGCCTGCCCCGCTGGGAGTTTAAAGGCTGCTGGGAACCTTGGGTGGAACGGCAGTCGCGGGCTCAGTGATATCCTTTCCCACAACGCGGACACGGCGTAGAAGGGCCCCTTGGCCGTCGCATCGGCGGGTCTGAGCAAGGCGCTGGGCCTGGCTGGGAGCACTCGCGGACGAAGTGGCCGGGCTGGCCGCACCGAAAGCAGACGGAAGTGGGGCCGGATGAAACAGCCATGGCAGAGGCAAAGGCAGTAGTGAGTGTTCTGACTTGTGGGTCAACGTCACGGCAAGCAAGGACCCATTCGTGCAGAGCCTTGTCGCGTATGGGAAGGACTACGGCCCGGAACAGCGCAAGGCGCCCGTCAATGACTAACTCTTTGGCTAACGCAAATTGGGCATCCTCGCTGGAAATTTTCCGCTGACAAGCTTCCAGGACGCGGGCGACAAATGCTGGGAAGGTCTCATTGGAGTCCTGAAGCAGCTGCGTGAGCTTGGTGGGCTGCTTGGTGGAAACTAGAGAAAATGACCGCTGGACGAGGACCTTTACCCGGTGCCAAAACCCTGGGTCAATTTCGAGATAAGAACGAGGGTTTGCATAATTGTTGGTGCCCGTGTATGCTTCGGAGGGATCAAGGACGCCAGCCTGGGCATTCTCCACGATTTGCCGGTCAACAGCCGCTTGGTAATGGGCGCGCCATTCAATGAATTGACCCAGTGTTAAGATGGCACGGGCTAGTGCAATCCAGTCATATGGGAGAACGAGTTGGGTCCCCAACTCCTCAAGTAGTTGCTGCGCATAAGGGCTGCCAATCCTGTCTTCCTTTACAGCTTTGCGGAGGGTTCTGACCTCTTCCGCTGTAAAGGGTAGCCAAGTTTGGGGTCGCTGTGGCGTAGGCTGCGGATTCAGCAGATACAGCTGAGGGGTTGGAGAAGGTGTGGCACCGGGGACCGATGGAGCAGCCAAGGCAGGTGAAGGACTATTGCCGTACGGCGGCGGCAAGGGATAAGCGGAACACGGGTGAGAAAATGGCGGCTTAGCGACTTCCGGGTGACAACAAGATGGCGGCGGGACCCTTCTGGGTGCCGGCCAAGATGGCGGAGCAGCCACATCCGGCAGCAGACAAAATGGTGCGAGGGGCGTTTCCGGTTTAGCGGAAGATGGCGACCATGCAGTTTCCGGGCCCGAACCGGATGCTGACTGGGCAGGAAGAGGCGGGTAGAGGCGGGAGGAGGAGGATACTGGTGGAGAAGAAGCCGGATGCGCGCCATCTTGGGCAGAAGTGGGGGAAGAAGGCGGAAGTCCGCCATCTTGGGGAGTGGCAGGAGTGGTTTCTGTCTGCTGCGGGGAGCTCGGGCGGGGAGGTTCGCGCTCGAGAGCAGCAGCAAGTTGGTCAGACAGAGAGTCATTGTCGGCAGGTTCATCGGGATCACAGTCTAGAGGCCGTTTGGGAGAAACTTCATAAACGGCTTCGGTCGGAGCGCCAAGGAGACAGGCGCGAATGGCAACGAGAACGGGTGAGAGGCCTGCTGGGAAGGTGCGTTTCTCGTGCTCCATGGCGGAGGTGACTCGATCTATGAGTCGCGAGTATGTGTCCGGGCTCCAGAGTTGGCAGGTGGCGAGCCACGGATTAAAAGGGAGCAAGAGATCCCAGTACTTTTGGAGCTGCCGCAAGGAGACGCGGACTCCGTTGGCATCGAGCAGGGCAGCGAGGGCCCTGACCTGCAGCGCCTGACGCAATGACAAAGAGGCGCCCATGACGGGATAGGGACGGGACGACAGCGAGGGGTCCCTTGGGGCTCGTCCGGGCGAGGGGTCCCTACCTGGAGAGGAGGACGATCACAGCAGCAGCAGCAGCAGCAGAGAGGGGCCGGGGGAGGAGCTGCCACGTTGGGCGCCAGTTGTTGCTGAGCGTGAGGGTGTCGTCCTCGCTCAGGCCCAAGAGTCGGGGGGGCTTGCTCCTGCCGATCAGCCGGCGGGGGGTGCCCCGAGAGGGAGCACCGGTTCTCCAGGCGTGGGGGACGCGTGGTTGGGAAAAAACCACGGAGACCGCTTGAGCACAAGAACAGGTCTGCTTTATTACGGAAGTACACTTAGCTATATAGGGTTGGGTAGAGGGAGGGGCGTGATGAAGGGAGGGTTGGCTAAGGGGCGGCTGTGGACAGGCTGAAGCTGATGGATAGACCTGAGGTAAGCAGTTACTGGGGAAGAGGGCAGATTGTGGGTTGGCAATATGGGCGGGACTGGCGGGAAGGACGGCGGGAGCTGGAAGGGTAGGAGGGGTGGAGAAAGGCGGCAACAGATAAACTTTAAAAAACAGAGAAAATACACATTACCTAAAGTTTCACCATCTAGATGTAACCACTGTTAACATTTGGTAAGCATACTTATAGGTTTCTGTTTTAGTTTCCTTGTTGCTAAAGCAATACCATGTGATGGGTTGGCTCATGGTTTTGAGGCTAGGAAAAGTCCAAATCAAGGTGTCATCAAGGTGATGCTTTCTTCCCAAATACTGGGGTTCTGGGGCTGACTGCCGGTGATCCTTGGTCCTTGGCTCTTCTATAACATGGCAATGCACATGGTGTCCTCTCCCTTCCTTTCCATGTTCCTTTGACTTTTACCCTCTGAGTGTGCCTGCCTTTGTGACATTTTTTGTCTCTCTGTGACCTTCCCTATAAGGGCTTCAGTAATAGAATTAAGACCCATCCTGTGTGTGGTAGTTCGAGGCTGTATGTACAGCAGAAAATCACATTCTTACAGCTGGTCCATTCCTGTGGGTGTAAACCTGTTGTGGGTAGGACCTTCTGATTAGGTTATTTCAGTTGAGGTGTGGCCCAGGATGAGTCTTAATTCTTTTACTAGAGTTCTTTCTAAACAGGATGAATATGGAGAGAGAGATCAAGAGAAGCAGGGAGAAAGCCATGGAAACCAGAAGCTGAAAGTAATGAAACGTGGATGAGAAGGGAGAGACAAGTAGATGTTACCATATGACTTGTCATGTGACAGAGGAGTCCAAGATTGCCAGCAGCTGGTCTTGGGGAGAGAGCATCACCTGATGATGACTTGATTGCATATTTTTATGGCCTCAGAACTGTAAGCTTGTAAGCTAATAAATCCTCATTGTAAAAGCCAACCCATTTCTGGTATATTGCATTTTGACCGCCTACACTGGGCCATACCCTATCTGAAGTAACCTCATCTTCCATTAGTATAGATCTTCATTATTATTTTTAATGTCTGTATAGTAACCCATGTGTGTTTGTGTGTGTGTGTGCATGTGTATAATTTACTTAACCAGTTTCCCTTTCAATGGATTTTTAGGTTATTTACTTTTTTTTTTTTTTGCTATTACAATGCTTTGAAGAGTGTTCTTGTACAAGTGCCTTTTTGAGTTTTTATTTTATTTTCTTAAGGTAAATCTTTAGAAGTGGGATTGCTAAGTCAGAAGTCATGAATGTGTGTGCCTTTTAGAAAGATATGTATTTTAAGTTTAGAGCAGTGCTGTAGTGCTGTGAAGAAACATTACTAACAATTTTCATAAGATAAGGTAACACCTAGTTTCATGTATTGGAAGGAAAGCAGGATTGTTTTCCTAGGGCTATAGTGCCAAAGTGAAGAATGGTTTTACCAGAAGACCATTTGGAAAGATCTGGGTTTTTCCACAAGAAAAGGCCACTGTTTAAAAGAATGAATGTGGAGTCTCATATCTGGTTCCATTATCTCTGCTTTAACTTTTTGATAATTGACTCAATAAAATCATAATATTCATTCAACTGTCATTCCACAAATATTAATTGAGGAGCTTTCTAGGGCCCTGAATAAAAATGGTGAAACAACAAAACAAAACAAAATAAAAAACAACCCCAGTGTCTCTGCCCCTCTGGAGATTACATCTCAGTAGGAGAAACAGCAATAAATAAGACAAAAATGAGTAACAGTTTGGGGGGTTAGCATCATAAAGAAAAATAAAAACTCAGTGGTCAAAGAAGACTTTCATGATTAGTTAACACTCAAGCCTAGATCCGCAGGAAATAAAGATGCATGTCAATCAAGTCAAGGTGGGAGAGACCTTATATATCTGGTACTCTTGTTATTTTCCTGGTCCACTTTCAACTATGATCCGGGTCAAGGATGGTGTTTCAAGTGCCTTTACATTTTCTGTAGCAGTGCCACATCTGTGTAGAGTTAACTGGTATCTGGGGTAAGTGTACGAATATTGGCTGTCCTTCTCCAGATCATGAAGGCAGCAGGGGATCTTTCAAGGTTCTCAGTCTTTTTTTAATCTCCCTTCCAACAGATTTTCTTCTTTTTTTCAAGGATTGGAACACATAAACCAAAATTACATTTTGCTGTTTATGATTTTGAACCATTAACTAAGAAGGAGTGCAGGCCTCTGTGAGGCAGGGCCAGTTAGAATTGTCCTGTAAAACAGACATCTTCTAGACTGGTTCCTCCAGGGTATCTTTAAACGTGGTCTGTTTTAATGCTTTTGTTATTTGGCCTTCTAGCCTGCGACCACAATGCTAATTTTGCATGGGCAGTGATGAACGGACAAGCAAAACACCAATGACATTCACTTGTGGGCAGAGAGTTGGGATTAGGAGGGAAAACTTATTTAAGGTTACTACTAGCATGCCAAAAATTCAAATATGAAAATCTTATGGCCTGTAAACTAAATATGAGAAGCAAATGCTACTTGCAAAGTTAGAGATTTATTGTAAAATTGGATGATATTGCAGTCTAAAAGTTACTCAGGAAGATGGGTGTCGAGGTCTTCGTACTGCCAGGAAACTCTGTAGCCACCGACGGGACCAGAAGTGGCATGATAAACAGTACAAGAAAGCTCAACTGGGCACAGCCCTGAAGGCCAACCCTTTTGGAGGTGCTTTCCATGCAAAGGGAATTGTGTTGGGAAAAGTAGGGATTGAAGCCAAACAGCCAAATTCTGCCATCAGGAAGTGTGTCAGGGTCCAGCTGATCAAGAATGGGAAGAAAATCACAGCCTTCGTACCCAATGATGGTTGCTTGAATTTTATTGAGGAAAATGATGAAGTTCTGGTTGCTGGATTTGGTTGCAAAGGTCATGCTGTTGGTGGCATTCCTGGAGTCTGCTTTAAGGTTGTCAAAGTAGCCAATGTCTCTCTTTTGGCTTTATATAAAGGCAAGAAGGAAAGACCAAGATCATAAATTTTGATGATACAGCAGTAGTAATAAATTTTCATATGCCAAAAAAAAAAAAAAGAAAAAAATAAAGTCATTCAGAAGCTTATTTTTTCCCCCTTCAATTGATCATCAATTGAGTACAGCATTTTAATTATGATCTGGAGAGAGAACATGTTACATTGACATACCCCCAAATTTGAAACTTGAACTTTTTTTTTTGGTAGACGCTGGGCTTATTTCTTAAGGTGCAACAGAAACTTAGTTTAATGGGTGTATCTATTCTTTAACATGATGGCATTCATGTAGTTTTGCTTACAAGCTTCCTCAGAGTGATTACACACAAGGACTGAGTGCAAAATTGTATCTTTTAGTAATCACATGTTGTGTTCATAACACCACCAAACACTAGATAATTACAATAAATATCTTTTTTGTTCTAACACTTCCTAAAACAGAAGTTTTTTCATTGCTCTCCAACAATTAAATTCTTCTTCTAATTTTTCAGTCTGTCCCTCCTTGCCCTGACAATACTACAGGAATTTCCTGGATTGTAAAATTAGTATGATGTGTCTGCAAGGGACTTAAGATGTGTTTTTGAAGTGAATTCTGGGAATTCTCGTAACTTAAAATATTGTACTAGATAAAACAGTGGAATTTCATAACTGTTAGTATATATATACCTTATTGATATTAGAGTGGTAAGTGGTAAACTATCTCATAATATAGAACTTATCCTTTTTCTGGACATTTTAGCCTCTATTAGTTTCTCTCTACACATATCCTAAAGTAGGTTTCTAACATCGTCAGCCACAAGCAAAAGGACAGGGTGGAGCCCTTTCAGAAGAATTGCCAGGTTCTGATGTGGGCTATGGGTGGGAGGCTCTTCATCTCTTTGTAGATAACCTAAGCTGTCTGTGACTTGTGGGCGTGGGACAGTAAGAGGCTGCAGTCCTGCCCTTGGTGACCATGGCAATGAATCCAGTCCCAGGAAACAGTTTAGCAATGCAAACTCTATAAACTTCAAATATTCAGGGAAAATGCAAACCAAATGTGCTAAAAGCTTATCTAAAATGTATAAGGTCCATGCTAAAAGCTTACCTAAGATGCAGAGGATATACGCTAATTCAAACCTATTGAGCACTGAAACAAAGAATAATTTAACCCTTCTTCTCTGTAAAAATGGAACTCAAAATTCTTGTTCAGGGCTCGGGTTTGAAACAGAAAGCTCCTGAGTCCAGCCGTCTGTCAGTCAATAAATCATTTTTCCTTCTCAAAATCATTCCTGAGTACTGGCCTTTTTATACGCAAATAATTTAACCTCTCTCAACTTCTACGGAGTTCCAGCTCCCCTTTCTGCAGAGCAATAGCTGTGTGACATTGGGCAAATTCCTAACACCTCAGCTTCCTTCCCAGGGGGTTAAATGGGTGACTACTAGAGGCCCTTCAAATATAAAATTATTTAATAATGACTTATAAACTCACGTAAAAGAAGATTTTACTTGGTTTTTACCAGGCATTCTACTTTTGGGTAAACCTTAAATCTTTAATTTTTAGGAAACCTGCGTGATCAGGCATAAAAAGGTATTAAAATGCTGCTGACATTAGCCGAAACTCATCAGAGACATTCATTTGCCATGTTCAAAGGACATTCCTACGTCTTAAATTAAGTGATGACTTGTACTTCTCTAAACCTCACACCTAGCGTCTCTGCGACTGGCCTTTGGGCCTATTGCTACATAAAACCAAACAGGTGTGGACGAAAGAGCTCTGATTTTCCTTTATTTCAGGTAAGTCTGTGAAGGTTCAGGGATGAGAATGTAGTCCTGTCAGTACTCCTTCGAGGAAATCAGAGGGGAAACATGCCACTCTATGGGATAAAAGGCTGTTCTTCGTAAATGACTTGACCAAAAAAAAGGTCGTGCCCATCTCAGACACAGGGAAGGGGGGTGGAACTTTACTCCCCAGTTCACTCTTTCTCCCTACGATTTGCAGCTGGGAAAGCTAAGTCGACCGCAGATCCGACAGTCCGTGCCTGCCCTGCGCTCGGAGGTCGGGGCGGCAGTTCCTGGCGCCCATACACCCCCACTGGCCGGGGCCAGGAAGCTGGCGCCGCCCGGGGCGCCGCCTCCTAACCTGTAACAATGGGTGCGGGGGTGCTTCCTGCGACACCACAGCCCGAAGCCTCCCGCCTAACGCGAAGGTCCCTGCGCAGATCCGGTCCGCGCTCCGGCGCCAGACCCACGCCCGCACGCAGGGGAGGAGCGCCCCCGCGGGGCCGTAACCGCCGCACCCCCCACCCGCCGCCAGTCAGGACTTCGGTCAGCAGGAGTAGGGGGCGGGGCGGCATCGGGAAAACCTCGCAGCTCCGGGCACGCGCCCCGTTGCCAGGCGATTGGGGAGGAGGCAGGGCCGATGGGAAGAAGGAGTGCCCGGCCGCGCCAAAGGGAGCACGCGCCGGCGTTGGGGCCGCGCAGCCTCCCTCGTCCCTTTCGGGCCGGCGCGCCCAGGTTGGCTCTGGCTGCTCCACGCCCCGCCTCCGCGCTCGAGCCCGACCTGCGCACGCGTCGTGCGCGCGGCCGGCTCCTCCCCTCGCAGGGCTCGGGGCAGGGTTACGCGTCTAGCCGGAGTGAGTGCCTCAGTCCCCGCCGCCCGGGAGCCGGTGACCGGGCGATCTCGCGGGAGTGGCGCGCGGGGAGGCGCAGGAAGAAAGTGCAGGGGACGGTCGCCGTGCCCGACGCGGCTGAAGAAAATGGTGTTCGAGTCGGTGGTCGTGGACGTGTTGAACCGGTTCCTGGGGGACTACGTGGTGGACCTGGACAAGTCCCAGCTCACTCTGGGCATCTGGGGAGGTAAAGAGACCGCCGCCGCCCCTCAGTCTCGCCTTCCTCTCGGGCCCCTGGCGGCCCCGGCCCAGCTTCCTGGGGCCCCAACCCCCGCTCGCCACCTGCCGCCGCTTTTCTCGGGGGCTTCCGGGGCTCTGTTTTTTCTTTCCCGGGTGGGTGCGGGATGAGAAGGTCACGCTTTAACGAATGGAGAGGCCGAAGGGTCCTGCTTTGGGCTCCGTGGGTCTGGAGTGCAAATGCTGCCGACGCGCACTTACTTCCCCGGTCCCGAGCGGTCGGGTCTCAGCCGCTGGGCGAGGGGAAGCGACGAGAAGCCCCCCAGGTTTGGTTTCTTTCCCGTCGTTTTCCCCTTTGGGTTATGGCGAAGTTCCCAGAGAGCCCACGGAGTGTCGCACGCTGCCCCGCACGTGAAGGGCGGGCGCTGTGACAGGAGACGTCCTCCTCTTTCCTTCCCTCGCCGGGTTCTGGCTAAACCGAGGGTGGTTTCTCAGCTCCCCCTTCAGGCCGCACCGTCAGGACCCTGGGTTGCTCCCCCGGGTTCGGCTGCTAACAGACAGCGAAACTCGAGTGCACAGTTAACTCAAACGGTTGTGACTCGTTTGTAAGACTTTTTGTGGGTCAGAGTGAATTATTGAGTTAAAAAAAAAATTAGGTAGGCTTGTGCAACATCTGAGAGGAACAAAAGATGGAGGGATAAAGATACACTGACATGTGGGCTGACCGGAGTTACTTTGTGTCTGTTTACAGTGGTGATCAGGTTTATTTGAACCTTATTTTAAATGCTTCCATCCATCTTTGCATTATACCTTGTAAATACTTAATAGAAATTAGACTGCTTTTTATGAAGCAAATTTCGCATGCCAAATTTAGGATTAATTTTTTGCATGAAGAGTGTGTATATATATACACACATATGAAGTGTTTTTTTGAATATGCATATACTTTCAGCCTTCTAAAATACTTATCTTGATTTTTCTGGTTTATGAAATAGTGTATATAGGTAATTTAGTTTAATTAAGAAAACGTACTCTTACTACTGTTGGTATCTAGTACTATGAGGGTGGACTACAAGAACTAGAGACATAAATACTAGCTCAGCTTCTCAGACTATTACCGAAAACCTTCAGATTGTTTAATCTGTACTCTTCTCAGTTGCAGTTTAAAAATAATAGGACTTACCTCCACCCCCCTCAGAAGGAAGCCTTGAGAATTTGCTTGTACATCACATGGAAGCTCCAAAGAATGTGATTATCAACGGATTTAAAAAAATTGCATACAGTAAAATTAACTCATAGTGTTCACTTTTATGTGCTGACAAATGCGAAGAGATTTTTCCATTATTACAATCATGACACAGTAAAGTTCCCTCTCCCTCAAAATTTACTCTGCTTTCCCTTTGCAGTGTCCTACACACACATCCTACCCCCAAGTCCTAGTGACCTCTGATGTGTTATCCAACCCTTTGGGTGTGTCTTCTTTCACTTTCACAAAATGCATTGAAAATCATTCATGTGTTGTGTGAATTGGTATTTCATTCCTGTATTTTTGAGTAGTATTTCATTGAATGGCTGTATTGTAACTATCCATTCAGTAGTTGAAAGAATATTCTAGCGTTTTGTGGTGGTAAATAAAGCTATTATGTAAACATTTGTATATAGGTTTTTGTTTGATGTAAACATTTGTATACAGGTTTTTGTTTGAAAAGAAATTTTCATTTTGTGTAAATACCTTAGAGTCAGATGCTAGGGCATATGGTAAATGAATGTTTATAGGAAACTGCCAAACTGCTCTTCAAAGTGACTGTACCATTTTGCAACCCCACC
The DNA here is from genome assembly GCF_030445035.2 of Dasypus novemcinctus. Classification (NCBI taxonomy): domain Eukaryota; kingdom Metazoa; phylum Chordata; class Mammalia; order Cingulata; family Dasypodidae; genus Dasypus; species Dasypus novemcinctus. The sequence goes on along the minus strand of NC_080680.1, from coordinate 31,844,016 downwards.
AGCATTGTTTGGTCCAGTTGCTCTGCATCCTTGTCAACAGTTGCTTTTGTCATTAAAAACAATTTTTTTTTGTCATTCTAACAGGTATGTAGTAGTAAAGTGTGGTTTTAGTTCATATTTCCTTAATTATTAATAATATTAGCCATCTTTTCATGTAATTATTTGCCGTGCATATTTCTTCTTTGAAGTATTCAAATCTTTTGCCCCTTTTAAATTGGTTTGTTTTCTTTTTTGTTTCTTTTTTTTTTGAGATATAATTCATATTCCGTAAAATCCACCCTTTTAAGGTGTACAGTTCAGTGGTTTTTAGTATATTTATGACATTGTGCAACCATCACCATTATCTAATTCCAGAACATTTTTAATACCCCCAAAATAAACCTCATACCCGTTACCAGTAACTCCCCATTTGCCCTTGCCTTCAGCAGCTGGCAACCACTAACCTTTCTGTCTCTATGGATTTACCTTTTCTGGAGATTTCATTCAAATGGGAATTGTGCAATATATGGCCATTTGTGTTTGACTTCTTTCACTTGGCATAATGTTTTCAAGGTTCATCCATGTATCTGTGTACATCCATGTATATATGAGTACGTCATTCCTTTTCATGGCTAAATAATATTCCGTTGTATGACTGCACTACATTTTATTTATTCTTATTTTTTTTAGGAAATTGTTTTTCTTTAAAATTTATTTTTATTTCTCTCCCCTTCCCCCCCACCCCAATTGTCTGTTCTCTGTGTCTATCTCCTGTGTGTTCTTCTTTGTCCGCTTCTGTTTTTGTCAGCAGTACAGGAATCTGTGTTTCATCTTGTTGTGTCATCTTGTTGTGTCAGCTCTTCATGTGTGTGGTGCCATTTCTGGGCAGGCTGAACTTTCTTTCGCGTTGGGCGGCTCTCCTTACAGGGTGCACTCCTTGTGAATGGGACTGGCACAGCATTCTTTGCCCGCATCAGCGCTGCGCATGGGCCAGCTGCACACGGGTCAAGGAGGCCTGGGGTTTGAACCGTGGACCTCCCATGTGGTAGACGGACGCCCTAACCACTAGGCCAAGTTCACTTCCCTGTTTATACATTCATCAGTTCGTACATTCATCAGCTGTTGAGCTGTTTCTAAACTGGTTTCTTATTGTTGAGTGCTGAGAGTTCTTTTAAGTATTATTGGTAAAAGTCTTTCGTTAGATAAGTAACTTAAAAGTAGATTCTCCTACTTAGTCTGTCTTTCACAAAGCAAATGCTTTTAATTTTGATAGAAGTTCAGTTTGTCACAGTTTTCTTTTATGGATTATATTTTCGGGTTCTTATCTAAGAAGTTTTTGCCTAAACCCAAGTCAGGAAGATTTTTTTCTATGTTTTCTTTTAGAAATGTTGCAGTTTTATGTTTAGGTCTCTGGTCCATTTTTTGTGTATGGTATAGGTTGAAGGCTGAGGTTCGTTTATTTTTTCATTTTTATTTTTTTTACATATGCACATCCAGTTGTTCCAGCATTGCTTGCTAAAAAGACTATTTTTTCTCCATTGACTTACTTTTACACTTTAATCAAAACAAAACAAAAAGTAGACTTTGTGTGGGTTAATTTTTGGATTGTATTCTGTTCCAACAATCTGTATCTATCCTTTAACCAGAATCACACTGTCTTGATAACTGTAACTTTATAGTGCATCTTGAAAGCAGGTAATGTGAGTCCTCCAGTGTTGGTCTTTATCAAATGATTTAAAAAATCCATGTCGAGTGTTTTATGTATAGAAATTGATTAAATTTTGATAAATGAAGCTTTAAATAGAGTACTTTTTAAAAACATCCTTTGAGAATTTCAAAAGTAGTAACTCAATAAATTTAGAGGATTTAAAAAAAACATTTTTTTTGGAAAATTTTAATAATAGAAACTAGATGCTGCATAGGAAAAATTTTAAGAGGGTGGACTTAGTATTTTATGGTTTAATATCAGAATGACCTACTAGTTGCAAATGTGTGCTTTTGCTAGGTTTCTCTATTATAATTAAGTTAATTTCACCATTGGTATGTTAATAATACTCAGCAGGTACTTTGATCTCAAACTTAATAATAATGGGTAGTGCTCTAAGCATTTGTTTCTGAGATGTTTTGTTTTTGAAATCAGAATCCCTTTTCCCTTAGAAGCATTGTTATTTATGAATGAAGAGTTATAATGTAGCAGAAGAGTTATGATGTAGGAAAATAGTACTGTTCTACTGAGTTCTATATAGTAGACTGGAATCATCAATCCTGTAGAAGGAGACAACGAAATTGAGTTTCATTCCAGTACTGACTCTAGGGAAATTTTGGTGTTATGTATACTTTTTATACATTTCTATTTACAGTTCTCCACCCCTCCCCTGTATTCATCCAGTTAAGAAGGTCCATCATAGACTCATCCCCCAACTTTTCTAAGTTATCTACCACTTTGTGTATTTCCTTCAAGGGCTAGGCTGCATCAGAGTCAGCTGTGGATGCTTGTTATGAATACAGATTTTTGAACTACTCCCCAGAGATTATAATAATTCATTTATCTGTAATAGGATGACAAAGTTTTTTTTTTTCCCCCTCAATAAATGACACTGGAGATTGTGATGCACAATCAGATGCAATTTAAGAGGAATTTCAGCATGAACGTATTAGAGATACAGAGGAAGAAGCAATAGAAAGAATGGTTTGTGTGATAGGATTATCATTTGTAAGACGGGGAGTACCTGTGCGTTATAGCTCCTTATCAACTTAGTCTTCTACCTTCTTGCTCTTTTGTTTTCTCCAAAATTACAAAACCTGACAGCTTTTGCAATTTTTTTTATGTCTGACATCTTTATATAACACTAAGATGCTCAGATTTCTGTTGTTCTGTTTCATGATTTTAAATTGAGGTCAGTTTTACATAACATGCAGTTAACCATTTTAAAATGAAAAATTTATTCAGATTTAATGTGTTCACAATGTTATATAGTCACCAGTCTCTCTAGATTCAAAATATTTTCATCACCCAATAAAAACGCCTTGTGCCACTCTCTAGTCACCCTTTCTACTATCCTCTAGTAACCTCTAATCTACTTTCTTTCTATATGAATTTGCCTATTGTGGATCTGTCATATAAAAGGAATCAGTATGTGAACTTTTGTGTCTGACTTCTTTAAATTAGTATGTTTTTGAGGTTCATCTTAAGTTTTAGTGTGTATCAGTGTATTCCTTTTTATTGAATGATGTTTCATTTATTTTTGTGCCACAGTTTATGCATTCATCTGTTGATGGAATTTGGATTGTTTCTAACTTCTGCATATTTTGACTACTGCTGTAAACATTCTTGTACCAGGTTGTGTGTGGACATATCTTTTCATTTTTCTTGGATATATATACCTAGGAGTGAATTTGCTGGGTTGGGCAGTTTAAGTTTTTGAGAAAATACCAAATCTTTTCTACAGGGGCTGTACCATTTACATTCCATGAGCAATATACCAGGGTTTCTATTTTTTCATATCCTCCCCAAACCTATTTTGCATTGAAAAAAAAAATTAAAATGGTTCTAGTGAGTATGAAGTAACAACACTTTTTTTTTTTTGAGGTACCAGGACTAGGTATTGAACCTGGGACCTTGTATGGTGGGAAACCAGTGTTCAATCACATTGACTTTCCTGAGTTGGGTTTTTCATTTGTTTGTTTCTTGCTTTTTCTTGGTTTTTTTTTTTTTTTTTTTTTTTGGAGGCACCAGGGATTGAACTCGGGACGTCCCATGTGGGAACCAGTTGAGTTGAGGCACTCAACTGCTTGAACCACATCCACTCCCACATTGTGGTTTTAATTTGCATTTCCTAAATGATCAGTGATGTTGAGCATCAAGTGATTTGCTTATGTATCTTCTTTGGAGAAAGGTATATTCAAGTCCTTTGTCCATTTTTTTTTAAACACATCAATTTTATTGATGCATATTAATAAAGCATACAGTTCTTCCAAAGTGTACAGTCAGTGGTATTTGGTGTAATCACATAGTTGTTCACTCATCACTTCAGTCGTTATTAGAGCATTTTCATTGTTTCAATAATAATAAAAATAATAGACAAAAAACAGACCAAAAAGGAAATTCTTCACCTCTCAATCTCTCTGTTTCCCCTGCTGTACATAACTGGTATTTCTGGTTATTGTGCATTTATTTATTTATTTATTTATTATGGAGTTTTATTGCGATATATTCACAAACCTGATGATCTACCTAAAGTGAATCGTCAATGACTTTTAGTATAATCACAATGTTGTATGTTCATCAGAACAAATTTTAGAATTATTAAATTACTTCAAAAAAAGTGAAACTCCAGACTCCTTAGCAAGCCTTTCCTAGCCCTACATAATCACTAATCAAATTTCATCTTTATAAGTTGATTTATACATACATTTTATATAAATGGAATCATACAATGTGTTACACAATATAGTTTATAGTAACAGTCATATGGTATTTGTCCTTTTGTGTCTGGCTTGCTTCATTCAACATAATGTCCTCCAGGTTCATCCGTGTTGTCATATGCTCTAAGACTTCATTTCTTCTTACCACTGCATAATATTCCATTGTGTGCATATACCACGTTTATCCATTTATCAGTTGATGGACACTTGGGTTTTTTCCATCTTTTAGCAATTGTGAATAATAGTGCTGTGAACATAGGCATGCAGGTTTCTATTTGTGTCACTGCTCTCAGCTCTGCTTTGCCCATTTTTAGATTGTTACTTGTATTTTTGTTGAATTGTAAGAGTTCTTAGTATATTCTGGATAGTAAATTCTTATTAGATATATGATTTGCAAATATTTTCTTGCATTCTGTATGTTTTATTTTTCTCAGTCTTGATAATGTCCTTTACACAAAAGTCTTACATTTTATGAAGTCCATTTTGCTATTTTTTTTTCTTTCTTTTTTTTTTGCTTGTGATTTGGTGTCAAAACTAGGAATCCACTGCCAAAACTCAGGTTATGAAGATTTACCCCTCTGTTTTTCTCTAAGAGTTTTATAGTTTTTAACTCTCATATTTAGGTTGTTAATCCATTTGGAGTTTTGTGTTATGGAGTGAGATGTGGGTTCAACTTCATATATTTCCATTTGGCTAACAAGTTGTCCCAGCACCATTTGTTGAACAGGCAGTTTTTTCCCACTGAATGATCTTGTCACCCTTGTCAAAAATCAATTATAGATTTATGGATTTATTTCTGGACTCTTAAGTCTGTTTTATTGGTCTGAATGTCTATACCTATGTTAGTACTACACTGTTTTGATTACTTTAGCTTTGTAGTAAGTTTTGAAATTGGGAAGTGTGAGTTCTATTTTTTAAATTTTTTATTTCTTTCAATATTGTTTTGGCTAATTGGGGCCCCTTAGAGTTCACAGTGAATTAGAGAATAGGCTTTTTCATTTCTGCAAAAAGGCAATTGGAATTTTGGTAGGGATTGTCTTGAATCAGCAAATCGCTTTGGTAGTGTTGCTATGTTAATAGTTAAGTCTTTCAATCCATGAACATGGGCTGTCTTTTCATATACTTAGCTTTCCTTTAATTTCTTTAATTTCCTTTAAGCAATTTTTTTTTTTTAAAGATATGGATAGCTGGGATTGAACCTGGGACCTTGTATGTGGGAAGCCAGTGCTAAACCACTGAGCCACATAGGCTTCCCTGAGTTGGTTTTTTTTTTTTTTTTTTTGCGTGTTTTTTTTTTTTTTTTTTTTTTCCCAGGAGGTACTGGGAACTGAACCTGGGGACCTCCTGTGGAAGGCAGGTGCTCAGGCACTTGAGCCACATCCACTCCATCAGCAATGTTTTATAGTTTTTAGTGTACAAGTCTTTCACCTCCTCAGTTAAGTTTATTCATAGGTATTTTATTCTTTTGGATGCTTTTGTAAACAGAATGTACTCTTAAAATTTTTCAGATTGTTAATTGTTAGTGTGTAGAAACACAGCTGATTTTTGTATTGGTATTATACCCTGCAACTTTGTTCAATCTTTTTATTATCTATAGTCTAGTTGATTTGGGGGGATTCTATGGAATTTTCTCTCTATAGAATCATGTCATTTGCAAATAGAAATAGTTTTACTTCTTTCTTCTTAATCTGCATGCCTTTCACATTTCTTAATCTTGCCTGATAACTCTGGCTGAAACTTCCAGTACAGTGTTGAATAGCAACAGTGAAAGTGGCCATCTTTTTCTTATTTTTGATGTTAGGGGAAAAGCTTTCTGTCTTTAACCACCAAGGATGATGTTAGCTGTGGGGTTTTCATAAATGCTCCCTATCATGTTGAGAAAGTTTTCTCCTATTATTAAAGTGTTTTTAGCATGAAAAGCATGAATTTTATTAAATGTCTTTTTGCATTGGAGATGATCATATGGTTTTTCCCTTTTCTTCTATTAATACGGTGTGTTGCATTGATTGGTTTTCTTATGTTGAACCACCCTTGAATTCCTAGCATAAATATCCTGTGGTTATTGTGTATCATCCTTTTAATGTACTGTTGGATTCTACCTGGTAGTAGTTTGTTGAGGATGTTCATGTCAGTATTCATGAGGGATATTAATTTATAATATATTTTTTGTGGTATCTGTGTCTGGCATTGCTATCAATTAATGCTGGTCTCATAGTATTGATGGGAAATGTTCCTGCCTCTTCTATTTTATGGAAGAGTTTGAGAAGAATTGGTGTTTAAATATTTTGTAGACTTTACCAGTGAAGCCATCTGCTCCTGTACTTTTCTTTGTTGGCAGGTTTTTGATTACTACTTCTCTCTCTTTATTTGTCATAGGCCTGTTAAAGTCTATTTCTTCTTGGGTTTGTTTTGGTAATTTATGTTAAGGAATTTGTCCATTTCATCTAGATTAATTTTTTTGGTATACAATTGTTCATACTAATCTCTTATAACCCTTTTAATTTCTGTGATGGCAGTAGTAGTGTCCTTTCATGTACCTACTCACAATACAGTGCTGCTATAATTAGAATGAATTGGGACACATATGAGGGAAAGCGAGTCTGAATGAAAATCAAAGTGACAGTAGAGACTGGCTTCTTTCCACCCAGGTGGGGTTGCTGCCCTAGCCTAGGCTCCAGGTCTGCCTCCAGTAGGGAGGAAAATGGGAGGATCTGCTCTCAGGCGCATCTCTCTTCCCGGGGCCTCTGCCATGTCTAGTAAGCTGTCTCTCTTTCTCTGTTTGATCTGTGTTTCCCTAATAGCTAGTAATGGTCAGCATCTTTTCATGTGCTTTTCTGACCATTTGTATTTCTTCATTGGAAAAATGTCTGTTCAAGTCTTTTGCCCATTTTTGAATTGCATTTTATGTCTTTTTGTCACTCAGTTGTGTGATCTCTTAATATAACAGGGAAATCAAATTCTTATTGGGTATGTGGTTTCAAAATACTTTCTCCCATTAAGTAAGCTGCCTTTTCACTCTTGACAAAGTCCTTTGAAACACAAAGGTGTTTAAGTTTGAGGACGTCACATTTATCCATTTTTTCTTTTGTTGCTTGTGCTTTAGGTGTAAGGTTTAAGCGCCCACCACCTACGATCAGGTCTTGGAGATGTTTCCCTATGTTTTCTTCTAGAAGTTTTATGGCTCTAGCTTTTATATTTAGGTCTTTGATTTGTTTTGAGTTCATTTTTGTGTAATGTGTGAGGTAGTGGTCCTCCTCCTTTCTTTCGTATATGGATATCCATTTCTCTGAGTGTACATGTTGAATAGACTGTTCTGCCTCAGCTGGGTGGGTTTGACAGCATTGTCAAAAATCACTTGATCATAGATATGAAGGTTTGCTTCTGAACTATCAGTTTGGTTCCATTGGTCTTTATGCCATGCAGTCAATGTTGTTTTTACTACTGTAGCTAGATAATATGATTTAAAGTGTGAACGTGAGAGTCCTCCAACTTCATTCTGCCTTTTAAAGATGTTTCTGGCTATGTGGGGCCCCATACCTTTCCAAATAAATTTCATAATTGACTTTTCCATTTTGGGAAAAAAGCGTCTTGGAATTTTTATTGGGATTGCATTGGATCTGTATCAATTGGGTAGAATTGATATTTTAATGATGTTTAGTCCAAGTCATGAAAACAATGCTTTTCCATTTATTTAGGTCCTTTTTGGTTTGTTTTAACAGTGCATTGTAGTTTTCTGAATATAAGTGATTTACGTTCTTGGTTAAGCTTATTTCTAAATATTTGATTCTTTTAGGTGCTATTGTAAATGGAATTTTTTTCTTGACTTGCTCCTCAGAATGCTCATTACTAGTGTATAGAAATACTACTGATTTTTTTTTGGCATATTAATCTTGAATCCTTCCACTCTGCTGAACTTGTGTATTAGCTCTAGTAGCTTTGTTGTAGAATTTTGGGTCTTTCTTGGTATAGGATCATATTATCTGCGAATAGCAACAGTTTTACCTTTTTCTTTCCATTTGGATACCTTTTAGTTTTCTTCCCTGACTGTGTTAGCTAGAACTTCTTGCACTGTTTTGCACAACAGTGGTGACAGTGGGCATCCTTGTCTTGTTTCTGAGCTGAACGGGAAAGCTTTCAGTCTTTCATCATTAAGTACAATGTTAGCTACGGGTTTTCACTATATCGCCTTTATCATGTTTAGAAAGTTTCCTTCAATTCCTATCTTTTGGAGTGTTTTTATCAACAAAGGATGCTGGCATATGTCAAACACCTTTTCTGCATCAGTCAAGATGATCATATGATTTTTCTTTGATGTATTAATGTGATGTATTACTCTGGTTAATGTGGTATACTACACTGATTTTGTTATATTATGGTTACTGGAGAGGCTGGTGCAGGTCCCCCCAGTTTCCTCCCTGCCGGAGGCAGGGCTGGAGTCTAGTCTAGGGCAGCAATCCAATCTGGGTTTAAAGAAGCTGGTCCCTACTGTCACTGATTTTTCAGGCAGCCCTGCTTCCCTTTATGCTGGAGGTAGAGTTAAAAGGAGGCTACAAGCCTCTTTCCAGCTTGGACAGGTTCAAAATTTAGCTGTTCTTAGGACTGGACTTCAGTCAGCTGAATTTACTGATCACTAGCCGAAGTCGGTGCCCAACCATCTCTTCCTTCCCAGTTTTTGGGAAATGGAGTTTCCAATTCCAGCCAGGGAGTAGCTTTCAAGGCCTCTTGTGCCACCAGTAGGAGATGAGCAGTAGCCTCCACAGCTCATGAATCTTCACTTCATATGGGTAGTCTTCTCCTCTGTTCTTCCAGGCATGTCTCAGGATGCTCTTTTGTTCTCCTGAGTCTCCCAAACAGGTGATTTAGATAGCTCTGGGTGATTACCCACTGCACTGTAAGAAGAGCTACTTTTGGAACTCCTTACTCTTCCACTATCTCATCCCTTCATATATTCCTTTTTTTTTTCCTTTAAACAGATCAGTTATATTGATACATGTTTCCAAAGATTTACAAACAACCTTTTTTACCAATTCTACACAGGTTAATCCTCAGCTTTCCATTCTGTATCCTCATTCTGTTTTCTGGTGACCTTTTCTCGTCATTAACTCCACAAGTTTACACAATGTATTTAGTTCATAAAATACAGTATTTGTCCTTTTGTGTCTGGCTTGCTTCACTTAACATAATGTCCTCCAGATTCATACATGTTGACATTGCTTAACGACTTTGTTTCTTCTTACTGCTGCATAATGTTCCATCATGTTTATACACCACAATATGTTTATCCATTCATTGGTTGATGGACTCTTGGGTGGTTTCCAACTTTTGGCAATTGTGAATAATGCCACTATGAACATCGGTGTACAGATGTCTGTTCATGTCACTGTTCTCATTTCTTCTGAGTATATACCTAGTAGTGGTATTGCTGGGTCACATGGCAAGTCTATATTTAATTTCCTTAGGAATTGCCAGACAGTCCTCTGCATTGGGTGTACCATTCTGCATGCCCACCACCAGTGAATAAAGCTGTCTCTCCACATCCGTCCCAGTACTTGTAGTTTTTGGACTTTTTAGTAGTGACCGTTCTAATAGGTGTGAAATAATATCTCATTGTAATTTTGATTTGCATTTCCCTAATTGCTAGTGATAATGAACATTTTTTCATGTTTTATTTTTTTGCCATTTGTATCTCTTCTTTGGGGAAATATCAATTCAAGTTACACTTGAATTAATTGGGGAATTTTGTCTTTTTATTATTGAGTTGTAATATTTTTTTATATATCATGGATATTAAACCATTATTGGATATGTGATTTCCAAATATTTTCTCCCATTGTATGGGAGAAAGAGAAGAATTGCTGCCTTTTCCCCCTTTTGACAAAGTCCTTTAAGGTGCAAAAGTGTTTAATTTTGAGGAGGTCCATTTATCTATTTTTTATTTTGTTGCTTGTGCCTTGGGTATAATGTTCATGAAATTATCTCCTACCACAAGATCTTGAAGATGTTTTCCTACATTTTCTTCTAGGTGTTTGTATTAGTCAACCAGAAGGTGTCCTGGTGGAAAATACCAGAACTCTGTTGGCATTTATAAAGGGTTTTTATTTGGGGTAGAAGCTTAGTCACAAGGCTCTGAAGAGTCTGACTCAGGGTACCATAAGAGCTACTTTCTCACCCAAAGTTATTTGCCACGTGTTGAAACAAGATGGGGCAATGTCTGCCAGGGTGCCTTCCTTCTTCCTCTTAAGGCTCTGTGGTTCTAGCTTCTTCTGATCTTAGCTATAGGCTGGCATAAGGCTCATCTCTCTCCCCAGGGCTTGTTTCTTTCTGGCTTAGGTGTTTTGTTCTCTTCACAAGATCAGCTGTAGACTCTCAGGCTCATTTCTCTTCCTGGGGCCTCTGCCATGACTAACAAGCTGTCTCTCTCTTAACGAGCTGTCTCTCTCTCTCTTTCCATTCGTCTTCTCTGTGTGAGTGTCTGCCCACCAAGGGGGCATGGACTCAATGCCCTACTGATGTGGCCGAATCAAAGCCCTAAATTTAATCAAGTAAATGTAACCTTTGAATTTAATATGATCAAGGGGTGTCATGCTCAGAGTAACTGACCAGTTTTTTCAAACATAATATCTCCTTTTCTGGAATTTGTAAGTAATATCAAACTGCTACAGTGTTGTATGGTTGTCACTTTTATATTTAAATCCTTGATCCATTTCAAGTTAATTTTTGTCTATGGTGTGAGATAGGCAGACCTCTTTCTTCCTTTTGGATATTATGTTAGTCAGCCAAAGGGGTGCTGATGGAAAATACCAGAAGCTTTCTGGTTTTTATAAAGGGTATTTATTTGGGGTAGGAGCTTACAGTTAGTAGGCCATAAAGCGTAAGTTGCTTCCTGCACCAGTCTATTTCCATGTGTTGAAGAAAGATGGCTGCTGACATCTGTGAGGGTTCAGGCTTCCTGGGTTCCTCTGGGCTCAGCTCCTCTGGTTTCTCCACAAGGTCAGCTGTAGACTATCAGGCAAATGGCTCTGTCTCTCCCTGGGGTTTCTGCCATGTCTAAGTAACTGTTTCTATTCCTTTTTGTTCTTCTCCTGGCTCAGGTCCTCTCTTCCCAGGACTTGCTTCTCTTTCCTCTGCATGCTTACTTCCTGGAGCTCCAGCTTAAGACTTCAGCATCAAACTCCAACATTAAAATTCCAACATCAGAAACCCTTAACTCTGTCCTTTGCCATGCCTTTTATCTGTGAGTCCCCATCCACCAAGGGCAATCAAAGCCCTAATCATAACTTCATCACTCCCAGGTACAGACCAGATTACAAACATAATCCAATATCTATTTTTGGAATTCATAACCATATCAAACTGCTACAGATACAGATATCCAGTTCTCCTAGCACCATTTGTTGAATAGACTGTTCTGGCCCAGTTGGGAGGGCTTGACAGCCTTGTCAAAAATCATTTGGCCATAGATGTGAGGATCTATTTCTGAGTTCTTTTTCTATTTTTTTTAAAGATTTATTTTTATTTATTCCCCCCCCCCCACCCCTGTTGTCTGCTCTCTGTGTCCATTTGCTGTGTGTTCTTCTGTGTCTGCTTGTATTCTCATTAGGCAGCTCTGGGAACCGATCCTGGGACCTTCCATAGTGGGAGAGAGGTGATTACTCTCTTGTGCCACCTCAGCTCCCCTGTTCTGCTATGTCTTCTTATTTTCTCTCCTCTTTGTCTCTTGTTGCCTCATTTTGCTGTGCCAGCTCTCTACATCGGCCAGCTCTCCTGTGTGGGGCCGCATTCCCGCATGGGCCAGCACTCTGTGTGGGCCAGCTTGCCCTCACCAGGAGGCCCTGGGCATCAAACCCTGGACCTCCTGTATGGTAGACAGGAGCCCAATTGGTTGTGCCACATCCATTTCCCATCTTGTAATTTCTTCTTTAAACCACTGACTATTTAAGAGTATGTTGTTTAATCTTCATATATTTATGAATTTTCCATTTTTCTGTTAATTATTGATTTCCCTCTTCATTCTATTATGATCAGAGAAGGTGTTTTGTATAATTTCAATTTTTTAAAATTTATTGAGATCTGTCTAGTGACCCGATATACAGTCTATCCAGGAGAAGGATCTATGAGCATTTGAAAAGAATGTATATCCTGCTGTTTTGAGGTATAATGCCCTTTAATGTTTGTTAGGTCTAGTTCATTTATCATATTATTCAAGCTGTTTTTTAATTTATTTATTCTCTGTCCAGATGTTCTATCCAGTACTGAGAGTGGTGTATTGAAGTCTCCAAATGTTATTGTAGAGACATCTATTTCTCCCTTCATTTTTGCCAGTGTGTACCTAATGTATCTTGGGGCACCCAAGTTAGGGGCATAAATATTTATTATAGTTATTTCTTCTTGGTGAATCGCCCCTTTTGTTAATATATAGTGACCTTCTTTAGCCCTTATAACATTTTTGCATTTAAAATCTTTTTTGTCTGATACTGGTATCGCTATCTTTTTCCAACCTTTCACTTTCACCCAGTTTGTGTCTGAGGTGAGTCTCTTGTAGACAGCATATAGATGGCTCATAATTTAAAAATTCATTCTATCTGTCTTATGTCTTTTGATTTGGGAGTTCAAACCATTAACATTCAATGTTATTAGTATAACACCCATATTTTCCTTTGGCTTTCTGTCGTCATACCTTAACTATTGTCTGTGTTTTTACCCTTTAATTTACCCTACCTAATAATCTTTCATTTCTACACTGTTCTTCACGTATCTCACCCTTGTATTTTCCTTTAAGGTTGCAGCACTCCCTTTAGTAGTTCTTGTGACACAGGTTTTGGATAATATACTCTTTTTGTTTGTGAAGATTTTAAACTCACCCTCCTTTGTGAAGGACAGTTTTGTGGATACAGAATTCTTGGCTGCCAGTATTTCTCTTTCAGTACCTTAAATCATACCAGTTTCTTTGTTCCTCCATGGTTTCTGATGATAGGTTGGCATTTAATCTTATTGAGGTTCTCTTGTATGTGATGCTGTGCTTTTATCTTCCTTCAAAGTCCTCTCTTTATCACTCATATTTGTAGTTCTGAATAGTAGGTCTCTTGGAGTAGGTCTCTTTGGATTTATTCTCTTTGGGGTGAGTTGTCTTTCATAAGGGTTGGAAAGTTTTTTGTCATTCTTTCCTCAAATATTCTTTTTGCCCCATTTCGATTCTCTTCTCCTTCTGGGACACTGATACTGCATATGTTCGTGCATTTTGCATTGTCATTCAATTTCCTGAGACTGTTTCATTTTTTCCACTCTTTTCTCTTTCTTTTCTCCTGTCTTTTCCAATTCAGGTGTCCTATCTTTGAAATCACTAATTCTGTCTTTGAGCAATTCACATCTATTATGTGCTTGTAACACATTTTTTCAAAAAAACTTACATATTTACTCCCCCCCCCCATTGTTCATACTCGCTGTTTGCTCTCAGTGTTCATTTGCTGTGTGTTCTCTGTGTTAGCTTATCTTCTCTTTAGGAGGAACCAAACGTGGGGCCTCTCATGTGGGAGAAAGACACTCAATCTCTTGAGCCACCTCCGCTCCCTGCTTTGTTGTCTATCTCATGGTGTTTCTTCTGTGTGTCTCTTGTTGCATTATCTTGTTGTGGCAGCTTTCTGCGCCAGCCAATCTGCCAGCTCGCTGTCTTGCTTGTCTTCTCTAGGAGGAACTGAACTCAGGGCCTCCTGTGTGTAGGTGGGATCTCAATCACTTGAGCCACATCTGCTGCTCTCTAACATATTTTTATTCTCATCCATCGTGTTTTTCATTTGCATAAGGTCTGTACTTTTCTTTGCAGACTTTCAGATTGTTCTTTATGTTTACCCAATGTCCTTTTAATATCCTTTATCTGTTTAGCTGTATTTTCTTTTAAATCTTTGGATTGATTTAGGAGATTAGCTTGATTATCATTGATTAGCTGTCTTAAATCCTGTAGTTTGTCAGGATATTTGGTTTATTTCTTTGACTGGACCATCTCTTCCACTTTCCTAGGGTGGCTTGTAATTTTTTGCTGATGTCTAGGCATCTGAATATTTTGGTGAATTTACTCTGATTGTCAATTTCTGTCTCTTGCCTAGTTTTTTTTTTTTTTTTTCCACAGCTCTTCTTTGATTTTTGGTTCAACTTAATCCAAGTCTTTAAAATTGCCTAACTTGTTATTAAAATCAGGATAGGGACTCACTAATGGGGTGCAGATTTTCTTCCAGGGGTTGGTGCTAGAGAGAAACCTAAAATCAGTTTTTCTCCTTGCAGTTTCCTGGCCAGCCAGTAGATAGTGCTTATTGGCAAACCTTTCCAGGGAGGTGTTTCTGTCAGTGTCCGCTTTCCTGTGTTTCTGATCTGGCCACAACTAAATTCAAAGTGGGCTCTGCTGGCTGAATTCACTGAAGAGAAACAATCTCTGTCCCTGGATGCACCCTCCTTCTTGTCTAGTAATAGCTGGCAAGAAGGAAGACATTTGTTCCTTTGCAGTGAGTCAGGGGTTTTATCCAGGCTTAATGTTCTGTGGATAGGGGATGGGGCCCTTTCAGGCCACTGTGGGGGTTTAGTAACTCAAGTTTGTTGTTTCAAGTTCTTTGTCTCTCTGACCCTCGCTCTCCTTTGGGTTGCGCAGCGCTGCCCTGGTCTGCTGACCCCCAAAGCAGGTCCCTTGGACAGCTGTTGGCACTTTTGCCATTGTTATTGTGAGAGAATCTAGCTTTGCCTCCTACTCGGTCACCATCTTCCTGAAACACTCTTACTAATTCTGTTCTTTCTTAATGTAGGTTTTTGCAGCTATAAATTTCCCTTTGGTTACTGCTTTTGTTGTATTCGATAAGTTTTCACATGTATTTTTATTTTCATGCGTCTCAAGCTTATTGTTTATTTTCCTAGTGGTTCTTTTCTTTCATGCATTCATTGTTTAAGATGATAATTTTCTGGGTTTTCCTCTGTTATTGATTTTTTAGCTCCATCCATTGTGGTTAGAAGATACTATGTATGAATTTTTTTTTTTTTGGTGCACCACGTTCCTGGAAGTACTACAATACCAGGTCAAATGCATGGAGTGAACGGACAAGCCCCCATTCCCTCTCCCAGCTCCAAAAATCCATTTAATATATTGTCCTCGGATAGGGGACGTATCAGGTGTCAAACTGATAAGAACAGATACTCTGTGTATGATTTTGACCTCTTAAATTTACTGAGAATTATTTTATGATGTAACATATGGTCTGTTCTAGAGAATATTTCATACACACTTGAGAAGATGTGTATTTTGCTGTTGTTAGGTGTTCCATTATGTCTCTTAGGCTTAATTGGTTTAATAGTGTTGTTTAAGTTATTTTTTCCTTATTGATATTCTGTTTGCGTGTTCTTTTATTTAAAATGGAATATTGAAGTCTCCAACTTATTGTAGAATTGTCTGTTTCTCCCTTCAGTTCTATCAGTGTTTGCTTCAGATATTTCGTGGCTCTTCTTGGTATATATGTGTTTATGGTGGTTGTATTTTGATGAAGTGTCCTTTTATCAATATAGAATGTGTTTTTTATCTCTTTTAGCAATTGACTTAAGACTATTTTGCATGATGTAAATTGTGACAGTTCCAGTTCTTTCATGAATCCCCAAAAGAAAAAGATTGTTTTTAAACTAATCCATTCCTGTGGGTTTGGGGCTATTTTGATTGGACTACATCAGTGAGTTATGACACAGCTGCAGAAAGGTAGAGAAGCCCCGGGAGGCTGAGATACATGAGCCCTGCCTGATCACCACATGACAGGATGCCAGGATCACTAGTAGCTGACTTTGGTGAGAAAGAATCTCTGATGCCTCCTTGGTTTGGATATTTCACGGTCTTGGAACTATAAGCTTTTACCCCAAATAAAATTCCCATTATAAAAGCCAACCCATTTCTGGTACTTTGCATTGGCAGCCTCTTGGCAAACTAAGATGCTAATATAGCATCCATTTTCCCTGTGGTTACTATTTGCATGGAATATTTTATTTCATCCTTTTACTTTCAACCTGTTAATAGCTGTGGTGGTTTGGGGTTTTATGAATCACAGACATGTTCTTAAACATCATCCATTCCTTTGGGTTTGAACTCATTGTAAGCAGGACCTTTTTTTTTTAAAGATTTATTTATTTATTTATTTCTCTCCCCTCCCCCCCCTCCCCCGCCCCAGTTGTCTGTTCTCTGTGTCTATTTGCTGTGTGTTCTTCTTTGTCCGCCTCTGTTGTTGTCAGCGGCACGGGAATCTGTGTTTCTTTTTGTTGTGTTATCTTGTTGTGTCAGCTCTCCGTGTGTGTGGCACCATTCTTGGGCAGGCTGCACTTTCTTTTGCGCTGGGCGGCTCTCCTTATGGGGCGCACTCCTTGCACATGGGGCTCCCCTGCGCAGGGGGGCACCCCTGCATGGCACGGCACTCCTTGCCCGCAACAGCACTGCACGTGGGCCAGCTCCACACGGGTCAAGAGGCCCAGGGTTTGAACCGTGGACCTCCCATGTCGTAGATGGACGCCCTAACCGCGGGTCAAGTCCGCTTCCCAGGATGGGTCTTAATCCTATCACTGGAGTCCTTTATAAGTGGAATGAAATTCAGCCAAAAAAAAGAGAAAGCCAGAGAGAGCAGCGAGAAGCTGAATATCAACAGAACATGTAAGAGAAAGGGAGAGACCAGGACACCCCATGATTTGCCTTGTCATGTGACAAGCTAAGGACAAAGGATCACCAGTAGCCAGCCCCAGAATGACACAGTCTTCAGGGAGAAAATATTGCCTTGATGATGCCTTGATTTGTAATGTTTCCTAACCTCAAAACTGTGAGCAAATAAATTCCCATTGTTTAAGCTGAAGCCTTTCATGGTATTTGCTTAACAGCTTAGGAAACTAAATTGTCTTTGTGTCTAAAGTGAATCTCTTGTAAACCATATATCCCTGGATTATGTTTTTAAAATTTAAAAGGCAGATTCTACTAATCTGCCTTTTAATTGGTAAGTTTAATCCATTTATGTTTAAATTATTGATAGGAAAAGACTTAATTTCTACCATTGTATTATTTTTTTTCTAGATGTCTATTTTTTTTGGTTCCTCCGTTCTTCCAATACTGCCTTTTTTTGTGTGTTTGATATTTTTAGTGTACCATTTTGCTGCCCTTCTCATTTCCATTTCTCTATATTTTTTAGTTTTTTTCTTAGTGGTTACCATGGTGAGATTATAGTTAACATCCTCAAATTATAACATTTCTGGTTTGGATTGATACCAATTTATCTTGATTAAACTGCATTAATTCTGTCCCTGTCCATCTTCATTCCCTCTACTCTTTGTGTTGTTATTGTCACAAGTTACATTTTCATACATGTGTGCCCATTAACAAAAATTAATAATTTCTCCTTTATGCATTTATCTTTATGCATTTGTCTTTTATGCAATGTAGGAAATTAACAGGAGTGACAAGTAAAAAATGTTTTGATGATAGCTTTTATATATGCCTATGTAGTTGCCTTTATAAGTGATCTCTGTTTTTTTGTATGACTTCCAGTTACCCTTTAGTGTCCTTTCATTTCATCCAGAAGGACTGCTTTAGCATACCTTATAGGGTACTATACCTTTAGCATACCTTATAGGGTAGTTGTACTAGTAAAGAACTCCTTTAGCTTTTCTCTCTGTGGGAATGTCCTGATTTCTCCTGTGTTTTTTTGTTTTTTGTTTTTTTACAGGTAGCATATATGTTTTTATTCTTTACCACTCAATGTATGAGTGTGAGATATATGGTGGAGTTATCATAAATATATTTAGCTTACATTAATTCAATATATGAGGTCAGTGAAAAGGAAACAATAAGGCCAACAAAATTAAATGCTGTTGTAATACCATCTATTCAATGAATATCCCTGGATAAACCAAGGTGAGTGTTATTATCTAGTATACCCTCAGGAATTGTCAGTTCACATCTGCCTCTCAGAGGGCAAGCATCTTGCAGGGCTGTGTGTGATTCTCTTGTTTAAAGGTATGTACTTTTTATAAAATGGTCCCCCTCTCTCCCCAAAGAAAAGAAATCGAACATCTTCATTTGCTTTCCAACCAAAGAAACAGTCATTTCTTCCAACTTTGGGGAGAAAACTCATTGTGTTGGATATATAGATTTACAGTATGGCACATTTCTAAAGGACTTTCAAGGGAAATCTTGATAATACTGCATTTTACCTGATTTACTGATGTTAGAAGCTAATCTCTGGGTGTGATGGAACCTTATTGTAATTTAAATAAATATGCCATGATTTAAAAAAAAATGCCATGATACTACCAATATATTTAAATCCCAAATTAGTTTCTTCTTCATATTTAGCATAGTGTGTTTCTGTGAATTAAATACTTTCCTGATGCTAGTACTTAAGAATGTACTTATCACTAACATAGAAAACCTCAGAGTAGAAGGATTAGTGCAGACATTTACCACAGTTGACTAGTCTTAGTATGATTCAGGATATAACTTTGAATTGCATGTGGTGCTATTGAAAGAGTGAGTAACTTTGTCACACTTAGTGCTACCAGGGACCTTCTGTAGCCCCTTTTCATGGCTTTCTAAATTAACAGCTATATTCTATTTCTTAAACATTTGACCTTAACCTGACCCTGGTTTATTTTTAAAAACACCGTGTAGGGAGGCGGACGTGGCTCAATGGATCGGGCATCTGCCTACCACATGGGAGGTCCACGGTTCAAACCCCGGGCCTCCTTGACCTGTGTGGAGCTGGCCTATGTGCAGTGCTGATCGTGCAAGTAGTGCCGTGCCATGCAGGGGTGTCCCTGCGTAGGGGAGCCCCACGCACAAGGAGTGTGCCCCATAAGGAGGGCTGCCCAGCGCGAAAGAAAGTGCAGCCTGCCTAAGAATGGCACCAC
Source organism: Dasypus novemcinctus (assembly GCF_030445035.2). Taxonomy (NCBI): domain Eukaryota; kingdom Metazoa; phylum Chordata; class Mammalia; order Cingulata; family Dasypodidae; genus Dasypus; species Dasypus novemcinctus. The sequence continues at coordinate 31,824,711 of NC_080680.1, read as the reverse complement.
ACACACGGAGAGCAGACACAAGATGACACAACAAAAAGAAACACAGATTCCCGGTGCTGCTGATAAGGATAGAAGCGGTCACAGAAGGACACACAGTGAATGGACACAGAGAGCAGTCAACTGGGGGAGAGGGGCAGGAAGGGAAGAGAAATAAGTAAAAAAATAAATCTAAAAAAACAAAACAAAAAAATACCATGTAATGGAAACATCCCTGCCCTGAATTAAGCCGTGACTGTGTTTTACCACTAGTTAGGACTGTTATGTTACAGAGTTTAGGTTAATTTGGTAGATACAGATTTTCTTTTCTACATCTTTGAAACTTGTTTCAGGATTTTAACCACGTAGTATTTCTATCTCGGCTACACTTGAGGGTAAAATATCCCATGGATAACTCCTTCAGTAATCACATTTGGAAAATTGCTGCCTACAGGCATTATATATGTATCCCTGAGAAACAGCAGCACTGGCTGGTGGGACAGTTTGTTTGACTTTTCAGATTCTGTCTCATCAAAAGATCCTTAACACTCCGCTTTTGGCAGAGAGAGCAAGTGTTGCACATTTAAGAAATCAAAATCTCTTTGGGAAGTTCTTCATTTTCTAAAATGACAGCCTGTAAATGTTTTGCAGCTTTGTTGTTTTTGTTCCAGTACTTTTGAGACCCATTTACTAACATGTTTAGCAGGGATTTCAGGAGTTTTTATATATTCTTAAGTTTTTTGTGCAAGGTATGAAACTGGCTTTTTCCAACAAAATATTTTCTTCCATTCATTAACACTTCTTTCTTAAACACTGTATCTCAGCTCCAAGTCACTCTTACTGTAGTGAAAGGAAGGCATGTAGACCTCCATGGCTGCTCCAGTCAACCAGCAGATAGAGGGCTGAAAATAAATGGGGGTTAGGCTCATGGCTGTGGCTGCCAGCCTCCCCTTACTTTACCAGATATAGAATTCTTGGCTGACAGTTTTTTTCTTTCAGCACTTTAAATATAGCCTCTTTCTACTTTCTGGTTTCCATGGTTTCTGATGGGAAATTGCCTGTTACTCTTATTGAGAATCACTTGTTTGTGATTGTTTGCTTTTTTCTTGCTTCTGAGATTCTCTTTCTCTTTTTACGGTTGAATATACTGTTGATGTGAATTTCTTTGAATTTTTCTGGCCTAAAGGTTCCTGGACTTTTTGGGTGTGTAGATTCATGTCTCTTTTTAAAAAAAAACAAATTTGGGGATTTTTTGGCCATTATGTTTCTTCAGTTTTTTTTTTCCAGACTTGTTATCTCTCATCTTCCACTAATATCATAATGCCTATGTTTGATGGTGTCCATAGGTCCCTTAGTCTCTGATAATTTTTTTTTCTTTGCTCCTCAAACTGGATAATTTCAGTTGTCCTGTCTTTAAGTTCTCTGATTCTTTCTTGTGCTTGCTCAAATCTACTTATGAACCCCTCTTGTGAATTTTTAACTTTAGCCATTGAACTTTTCAGCTCCAGAATTTCTATTTGATTTCTTTTATAATTTCTATCTCTTTATTGATATTACCTACTTGTTCATTTATTCTCCTGATTTCTTTTGTTTCTTTGTCCATGTTCCTTCAGCTCTTTAAAGATACTTATTTTAAAGTCTTTTTCTAGTTAGACCAATGTCTGGGCTTCCTTGGGGATGGTTTTATCAATTTCCTTTTTTCCTGTGACTGTTTCTTCGTATATTTTATAGTCTTTTAAAGAGGACTGGAAAATTGAATATTTTTAGGTGTTAACTCTGGAAACTAGATTTCCCCCTTTCCCTGGAAATTACTGTTGTTACTTGCTGAAGCATACAAGTTGTCTGTTTATTTAATGACTTTTTATAATACTCTTTGTAAAGACTATGTACTTTTGTTGTATGCACTGAAGTTTCTGTTCCATCATCTTTGCATTCAGCCAGTGATGGCTGAATTCCTTGATTTCCTTGATTACTGATAATGAATAAGAAAAGAAAAAAAAATAGAGAGAAAAGGTTCTGGTTCTTTAAATCCCCTCCACTAATGCCCTTTAAGATAACACTTCAGCCTGTGGGGGTTTAAACAGTGTTCAGCCTTTGGGCCAATTCTTCATTGAGTAAAAGCAGTGATCAAAATACACAGCCTCAGTTTGGAGGACATTGTCCTTATTGCCTACTCTGGCAGCAGCACAGCATGGCAGGAATGTGGGTCATTGTCACTATGACTGCCTGCCATGGGACTGGGGGCTATGAGATAATAGCCTTTATACAAAATGCAGAAATTCCCTGAAATTACCAGCTTTCTTCTTCATCAGGCTCTAACTAAGTACATGTTTACCTAGTCTCCAGAGTTTCAAAATAGTTGCTTTAGCCAATTTTCACTAGTTCATTAGTTTCCATGTCAGGACTAATTCCGGAATTTTCTTATTCTACCATCTTCTTTGATGCCACTCCTGCATATTCTGTTTTTGAAATGTTAATCTCTCAGCTTTCTCTTTATGATATGGTCTTGTATACAGGGGTCACTTACTGCATAACCCCTTTATATGAGGTGTTATAGAGGCAGGTGAGTTGCAGTCAGGACCCAGTTCGTGATTTTAAGGAGTTGCTTTTCTGTGACAAGAATACTGTGAGGGAACCAAACAAATGATTGTTACCATCTAATGTTAATTATCGGGATTCTAATTCCTTAAATATAACTTTTAACTCCAAGTTCTAAGGTATTTTCATAGGACTTTAGAGCTGAAAGGGAACAGTTTATTATGAAGTGTTAGTTATACAGCAATGCTGCAAAATACTACACTTAGTATTCATCTAGATTCTACATATTTTATATGTAGATTCTATATATTTTAATAGCTCTTTTGGGCTTTAATTGACATACAATAGAATGCACATAAAGTCTACAATTTGATAGTTCTGACACTTGTACATCTGGGAAACCATCATTACAGTCAAGATAATGAACATATATATCCATTATGCCCAAAAGTCTCCTTTTGCCCCTTTGAAATTCTTTCATCCTAGCTCTCCTTGCCACTCCACCCTTCTTATCCCCAAGCAATACTGATCTACTCTGTCATTATGTATTAATTTAAATTTTCTAGAAATTTATATAAATGAAATTTATAAATATATACTCTTGGATTGGATGCTTTCAATGTGGTTATTTTGACGTTCCTCTACGTTATACCATCAGTAGTTCATTCCTTTATATTGCTCACTGTAGCAGTTTGATATTATCGATGAATTCCAAAAAGAAATATTGGATTGTGTTTGTAAACTAGTCTTTTCCTCTGGGCATATTAAAGTTTATTGGGTTCAGGGGTTTTACTTCTACTTGATTAAATAATGATTAAGGCTTTGATTTGACCACATCAGTAGGATGTTATATCCCTGCCCCCTTGGTGGGTGGGGACTCGCAGAGAAACTGTACCACCAAGAAGGGAAAGGGGAGTCTTGAGCTGGAGCCCTGGGAAGTAAGCACACAGAGGAGCTTGGTTGTGAGATAAGAGAAGCAAGCCCTGGGAAGAGAAGAACCCTGAGCCTAGAGAAAAGCAAACCCCAGAAAGGGAGGAACCTAGGCAGCCTGAATCCTGGCAGGCGTTGGCAGCCCTCTTGCTCCAACATGTGGGAAAAGACTGGTAAGGGAAATAACTTAGGCTTTATGGCCTGGTAACTGTAACCTTCTACCCCAAATAAATACCCTTTATAAAAACCAACCAATTTCTGGTATTTTGCATCAGCAGTGCCCCTTTTTGGCTGACTAATACACTGACCATATCAAGTGATGGCAAGGACATGGAAAAACTGGGACTATCATATGTGGCTTGTGGGGATGTAAAAGGTACAATCACTTTGGAAAACAGTTTAGCAGTTTCTTAAAAGCTAAATATACACCTACCATATGATGTGATGCAGATATTCCAGTCCTAGATATTTACCCAAGAGAAATAATAGCAGATGTTCACACAGACTCATAGAAGAATTTTCAAGGCAGCTTTAATTATAATGGTAAAAAATGGGAAACAAGCTGAATTTCCATCAATAGTTTAATCCATAACTATGTTTTATCACTTGTCTATCCCAATTTATTGTATTTTTAAGTGCTTTTCAAAGTAAATTGGAGAGATCAATTCATTTCCCCCTAAATATCCAGTATGCATATTATTAATTAAAGTCCAGTATTTCAATAGATTTTTTTTTCCTTTTGAGGTAAAATTTGTGTGCAAGGAAATGCACAAATCTTAAGTGTATATTGATTTTGATAAATGGATAAACCTATGTAATCAAAATTTCCATCAGAATATAGAGCATGGCTGTCACCCAAAAATTCCTTCCTGACCCTTCCCAGTCAATCCATCCCACTTCCCAAGGGTAATTACTGTTCTGATTCTTTTCTGCCAAATATTAGTTTTGTCTGTTTTTAGACTTCATTTAAATTGAATCATATAGTACGTTTGTACTCGTGTTTTTGTGTTTTGAATTTGGTGCCTCCCAAAAAGAAAGAGTATGCTTTTGAACTAATCCATTCCTATGGGTGTGGGGCCCTTTCGACTACATCAGTGAGATGTGACTCTCAAGTTGTGTCTCTACCCTCTTGAAGGGGTTTTATATTAATGGAGACACAGAGGCTCGCTGAGAAAGGAAGCTTCTGTTTTTGATCCTGCCATGTGAGACAGGACTCAAGGATTGTTAGCAGCTAAAACTTAAGCACTAAGCCCCCAAGAGGCTGGGCCCGTGGAACAGCTCAAGGCTGAAGAGATGAGCCATATGCCTGATGGCCCACAGTGAAATTTGGGAAGAAAGCAGAGAGAAGAGGGAAACGGACTTTGGCCCAGTGGTTAGGGCGTCTGTCTACCATATGGGAGGTCCGCGGTTCAAACCCCGGGCCTCCTTGACCCGTGTGGAGCTGGCCATGCGCAGCGCTGATGCGCGCAAGGAGTACCGTGCCACGCAAGGGTGTCCCCCGCGTGGGGGAGCCCCACGCGCAAGGAGTGCGCCCGTGAGGAAAACCAGGGGAGGGGAGGAAATTAAATAAATAAAATAAATCTTTAAAAAAAAAAAAAAAAAGAAAGCAGAGAGAAGAGGCCTGGAAAGTGACAAGCAGTGTGCCTAGTCCACAGCTGAGCTCTGGATGATGGTAGATTCTGAAGGGGAAGGCAGGGACCGTGGCAGAGATTGGGTGCCATCTTGCTTCACTGCATGGCAGGCCCTCAGGATCACCAGTAGCTGACTTTGGTAAGAAAGCATCTCTGCTGATGCCTCAGTTTGGCCATTTCATGGCCTTGGAACTGTAAGCTTTTACCCTAAGTAAAAACCCCACTATAGAAGCCATTCCATTTCTGGTACTTTGCAATGGCAGCCAAAGATAACCGGTATGTTCCCTTTCATGTTTGAGGATTATTCTATATGTTAAGTATACCACAATGTGTTTACCCATTTTAGAGATGGACACCAAAGTGGTTGGACTATTATGAATAAAATTCTATGAATATTGTTGTACAGGTTTTCTTGTGGACATATGATTTTATTTCTTTTGGGTAAGTAAATACTTACGAATGGAGTTACTGGCTAATAACTATGTTTTATAAGAAACTGAAAGACCTTTTCCCAGAGCTGTTCCATTTTGTATTCTCACCAATAATGAATGAGAATTTTGGTTATCTCTAACTGTATGAACTTTGTTATTGTCAGTCTGTTTAGTTTTAGTCATCTGGTTGTGTGTGATGGTATTTTAATTTTTTTTTCAACTTATATACAACAAAAGCATTCTTTTTAAAAAATATATATTTTTAAAAGATGTATAGATTACACAGTGTTACATTAAAAAAAATCAAAAGCGTTTTAAAGTGTAAAGTTCAGTGAGTTTTGACATATCTGTATACCTTTATACCCTCTACCACAAGATTTCATCACCCCAAAGGGTTTTCTTGTTCTCTTTCCCAGCCAGTACTGTCCCTTTACCATGCCTTACCCTAGCCCCAATAGCCACTGAGCTACAGTCTCTGTAGATATTATTATTCTGGAAATTTTCTATAAATGGAATCATGATAATATGGTCTTTTGAGACTGGCTGCTTTGATCTAGCATAATGTTCTTGTTTTTTTTTTTTCTTAAAGATTTATTTTTTTTAAAAATTTATTTCTTTCCCCTTCCCCCCCAATTGTCTGTTCTCTCTACCCATTCACCATGTGTTCATCTGTGTCCGCTGCATTCTTGTCAGCAGCACGGGAATCTGTGTCTCTTTTTGTTGAGTCATCTTGCTGCATCAACTCTCTGTGTGTGCGGTGCCACTCCTGGGCAGGCTAGACTTCCATTCGCACTGGGTGGCTTTCCTTACAGGGCGCGCTCCTTGCGGGTGGGGCTCCCCTACACTGGGGACACCCCTTTGTGGCACGGCACTCCTTGTGCATATCAGCACTGCACATGGGCCAGTTCCACATGAGTCAAGGAGGTCCTGGGTTTGAACCACGGGCTTCCCATGTGGTAGGCGGACACTCTATTCATTGAGCCAAGTCTGCTTCCCAGCATAATGTTTTCATGGTTCTCCCATGTTGTAGCATATATCAGTATTTCATAGTTTTTATTGCCAAATAATTTTCATTGTATGGATTTACCATGTTTCCTTTATCCATTTATCAGTCGATCAACATTTGAGTTGCTTTCGCTCTTGGTTTCTATAAAGCCATTATGAACATTTCTGTACAAGTTTCTTGCATGGACATATGTTTTCAATTCTGGATATTACCTAGAAGTTAAGTTGATGGTTAATGTGGCAATAATAGGGAAGTGGATGTGGCTCAAGGAATTGAGTGCCTGCCTACCACCCGGAAGTCCCTGGTTTGGTTCCCACTGCCTCCTAAAGAAGATGAGCAAGACAGTGAGCTGATGTGATGGGCTAGCATGGTGAGCTGATGCAATAAGATTATTCAAGAAGATGATGCAACGAAGAGACACAACAAGGAAACACAATGAGAGACGTAACAAGCAGGGAGCAGAGGTGACTCAAGCCATTGGGCACTTCCCTCCCACATGGGAGGTCCCAGGTTCAGTTCCCAGTGCCTCCTAAAAAGAAGGTGAGCATATAATAAACAGACACAGAGATCAGACAGTGAACAATGGAGAAGTGGGGAAGAAATAAAAATCTTTTAAAAAATACATATGGCAATTATATGTTTAACTTTTTAAAAGATTGCCATTCTGGTTTCCAAAGCAGCTGTACCAATTTATGTTCTCACTAGCAATGTTAGGAGGCTTGCGAATTTTCCACATCCTCATGAACACTTGTTAATATCTTTTTGATTGTAGCCATCTTTGTTGAGTGTAAAGTGGTGTCTCATTTTGGTTGTGATTTGAATTCCCCATGAAGCCGGTGATGTTGAGCATCTTTATGGGCTTATTGACCATTTGTATTTTTTATTTGGAGAAATGTCTAATCAAATCCTTTGCCTATTCTATAATTAGGTTATTTATCTTTTTATAAAAACTGTTGATTTGTGAGAGTTTTTTACATATTCTAGATACAAGTCTCAGATATATGATTTGCAAATATTTCTCTGTTCTTTAGGTTGTCTTTTCATTTTGATAGTGATCTTTGAAACACATTTAAATTTTGATGAAGTTAAGTTTATCTGTGGGTTTGTTTTTTTTCCTGTATCATTGCTTGTACTTTTCATGTCTAAAGGTCATGAAGATCAGCATCTTATTTTCTTATAAATCTTTACTGTTTTAGCTCTGATATTTAGATATTTGATCTATTTGTAGTTAACTTGCATATGGAAGTTCATATTCATTGTTTTTTATTTTTGATGCTATTTTAAATGGGATTTTAGAAAATTCTTAGACTTTATAAGAGCATTTTTAGGTTTAGAGAAAATTGAGTAGATTGTTTAGTTTCCCATGTTCTACCACACCTACAGACAATTCCCCTTATTGTCATCTTTCATTAGTGTGGCATGTGTCATAATTGATGAACTGATAATGATAACATTATTATTAATTAAGCTCATCGTTACCATTAAGAATCACTCTTTGCCCAGTACAGTTTTATGAGTTTTGGCGATTGCAAAATGTCATGTATCTACCATTACAGTCTTATACAAATAGTTTCACTGCCTTAAAATCCTCTGTGCTCTACGTATTCATCCTTTCCCTGCTTCCCTCCAAAACCTTGGCAACTACGAACCTTTTTGCTGTCTTTATAATGTAGTCTTTTCCAGAATGTCATATAGTTGGAATCATATGGTACATGGTCTATTCATACCAACTTTTTTCACTTAGAAATATGTATTTAAGACTTTTCTGTGTTGTTTTGTGTTTTGATAGCAGATTTCTTCTTATCCCTGAATAATATTCCATTGTATATATGTACCACTGTTTGTTGGTCCATTGCATATTGATAGACATCTTGGTTTTTGGCAAGTGTAAATTACGCTCCTGTAAACATTTGTTTATAGGTTTTTATGTGGAGATCAGTTTTTGACTCATTTAGGTATATTCCTAGGAGCATGATTACTGCATAAATTATCTAAATTATCTAAGATAATTATCTAAGTTATCTTCCATAGTGACTGTACTTTTTGCATTCCCACCAATAATAAATAAGATTAGAGTTTCTGTTGGTCCATATCTTTGTGGCTTATGTTCTTCAGTTTTCATTCTAATATATGTCTAGTTGTATCTTGTCTTAATTTCAATTCTCTAATGGTATATGATGTTGAGCATCTTTTCATATGCTTATTTGCCGTTGGTATGTCTTCTTTGGTGAGGTGTCCAGATAATTTGCCCATTTTTTAATTGGGTTATTTGTTTTCTTATATTTGAGTTGTTTTTTTTTTTTTAAGATTTATTTTACTTAATTCTCCCCACCCCCTCATTGTTTGCACTTGCTGTGTCTCTTTATCTTCCTTGTTTCTTTAGGAGGTACCAGGAACCAAACTCGGGACCTCCAGTGTGGAAGGAGGTGCTTAAATGCTTGAGCCATCTCTGTTTCCTGCTTTCTTGGGTCTCTCATTATGTTTTTCTTCTTGTGCCTCCTCTCGCATCAGCCTGTTGTGTCAGCTTGCTGCAACTGTGTGTCATGTCAGCTTGCTGTCTTCTTTAGGAGGCACCAGGAACCAAAATGGGACTTCCGTGTGGCAGGTGGGAGCCCAAACATTTGAGCCACATCTGCTTCCCGTATTTAATATTTAAGAATACCTTGTTAATTTTGGATAGAAGTTCTTTATCAAATATATGCTTTGCAAATATTTTCTCCCAATCTGTGGCTTATCTTTTTTTTTTTTTAAGATACATATATCACACAAAATGTTACATTAAAAAATATAAGAGGTTCTTATATATGCCACTCTCCACACCCCCCACTCCTCCTACATCAACAGTTTCTTTCATTAGTGTGGTACATTCATTGCATTTGATGAGTACATTTTGGAACATTGCTATACAGCAAAGATTATAGTTTATGTTGTAATTTACACTCTCTCCCAGCCATTCACTGGGTTATGGGAGCATATATAATGTCTTGCATCTGTGTGTGGCTTATCTTTTCATTTTATTAACAGTGTCCTTCATAGAGCAGATGTTTTTAATTTTAATGAAGTTCAACTTTTCAATATTTTCTTTTCATGGATTGTGCTTTCGGTGCTGTATCTAAAAAGTCAGTGCCAAACTCAAGGTCACTTAGATTTTCTAAATTACCTTCTAGAAGTTTTATAGTTGGATTTTATATTTTAGATCTGTGATCCATTTTGAGTTACTTTTCATGAAAATTGTAAGGTCTGTGTCTTATGTTCTTTTTTTTTTCTTTTTTTTTTTTGGCATGTGGATGTCCAGTTGTTCGAGCACCATTTCTTGAAAAGACTATCCTTTCTCCATTTAATTGCCTTTGTTCCTTTTTTCAGAGATCAGTTAACAGTATTTTTGTGTGTGTATTTCTCTGCTTTCTATTCTATCCCATTGATCCATTCATCTATTCCTTCGCTATTACCACATGTCTTCGTTACTGTAACTTCTTAGTAAGGTTTGAAGTGAGTAGTGTCAGTCCTTCAACTGTGTTCTTTTTCAGTATTGTGTAAGCTACTCTGGGTCTTTTGCCTTTCAATATTGTAGCAGTTTGATATAATTGATGAATTCCAAAAAGAAATATTGGATTATGCTTGTAATCTGATCTGTACCTGGGCATGACTGAGTTATGACTGGTGGGTGGGGACTCACAGATAAAAGGCATGGCAAAGAACAGAATTGGGGGCTTTTAGTGTTGGAGTTTTGATTTTGGAGTTTGATGCTGAAGACTTAAACTGGAGTCACGAGCAAGTAAGCTCACAGAGGAAAGAGAAGCCAGCCCCAGGAAGGAAGGAACCTTGAAGCCAGAGTAAAGCAAGCCCCAGGAACGTAGAAACCCCGGAAGCCTGAACCCTCGCCAGATGTCGGAAGCCATCTTGCACCAAATAGACTTTAGTGAGGGAAGTAACTTATGCTTTATGGCCTGGTATCTGTAAGCCCCGAAATAAATACCCTTTATAAAAACCAACCAATTTCTGGTATTTTGCATCAGCACCCCTTTGGCTGACTAATACAAATATAAACTTTAGAATTAGTTTGTCAGTGTCTAGAATAAGTTGCTGGAATTTTGACTTAGAGTGCATTGAATGTATAGATCAAGTTGGAAAGTACTGACATCTTTACAATATCAAATCACCCTAGCCATGAACATGAAATATATCTCCATTTATTTAGATCTTTGATTATCTCTATCACAGATTTGTGATTTCTCTGTTTTAGAATGTACACATATTTTATTAGTTTATACCTAAGTATTTCATATTTTTGGTACTAATGTATATTCTGTGTTTCAAATTTCAAATAATTGCTTATTAGTTTCAGTAGGTTTATGTTGTTTTTTGGTATTTCTGCGTAGACAAGCATGTCATCTGCAAAGGCAGTTTTAGTTCTCAATTTTATGTATCACTTATTTCCTTTTCTTGTTTAATTGCATTAGGCAGGATTTTTAGTACAATTTAAATATGAGTGGTGAGAAAGGACAGACTTTCCTTGCTCCCTCTCTTAGGGAAAAACATCTAGTTTCTCACATTGTTTGATGTTAGCTGCCGCTTTTTGGAAAGCTCTTTATTAAGTTGAAGTGTCCCTCTATTTCTAGTATGTTGGGAGTTTTTTCATGAATGACTGCTGACTTTTTTTTCCAAATGCTTTCTCAGCAGTTATTGATATGGTCATATAAAATTTCTTCTCTATCCTGTTGATGGTATATGGATTATATCAATTGATTTTCAAGTCCCAAACCAGACTTGTATTCCTTGAATAAATCTGATTTGGTATAATTATTTTATATCTTGTTAGACTTAATTTGCTAACATTTTGTTGAGGATATTTGCATCTGTATTCATGAGAGATACTGTTCTGTAGTTTTCCTTCATTTTGTTGTCTTTATCTGTATTGTCTTTAGAGTAATATGTGACATCAAGGAATACATTAGGAAGTGTTGCTCCTCTTTTATTTTCCAGAAGAGATAATTGGTATAATTTCATCCTTAAGTGTTTGGTGTAATTCACCGTGAAACCATCTAGGTCTGGTTCTTTTTGTTTTGGATGGTTATTAAATGCTGATTCAATTTCTTCAATGGATTTAGGCCTATTCAGATGAGCTATTTCTATTTATGTAAGCTTTGTAAGAGAATATCTTTCTAGGGATTGGTTCCTTTCTTCTTAGTTGCCAATATGTGAGCATAGAACTATTCATAATACTGCTTTTTTATCCTTTTAATGTCCATGAGAGTAGTAGTAATGTCTCCTCTTTCATTTCTGATAATAATATTTGCCTACTTTATTCTTTCTTTATAAGATTGGCTAGAGTTTTATCAATTTTATTGATCTTTTATGGAAACTAACTTTTGATTTTCTTGAATTTCCTTAATTGATTTCCTGTTTTCAATTTCAGTGATTTCTGCTCTAATATTGCTTTTCTTCTGATTGCTTTAGATTTATATTACTCCTTTTTCTTTAGTTTCCTGAGGTTGAAGCTTAGATTATTTATTTTACACTTCCTTGTTGTTACATATATGCATTTAGTGCTATAAATTTCTCTCTGTATTGTGCCTTTGCTGCATCCCACAGATTCGGTAAGTTTTATTTTCATTTTCATTTGGTTCAAAATATTTTTAAATTTCTCTTGGAGTTCTTCTTTGACCCATGTATTATTTAGATGTGTGTTGTTTAGTCTCTAAATATTTTGGGATTTTCCAGCTGTTATTCCTTTACTGATTTCTAGTTTAATTTCATTGGGTCAGAGAGTATACCTTGCATGATTCTTTAAAATTTGTTTATGTGTGTTTTATATCCCATAATATCATCTATATTGGTGAATGTTTCATGTGATTTTGAGATTGTGTATTCTGTGGAAATGTCGGTTAGATCCAGTTGATTGATAGTACCCTTCAATTGAACTGAAATTGAATAATTTTACTAACTGTATGCCTGCTGGGTCTGCCAATTACTGATAGAAGGGTGTTGAAGACTCCAACTATAATAGTGGATTAGTCTGTTGCTCCTTGTGGATTTGTCAGTTTTGTCTCTCATGTTTTGATGCTTCGTTGTTAGGTACATACACATTAAGCATTGTTATATCTTCGTGGAGAATTGACACCTTTGTTTTCATATAATGTTCCTCTGTATCTACAATTTTCCTTATTCTGAAGTCTGCTTTGTCTGAAATTAATATAGCTACTCCAGGTTTCTTTTTCAATTTTTTTAAAGAGTTATTTTTCATTTCTCTCCCCTTCCCCGGCCCCACCCCCAAGTTGTCTGCTCTCTGTGTCCATTCACTGTGTGTTCTTCTGTGTCTGCTTGTATTCTTATCAGTGGCACATGGAATCTGTGTCTCTTTTTGTTGCCTAATTTTGCTGCATCAGTTCTCTGTGTGTGCGGTGCCATTCCTGGGCAGGCTGCACTTTTTTTTTGCGCTGGGTGACTGTCCTTAAGGGGCGCAGTCCTTGTGCGTGGGGCTCGCCTATGCAGGGGACACCCCACGTGGCATGGCACTCCTTGCGCGCATCAGCACTGTACGTGGGCCAGCTCATCACGTGGGTCAAGAGGCCCTGGGTTTGAACCTTAGATCTCCTATGTGGTAGGTGGATGCCCTATCTGTTGGGCCAAATCCAATTCCCCAGGTTCCTTTTTTTTTTTTTTAAAGATTCATTTTTTATTTTATTTCTCTCCCCTTCTCAACCTCCCAGTTGTCCGCTCTCTGTGTCCATTACGCTGTGTGTTCTTCTGTGTCCGCTTGTATTCTCAGCACCAGGAATTTGTGTCTTATTTTTGGTTGCATCATCTTGCTGTATCATCTCTCCATGTGTGCATCACCACTCCTGGGAGGCTTCGCTTTGCTCATGTGGGGTGGCTCAATGTGGGGTGCACACCTTGCACGTGGGGCTCCCCTACATGGGGGACAACCCTGCATGGCACAGCACTCATTGTGCGTGGCAGAGCTGTGCGTGGGCCAGCTCACCACACAGGCCAGGAGGCCCTGGGTTTGAACCCTGGATCTCCCATATGGTGGGCGGATGCTAAATCAATTGAGCCACGTCCACTTTTCTCCCCAGGTTTCTTTTGATTTATGATAGCATGGTAATCTTTTTCCAGCCCTTTAATTAATCTCTCTGTGTGTCTAATAGTTTATTGTTAGGACTTATTTTTTCCCCCACTGTCAGTTTCTCTATTCATTGGTGTATTTAGACCATTAACATTTACAGTGAGTATTGATATATTTGGATTAATATCTATTCTATTTGTAATATTTTGTATTTTTTGTGCTTGTTTTTTAAATCATTTTTTTTCTGCCTTCTCTGGTCTTAATTGAATCTTTTATATGATCCCATTTTCTCTAGTCTCATATCAAATATATTTGGTTTAAAAATATTTTAGTGACTTTCCTATAGTTTGTACTATTTAGTTTAAGTCTACTTTCAGATTAAACAGTGCTACTTCATGTGTAGTGCAGGTGCCTTAAAACAGTATTTATAATTCCTCCTGCCTGCCCCTTATAACTTTGCTTTGATTTATTTCACTTATCGATAAGCTATAAATACCCAGTACATTGTTGTTTTTATTTTGAAGTTCCCCATGAGATAATGAAGAATAAAGAAAATAAAAGGCTTTTCTTCAGTTATTCCTTCTCTATTGCTCTTATTTCTTTATATGGCTTTTCTTTTCTTTGTATAGATCAAAGTTTCTCACCCATATCATCATGTTCCTGTACTCTGAAGAAGCTCTTTTTAAAATACACATTTCTTGTTATGCAGGTTTATTGGTGACAAATTCCCTGAGTTTTTGTTTGTCCAAGAAAGTCTTCATTTTTCCTTCATTTTTGGAGTATGTTTTTGGTGGATACAGAAATCTAGGTTGATGACTTTTTTCTTTCAACAGTTTCTTTTTTTTTGTTTTAAAGATTATTTATTTCTCTCCCCCTCCCCCCCCCCCCGTTGCCCCATTGTCTGCTCTCTGTGTCCATTCACTGTGTTCTTCTGTGTCCGTCTGTATTCTTGTCAGCTGCACCCAGAATCTGTGTCTCATTCTTGTTGCGCCATCCTGCTGCGTCAGTTCTCTCTGTGTGCAGCTCCATTCCTAGGCAGGCTGCACTTTCTTTCACGCTGGGTGGGTCTCCTTATGGGGCACACTCCCTGCACGTGGGGCTCTCTTACGTGGGGGACACCCCTGCATGGCACGGCACTTCTTGTGTGCATCAGCACTGCGTGTGAGCCAGCTCATCACACAAGTCAGGAGGCCCTGGTTTGAACCCTGGACCTCCCATGTGGTAGGCGGATGCCCCATCTGTTGGACCAAATCTGCTTCCCTCAACAGTCTCAATATTATATGCTACTCTCTGCTTGCATGATTTGTGAAGAGAAGTCTGATGCTATTCTTATATCCTTGTTCCTCTGTAGGTACGATTTTTCCCCATTCTGGCCTCTTTCCAGATTTTTTTCTTTGTCTTTGGTTTTCTGCAGTTTGCATATGATATGCTAGGTATCAATTTTTGGTATTTATCTTTGTTGGCATTCTCTAAGCTTCCCAAATCTGTGGTTTGGTGTCATTAATTTTAGAAAATCTCAGTGATTATTCAAATATTTCTTATGTTGCTGTCTGTCTTCTCTTTATAGTATTTATTTGCATTACATGTATGTTATGTATTTTGTAATTGTACAACAGTTTTTGGATATACTATTCCTTTTCCTTTCTTTCTATTTGTATTTCAGTTTGGAACATTTCTGTTGACATATCTTCAAGCTCACTGATTCTGAATTATCTTTAAAATTGCATTTTTCAATTGCTCATTGCATGAGTATAGAAATATAATTGATTTTTGTATATTGATTTTGTATTCTGTTTCCTTGCTGAACTCATATTGTGTGTATAATTCTGATAAACATGTTTGCTTACTTTATCATTGAGCTACAACTACAGAGGTCAAACTTACATTAAATGAAAATCATAGTAGTCAAACACCCTCTTACACTGTTAATATATGAAGGTGAGGTAATCAGGTATCATAGCTGGCTTTTACTTTCCCTTATGGATATTATCTATAAGTATTTTTCCTTAGTATGGTTTATGAATTATACTTAATTTTTTAACATGAACGTTATTTGGATATTTAAGTTCAGATTTTTAATAATTTATTTTAGGAGCTGTGGCCCTAAAGAGTCTTGAAATTAAAGAAAATGCCCTGGTAAGTTTTGACTATGAAAAATTTGTAAAAGATGCTACATTTAGTTATTTAAAGTTTTTCCTGATTTACATTGTCACCTTAAATTATTTGTTTGAAAATGGTATTGAAAGTAATCATCACAAAATCTGAATTTTGCAAAGTGGACTTTTAATTTCCCTTAAAGTACAAACTGCCAGTGAAATATTTCTACTTTATTTGACATTTTAAAAGTAGTGATGATTCTTGTATGGGTAGTTTTAATGGCCTTTATTATCGTAGTACAAATTTCCCCATTCGTTATAAAAGGATCACACTCCCTTAATTTCATAGATATGTCAATACTGATGGAATTACATATGTATTTATTTAAGTATTGAAGGTAAAAAGAATGTGTAAGTTTACTTTTAAAAAAAGCAGTAGCCATCTATGCTGGGCTCTACATGTACTTATATATGTACTTATACATATTCATAGGCAAATATATATTATTTTCTTTTTGTAGAGTCAATTGGATGTACCGTTTAAAGTTAAAGCTGGTCATATAGGTAAGTTGAATGTCTTTTTTTAGTTGAATGTTAGTGTGTTACTTGAATGTCTTCCTTTCTGGACAGGAAAACACAATAACATACTTAGTTTCTCTGTTGGATGATATCATTAGTGCTTCTGAGTATTATTTGAAAATAATCATTGTATGTGTTCATCTAGGTAGAGTTCAGTTGCACAGTTTTTAAAATAACATGGGGTCCATATATCCTTTCTTCAGCAATTGATACTTGAGAAATTACATATTTAATAAGGTGTTCTTTTTATAACATCTTGAATATAATTGAGAGCCGAAGTGTTGCATCTAATAGAGAGCTTAACTGAGTTTCCTAGATTGTGAGTTATCATTGCTGTGTTCTGATTGGTCATGGAATATGTGTTAAGGAGTGGCCAACCCAACAGTGCAACTAAGGCCCATCCAAAAATAAGAGGAGGAATATGTCACCCATTGTTTTCCACCTTTTTTTTTTCAAATATTTCTACCTGGTTGTTAACATACATATGCTTAAAAATAATTTTATTCATACTTGACAATTTTTAAATTCTTTTTCCTTAGTCAACACTTAAGATGTCCCACATTTCCACGTTGATTTAACCTCATTTATTTTTATGATGGTGTAATAATCCAACAAATGCATATTTGGACATTGCAGAATAATTCCATTTTTCTGTTAGTACAGTGAATATCTTTAACGTGGTTTTAAAAAATTTTCCCAAAGGCATTGAATTTTACCATTATGATTGCTGTATTTCACTGTATGTAAATTTTACTTCAATTCCAGAAAAATAAAAAAATTATGTCAGGAGAGTAGATAGATGTGATTTTCTTTAGAGCCTGCCTCTGCCTTCCCTCTTCTTTTTTTTTTCCCCCTCATCTTGTTTAAAGATGATTTATGTTCATTTTAAGTGGTAATATAAGATGGTGGAAAGCACTGGACTAAACACCTAGTTCACAAGATAATCTTGTGAGGTTCAAGATGTTTGTGTATCTGGCATACGTTAAGGTCTCAGTTTGTCGATTGAAAGAAGCATGTATTTCCAAATGGGTGGTATGGTAGTAAAACAAATTTTGTCTACTTGCCATTATTGGGTATTGCTAGTTTTATTGTTTTTTAAAAATATTCCTCATTTAGAATGCAGAATTACATATATGTCAAATGTAAATACATATGTGCTATTTTAATAGTGGTTGTCTTTGTGAGGAAGGTTTTTGGGAGTAGTTTTCTTTATATTTTCTTGAATTTTTAAAATTTTCTACAAGGAGTCTGCATTTTACGATGACAGGAAAAACAGTTTAGTTAAAAAGATTTTGCAGTGTGAACAGTATATTAATATGTGTTTCCTTGATTACTTAAACTATTTCGCTACTGATATCTATCCTCTTGTTCTTTTTTTTTCGGATTATTTGTATGGGTGTGTGTTTTAAACCATTTGCTTGATACGTTTGTCAAAAAATCAACTATCATATTTTCACAAATTTGGCAAGTTAATTTTTGTTATATTTTGGGGTGTACAGAAATTTGAAATGGTTATCATGTTCTGTAATTTTAAGGCTTAGAATGTTATTTCTCTTTAGTGCCATATTGTTTGTTTTTCTCTTGATTGTCATGACATATTGAAATTTATTTCTTAATTGGGGGTTTTATAACCTGGAGTTTTGAGATATATAATGAGGTATGGATCTAAAGTGTTATTTTTCCCTTCCCAAATTAGTAACCAGTTATCACAACATATAGTATATATTGGCTGATCTTTCTCTTCTTCAATCATGGCAACTATTTCTAAATCTAGAGACACATAACTTGAAAAAATTTTTTAAATGTTTTAAAACTCTTTATTATGGAAAATTTCCAAATACCTAAAACTCTAGTATGAATAGTATAATGAACCCCATACATACTCTTTATGGTTCAAGAAACTTAATGCTTTTAAAATACTTTGCTATTGGATTGTAGTAAAAAGTTTTTATTAGTTTGAATAAATTTCTAATATTTCCTATGATCTTTGATATTACCATATGAGTATATATGTATGTATAACATATATGTATGTATTTATATATGAAAAACATATACAGACATACATAAAGTACATAATGGGTCTTTAAGAAAAGTACGGGTTTAGAGTAAGAACTTGGAAAATTCAAAGTTATAAAGGAATGTTGCTGAAAGGAAGAAGAATATTATCTATGTGGTAGGATTATCCGTAAATAGACATTTATAAATATTTAGCATATAGTTTTCTAGATTTTTCAATAATACTGATATAATTTCAAATCATTAAGAAAAAGGCCTGTTCTTTTTGTTTGTGAAATAGTTTTCTTTAAAGTGACTGAGCTCTTAAGGACTAAGTTCACTTTGTAATTTCTTCTAATGCCTGGTAGAAAATCAGCTGACAGTAAATGTAAATTGAATAAATAATATATATATATTTCCCCCCCAAAATATGTAGGTAATCTTAATCTTGTAATTCCATGGAAGAACCTTTATACTCAACCAGTTGAAGCTGTATTGGAGGACATTTATTTACTCATAGTGCCTTCTTCTAGTAAGTCAAATTTTTTGTGGATGGAAAACATCTTTATAATTTTATAACTGTATTTGTTCAAAATATCTTTGGGGAGTTTTTTGAGATGTTTTAATATTTAAGTTTGGTATTTGGTAATTCAAATTAAATTGGTTTTTACTCTAAATTTTCACTTTAAGTTTTTTAGTAATTTGAATTAGTGGTTATTTTCTATGATATTTTGCAATGAATATTTTAAATTGAAGGTTACTAATATTTATATTTCCTGTAGTAATAAAATATGATTCTTTAAAAGAAGAAAGACAACTTTTGGAAGCAAAACAACAAGAACTAAAAAGAATAGAAGAAGCAAAACAGAAAGTAGCTGATCAAGGTAAAGAAAACAAGTAAAATGGTAATAGGATAAATGGAAAAGACCTAATATTTATCATAATAGAATATTATTTATCTTGAGGCACTGAGATTACTTAACAATTATGAATATTATTACATGGGGCATTTTTATGTTATTTACCTGTGTTTAACATATTTACAGAAATTTTACCTTGTTATAGGACAAATAATATGTCTACTATATAAGGGTAGTGTTAGTTTTTACTATAGTAATTGATTTTCATTAAGTGTATTTTCTTTTTCAGTCTTTGCTTTTTTTATTCCCCTTATGTGAATTCTTTGTTCTTATGGAGATTCTTAGGCTCTTGATATATCTATATGTCTCCCAGTTTCATATTTACTCTCCAGCTGCACATACTTTCATATACAACCTAGACCACATGTCCATTACTTCAACCTCTTCTTTCATCAGTTGAAGAGGTGTCCTCCTGCAGAAATAGAATTCTTTTCCACCTGTGCTCTGGTCACCATCTTTAGCTTTTTTACATTCTGACACTAACTTTTTCCTCTAATAAGTCTTTGTTCATGGTGTGCAATTGTATTGTAGCCTTTCATATCTTAAAAAATAAAATCATTTTTCTCACCTACTTGTATATGCTATGCACTGGTTTTGTAATAAACAAACTCCTCTATTTTTTTTTAGAATTTTTATTTCTTTTTTCCCCCTTCCTCTCCTCACCCCCTGCTGTTTTTGCTGTCTATGTCCATTCGCTCTGTGACCTTCTGTATCTGTTTCTCTTTTTGTCTTCTCTTCTTGTCTTTCTCCTCTAGGATTCACCAGGATTCGATCCAGGGGACCTCTATTGTAGAGAGAGGTTCCCTGTCAATTGCGCCACCTCAGTTCCCAGGCTCTCCTGCGCTTCACCTTGACTCTCCCCTTCGTCTCTCTTTTGTTGCGTCACCATCTTGCTGCGTGACTCACTTGTGCGGGCACTGGCTCTCCACGCAAGCATTCACACAGGCACCCGGCTCACCACATGGGCACTCGATTTGCCATGCGGGTATCCACATGAATACTCAGCTCGCTGCGCAGGCACTTGGCTCACCGTGTGGGCACTTGGCTCACCACATAGGCACTCGACTCGCTGTGCAGCCATGCTTTTTCTTCTTCTTTTTCACCAGGAGGTCCCAGGGATTGAACCTAGGTCCTCCCGTATGGTAGGTGGAGGCTTTATCACTCAAGCCACATTTGCTTCCCAAACTCCTCTGTTAAATGTTTTACCTGTTGACAAACATTAAAGGAAATGTCACACATAATTCCTGGCAACACTTCTTATACTTCTCTTTCTTCTCTGTCACAGTTCTTTTATCCCTGTCTCCAATTTGTTTTTTCCTAAGCCTTTTTCTTTTAAAAGTTAACTTCATATATCTATTGTCTTGATAAGATAAAAATAATTTTTAAAGTGATAAAGCTCATAATTTAAAAAAAAAAAGTTTCTGAACCCTAGCTTAGTTTCTCTCCGTACACTCTAGCGAATTATTTTCAACTTTCAAGGTGTTTCTTTTCATGTTTTTATCCATATTGCTAAATAAGATGCTTGAACTCCTGCTTCTTGATTTAAAAGGTTTAGACATATAGAATTTCTTTTATGGCCAGTGAAGATCTACCTCATTCTTCTATCTTCCTGATAGACTTTTATTTTTGGTTAAATCAATATTCATTGTATTATCATGACTATATATAAATGTTCTGTACTGCTGAGCCAAATTGTATATTCTGGGTACATTTATTTCCTGGCACAACTTTGTTATATTCTAGGCAATAGTAATCGTATTGGGTATGGGTATGATTATTATGTATACTTTTTCTTAATTTCCCTGTTTTTGGTATGGTGATTCTCCTTGGTCTTCCATGTACATGGTATCTGAGTCTAGACCCTGTCAAGTTTATTTTCTCCAGAATAAACCCTTGCATTCCCACTGGGGTGGGAAAGGGATAATTGCTTGGCTGTATGGGCTGGAGAGGGAGGAGACTGTGATGTCTAACTGCTCATTATACAGATTTTAAAATAATCTTCTTATCATCCTCTCTCTCATCATGAACCCTACTTGCCATTTTTGTTTTGTGTGGTCTCTAGTTCCTGGATCTTTCCAGGGTTCTTTTTCTTGAATCACCTTGTGCTTCATTAACATCTGCATCTGTGGGCTTTTAGGATTCAGTTTAGCAGTTAGATTTAGCAGATTTTCTGCTAAATCTGCTAAATCCGTATGCTTTCTATCTTCCAAAATTTTGCTATCTCTTAATCTGTTCTTTTTCCTATCCTCTTTCTTTGGGCCTTGGGGGTTTACCTATCTTTTTCCCTTTACTTTTGGCTTAATGGGGTTTTTTACTAAGAAATAGAGAAATGTGTGCTATCTACCACATTTAATCGGAAGCCTCTCTTTATACTGAGGTATAAAGTGTAAATGTGATTTTTACTGCTATGTTTAAATTTCCTCTGATACCTTATTGTAATTAGGTTGAGGTTTTAACTCTTCAGCTTGATAGATAAAATCTCTTATAATTTAAATACTGCCTACCTCTTTAGCCTACCCTGAACATTTCTTTTTCCCCACTTACCTAATTTTTAAAATGTAATTTTATCTAATCTTTTTGTTGTTTAGTTTGCATGTTCTTTATCCTGGATATTAAACCTTTATCAGATATCTGATTTGCAACTGTTTTCTACCATTCTGTAGGTTGTCTTTTCACTCTCTTGATAATGCCCTTTGTACAAAAGTTTTTAGTTTTGGTTAAGTCCAATTTATCAATTTTTGTTATTGTTGATGCTTGTGCTTTTGGAGTTATATCTAAGAATCCATCACCAACTCCCGTGTCATAAAGGGTTTCCTCTATGTTTTCTTCTAAGGGATTTATGGTTTCATATCTTATATTTAGGTTGTTGATCCATTTTTAGGTAATTTTTGTATATGTTATGAGGGTAGGGTTCATTTCCTTGTTCTGCATGTGGGGATGCAGTTTTCCCAGCACCACTGAGCAAGAGACTATCCATTTCTCCACCCTTTTCTTATCTCTTCTATTCTTTGCTCCAGCCATATTGAACAACTTGTAGTTTACAGAATGTGCCAGATTCTCTGTGCTTTATATCTTCATTCCTGCATTATTCAGTATAAATTTGAGAGTTATCAGCATTTGGATGATAGTTAAGGCTATAAAGTATGGGTGGGACTACCTATAGTGGCAGTAGAGAATGAGATGTGAAACAATCCTAGGACTGAGTCCTAAGGAAGTCCAACATGTAATCGTTGTATAGAGAAGGAAGACAGACAAAGATAAGGAGTGGCCAGGTAAGTAGAGGAAATCTGGGAATTTCTATAGGAAAAGGGTGTTTTAAGAAGCAAGGAATGTATCAAATTCTACTGAGGTATCACTTAAGAAGTATTAAGAAATGTTCCTTTTATTTATGAAATGGAGGTCATTGGTCACTTTGGAAATATCTGTTTTGGTTGAGTGATAATGGCAGGGCTGTAGCAGCTCCATATTTTACAAAGCTGGAATCAGGGTTGCTAAGAGTAAGAAGAGCAGTGGGAGGATTTGTTGATGCTTTGTGGGGAGGTGAAACAGAGTTTGAAATAGTTGTTCTGGAGTGTTAACAAATTAGCCAGAGAAATTAATAAAGTTGATGATCGATTGAAGATGGTAATAGCTAGTTTACTGTAATTCCAGTCTGTCTTGTTGTGACTTTAGTGGTAGTCAACTGGCAAGGCATATGTATAGGCATGTTTTTATATAAAGTGGGTAGTTGGGTTTTATTCAGGACTGGGCTTTTATTGCCAGGAAAAGGAGAAAAAAGAATTGCTAAGGATATTAAGTTGATGAAATGATGTACCGTAGATTCTGAGCTGGTTAAGGAAGTCAGGAGGAAGCTAGTGAATAGGGAAAGAAAGATTTAGTAGTTAACTGAGTGACTAGAGGAACTGATAGACAAAAGATTTTATGAGGTACTGGTGGGATTCAAAGAGCAAAATATACTCTCATTTCTTCAAAGAACCTATATTTCATCCTCTTCTAATCTCTGCTTTACTCTACATTTCTTGATTCTATAGACCTTTTATATTCCAATATATTCGTTTAACTCTCATTTACAATTCCATTTTAGGTAAATGTGATTGATATCTTCTTCAACTTTCTTTTATCCAAAGCTAAATTAGGGAATAGTAGGTGATTTCTGGGTAATATGGATATACAAATGGAACAGGACTAGAAATATAAAGGAGGTAACTTTCATTGCTTTTTTGTAAGGGAGGAAGGGAAAGGATATTAACTACAAGTTATCAAGATGAATGTATTTCAAAAAAATTCAAGAAAATTCTTTATTCTTTTTATTTCTCTGTCAAATATTGAACCTAGAGGCAGTAAATACCTTCATTAAATGAAATAGAGATGGTGAATTTCATTCATCCTTGCTTGAAGGGAATAAAGGGGGAGGATCCTAAAATTTTCTTTTGTGTATCCATCAGAGAGAGAAGCATATTCAACTAATGTATACATCTAAGCATAGGCAACTTATGACTTTCACTAACGTTAAGGGAAATTCCTTCTTTGTATCTATAACTGGCTTTTCTAATTTAAATCTTTTGTAAATCTTACCTAATAATCTTTGTTGTTTTCCATGTCTTTATGAACTCAGGCATAGTTAACAGGAAGAGATACATTACAAAATTTCATGCCAATAAATTCTACTTGATTGTCTTTAGTGTCATTGAACAAGACATGGGCTTTTGAAAAATTCTCGCGTTTACTTCCCTTTGAAAATCTTTTGGTATGGAAGACTTGAAAAGCAGACTCTTAGTGTTCCATCTACAAATATATTTTTTTTAACGAGGCAACTTTTGTACGTTAAATCAATGTGTGGGTATTTATTGAGTACCTTTTTTAGTCTAGTTAATAAAAAGAATGTTTGCAATTGTAGAACAACCTCAGGAGGAGAAGCAGCACACCTTTGCAGAAAAATTAGTTACTCAGGTCATAAAAAATTTACAAGTGAAAATTTCCAACATACATATCCGCTATGAAGATGATGTAAGTATTTTAATAGGTAATATTTGTTATTATATTTGTATGTAAGCTATTTTACTTTTTATTGACACCTCCCCTGTTGTGATCAACCTTATTAAAATGCTGGGAGATAGAGGGATATAGTGCTAAAGATGTATAATTATAGTTGTAATTTGCAATTCGTAGCAGTGAGTGCTTGGTCACACTTTAATAAAAATGTTCAAACATTAGCTAATGAAAGAAAATGCCTTTCTTAAAATCATCTTTGATGAAAATACCTTTCTTATAATCATCTTTGATAATTGGGAGTTATAAATTAACAGTTATGTACTTAAAAAAATACTTGAAAATATCCTATATTTACCTCTTGATACCTACTGCCTACTTCTCCCTAATTTAGCTGTGGACAGAGCACTGGAATCAGTATAGCTAGACTTTAATTATTTGACCTTGATTCAATCATTTGTTCTCTCTAAAATCCAATTATTTGCTTCATTGTACAACTTTGAGGGTCAGTCATTTTTTTATGACCTATTTTTTTGTAGTCTGAAAAAATTATGCAGATGTAGTGTTATATAACAAGAAAACAATGGTACTTAATATTTTAATTTGTTTTAGGAAAAATATAGGAGTAAAAGTTATGCAAAGTAGTAAAATGTTTTCACATGTTCAAAATAGGATATTTCTGAGAAAGTGTTTTCTTATAAAGTGAATTTTGTCCAACTATTAAAAGTCTAAGTGAAATTTACATGATTTATTTTTAGATCACAAATCGAGACAACCCACTGTCCTTTGGTATTTCTCTTCAAAATCTCAGCATGCAGGTACTTTGTTTAAAAAAGAAATTTAACCATATTTAATTGTGAATTATTGTTAGTTAAACTGTGGGTTACTCTATATGTATGTCAGTGTCAGCAATACATTTCTTTTTTTTTTTAAGGATTTATTATTTATTTATTTATTTCTCTCCCCTCCCGCCCCCAGTTGTCTACTCTCTGTGTCCATTCGCTTTGTGTTCTTCTGTGTCTGCTTGTATTCTTGTCAGTGGCACCTGGAATCTGTGTCTCTTTGTTGCATCATCTTGCTGCGTCAGCTCTCCGTGTGTGCAGTGCCACTCCCGGGCAGGCTGCACTTTTTTCTCACTGGACAGCTCTCCTAATGGGGCGCACTACTTGCACGTGGGGCTTCCCTATGCGGGGGACACCCCTGCGTGGCACGGCACTCCTTGTACGTATCAGCACTGCACGTGGGCCAGCTCATCCCACGTATCAGGAGGCCCTGGGTTTGAACCCTGGACCTCCCATGTGGTAGGTAGATGCTTTATCCCTTGAGGCAAATCCGCTTCCCAGCAATACATTGCTATACAGGATTAATATAGAAGGGGTATAGACTAGATTAGAACTAAAGTTGGCAGTTTCTACTTCAAAATGTGGTGGATATTCAAACTCAGTTTAAAATATGCAGGTCTATTATTATGTGCCAATTATAATGTTACACACTTCTGCTTAAAAATCTTTTTCAAAATGAAAGTATTATGTTCATTTCAGAAGCTTTTGTAAATAATGAAAACCATAATTAATATTCTTCCTATGTAATTTTTGAA
This sequence comes from Dasypus novemcinctus, assembly GCF_030445035.2. NCBI lineage: Eukaryota > Metazoa > Chordata > Mammalia > Cingulata > Dasypodidae > Dasypus > Dasypus novemcinctus. The sequence goes on along the minus strand of NC_080680.1, from coordinate 31,798,954 downwards.
ATGAGGAATTTAAAAAATTTAGACACATATAGCAAATTATGAAACATCTGCTTGCATCCAGAATGGACTCTTGTTGAATTTGTCATTTGATTTAAATTTTAAATATTTTGTTTATGGGAATAGAATTTCACAGATAAAATTGAAATTCCTGTTCTCTATTCCTACTTTCATCTCCCACTCCAGAGAAAAGTATGCTAACTTTCAATGGTTATTTTATATATTCTCTAAGTTCCTCTTATCACTTCATAATGTTTTATCGTGTTGCTCCATGTAATAATATTGATTCAGCTTAACTGCTGTATAGTATTTCGTTACAAGCTTTTACTTGTTATATTTACTGGGTTTTTTTGTAAGACTCATTTATTTTTACTTATACATGATTTAATGAATAAAAATTACATTTAATCTGTATGATACCATGATTCCACTTATTTAAATTTGAAATAGGCAGAGCTAATCAACAGATCTTACATTTAATCTGTATGATACCATGGTTCCAGTTATTTAAGTTTGAAACAGACAAAGCTAATCAGTGGTGTTTGAAGTCTGGATAATGGGTTACTTTTTGTGGGGATGTAGTGATGATAGGAAGGAAACTTCTGAGGTGCTGAGAACATTCTCTTTCTTGGTTTTTGTTTTTGTGCTGGTGTTTTAGTTTCCTAGGGTGCTGAAAGTAGTCTTAACAATGAGAATTTATTAGCTTACGTTTTGAGGCTGGGAAACATTTCCAAATCAAGGCATCATCACGGCGATGCTTTTACCCTGAAGACTGGTTGCTAGCAATCCTTGACCTCTGCCACATGGCAAGGCACGTGGCAGTGTTACATTTCTTTCCCTTCTCTTCCAGGTTTTGTTGCTTTCAGCTTCTTGATTATATAGCTTTCCAAGATTCATTTTTATAACATAGCTTTACTACAAGCAAGAAAAAAAGAAAAGCCAAATGAAAAATGTTACTCAGTAAAGGTCGGTGGGGTAGACTATGCCAAATGCTGCTAGTTGAGTGAAAAATAAGGATGAGAATTATCTATAGATCTTGAAATGGGAAGATTTGGTAACCATGTTAATAGTGGTTTTGACTATCACCTTTCACGGTCATTGAAAACTTCACAGTGAGACTTATTCATTTAGAAACTTTGGGGAGAGGAGCCCAGCAATCTGAATTGTAAAAACGTTCCACATGTTCCTATTACATGTGGGAACTTGTATGAGTGGTTCTCATACAAGTTTGAGAACCACTGTTGTAGTTCTTTCAGTTTTCAACACTAAATAAAAGCCATCTTTCTAAAATTAGGATCTGATCACTTTATTCTCCTCAGTGGCTTTTATAGTTCTTAAAAGTCCATAGTTTTGCCCTTAAAATATATTATAAACCATTTATAATTAACCCCACATAACATGTGTTTTCATCCCTTGTCTTTATCTGTTTTGCATTCTTCTCTTATACTGAACTACTTAAGTTCCCTATATATATCATATGTTTGCATACCTTTGGGCCTTTGCACCAGCTCTTCCTGCTTTGAATCACATTTTCTACTGACTTTAGCGGGAGTAATTTCTACTCATGTATCGTGTCTTAGGTTAGACATCACTTTCTCTACCACATGCCTTGAGTTTCATGTCCATGTCATGTTCTCCCCGCATACTATATATTTAACTTCTATGGTGACATTTATCCATTGGTAATTGCTTGTTTACTTGTTTGCTTTTTTACCAGCAATGATCTCCTTTAAAGCAGAGACTTTCTTGTGTCCACTAGTATTCTTTGGCTGAATGATAAGTTTTCTAGGGTGTTTTTGTAGAAAATGGGCTAGGTAGGAATGATAGATACAATTTATCATTCTGCCATTTTAAATGTAAGTGACATTTTTCCTCTTCCTTTTCAGACAACTGATCAAGACTGGGTTCCATGTTTACTTGATGAAACAGAGAAACTTTTTCGTAAGGTAAAATATACAAGTATTACATTTTGTCAACCCATGGGCTTGATGGAAGAGAGTGTTTTTAGAAAGGCAAATGATAATATATAGATAAGGATTTATGTGAATTTTGTTTGTTTGTTTACCTCTGTGATATGACTCACTTAATTCAGACTGCTAAACATGTTAAAGATCTTTCAAAAAAAAAGGAAAATGAGACATGTAATCAACTTGATATATTTTCAGTTGATCCGATTGGATAACCTTTTTGCCTACTGGAATGTGAAATCTCAGATGTTTTATCATGATTTTGATGAATCTTTGGTAAGTACATTTTTTTTAATGTGTATGTACATATTTGTACTATAGTTCATATAAGGCTTACTTCATCAATTAACATAATGTAGCCATTAGTCTTTGTTTTCTAAGCAAAATCTATTAGCATAATTTACAGAAATATCTACCTATAAGAGAACACTCCTATATCTTAATGCTTAGTTCTTAGATATTTTATGAGATATTATTTAAACCACTTTAATATTTTGCCTTAGCCTAGTCCTCCTTGTTTTATTTTTAATTTTCAACATGTTTCTTTTGGATATAATAGGATTTGGCAAGATAAAGGATATATGGACATAAATATAAATAAAAGCAAATTTTTCAAAATTTTTTATTAGAGCAGTTTTAGGTAACAAAAATCATGCAGAAAGTACTATTTCCCATCCTTGCTTGCTTGCTCACTTGTTCCCTCACTCACTCTCTCACATACACACAAAGTTTTCCCTATTATTAACATTTTATATTAGTGTGGCACATTTGTTACAATTGATAAAACAATATTATTACAATTATCCTATTAACTACAGTCCATAGTTTACATTAGGGTTCACTCTTTGTCTTGTACAATTCTATGATTTTTAAAAATCTTTATTTTTAAATAAATGTAATATATATAACCTAAAATTTCTCATTTTAAGCACTTTCAAATGTCAATTAAGTGGTGTTAATTACGTTCCCAGTGTTTTGCTACCATCCTGTTGTGCTACCAGCATTACCATCTACAGGCATACTTCTTTTTATTGTTCTTCACTTTATTACATGTTGCAGATACTGTGTTTTATTTTATTTTTTTAAACAAATTGAAGGTTTTGGAAGAAGATGCCATGTGTTTTAGTTTGCTAAAGGCTATCAATGCGAAAAATACCAGGAGTGTGTTGTGTATTAGTCAGCCAAAGGGGTGCTGATGCAAATACCAGAAATTGGTTGGTTTTTATAAAGGATAATTATTTGGGGTAGGAGCTTACAGATACCAGGCCATAAAGCATAAGTTACTTCCCTCACCAAAGTCTATTGTCATGTGTTGGAGCAAGATGGCTGCGAGCGTCTGCAAAGGTTCAGGCTTCCTGGGTTCCTGTGCTCCTGGGCTTACTTTTCTCTGTTTTCAAGGTTCCTTTCTTCCTGGGGCTGGCTTCTCTTTCCTTCATGAGCTTACTTCCTGGGACTCCAGCTTAAGTCTTCAGCATCAAACTCTAACATCAAATCTCACAACATCAGAAACCCTCACTTCAAAAGTTCCAAATCTGTCCTTTGCCATGCCTTTTATCAAGGGGTGGGAACTCAATGCCCTAATGATGTGGCCCAATCAAATCCTAGTCATAACTCAATCATGCCCAGTAATAGACCAGATTACAAACATAATCCAATATCTGTTTTTGGAATTCATAATTATATCAAACTGTTACAGATTGACTTTTATAATGGGAATTTATTAGGGTAAAATCTTATAGTTCCAAGGCTGTGAAAATGTCCAAATCAAGACATCAGTAGAGTTGCTGGTTCACCAAAGATTGACTGCTGTCAGATCCTGGACTCCTGCCAAGTGGGAAGGCAAAATGATAGCTGGTCTTTGTGTATTTCCTCCAGACTCACTTTCTTCCTGAGCTCAGCTGTGGTGTTGAGGCACATGGCTCCTCTCTTCCCTTCCCTCCAAGCCTTGTTGCTTTAGCTTCTGCATGCTCTGGTGATTCCTGCCTCTCACCTTTCTCTTGGTCTCTTGAGGTTTCTGTTTTTTTGTGATTCTAGCCTATCCTGGGGTCCTGTCTCACATGGCCTGGGTGAAACTAGCCATTTTCTTTCTCTGTGTTTTTGCTTTCAGTTCTTTGTTTATATAAGATATTAGCAAAGGGGCCAAGACACATCCTAGGTCACACCTCACTGAAATAGTCCAAGCAAAAACCCTAAAGCTATCTAATCAAAGGGTCACTTTATTGTGTCTAATCCAGTCAAAGGGTCCTACACCAACCGGAATGAATTAGCTCCAAGAACATACTTTCTGGGATTCACAAAAGCTTCAAACTGTCATACAATCTAGGACTTTAATAGCTAGAGAGAAGAGCTCAGTGCCTGGCTTCAAAGCTTCAAAGGACAGGCAGATGCTTTTGTTAGGGGCTAATGCTAATCCTAGGTCTCTTAAAGAGTTTTGAAAACTTCTGTGCCTGACATCTATAAATGGAACAACAAAACTTGGATGACAGCACATCTGTTTAAAACATGGTTTACGAATATTTTAAGCCCACTGTTGAGATCTACTGCTCAGAAAAAAAAAGATTCATTTCAAAATATTACTGCTTATTGACAATGCACCTTGTCACCCAAGAGCTCTGGTGGAGATGCACAATGGATTAATGTTGTTTTCTTGCCTGCTAACTCAACATCCACTTTGCAGTCCATGAATCAAGGTGCCATTTTGAATTTCAAGTTTTAGTGTTCAGGAAATACATTTTGCAAGCCTATTGCTGCCATAGATAGTGATTCCTCTCATGGATTGGTGTAAAGTCAATTGAAACCTTCTGGAAAGGATTCATCATTCTACATGCTATTAAGAACATTCATGATTCATGGGAGGAAGTTAACATTTCAACATTAACAGGAATTGAAGAAGTTGATTCTGATCTCATGAATGATGTAGAAGGGTTCAAGACTTCAGGGGAGAAATAACTACAGATGTGGTGGAAATAGCAAGAGAACTAGAATTAAAAGTGGAGCTGAACATGTGAATGAATTGCTGCAATCTCATGATACAACTTGAACAGATAAGGTGTTACCTCTTATGGATAAGCAAAGAAAGTGGTTTATTGAGATGGAACTCAGTCCTGGTGAAGATGTGAACATTGTTGAAATGACAACAAAAGATTTAGAATATTACAGAAAATTGATATATCAGTGGCATGGTTTGAGAAGATTGACTCCAATTTTGAAAGAAGTTTTATTGTGGGTAAAATGCTATCAAACAGCATTGCATGCTATGGAGAAATCTTTTGTAAAAGTCAGAGTCAGTCAGTGCTGCAAACTTCACTGTTAACTTACTTCAAGGAATTGCCACAGCCGCCCGGCCTTCAGCAACCACCACCCTGATCTGATAGCAAACATCCACACTGAGGCAAGCTCCTCCACCAGACAAAAAATTATGACTTGTTGAAGACTTAAATGATGGATGGCATTTGTTTTTAGCAAGAAAGTATTTTTAAATTAACCTGTGTACATTGCCTTTTTTAGACATAATGCTATTGAACACTTAATAGCCTATGTATTGTGTAAACATAGCTTTTTTAGACACTGGAAACCAAAAAAACTCCTGTGGTTCACTTTATTACAATATTTGCTTTATTGCAGTGTCTGGAACTGAACCTCCAATATCTCTGAGGTTTGCCTGTATTAGCAAAACTTTCCCTTCAATCTGAACAGAAACTCTCTACCAATTAAGTATTGAACTCCCCATTCCCTACCCTCATCCTGGTTCCTGGTAACCTGTATTCTAGTTTTTGATTGTGAATTAAAGCAAATTTTTTTTTAATAGAACAATTTGAAGAATGGCATTGTCAAAGAAAATGTTGTTCCAGAAGGTTATGATTCAGGTGAGTATATGTCAAAAAAATATATATAATTAAAAGTTGGTATAAATTTTAAACTTAACATTGGTAATATTGATGTGATATTTCATATTAAATTTTCTCATATATTGTTAATACATTTAAAATACATATGAAAAAGTTAAAATATTTTTTTCTACATAATTTGTTGTGGGGGGAGATTTTGGCTATTTTTCAAAACCATAGAAATGAAAAATGTGCAATATAATTTAGCCGTAATTCCCTGTTCTCTACCCTACCTCATCCACTAGAGTCTGACTGTGACTTTGCTTATTCTAATTATTTCATATCAGTGAAATAAAAAATATTTTTCCTTTTTGTTTCTGGCTTATTTCACTCAACATGTCTTCAAGGTTTATCCATGTTGTTGCATGTATAAGAACTTCATTCCTATTTATGGCTGAATAATATTCCTTTGTATGTATATAACACATTTTGTTTATCCATTCATTAATTAATGGCTACTTTCTTTGCTTCCATCTTTTGGCAGATGTGAATAATGCCTTATGAACTTTGCTATACAAATAGTTGTTTGAGTCGCTGCTTTTAGTTCTTTTGGGTTATATACTTAGTAGTGGAATTGCTGGGTCATGTGGTTATTCTATATTTAAATTTCTGAGGAACCACTCAACTGTCTTCCACAGTGATTGTACCATTTTACATTCCTTTTGGCAATTACTGAGTGTACCTGTTTCTTTACATTCTCGCCAACACTTGTAATTTTCTGTTTTTTAAATAGTAGCCATTCTAGTGGGTGTGAAATGATATCTCACTGTGGTTTGGATTTTCATTTCCCTAAGTGGCTAATGGTGTTGAGCGTCTTTTTATGTGTTTTTTGGCCATTTGTATATCTTCTTTGTCTATTCAGGTCCTTTGCCCAGTCTTTTCATTAGGTTGTCTTTTTGTTGTTGAATTGAAGGATTTCTTAATATATCCTGGATATTAAACCCTTATCAAATATGTGGTTTCCAAATATTTTCTCCCATTATGTAGGTTGTCATTTTACTTTCATGATGAAGTTCTTTGAGGCACAAAAGTTTGTAATTTTGTTGAGGTCTCATATATCCATTTTTTCTTTTGTTGCTTGTGCTTTGGGTATAAAGTCTAAGAAACCATTGCCTAACACAATTTCCTGAAGATGATTCCTCAATGAGTTTGATAGTTCTAGCTTTTATATTATAGTCTTTGATACATTTTGAGCTGACTTTTGTATATGTGTGTGGTAGGGGTCCACTTTCATTCTTTTGCAAATGAAGACCTAACTCCACAGCTCCAGTTTTTTTTTTTTTTAAAGATTTTTAAATTTATTTTTTATTATTTAAAAGGTTTTTAATTTACCCTCCTCTCTCCCAAATGGTTCTCTCGTCTGTCTGTCCATTGTTTGTTCAACTTCTCCAGGAAGCACTGGGAACCGAACTGGGGATCTCCCACATGGGAGGCAAGTGCCCAACAACCTGAGCCACACCCACTCCCTGTGGGCTGCAGCAGTCTATTGACTTGTGGCATCTGCTCATTTATGCATCTTCTCACTGCAGTGGTGTGACATCTAGCCAGCACTAGTTTTTGGAGAGACTATTCTTTTCCAATTACATGGCCTTTTGCCCTTTGTCAAAAATTAGTTGGCCATGAATGTGAGGGTTGATTTCTGAGCTCAGTTTGATTCCATTGGTCCCTGGACTCTCTCAGTGGTCTTGTCTTCCAGTTTGCTGATTCATCTTCTGGTTCTGGTCTGCTGTTGAAACCCTCCTAAGAATTTCTCATTTCAATTATTGTGGTCCTCCAGTAGCTCTGTTTTGATTCTTTTTTTTTTTTAAAGATCTGTTTTTATTTATTTATTTATTTCTCCCCACCCCCTTGTTGTTTGCACTTCCTGTGTCTGTTCATCTTTCTTGTTTGTTTAGGGGGAACCCAGGACCTGTGATGTGGGAGGGAGGTGCCTAATCACTTGAGCCACCTGCATTCCCTGCTTTGTTGTATCTCTCATTATGACTTTCTTCACGTGTCTCTTGTTGTTTTATCTTGTTGAGTCAGCTTGCTATGCCTGCCTATTGCATCAGGTCGCAGTCTTGTTCTTCATCTTTAGGAGGTACTAGGAACCTCTGTTCCCTGGTTTGTTGTGTCTCTCACTATGTTTTTCTTCTTGTGTCTCTTGTTGGGTCTTCTTGTTGTGTCAATTTGCCTGCCTGCCCATCACACCAGCTCTGTTTTCTTTAGGAGGCACCAGAACTGAACCATGGACTTCTCATGTTGTAGGTGGGAGTTCAATCTCTTGAATCACATCCACTTCCCTCCTTTTTAAAATATCTCTTTATTGAGATTTTCATATTTTTCGTTATTATTTTCCTGGTAGCCTTTAGTTCTACCTCTGTATTTTCCTTTATCTCCTTGAGCATGTTGAAAATCATTTTTTAAAAATCTTTGGTATGTCCACAGACTGGTCTTTGTTGATGTTTTTTGGATTTTTATCCTCTTCCTCTGGGTGGGCCATCATTTCCTATTCCTTTATCTTGTAATATTTTGTTACACACTGTACAGTATTTGAAAATGCTAACTCTGGGTTTTATTCTCTGCGATGTCTGTTTCTTGAGTTTGTAACCAGCTGGTGATATGACAGATTTTCTTGAATGCCAGCCCTCCTATCAGGAAGTTCCACTCTAGGTGAATGCAGTGTAGGCTCCTTTCTGTTTTTTTCTGGGTCTTTGTCTTGTCCTGGGCTTGTGCTTGCTAGTGGCCTTGTTTGAACGCCCCCTTTACGTCCCTGGAGACGACCTTTTCTTTCTCCTGGATATTCTACTGAGGGACTAAAAACAGGTAAGCCATTGCCCTAGATCTTCCATCTCTATTGATTTTTTACACTACTTCTGTTGTCTCAGGCTGCTTTTGTCTGGAGGGTAGATTCTGGGAGAGAAGGATCATAGAGGAGGAGTTCCCAGATCAGTCTTTCTCAGATGGAACAAGGCTAGGGATCCACAAAGAGGGTGCTGACTGCTCCAAATCACTATTGAAAGGTTTGGGAGAGCCATCAGGAAGGGCGCCAGGGGTATCTTATGTGGTTCCTCAAAGCTGTGCTTTCTTGACCTGCCAGCAAATACATTTTTACTATCTCATTATAATAGACTTCTATGGTTAAAATATTTTAAAATGGAGTTTATTTTGGGGATATTTTAAATAGTATGCTTTCTCTGACTCTTACTGACGGTGGGTTTGGTCCCTGGTGATTTGCTTCTTAATTCATAGGGAGTGGCTTTATGATATAGGAACCTCATACCCTGATTTTAGGTTAAAAATATTTTCAGGTCTCAAATGATTTATTTTTTTAAATTAAAAAAATTTTTTTATGTGCATTCAATATAAAGTAATGTTCTGTTTTCTGGCTCTATGAACTTAAGAGTTTCAGGGATAATAAAATGAATGATTTAATTTCCAAATATTCTGAGGTTGCCAGGGATCCTGACTTAATATGGTTTTGGATCATTTTTTTGTTGCTTGTTTCATGTTCTTGGTGATCCCTACAGTAGGTCCTGAATAGCTACTATCACTAACCACTAGATTTATTTATTTTTCCTACCACTTCACTGTAAGATCACAGAGCAAGATCTGTGAGCATTTATTTCTATAGAGTATTTTTGAATGCTTATAAGTATAAAAACTTAAATAGGAGAAATGTATCTTTATATAAATTAGTTTATAATTTAATAGTTGATCTCTGTAGATTTTGCTATTACTGGTTTCTCTCTACATGGTGCTTGTCCTTTTGGGCATTAAGTACGAAGGGTTGAGAGGAATTTTATCTTATTGAACCAGGCAGGTAATCCTGGATAAGCACTCATCTTCTCTCCCCTCCTTTTGTTAGTTAAAAGGGAGAATGAATACAGAGAAACTTATCAGAAAATCAGAAATTATAAATATATAATGAAAACCAAGGATTAAGTACAATCTTTTTTTTTAGCATTTCTATTTACATTTATTCCCTACAACTGTACCTTTATTAAAAATATTTTGTGGGACCATATTGCTTTTTAGAGACTTTTCCTGCTTTTTAAGATATATTGTTGTTTTGGAGGGAAGACCAGTTAGCCTTTATGGTACTTTTTTGGGAAGACAACATGAAATATAGGTAGGAAAAAGATAAAAAGAATCCTCACCGCTAATTAAGGGACTGACAATTCATCTGATCAAATTATGGCAGTGTGGACATCCAGGAATTGGTTAAAGGGTAAAAGAGAAATGAAAGTCATTGTTTTCAGCTTGATCCATCTAGCACTGCGAGATTCTTAAAATATAACTTAATTTTTTCAATTTTTGTTATTTTTCAGTATTTCGTCCCATATCTGCTAATGCCAAACTTCAGATGAATCATCGATCAGATTTTGACTTTTCTGCACCCAAAATAAACCTGGATGTTGAATTATATGAAATAGCAATTGAATTTAATAAACCACAGGTGATTTTTTAAATGAAGTTTTAAATTGTGAATTATAGTTTGACAAGAGCAGACCTAAGATTGTCAGTGTATTTCAGAAATTCATAATGTTATATGGAAACATTTCTTGCATAACTTGTAATGATGTTAATAATTTAGACTTTATATTCAATAATGGAACAAAAAATTCTGAAACATTTAAAAACTTTTACTATTTTCATTCCTTAGTATTTCAGTGTTATGGAGCTTCTTGAATCAATTGATATGATGAAGCAAAATCTTCCATATAGGAAATTCAAACCTGATGTATCTCTTCACTATCATGCCAGGGAATGGTAAAATGTCTTTTTTTAAAATTTAAAAAATATGGCACAAAACTGAATTTCTTTGATTTAAAAATAGTTTTTAAAGATACTTTTATATGGTATGATGCATACTATAGTTTGATTTGTGGCTAGAAACATGAAGCTGCTTATAATGGTAATGAAATAGGCTTAAGGAATTCTTTGTAATGGATTTTCGACTTGAGATGCTACAATACCATAGCTATTGTTTACTATAAAGGGATCAGTTTTTTGGTAATTGCTAAAAAAAAAAATGACCTGTCAGTTTGTTTCCTAGCAATGTTTTTTTCCCTATATTAGGCATAGTAAACTCTATTTTTTTCTAGTTAGGGGATATGAAGTTCTACCTTTCCACCACCCCCCTCAATTGAAAAATACTATAATTCCAGGCTTAAGCTATTCTCTAGTTTCTAGAAGCTGCAAATACTCTTTCAGTTGTCTAAAGTATAATTTACCAATTAATGTTATAGTAGGACTTGTGAAAAGTTATAGATATATTTAACAAAATTGAATGAGTTTGCTTATTTTCTCTTAGGGAGGTGGTAAGATTAATAATTAATGGATCAATGCAGAAAGGATTAGAAAAAAACCAACAGCCCAGCTAATAAATCCATTTTCATAGTCCCTGTATTGAAAGTTCTGTATTATAATTATGTATGTTGCTAAAGTAGAAGCAATATCAGTTATATTTTATACTGTTGGCTTATGGGTGTTAAATGTGTAGTTTTTGTTTTTTTTCTAGGTGGGCTTATGCTATAAATGGTGTTCTTGAAGTAAATGTTTGTCCCCGCTTACGGATGTGGTCATGGAAGCATATTAGAGAACATAGGCAAAAAGTGAAGCAATATAAAGAACTATATAAAAAAAAGTTAACGAGTAAGAAGCCAACTGGTGAAATTCTTATGTCTTTGGAGGTTAGCATTTAAAAAAAATTTTTAACAGTATTTTATATTGCATAAGTCTTCCTTAGCCTTTAGTGACTAACAGTTCCTTCTTTATTTGCTATAACTTTGACAAACCATTCTGTCTCTTTTACCTGGACTTTTTTGTACTCCTGTTTTACTTCAGTTAGAATTTCACTTCTCCTTTGAGCTTTTGAAATTTGAAATTGTTCTCAGTCTGGTAGGATTTGGGTTCATGCAAATAGTTTGAAGACTCATGTTATGATGTTTTTAACTTCAAAAGCTTAAAATGTTATCTGTCAGCACTTCATTTCTCCTGTGTTACCATCTGACTGTGCATTAATCACATATCTATCCTGGCTTCCCGTTTCATTCTCATTCTTATACCTTTGCTCATATTCCGTTTGCTGTCTCTCTTCTCTCTGCCTATCCCACTTCTGCTCATCTTTTAAGTCCCATTTCTTAAATGAAATTGCCTGAGTTTTCTGCCCAGTCAGAGCTCTTTTATTTCCCTCTTTATTCTTGTGTCGTTTCTAGTCTTTTACCAGTAATTTAACATTTAATTGTCAGTCTTGAGTGTTCTCTAAGTTTTAGTCTTACCAAGTAACGGACCTTTTAAAATTATGGAATACCTAGGTAGGGACTATTTTACAGATGGGTAATAAACAGCTTAGAGAAACTTAAGTGGAGTTAGACTCTTGAACAAATCAATGTAACCGTTATGAATCCAGGCGTTTCCATATAGGAAATCCCTAAAGATTGGGTTTTACTTTTATTTTCAAAGTGAGGTATTTCCTGAAGACCTAGGGATATTAGGAATGCTTAAGTTTAGAAATTTTTAAGGATGTTTTCAGATTTCCTTATTTACTTTGGATCTTAACCCCAATTCTCCAAGTCTGTTGGACAATAAAACCATGGGTTAAGTTTTCTTCTATATAATTCAACATTGTCATGATTATTTCTTTGGGGGGAAAAAGTGGCTTGAGCATGACACTCTTGAAAATAATCATGGGAATATATAGGTCTGGTAAAAGATTTAGCTTATCTTAGTTTATCTCAACAGCCATGACAGCGTTAAAAAGCATAAAATTTAAAAACAAGTTTTACGTGTATCTAGGCGTACTTGGAATATCATAATGACGTGTGAGCCTATACACATAATATGGCAGATTTATAATTGTAGTTGAACATGGCAATGCATTTATCCTTGGCTTTAGTTAAAATGCAAATAAATGACATTATAAATTATGTATGGTATCTGTGTTTATAGCTCTTGTAGAGTATATGCAAAATTGTATGATTTTTTTGTTCAAAAAGTTACTCTACCATTAATTTCCAGGATTATATATATGTAAGCATTGCTTCTCAGAATTTAACAGATGGTAATAATGGATGTTCTGCTTTCTGCTTCCAAAAATATTTCTTTTGTATAGCAATTTGATTATATATTAAAGATTTGTGAAGTTAACATGTTTAAAAAAAATATTTTCAGGAGTTGGAAAAGATCCTGGATGTATTTAATATAACTTTAGCAAGACAACAAGCAGAAGTTGAGGTAATTCCAGATTATCTTTCATTTTATAAAAATAAATCTAAACTCCATAATGTCATTAATATTGTGCTATTATGTGCTGTTTCCTAAAAGGGGCTCACAATTTAGTTTCCATGTGATAAGAAAATATGATTTATCGTTCTGCATATTGATTTGAATCAGATAGAAGTTTCTATGAGAAAAACATTCTTTACAAATAATGAGTTTATCAAATACTCAGAGGTCATGTGAAGGTGAAAAGCCAACGTTTGCCTGTGTGTGATCATCAGCTCTTTTAAACAGTGGGAGAATTACATGGTAATTGTAAAGTCTCTGTTTGGCAAAAGATGTAATTACTGTGTTCTGCTGTCAGTGTTTATATACTGTTTATATTTATTCACTCAACATGTAGGATTTGGAAATATGCATTTTTATTTTTGTAAATTGCTAAACAAAAGTTAATTTGTCATTTATTTGAAACGGCATTCATTTTAGGTAAAGAAAGCTGGATACAGGATTTACAAAGAAGGGGAAAAAGAAGCAGAGGATGATAAAGGATGGTTTAGCTGGATATGGAGTTGGTCAGAAACAAATACTGAAGAGCAACCACATGTTAAACATGGAAGTATGTTTTCTAGTAGTGGACACTTAATCATTAGATTACACAAATCATTAGATTTTGGTTGTGTAACTGTTCACCTGATGTGAAAGTCAAGTTTTGCAGAAAATTTTCTCTGAAATTATAATAAATATATATACATATCTGTATTGTTTATACTAATACTTATAAATAAATATAAAATTGATCATTGTATAATTTGATATAAAATGATATTAATGAAATGTGAAACAAGTAATCAAATGAAATAAACTTTTTTCATCTAATTAAGCTTTACAAAAGAGGTTTGTGCCCAAAGGATTTATTTGATGTATTTAGCAAGTAATTTTGATAAAATAAAAATTGCAAAATGGCATAAAGCATTGCCATTTAAGTTTTTGTTGAAATTGTTTCTTGGAAAGAGTTTTGTTTCCTGATCATCTAGTATAGATAATATATAACCGGATGGTTAAGATCACATTTTTGGAGGCTTAAAGATTTAGGATTGCATCCTGGATTTTAGCAGTCTGGCCTTGGTAAGATAAACTTGTTTATCATCTATAATATGGAGGAAAATTATGATATTAATATTATCTACTTTGTATGCTAAATATGTTGCCTAGTACAATGCCTTTAAATGCCTAATACACTTAACCATTTCTTTAGCTATTTCTTAATGCAAACATTCAGAAATTTAAGTTTATATACTTGGTTTTTACTTTTGGAGAATAACTTCTAAAATTGCAAATGCAATTTTAACATTGATTTGTAATTCCTTAAAACCATCATAAAAAGAAAGTAAATTTTGAATTTTATTTATTAAAGGCAGCTAAATTACGAGTTGGTTTTATTTTGTTATCAGTTGCAAACACAGAATACTATATGATTTGTAGGTCTTGAAGAAATGTTGACTACTGAAGAAAAAGCTAAGCTCTACGAAGCAATTGGCTATAGTGAAACAGCAGTTGATCCAACCTTGCCAAAAACTGTGAGATGTTTTCTTGCCTTATATCTGGGAGTTTAATGTTTGACATGCCTATTTTTAAGTCTTTCAGAAGAAATTTCAGTGATATATTTATTACTGATTTGAAACTGTTTTGTTCAGTAATCTTTCTGTGGGTCTGTAAAATATTACATTGGCTTTCGTTTTTAAGATGGAAAGAAAAATTGTCACCTACTTTTTGCTTTTATGTGGTGATTCTTTAGTAGGTAAAGGGTCATTTTTAGAGTTTTTGTGTTTTTTGGAATGATTGAAATATATGAATAGGAGTATCTGATGTGTTTACATGTATATGTTTTTCATTTTATTCTTCTGAATATTCTCTAGTATGAAGCCATGAAGTTTTTTGTTCACTTGAAAAGTATGTCCATTGTTCTAAGAGAAAATCACCAAAAACCTGAACTATTAGATATTGTAGTAGAAGAATTTAGCACCATGATTGTACAAAGACCTGGAGCACAAGCAATAAAGTACGTATTCATTTTTTTTTTCTTTTACTGTAAGAAAAAAATTTAAACTGTGAGTTTGGAAGTTAGATGACAATCTTAGTCTTTTATGAAGAGTATTAAGAGTTTAACAATATTCTTTTGTAGTTCTTTAGGAATTAGGTTTTTCTCCCAGTAATATATGAAATTGTTAAAATAATGCATGTTCATTAGAAAGCTGCAAGCTGAGGAAGTAGAAAGACAGTTAAGAAAAATATAGTGATTGTCAGCACTCACACCACATGAAAAGAAACACCTGTAACAATCTGGTTTGTCTTTATTTCACTTCTTTTATTTAACAGTTTTATTGAAATATATTTATACACCTTATAGGTCATGCATTAAAATGTACATTCATTCATTAGTTTTTAGTATATTCACAAGATGCTCAACTGTCACCACTATCTTACTTCCCAGAACATTTTCATCACCCCAAAAAGAAGCCCTATATATATTAGCAGTCATTCCCAATTTCCTTCTCCCCTCAAAACCACTAATCTTTATCTTTATGGATTTGCCTATTCTAGACATTTGTATGAGACCTTTTGTGGCTGTCTTTTTTCACTTAGCATAATATTTTAATCCATCTTGTAGCATGTATTGTACTTTATTCCTTTTTATTGCCAAAAAATATTCTATTTTATGGATATACCACATTTCATTTACCCATTCCACAGGTAATGGACATTTTGGTTATTTCTACTCTTTGGAAATAATGAATAATGCTGCTCTAAACAGTCATGTACCAGATTTTTTGTGGACATATGTTTTCATTTCTCTTGGGTCTATACCTAGTAATGGAATTGCTGGCTAATATGGTAACTTCTTTGTTTAACCTTTTGAGGAATTGCTGGATCATTTTTCAATGTGGATATACCATTTTGTATGGCCACCAACAGTGTATAAGGGTTCCAGTTTCTCCACATCTTCATCAATGCTTGTTATTAATATTATCTGTCTTTCTGATTATTGCCATCCTAAGGGGTATAAAGTATTATCTCATTGTGGGTTTTTTTTTCACTCTACCTTAATTTCTTCATCTCATTTACTATAATGTATAATTAATCTGACTTTTTTTTTTAGAGAAGTTGTGAGTTTACAAAACAATCATGCATACCATACATGATTCCCATATGTTGCCCTACCACCAATGCCTTACATTATTGTGATACATTTGTACAACAGTATTGTTGTGAACAAGGAACATCATCATAATATTACTGCTATCTGTAGTCTGTAGTCTATAGTTATATTTGGCGTTTTTTCTCCACAAACCATTCCATTATTAGTTCCGTATATTAGTATTTTATATTTGTTATAGTTTATAACAGAATGTTCTCATTTTGTACTGGTAACCACAGTCCACCATCTACCATGGGTTCACTGTGTTGTATGGTCCCTAGATTATCCTGTAGCTTTCTTTCAGTTGACATTAATCTCCCTAGACTACGCCTTTCAGGTACAATCACATTTATAAATCAGCAGTGTTAGTTATGCTCACTATAATGTGTTATCATGAACTCTTATCCATTTCCATACATTTACAATCACCCTTATTAAGCATTCTACATACATTCAGCATTAGCTCCCCCTTCTCAATCCACATTCTATCTCCTAGTACCCTATACTTAAAGAGTTTACTCCGTGAGTTTACTCATTGTATTTAGTTCATATTAGTGAGACCATACAATATTTGTCTTTTTGTGTCTGGCTTATTTCATTCAACATAATATCCTTAATGTCCATCCATGTTTTCTTATGCATCCCGACTTCATTTATTCTTACTGCTGAATAGAATTCCATTGTATGTATACACTACATTTTATTTATCCATGCATCAGTTGATAGACACTCGGGTTGTTTCCATATTTTAGCAATTATGAATAAAGCCACTGTGACCATTGGTGTGGGAATATCTGTGTATGTCCTTATTTTCAGTTCTTTGGAATATATTCCTAGTAGCAGGATTGCTGGAACATATGGCAGCTGTGTATATTGCTTCCTGAAGAACTGCCAGATTGTCTTCCACATAGGCTGCACCATTTTTACTTTCCCACCAACAGAGGAGTGCTCCTATTTCTCCATATCCTCTCCAATACTTGTAGTTTTCTGGTTTTTTTTAGTAATGACCATTCTGTAAGACATGAAATTATATCTCATTGTAGTTTTGATCTGCATTTCCCTAATAGCTAATGGTGTTCAGCATTTTTTCATGTGATTTTTTGGCCATTTCTATTTCCTTTTTGGAAAAATGTCTATTCAAGTCTTTCACCAGTTTTTAAACTGGGTTGCTTGTCTTTTTACCAGTGAGTTGTATGGATCTCTCTCTATAACATGGAAATCAAACCTTTACAGGGTATGTGGTTTCTGAAAATATTCTCCTTTTGAGTAGACTGCCTTTTCACCTTAACAAAGTCATTTGAAGCACAAAAGTATTTTATTTTGAAGAGGTCCCATTTATCTATTTTTTTATTTCATTGCTCATGATTTGGGTGTAAGGTTTAAGAAACACCACCTACCACAAAGCCTTGAATATGTTTCCCTACATTTTCTTCTAGTACTTTTATGGTTTTATATTTAAAACTGTTGATCCATTTTGAGTTAATTTTTATATAAGTTGTGAGAGAGAGGTTCACTTTCTTTCTTTCTTTTAGATATGGATAACCAGTTCTCCCAGCACCATTTATTGAGTAGACTGGTCTGATCCACCTGGTTGGGTTTGACATACTTGTTGAAAATCACATTGAATTCCAAAGTAGGGCCACTGGCACGGTACCAAACTCCTAAGCTGTCTACCCTGCCTATAATGTCTGGATGTCTCTGGAACCTCAGGGACCCTGCTATTTGAGGCAATATTTACTGTGTCAGTCAATGAGATCCTTCTGAGACATTCATAAGTGTAACTTCTAGAATAACCTCCAGACTCTCTTTGAAATCTCTTAGCCGTAAAAACTCATTTTCCCCCTTTTGGTCAAGGTTTTTTTCTGGGTGCATTGCTACTTGGCACTTGGTAGTATTCCCTCTGTGCTAGGGAGACTACCCCTGGGAGTCATGTCCCACGCTGGGGGTGGGGGTGGGGAAGGTAATGTATTTATATGCTGAGTTTGGCTTAGAGAGAGGCCACATTTGAGCAACAAGGAGGCTCTCAGGAGATAACACTTAGGGAGCATGCAATACTTGGCTAAGTTTCAATTTCAAAAGAAAAGGTTCATAAGTACAGTCATCAATACGGACCCATCACAGTGGTCAATCCTCCTTCACTGGGTACTGCCCCTGTACTTGGGGAATTCTTGCTGTCCCATTAGAGAATGTGGCAGAGCTCCCCAGGATGGGAATTTGATATTCTTTCAGTTATTGTGTGGATCTCCACCTGCTGTGACAGTGCCCCATGAACACTTGAATTCATTCATATGCCTTAGCAGTATGCTGCAGGTGAACCGCCTTCCATGCATCCGCCATCACTGACATCCTGCACCAATGATTCTTTCCTGCCACAGTTGTGACTCTTCTGTGATCCAAAACGTCTTAAAAAATGAAACCAATAAAATAACTGAATAACATTAATAAGAAAATGAAATAATAATGATAGTTTTAAAAAGAAGGAATAAAAATTTAAAAATTAGAGAAAATTTGAAATAAAAAAATTTTTTGACATTGTCTTTCATCACTTTACGATCTGTTGCCTTGTATGTGCAGTGACATTTTCTTCCATATATTCCTCTAGTCTTACTTTTTTTCATTTTATCTTCAAAGGAGCTTTAGGTTACAGAAAAGTCACAGAATATAGGGGATTCTCATATACCCAGTATCCTCCTTCCTCCCTCTTTTCCCTCTCCCCTATAAATACATTATTCATTTGTTACAATTAATGCACATATATTGAAGCATTGCTACTAACTATTGTCAATGATTTACATTATGGTTTACATTTTGGACCATATACTTTTATAAATTATGATGAAATTTAAAATGGCCTGTATCTATTATTGCAAGATCATGTAGAACAATTACAGTGTCCTAAAAATGCCCTATGTTCTATCTGTTCTGTTCTTCCCTCCTCTTCCCTTTGGGACTTTTGGTAACCACTAAGTTTCGCTTTTTGAAGAATAAGATTCATAGTTGCTTGCAGTAATATTGAGGGCTTGACATAGTGGTCTGTTTTCTTTTATTAGACACCAGCTATGTTCTCAAGAGACTCTTGCCCCTCTATTTGAGAACACAGCAGGATTCCCCAGGATGGGAGTTTAATATTTTCTTGTTTATTGTTTGGGTCTCCACCCACTGATACACACGCTTTGGCAAGATGAACACTTACATTTTCCATAGAAGCCTCTCCCTCCCCACATCCAGCACCCTACAGCAGTAACCCTCCCCCACTGTATTTGCCAAAAGAGCATTCTCAATGTTGTAGTTTTTAACAACAGACCTGCACATCCCCAGAGTTTACCGGTTCCTTCCCAACCCTTCCCCTGGTTCCATGGATAATCCAACCCAATCATCCACCCTGTCCTCCTCACAGACCAGCACCACTGAACCTAATAGCATCACTGCACCTGTGTCATACCCATCCATTGCACAACTACACCCTTCCTCCTTATCATAGTTTTGCCCATATGGGCATTGGCTTACAACTCTCTACTCCCATTCTGTCTCCTGAAAACCCCATTCCAGACTCTAGCTCTGTGAGTCTCTCATTTTGCTTAATTCATATCAGTGAGGTCATGTAATATTTGTTCTTCAGTGCCTGGCTTGCTTCACTCAACATAAGATCTTCAAGATACATCCATGTTATCCCATATGTTAATACTGCATTTCTTCTTATAGCTCATTAACGTACAATTGTATGTATATACCACAGTTTGCTTATCCATTCATCTGTTGATGGATATTTGGATTGTTTTCTAGCTTTTGACAATAGCAGATAATGCCCCTGTGAACATTGGTGTACATTCATTTGTTCATGTCCCTGCTTTCAATTCTTCTGGATATATATCCAGCAGTGGGATTGCTGGATCACATGGCAGTTCTATAGTTAGCTTCCTGAGGAACCACCAAACTGTCCTTCACAATGGCTGCACCATTTTACATTCCCACCAGCAGTGGATAAAGGTTCCCTTTCCTCCACATCCTTTCCAACACTTGTAGTCCTCTGTTTTTTTAACAGCCATCAGTCTAATGAGTCTAAGAAGTCATGCTTCCCAGTGTGACACAGTTGGACTAATTTGTGGTTTCCCTACACATGGCTCTCCTGCCCCTTCTATTTGAACTTACAGTTAGTACTACATTTGATAGGTGTATGTTCCAGAGACTTAAATCTTTGGGCTGTCTGTGTGCCAGTTGGGCCCTGAATCTCAAGAGTTGTACCATCTACTCTCTAGTTCATTGGACTCAGCCAAGACAACTGACAAGGAGATGATGATGGACAATGCCCATCCCAAGGAACAGAGAGAATGTACAACTGCAAGTAAGATAGTCTCATCCATCTGCCCCATGGGATCTAAGCCCCTTTTCAATTGAGGCAGAGTGGGTGTCAACATCCCAGCATCCTCAGGATTGGGGAATGATCAATGGACTAGAGTAGACTTACTGTTACTCTACTATAGACTTACTCTTTTTCTAGCAATGGAAGAACTTTTATCATTGATGTGGAGACAGTGGCCACTAGAGGTTCGAGGGGAGGGAGAGGGAAAAACAGGTATAATATGGGGACATTTTTGGGACATTGGAATTGTCCTAAATGACGTTGCAATGATGGATGCAGACCATTATGTATATATTTTGTCATAACTTACAAAATTGTGTGGTACAGAGTATAAACTGTAATGTGAACTATAATCCATGGTTAGCGGCAGTGCTCCAATATGTGTTTATCAATTGTAACTAATGTATCACACTAATGAATGATATTAATGTGGGAAAGTATGGGAGGGGTAGAGAGTGGGGCATATGGGAAGTGCACTATATTTTTTATTTAACATTTATGTGATCTAAAGTATTTAAAAATAATTTCTAAAGTATTACAAAAAAAAGAAAAAAACAAAAATCACATTTACCATAGATGTGAGGGTCTATTACTGAACTCTCTTTTATTGGTTAATATGTCTGTCTTTATGCCAGTAGCATGCTGTTTTTAACCCTGTAAGTAAAATGATTTAAAGTTAGGAAGTAAGAATTCTCCAACTTCATTCTTTTTTTAGAGATATTTTTAGCTTTTTGGGACCCTTTACTCTTCCATGTAAATTTGATAATTGACTTTTCTACTTCTGCAAAAATGGATATTGAAATTTTTATTGGGCTTACACTGAGTCTTTAGATCAGTTTGGATAGAAATGATGTCTTTATGATATTTAGTCTTCCAATCCATGAACATAGAATGTCCTTCCATTTATTTAGGTCATCTTTAGATTCTTTTAGCAATGTTTTGTAGTTTTCTGAATATAGGCCTTATATGTGCTTGGTTAAGTTTATTCCTAAATATGGATTCTTTTAGTTACTACTGTAAATGGAATTTTTTTTCCTATTTCCTCCTCAGATTGCTCACTAGTAGTATATAAAAATGCTATTGATTTCTGTGTATTAGTTTGTATCCCTCAACTTTGCTGAACTTGTCTGTTAGTTCTAATAGCTTTGTTGTGGATTTTTCAGTATTTTCTAGGTATAGAGTCATATCATCAGCAAATCCTGAACGTTTTGCTTCTTCCTTTTCTATTTGGGTGTCTTTTATTTCTTTTCCTTGCATAATAGCTCTAGCAGTAATTTCCAACACAATATTGAGAAACAGTGGTGACAGTGGACATGTTCCTGATCTCAGAGGGAAGTTTTTAGTCTTTCACCATTGAGTACAATGTTAGCTGTGGGATTTTCATATATGTATTTTATCCTGTTGAGAAAGCTTCCTTCTCTTCCTATCTTTCTGAGTGTTTTCATCAAGAAACAATGCTGTATTTTGTCAAATGCCTTTTTGTGTCAATTGAAATGGTAATGTGATTTTTCTTCCTCAGTTTATTATTGTGGTGCTTTTATTCCTGGTGTCTAATGATGTTGATCATCTTTTCATATGCTTATGGGACATTTGTAATTTTCCTGGATGCATGTTTATAAACCCACCTTTTAATTGGTATTTGTCTTATTGAGTTGGAAAAGTTCTTTATATATCCTGAATACAAGGCCTTCATTAGATATTTGACATAAATATTTTCTTTCATTCAGTGTTTTTTTTTCTTCCATATTCTTTATGGAACCTTCAAACTACAAACACTTTTAGTTTATCTGATTTTTCATGTGTTGCATGTGCTTTCATCGATGACTAACCCAAGTTAATGAAGATTTATTTCTGTATTTTCTTCTAGAGTTTTATAAGTTTAGCTCTTACATTTAGATTTATTATCCATTTTGAGTTAATTTTTGTGTATGGTATGAGGTATAGGTCCAACTTAATTCTTTCACATATGATGTGCAGTTGTCCCAGCACCATTTGCTGAAAAGCCTATTATTTTCTTGCCTGAATAATCTTGAGATCTTTGTTGAAAATCAGTTGACCATGGATGTATGGATTTTATTGTTTGATTCCAAATTCTGTTTCATTGGTCTTATCTGTTCTTATGCCAGTACTATGCAATTTTGATAACTGTAATTTTGTAGTAACTTTTGAAATTGGGAAATGTGAGTCCAACTTTGTTCTTTTTCAAGATTGCATTGACTATTTTGAGTACCTTGAAACTTCTGTATAAATTTTGGCATTAGCTTGTCTATTTCTCTAAGAAAAAAAAATTGCCAATAGGAATTTTGATGTAATTTTAGGGTACTGCTATCTTAATGATGTTAAATCTTCTAATCCATGAATATTGGCTACCTTTCTATTTTAGATCTTCATTAATATTTCTATCATATTTAGTAATTTTCAGAGTATAAGTTTTACACTTATTTGGTTACATTTACTCTTAAGAATTTAATAGTTCTTGATGCTACTAAAAATGGAATTGTTTTCTTAATTGCATTTTTGGATTGTTCATTGCAAGTGTTTTGAAATACAATTAATTTTTTATAGAGTTGTGGGGTTTTTTGCTGTTTTAAGTTTACAGAAAAATTGCACAGCAAATACAGTTAGTTTCCATATGCCCCCTCTACCACCTCTTACCCACCATCCTTCACACAATTTCCCTATTATTATTATGTTGCATTTGTTACAATATTGATATATCATACTTTAGGGCTTATTCTTTTTTTGTAGAGCTAGATGGTTAATGTCAAGTATCCACCATTACGGTGTGTTCTCTGTTCTGTCCCATTGATCCATTCATCTGTCTGTTTTGCTAATACTGCAGTGTCTTAACTATAGAAAGGCTTGAAGTTTAGTAGTGTCAGTCCTCCCAACTTTTTCCTTTTTTAAGATTGTGTAACCTGCTCTGGGTCTTTTGCCTTTCAATATAAACTTTAGAATCAATTTGTCAGTGTTCAGAATAACATGCTGGCATTTTGGCAGGGATTATGTTGAATGTATAGATCAAGTTGGGAAGAACTGACATCTTCACAATTTTGAGTCTTCCTATCCAGGAACGTTGACTATCTCTCCATAAATGTAGATAATTTGATTTTTTAAATCAGAGGTTTGTAGCTTTCCTTATTTAGATTTTGAATATATTGTGTTAGATTTATACCTAAGTATTTCATATTTTTAGGTGCTAATGTACATGGTTCTTTGTTTCAAATTTCCAATTCCAACTGTTCATTGTTGGAATGTAGGAAAACAGTTGACTTTTGTATGTTAACCTCATATCCCGTAACCTTGCTTTAATTGCTTATTAGTTTCAATATGTTGACTTTTTCCTATTTTTTATGTAGACAATACAATCATTTTCTGTAAACAAAGATAGTTTTATTTCTTCCTTCTCAATCTGTATACCTTTTATTTCCTTTAGTTGTTTAATTGCATTAGCTAGGATTTTTTCTAGTATGATTTGAATATGAGTGACAAGAAGGGACTTCATTCCTTATTCCCTGTTCTAGTTTCCTTAGATTCTCCAGCAAATAACATGTAATGGGTCAGCTTAAACAATGGGAATTTATTAGCTCACGGTTTTGAGGCCGGGAAAAAATCCAAATCAAGGCATTAATAAGGTGATGCTTTTTTCCCGAAGACTGGCATTCTGGGACTGGCACCCAGCAGTACTTGGTCCTTGGCTTCTTTGTAACATGGCAGAGTACATGGTGACCTCTCCTGACCTCACCTTTCTCTTCCAGGTTTTGTTGAATTTCAGTTTCTTGCTTTCTGTGGCTTTTTTCTCCTCTGTCTGAATTTCATTTCACTTATAAAGGACTCCAGTGATAGGATTAGGCTTGCCCTAATCGAGGTGGGCTACAAGTTAACTGAAGTTATCTTTACCAGAAGGTGCTATTTACAATGGATTCACACCTATAGGAATGCATTAGTTTTAAGAACATGTTTTTCTGTGGTGTATATAAGTCCAAACTTCTGCACTATCTTAGGGGGAAGTGTCTAGTTTCTCAGCATTAAGTTTGATGTTAGCTCTAGAATTCATCAGTGAAACCATTTGGGCTTGGTTCTTTCTGTTTTGAAAGGTTATTAAATTATTGAGTTCATTTCTTTAATGATATAGGCTTATTAAAATTCTATTTCTCCTAGTGTAAATTTTGTTAGATTGTGCCTTTTAAGGTATTCTGTATCTCATTGGTGTAGTCAGATTTGTGGGCAAACAGTTGATAATATTCTTTTCTTTATCTTTTAATGTTCCATGAATCAATAGTGATGCCCCCTCAATTGTCTCTCCTTTTTTCTTTTTTAAGCTTCATTAGTAGTTTATCAATTTTATTGATGTATTCGAAGAACCAGCTGTGTTTTTTTTTACACATACATATTTTTTAATTTGAAAAGTTGTAGGTTTATGGAAAAATGATGCAGAAAGTAAAGCTCCCGTGTACACGCTTCCCCCTATTTTAACACTTGACATTAGTGTGGTGCCTTTGTTACAGTTGAGGAACAAATATGGTAATTGTAATATTCACTATTGTACTATTAACTATAGTCCTTAGTTTACATTAGGGATCACTATGTTATATAGTCCTTTTTAAAAAAATTTTATTCTAGTAATACATATACTACCTAAAATTTCCATTTTAATGACTTCCAAGTATACAATTTAGTGGTGTTACATTCAAAATCTTGTGCTGCCATCACCACTGTTCATTACCAAAACTTTTTCATCACCCCAAATGGAAATGCTGTACCAATTAAGTTTTAACTCCTCATTCTCTTCTCCCACCCTGTCCCCTCATAACCTGGATTCTAGGTTCTGACTTGCATGGATTTGCATATTTTAATTATTTCATATAAACAATATCAGACAATATTTTTCCTTTTATATCTGGCTTATTTCATTCAACATGATCATGTCTTCAAGGTTCATCCATGTTGTAGCACATAATAAGAAATTCTAGAAGTTCACTCTTTTTGTGACTGAATATTCTACCATTGTATGTGTATACCACATTTTGTTTATCCATTCTTCTGTTGATGGATATTTGAGTTGCATCTCTCTTTTGGCAATTGTGAATAATATTGCTGTGAATGTCACTGTGCAGGTATCTGTTTGAGTCCCTGCTTTCAATTCTTTTGGGTACCTACAATGATATTTTTTAAAAAATATTTTCTCCAAGGTTACTTTAAGGCTTACGATATATCTTAACATTTTAAAGAGTATTTTTGATTTGTTCTTATTTAACTCATATAAGATATAGAAGCTTTACTCCTATATGGTTTGATTCTCTCTCCTTTTTTGTGCTGTTATTGCTATATGTATTAAATTGTTACAGCCTGCCAAATAGATTGTTATAGTTGTTAATTCACATAATCTAATGACTTTTAAATAAGCTAAGAAAAGAAAGGAGAGTACAAATATGTTGTTCATTTATTTCTTTAATATTAACCTTCTTATATATCAATTTTGGTCCTTTTCATTTCTTCCTATGCATTTGAATTACCATCCTTACTCCAATATAACTGAATTCCCACCCTTGTTCTTTGTTTTTTAAAAATTATTTCATATATTACCTTTCTATGTGTTTTGGGTCCCCAGATACTTTTCCTGACCCTTTTCTTTCTCTCTTCTCTTGATTTTTCCATTATGTGCATATTGGTACACTTAGTGATGTCCCATATTTCTCTCAGGCTCTGTTTATTAATCTTCATTATTTATTTTCTCTTCTGATTGCATAATCTCTATTGCTCTGTCTTTGAGTTTGTTGGTTCTTTCATCTGCCATGTCAGATTTACTGTTGAGCCTTTCTAGAGCATTTTACACCTCATTCTTTCCAACTCTGGAATTTACATTTAAAAAAATACTGCTATCTCTTTACTGATATTTTCTTTTTGACAAGTCATTGTTAGTAATATACTGTTATTTAAACCTTTAAACATAGGCTCTTTTCATTCTTTGAAAATATTTATGATAAAACACTTTGAAGTCTTTATCTGTCGAGTCCAGCATTGGACCCTAATTGGTGTCTCTATTGTCTGTTTTTTTCCTCTGTGTTTGGGTCACACTTTTCTCTTTCTTTGCATGTCTTCTAATAAATATTGTGTTCAAAACAGGATATTTTAGATAACATAGTGTTATCCTGGGGCTGGCTTCTTTTTCCTCTGTGAGCTTACTTCCTCGTGACTCCAGTTTAAGTCTTCAGCATCAGGCTCCAAAATCAAAACTAACATTAAAAGCCCCCAACTCTGTTCTTTGCCATGCCTTTTATCTGTGGCAATGCCCTAATCATAACTCAGTCATGCCCAGGTACAGATCAGATTACAAGCATAATACTATATTTCTTTTTGGAATTCATCAATATTATTTAACTGCTACACTCCACCTTCTGAATTCCAAAAAGACTTTACAATATTGGAAAAAAAACCTTAAATCAGTAACAGTGCAAGTGCTAATCATATCAGAGTCAACTTAAAAGAAATACAGTTTGCCTTGGGGCAAAGTCCTCTGAAACTTACAAAACAATTTATCTGTTTCCAGTACACAAATGGACAGACATAGGATAAACATTTTCATAACAATAAGGAGAAATTGGGAGGGAAACATGAGTCACGGGTCCTCTACAGTTCAGTAAACCTGCAAGGCAGCCTCCATTTAAACTAAAGATTGTTTCTTCTCTTTGGGGCGATATGAGGACCCACCTTTTCCACATGCTTGACCAATGACCATTTTCTTGGTTCCACCCTCATCAAGCATCTGGGTGTCGACCAAGCTCCAGACCTCTCCCTCCAAGAGTGTTGGGGTGATTGCCACACGTCACCCAATCTTTGGGTTAGAGTCTTAATCCCTCCAGTATAATGATGTGAAGACATCATTCCCCTTAACCTTTGGCATACAGGCTCAACCCTCTCAGAGCAATGAGTTGACCACCTGGCCTTCCCTAACCTTTGGGGGACAGGTCCACCCCTCTCAGACCTGTGGGGTGCTGACCTTAACTGCCCTAATTCTTGGGTATGTACTCTACCCTCTCTGTACCCTGGGGCAACAAAACTCCCCTAGAACATTGGGCAGGAGCATCCACCCTCTTCAACTGCTGGGGCAAACTCGCCCCCTCTGTACACATGGGTGGGGTTCCTCTCTTGGCTCAAGGTGAAGTTTTAATTCCAGATCTCAGCTTCCATGATTTTCCTCTTAAAGCTATTTCTCCTTCAATCTCTCCTTTCCATGTCCTTTTTATTCCATGCTGACGGTGGTTTTGTTCATACGGCTCTCTCAAAAACCTTGTTGGTTTAGCATGCAGGAAATGGCTCCAAGCTATTAGACAATAAGACTTTCCACAAGTCTTTCTGACATTAACTGCATCTTCCATCCTGATTTACAAGTTCCAAGTTTAGTTAAGTTTTCCAATGGGACACTTTGATCTGGGAGCCTAATTTCCAGAGGCTTGAAATTTTCAGAATCAGTTTCTGTTTTCTTGTGCCCAACAAATCAGTTCTCAGCTTATCTCACTCATCTAGCATTTTGCTATAAGCTTCAAGGAGACAAGCTGTATTCTTCAAGTTTACTTTGGAAAGTTTTTCAGCTAAATGCCCAGGCTTGCTATTTTCAAATTCCATAAAGCACCAGGAGTTAATCTTGCCAAGTTCTTTGCAACTTTAAAACACGGATCGCCTTTCCTCCAGTTTCCAATAATAGTTTCATCACTTACTTCTAAGGCATCATAAAAAGTCTCTTTAGCATCAGTATTGCTATCAACAGTCTCTTCAAAGCACTGTAGGTCTTTTCTTCCAAGCATCTCATAATTCCTCCAAAAAATACCCCTTACCCATTTATAAAATCGTTCCGGCATTTCGGTAATTGCAAAAGCACTTCCCCACTCCTCGGTACCAAATTCTGTATTAGTCAGCCAAAGGGGTGCTGATGCAAAATAGCAGGAGTTGGTTGGTTTTTTTTTTTTTTTTTAATTTTATTTTATTTATTCATTTTTAAAAAAATACTACATTCAAAAAATATGAGGTCCCCATTCACCCCCACTGCCCCCACCCCACCACTCCCCCCACAGTAATACTCTTCTCCATCATCATGACACATCCATTGCATCTGGTGAGTACATCTCTAGGCATCACTGCACCCCATGGCCTGTGGTCCACACCATAGCCCACACTCTCCCACATTCCATCCAGTGGGCCATGGGAGGACATACAATGTCCGGCAATTGTCCCTGCAGCACCACTCAGGACAACTCCAAGTCCTGAAAATGCCTCCACATCTCATCTCTTCCTCCCATTCCCTGCACCCAGCAGCCACCATGGCCACTTTTTCCACACCAATGCCACATTTTCTCTATTATTAACCACAATAATTCATGTATAGAGTATCATTAAGTCCACTCTAATCCTTACTGTATTCCTCCTTCCTATGGACCTTGGCTTGGTTGTGTCCATTCCACATCTATGTCAAGAGGGGGCTTAGATTCCACATGGATACTGGCTGCAATCCTCCTGCTTTCAGTTGTAGGCACTCTAGGCTCCATGGTGTGGTGGTTGACATTCTTCAACTCCATGTTAGCTTCCCACGAAATCGATGTCCAGACACTGGTTGGTTTTTATAAAGGGTATTTATTTGGGGTAGGAGCTTACAGATATCACGCCATAAAGTATAAGTTATTTCTCTCACCAAAGTCTATTTGAGTCTATTGGGGGAGGGGCAGTCTTTCTTTTTGTGTGAATTGGGGGAGGGGCAGTCTTTCTTTTTGCTGTGTGGCCTGTATTAACAGCTTGGTACTGTTTCCTCCCTCTTTGAGTGATAGTAGGGTGGCGAAAGCAAACCCCTGTCCTTTTGTACCTGCCTGGAATTGAGTTTTCTATAATATGCTGCTGGAATGTGGGGGATGAGAAATGTGGACTGCTTACCCCTTCTGTGGTAAAACTGAAGCCCTAGACTTGGAACTGAGGGATGAAAGAGCTTCCACATTCATGGCTGCATCCACCTGATATAGACCTTTTATAACACAGCACTGGGGCTCAGGATGGGAGAAGGTTGTATTCAAATGCCATAGACTGTCCCAGTTCTTATCAAGATTTAATATATTTTATTGAATAAATGTCTTTCTGTATGCCTTTAGGTCAATTTTCAGAGACTGTAATTTTCACCATTTGATGTTAGATTGTATCAGTAAGCACAACTTACATTAGCTTTTTATTGCTTTTTTCTTACATATAATAGAAATATACATGCGAATAGGGTCTTTGTGCATTAGTCTGTATCACTTCAGATGAAAAAGTTATATATTTTATTAGATGTTAATGCAATGGAGTACCAGGAAATGCAAAGTGAAATTATTTTCATTTGTTTTTATTTTATCATTTTCAATTTGAAAAATGCTTTAAAATTTTATTGTTTGCTAATTTTTGTGCTATCTTTTTTATGCAGATTTGAAACCAAAATAAACTCATTTCATATTACTGGCTCATCAGATAATTCAACAAAACCTCGCCTTCTGTCTTCATTGGATGGTGCTAAATCCCTCTTCCAAATTATATTTGAAATAAATCCATTAGATGAAACTGTGGATCAAAGGTGTATCATAGAAACTGAGCCTTTAGAAATGATATATAATGCAGTAAGTATTTTCTAATTACCAAGTTTTAAAATTTCAGTTTGCTTTGAGTTTGTATCTCATGTCAGTGATGCTTATTTTAACAGAAGACAGTCAATAGTATAGTGGAGTTCTTCAGACCTCCGAAAGAGGTACATTTAGCACAACTGACTTCAGCGACTTTGACAAAACTTGAAGAATTTCGTGATAAGACAGCTACAGGTAAATACCAGTATTAATTTTGGTGAACTAAATACTATGTCTTATGCCAAGCTTTTATTTATGTAAATAGTCATTTTAATAACGTTTAAATTTACTGTATTTCTAGACTGAATATAGTTTAATGGAAACTAATTTGATACTTTTATCTTTTAAAGACATTTACAACAATAATCATTTATTCCACTCCAGGTTCATACCTAGTATTCACATTTAAGTTCATTGCAAAATTTTGTTTAGGGTTTTTGGACCTTTGTTTTGTGACCATCTTCTCTCTGAAAGAAGATTACATTAATTATTTCAATTTGTCATATCACATACCCAAAAAAAGCAGTTATGTCTTTGCTTCCTTAATAATGAAGTTCTGCTCTAATTGAAATTAAAAGTCCCTACTTTAAAGCAGTAAACTTTTCCCCCAGTACATTCCAAGCATTTAATTGTACTGACATTCTTACAGTTTAGTACAGTTTTTACATTTGTCTTTGGTAATATGCTCTTCCTTTTGTGCATTTCTCTTTAAACTATGAGATCATTGGAGAGAACATTCTTTAGCTACTTTTATTTTAATTCTTAGCGCAAATTCTCATTGGAGCAATTTCCAGTTATATTGGCAAAACTTTAGTTTTAGAACCCAGTTTTTGGTAAGTGTGAGGTACATCTTTATTTGAACTCAGTTTGTTCCATTTTGGCTGTCACAAAATCTGACATGAAATTGTCACTTTTTTCCTCCTGTTTCTTTTATAGTCACCGTATCCTTGTTGATAAATACAGCTACGTCTCATTTTTATCTATTCTTTGCATCTTCTCTCTCTCAAGAGAAAATATCTTATCCAAGTAAATCATGAATTCATTTCATGCTTTGGTAAGACCTTTGGTAAATGTCGAATTAGTTAAAACATTCTTTTGTTATGCTGTCTTACCTCTCAGTTTTACAATACACATCTTGAATACATTATTCATTTTCCCTTTTCCACAGAGAGGTTTGCTTTATATTCCTCAAAGTATACCTGTTTTTCTTCTCTGGTTTTTACTCATTTTTCCCCCATTGTTTTCTACATATATAGGTTTCAAATTTGAGTGCATATAAATACATTAACTTTAAGAGCCTCGATTTACCCCCCATTTTTTGTTAAAATCCCAGATTCCATTTATAGGCCAAATTCTGTTTATTGGTAATAGAAGTCTTAAGCATACAGTCAGGTATCTTCTCTAATTCATTCCTCCTTTGATTTATAGAGACTGTTATTCATTATAGTTAAATATAAATATGGTAGAAACCTACCATAGTTATTCAGATTTAGAATTTATTTTCTAAGATTTGTTTTCCTGAGCTTTTATTTTTTTACCTGTAAAAAATTACCAATATAGTAAATATCTACCACATAAAGTTCAAATGTTACAGAAGTGTTTTCCTTCTGAAGGTAATGACCTTTAACAATTTGATGTATATTCTTCCAATTCTATTTTTTTCTCTAAATATATACTACCATTTATTAATAATAAAAATGCTAAATTATAAAATAATTGATAATACTATGTAATACTTTTATAATTAATTTTTAAAATTTAATATATTTTGGTTATTTATCCAACAAGTTAAGATTTACGTATTTGGAAAGAGCCTCATGTCTCTCTTATAGCTTAAGTCTTTTCTTTCTTTGTCACTCCTTCTGGGTAATTTGTGAAAACTGTTCATTGTGAAGATTTAAATTTCTTACAGGTCTACTGTATATTATTGAAACACAGAAAGTTCTTGATCTCAGAGTTAATTTGAAGGCTTCATATATTATTGTCCCACAAGATGGGATTTTTAGTCCTACATCAAACCTACTTCTTTTGGATCTTGGTCATCTCAAGGTATGTACTTGTAATATTTTTTTTATAACATGGCATTTCAAGGTGTGTTCTTGTTTTAAATATATTTTGTTCTTTAAATGGTATATTCTAGTGTGTTTAGTTTTTAGATTTATGGTAGATATTGACATTTGAGAATTTCTCCTTTCTGTGAATAAAGTGAAATTTCATTTAATAGTTTTCCTTCATTTCTAAAGGCAGAATGACCATTTGAACTCTGCAGCTCAGGTATGAGCATATGAATTACATATATATACATTTTTGGAGTTGTGCCTGAGGAGTTTATTTGCTTTTCTGTTCAAATCTGTTGCTTGATTGATTAAAGTATATAGAGTGGGAAGGAGTTCTGGAAGTAATCAAATATATCTTTCTCCTTGGAATTTTTCATATGTATAATTCTTTAGATATTGGTGCTTTTAATATTTTTGTTTTAAAAAGTCATAAATTGAGAGATGATTCTTCTCACATTTAACAAAGTGATTTGCCTTTCCTTCAAATTATGTTCTTTTTTTCCCTTCCCCAATTTTGAGTAAAGAATAAAGTATTTTCTGTTTTCTAGATCTCCACTGTTCATTATGGTAGCCACTAACCCCATATGGTTATTTAAATTTAAGTTAATTAAAATGAAATAAAGCCAACAATTCATTTCCTTAGACACAGTAGCCACATTCATGTGCTTATTGTCATAGGTGACTAGTGGCTACTGTATAGGACAGAACAGACATGGAACATTTCTGTCATTGTAGAAAGTTTTGTTGGACAGCACAGCTCTGGATCATTAAATGTGGAGGAATAGCTGCAACAATAAAAAAATCCAAAAGGGATAGCTACTTAATAAATATGTGCCTTTCCTTAATAATGACATTCTGCCTTATTCTCTTTTTTACTCTTCATTTGATAATTATATAGACACCTCTGAATATATATTTATAAGAAAATGTATGCAACTAGTTATTCATATTTGAGGTTGGTTACTGAATTGTTTCAAGGGCTGTGTGGTATAATGGAATGAGCATAAGATCAGGATTAAGGGTATCTGTCTAGTTACGTGACCTTGGGCAGTTTGCTTAACTTCTTGTCTACGAGTCACTATTTTTCAAACAAGAATAATCATTCTTTGTCTACTTCATATGTATAAAGGGATAAATAAGATCTTTATATACTGCAGTGGAATCTCCAGGATGTTTAAGTGACAAAAGTTGTATACATAGTATGCCAAGAAAGGGGGATACAAATATAACTTGCCTGGTGTTCATAAATGATAGAATTAGGATTAAAATGTAGCTAACCTAGTATTTAATCCTGGATTCTTCTGCTTTTTTTTTATTTAAAGATTTATTTTATTTATTTCTATCCCCTTCCCCCCCCTTCTGCTTCTTATTATAAAGTTTATCTTAAGGTCCTTCATTGTGCCATAGAAATGTTTTATAAGCTAAATTTGTCTCTTTATCTTGCTTTTAGTGAAAATTCTTATCAGATTTTAAGAATTCCTCTTTTAATATAATTAAATGGGTATAGAATTTAATATGTAAAATTTCACTTTATAACCTGGTCTTCTTATAAATGGATAAAGATCTAGGATCTGTCCTGGATAAAGATATTTCTAATAGCCTTACAATGTATGCCAGCTTGTAAGTTTATCCTCTCCTATTAAATTTTTATATTGTAGTCTGAAATATAAAAACTTAAACTTTGAAGTATTTTGGATAGTCTAAACTATTAAAATTAACTTTAAAGGTGATAAGTAAAAGTCGTTCAGAATTACCAGATGTGAAACCAGGTGAGGCCAATCTTGAAGAGATAATGCATAGAGCTTATGATTCCTTTGATATTCAGCTTACGAGTATACAACTGCTTTACAGCAGAGTTGGTAAGTATGAAATATATCATTTATTGATTGATTTTGCTGAAATGGTGAATTAGATTTTTAGACACTCTGTGGAGATGTACATCTTTAACATGATAGAACTTTTATATTCTTGAATTAGAAGTGATATCCTACAGTACATAGGACAGTTCTCTAGAACCAAGATTTATCCAGCCCACAATGTCAATACAGTTAAGAAATTCTGATCTTGTCCACAGTTTTCCAAACTTTGGCCAATTTTGGAAAACAAATGGAACATATTGAAAATGATATTTGTATGGCATACTGGGATAACCAGAAGAGGCTGCTCAAGTTCTTTAACAGCTTCAGGCCATAGACAGTCTCACAAAGACTGAAGAGTATCACTATTCTAGGCACACTTTTACTCTGTTAACTATTGTGAACCACACAGTCATCTCTGCTCCAGATTTAGTATTTTTAGATGAGATCAACAAAGCTAGAAATTCACTTTACAAAGGTTATTAAATTAATTAGTTGACTGAGCTCACCTTGTCTAGTTCAGCCCTCTTTCCCCTGATTCACACTGCATAAATAAGTATTAGTGAATGTTCAGATAATTCAACGGTTTGGTTGGAGGCTGTCCTTAGAGATCTTGCTTAATAAATATATGATTAAATTTTAGTTATCTGAGCCTGTTGGTATAAGCAGAAGCAGCAAGAATCCAAACTATTAGCTATTAGAAATATTAGTTTTATATGACTGGAATATTGTGGTTTTATTTCTCTGTTTGCTTTAGGATAATGAACTTAGCTTCTATTTTTAACACATTCCAGTTGGTATGAAGGAGCACAGATGTATAGTGGGTGGCAAATGGAGATTGTTTTTAGAGGAAATCCATAAATTCTTTTTCAGGAATTAAATTACTGTATTTTGGTATGTTTGATGCATTTAGTTGCTAGTTTTTGAAGTCTATGGAATCATACCTAAGTTAATGTTTAATATATTGAGATGCTTTTGGGAAAATATTTTTTAAACTATTTTTATAGTTGTTTGATGATTGTTTATTAAAAGGTTTCCACAGAATTTTTTTGAAAAATAAGCATTAAGTATTCTTAAAGGATTGCATCTTTTATTGAGCAGGGCTTTTGACATTGTGGTTACTTTATATAATTGTTTGTCATGGACTCTCTGATAAATAATGAAACACATGCTTCCAAGTATTTTTTTTTTTTGGTTAACTTTCAAATTCACAAAAATAAAAGAACAGAAAAAGGCAGCTCAACAAGTGATGGAGACTTTAGTCCTGAAAAATTCCTTTTCAGGCACTTTTATCTCTTCTAATTCCAATTCCTAACTCAGTTGTTCCCCTAGTGTTCAGAAAATAAAGAGATGAACACAGATTAGTTAAATGACATAGTCACGATCTCCTTATTAATGAAAAAAAGAGGGAAAAAATGCTTAATCGTATTCATATCTCACAAAACCAAACTCCATATTCCTTTTTTTTACCTTTAGAATTTATATAGTACCAACTTCTGCTTTTGCTACAAAAATATTAAAATGTTCTTGTTAACTATAGTCCATAAATTACACCAGCTATATCTTCCCATGTATCACCATATTCTTAATACCATGTAGTAGAAGAGCATTTTTCTTTATGCTATTAAGCACAGTCCTCATCCATCTCTAAAATCGTTGTTATACATTCCCGGTATTATCCTTTAGCTGTCTCCTTATCTCCTACTCCAGAAGTCTAACTTGTCCCTGGCCTAGTTTTCCTTGACTGAGGATTTTATATCACTCTTAGAATTATTAGGTTCAAATGAAGTAATTTATATGAAAATGCATTGTATTAGTCAGATCCCATTAATCTTGTTATACATTTTAAAGGTTTATTTTCTGATTATAAAGTAATACATGCCTATTGAAGAAAATTACAGACAAAACAAAAAAATGATCATCCTTTATCATACTGCTTAGACATCAAAACTGTTTATTTCAGTTTGTAGCCTTTTATTAGTGTTTAATTCAATACCTGTGCCTATGAATGTATGTGATATGCCTGTGCAGTAATTATATATGTATATATGTTTGAAATCATTTTTTCCATGATTTATATAGTTTTATATCCTGATTATTTCTAAAGAACCTCACTTTCCCCTATCGTCTTCATTACTGCTTTATAGCCATGTTTGGGTCAGGTTGGTGTGGTGAATGTCAGTGAATGTATATATTTGATTAAGGCTGTGGTTTTTCTTTTCCTTTGGTAAGCATTTTCCTATTAAAGTATGTCAAGTATTGTGAAGCAGAAGGAGGATAATGATGGAGGAGAAAGGAATTTATTTGTAGGTTGTGTGTACCTGGGAATGTAGCTTTAGAATTAGCTAGATATGGGAAAATTTCCCAAATAAGGGAGTTTGTGACTGTGAAGTATTAATAGTAATTTAAAATCTTATGTGTTTTTCAAATTTTACATGTAATAAACACAACCCGTTTTCTGTAAATAGGGGATAATTGGAAAGAGGCACGCAAACTCAATGTTTCTGCACAGCATATTTTGGTACCTATGCACTTCAATGTGGAACTCTCTAAGGCTATGGTTGTCACAGATTTAAGGATGCCCAAGTATGTATTGTCTGTCACTATGACTGTAGATTTTCTCAGTAATTTTGTAGTTAAATAAGTGCCATATTTCATTAATTCTTAAGATGATAATATAAGGTATAACATTAAATTTTTGCTTCACTAAGGAGACTCTTCATAAAACTGGGTCACCAAAGGATGGCACCCTTATTGTAAGAATAAAAAAGAAATAAATGGTGAAAGGAACAGCAAATGTGGAAGGAGAAAAATTCTCCAGGAAATTAGTGTTGAATTAGCTGTGTGGTCCCAGAACAGCTCCAGCAAAGAATTTTTGAAGTGCTGTTGGATTATTAGTACTGCAGGGCAACTGGCAGAAGTAATATAAATCTTAAGTACTGGACTTCAGTCATGTCTCTAGTGATTATAATCAGCCATTAAGTATTATTATTTTAAAGATTTATTTATTTTATTTCTCCCCCCCATGCCCCACCCTAATTGTCTGTTCTCTGTGTCTATTTGCTGTGTGTTCTTCTTTGTCTGCTTCTGTTGTTGTCAGCGGCATGGGAATCTGTGTTTCTTTTTGTTGTATCATCTTGCTGCATCAGCTTTCTGTGTGTGCGGCGCCATTCCTGGGCGGGCTGCACTTTCTTCCACGCTGGGCGGCTCTCCTTATGGGGCGCACTCTTTGCACCTGGGGCTCACCTACTTGGGGACACCCCTGCGTGGCACGGCACTCCTTGCGTACATCAGCACTGCGTGTGGCCCAGCTCCACACGGGTCAAGGAGGCCCGGGGTTTGAACCGCGGACCACCCATGTGGAAGACGGACGCTCTAACTACTGGGCCAAGTCCACTTCCCATTAAGTAATATTAATTGCAATTTCAGAAATATTAAAATGTAAAAATGAAGTGGATGAAATGAGATTATCTGGTTAGATTAATTTAGGTAGTATCATATACTCATGATTTTTATGATTTATATATTTATGTATTTAATCAATAAACATTTATATATTTAATCAATCTTTATTGATTAAATCAATAAACATTGGCAACAGTGTCTTGCTAAATACTTATTTTGAAGTATATATTAAAACTTCTTTATGAAATATACCTTTACTAACCCCTAAGATTCTTAACAAGGTTCTCAGTTTTAATTAATCTCTTAATTCTTAAAGTGAACCCCTCCTTTATTTTGCATACTAACCTGAGACCTGGATAGCTCTCAGACTCTAAGGTTGTGGAAGGGAGAGATCTA
Organism: Dasypus novemcinctus; assembly: GCF_030445035.2. Lineage (NCBI taxonomy): Eukaryota > Metazoa > Chordata > Mammalia > Cingulata > Dasypodidae > Dasypus > Dasypus novemcinctus. The sequence continues at coordinate 31,760,995 of NC_080680.1, read as the reverse complement.
AGAGAGACCTATGCTCTTCTTTGCTGATGTTTTAATTCGTGGTGACTTAATCCACTAGCAAACATAGTCCAGAGTTGTTGTTATTTTTTTTTTTGATGTACTGTGGCCGGGGATTGAACCCGGAAACTTGTATGTGGGAAGCCAGCCCACAATCACTGAGCCACATAGGCTCCTGTGTCCAGAGTTCTAAATCTCATTTTCCTGGTCTCCCTTCTCCTAAAAAATCAAAGTGGAATCTGAGAGTATTGAGGCAGAGAGATCAGAAATTTGGCTTAATGAGAGAGAAGGAAAGAAAGTCATCCTATGCATTTGTTTTTTTTTTTTTATTATGTAGCTGTAGTATAGTTTGATGTCAGAGATAAGACTTAGATTTTGTTGTTTTTTCCCAAGTACCTGACACCTGCCCATTTACTGTTGTCTAATATTTCTTGTGAAGATTTCCAGTCTGTGATGATAAAGACAAAGTTGTATGTGTTTTCTATGGTATACACGAGTGTGAATTGATTTTTTTCACACTCTTGTAATTGTATATACTTTCTTGTTTTAGTAGGTAAGTATGCTAGAATTTAGAAAGTTACAGGGTACCAGAAAAAAAGGTGATATTCCTCTAAAGGAAGAAAAGAATAACTTATTTTGCTTTGGGTTTGCTCTGTCAGTATATAGTTAGCAAAAGCTTAAGTCCTGGATGCAGAGAATTTGTATATTTTAACAGGAATTATACTAGCGGAATAAAAAATATTTATATACATAATGGAATGTGAGAGTGTAAGGTATAAATTCATTGTTAGGGTAGATAAAGGGCTAAAAAGTAAATATTTTAGCCTTGAAGGGCATACCGTTTCTGTCACAACTACTCAACTCTGCTACCGTAGCATGAAAGCAGCCATAAACAATACATAAATGAATGGGCATGGCTGTGCTTCTCTAAGTTTATTTACAAAAATAGGCAGTAGGCTAGATTTGTCCCACATGCTGTAGTTTGCTGACCCCTGGTCCAGTACATTGCAGCCAAACGTGACCAATAAAATTAAAAAACACCTAGAAATTGTGCTCTTAACGATGCTTAAATGAGTATAGAATAGGACTAGAGAAATGTAAGTAAAAATAATCACAAGCCAGAAACCACAGTGATTGAAGAAGATGAAATCTTATTGTCATTTGTTTTAAATTTTGTAAAGTTGTGAGCAATAGAAAATGAATATGGTATTATATAAAATCCTGGAACTCTGCAAGTATCAGGCACCTTCATTTGAAGTTTCAGCTGAATAAGTTTAAAACAAATTAAAGGAAGTCCTGTGTTATTCAGCAGGTAGTATTCTTTTGGTGCTTATCATCCTCAGGTGACATATTTAAAGAAATTCAAATTTATTAAATTAATTTATGGTACTGATCCATAATGTGTAAGTAACTATTTTAAACTAGTATGTATGGTATTATTTCCAAATATTTTGGCTATTAGAGGTAAAAGAAAGTTTGTAATTTTCTGTAGACATTCAGCTATGTTTTTAGAAAGATAATATTAGCAATCAATGTGAATAAATTAGAAAAGTAAGTTTCAAAAAAATCCAGGATACCAATAATGGTGAATAAAACTTTCTCTCTTTTTAATTCTTTTTTTTTTAAGGTTTAATTAATTAATTTCGCTTCTACACCATTGTTCTACACTTGCTGTCTGCTCTCTGTTCGTCTTCTTTTTAGGGGACACCAGGAATTGAACCTGGGATCCCCTATGTGGGAGGGAGGCACCCAATCATTTGAGCCACCTCCGCTCCCTGTTTGTTGTGTCTCTCATTATGTTTCTTTGCTGTGTCTCTTTGTTGTATCATCTTGCTGCCTCATCTTGCCATACCAGCCCATCACATCAGCTCGCTGTCTTTCTTGTCTTTAGGAGGCACCGGGCACAGAACCCGGGACCTCCCATGTGGTATGTGGGTGCCCAACTGCTTGATCCACATCCACTTTCCTCTTTCAAATTCTTTATCTTGAATCTGTAAGCAAAGGAGACTGCCAAAGCAATGAAAAGATAGATTACTAAATTGCTCAGATCTAATTGTGAATCATGGTATATAATGTCTGGTCAATTTATCTGAATTTGCTAAACCTGGGTTTCCTTACCTATAAAGGGAACAGAAATAGGTTATCTCACAAGTCATGAGGATAATTTATGACGATACATTGAAAGTTCTTTGCTTAGTGCCTATCACATAATAAACACTTGGACTTTATAAATATTGTCAGCTCTATTTGACACACAAGAGAGGGAAAATAAATGTAATGACATTAGAAAATAATGAGGTTAGCTTAATAATGAGACTGGTCAATATGGTAAAATAAATACTGAAGTAGAGATTGGGGGGTAATTTGACTTATGGGTTATAAGGATAATTTTTGGTCCTTAAAAATAATTTTGATTATATTTGGATGGGGGAACAGTCTTCTTTTTAATTAATGCAGTAAATCAGAATGAAAGTTGCTTTCTAATGATTCCTGTCTTTTTTAAACAGATTCAAGATTTTTGGAAAATTACCTCTTGTTTCATTACGAGTTTCGGATAAAAAACTTCAAGGGATTGTGGAATTAGTTGAAAGTATTCCAAAATCTGAACCTGCCCCTGATATTCCTGTTCCTGTTAAATCATTTCAGGTGATGTTGTTTTCAAAATTAATAGAAACATAAATTAAAAAAGAAACTCCACAAATAGTATTCAAAACAGCCAGAGAAATTTTGGATAAAACAATTTGCAATTATTTTTGAAAAGATATTTTAAAATTACCTTTTGAAAGAGAAATCAATGACATGGTTAAAAGTGTGAATGGTAGAGAAAGGTATAAAATGTTAAGTCTACCTCTCCTCCCTTTCCAGCTGCCAGTGTCTCTTCTTCTGTGGTATTACTAGTGTTTCTCTAGTTTTTCAGAAAATGTTTGTGGCGTATACTAGTACACATAACACATACAGGTGCATGTGTATATAGATATATTTATGCACATTCTTATGTATCTTCTACCACCTCCTTCCCCAGGATGGCTCCCTCTTCTGTCTGTTGTTTCAACTTGTTATCTCCTTGCTGTGTCTGCTCACAGTGTCTGCTCATTGTCCATGTATCTTCTTTTAGAAGGTGCTGAGAACTGAACCTGGGACCTTCCATCAGCTCCTGCTCATTGTGTCTGCTTGTTGTGTCAGCTTGTTGCATCTGCTTGTCTTCTTTAGGAGTTATTGGGAACTGAACCTGGGACCTCCCATGTGGGAAGTGGTCACCCAACTGCTTGAGTCACATCTCTCCCAATTCTTAAGTATTTAAAAATTTACATAAATGGGTTCATTATATTATTTATTACTCTGAATCTTTATTCTCTTCATCATCATCATATTATTGTACATCTTAAGGTTTTTCCATATCACATAGAGATCTTTCTTTTCTTTTTCATGGTACTGAATTGTGAATTTTGCCTAACATGTCTCCTTTTATGGACATTATATTGTTATTGGTGTTTGCAGTTATAAAAAAATACTGCTTAGAACTCCTTTGTACATGTATTTGGATATACTTCTAGAAGTATATCCATGAGATAAATTCCTAGAAGTGTAATGCTAAGTAAAATACATTAATTTTAAATTTTGATGAATTTTACCAAATTTCCCACCAATAGTGAATGGTTATTTGTTTCTCTTTATTCTCACGTTTTTTTTTTTTTTTATTCTCACTATTCTGGAGTATTTGTAGACATTAAAATTTATTCAGTTTATTCCGAGAAAAAATCTTTTCTGGTTTTGATTTGCTTTTCATTATTAGTAAGATTGAATATATTTTCATAGGTTTATTGGCTATAGAATTTCTTTTTTTTCTAACTGCTGTTCATATCTTTTATTCTTTTTCCTGTCTTGTTATGATTTTTAAGGGAAACCAATTTAAGAAATTAGCTCTGTCATCTACAACTGCTTTTTTCCAATTTGTTGGTTTTTTAAAATTTAATTTATATTTTTTTATTTTTGCCATACAAAAGCTTTGGTTTTTTACATAGTGAAAGTTATCCAGTTTTTCCTTCTTGATTTCTGGGTTTTGTATCATGGCCTATCCTTTTTCCACAAGAATTTACAGAACAAATCATAACCTACTAGTTTTTTCTAGTATCTTATTCTGGTTTCTTTTTACATGCTAATTTTTTTGTTTTGTTTTTATTTTTTTAACAAATTTTATTAACACATAATAATAAAGCATAAATCCATCCAGAGTACACACCAGTGGTATTTGCTATAATTGCATAGTTGTGCATTCATCGTTCCATTCATTTTTAGAAGATTTTCATTATTCCAGTAATAGTATTTATAATAGTAATACTGAAAAACAAAAATCAAGCAAACAAGCTAAACTATCATCTCTCAATCTCTCTATGCTTCCCCTGCTGTACATAGCGGCTATTCTGTTTCCTTCTCTCTAGTATATTTGCATTTATATTTTGTAAAAACAGTTTTATATATGGGATATAACCATATTTGTATTTTACATGAGGCTTCACTATGTTATACAGTCCCATGTTAAATTTTTTAGCTTTCCTTCTAGTTATATACATGCCTGTAGGCTTTCCCTTTCAACCACTGTCATATATCCATGTAAGAGCCCTGCTAATCAAAAATAGCATGATGTGCTCTTATTTATTTCCAAAGATTTACAAAAAACCTTTTAACCAATTCTGCACAGATTAACCATCAGCTTTCCATTCTTTACCCTCATTCTATTTTCTGGTGACCTATATTCTAATTATTAATTCCATGAGTTTACATAATAGATTTAGTTCATAATAACATGCTAAATTTTTTTATCTTTTGAAATAATGTGAGACTTACAGAAATGTCGCTAACCCACTATAGGGAACAGTTTATCCTAGATCATTTGAGAGTAGGCTACTTGACATGATGTCCCATTATCCCTGAAACGCTAGTGTTCTGAAATATCTTTTATTAGGCTATTGTTCATCTTTTTACTTTTTTTGTGTCTTTTGAAGAGCAAAAGTTTTATGCTTTAATGAAGTTCAGTTTATCTACATTTTATGATTGGAACTTTTTGTGTAGTGTATAAGAAATCTTTGGGAAGCAGATGTGGCTCAAGTGATAGAGCTTCTGCCTACCATTTGGGAGGACCCAGGTTCAATCCCTGGGGCCTCCTGGTAAAAAAGAAGAATAGAAAGTGTGCCCACATGGTGAACCAGTGCCTGCGCAAGTGAGTCACACAGCAAGATGATAATGCATCAAAAGAGAGACGAGAGTCAAGGTGAAACACAGCAAAAACCAGGAACTGAGGTGGCACAGTTGACAGGGAACCTCTCTCCACATCAGGGGTCTCTAGGATTGAATCCCGGTGAATCCTAGAGGAGAGAAAATGAGAAGAAAAGACAACATAGACAGCAAAAACAGGAGGGCGGGAGGAGGGGAAGGGGGAAAAGTAAGTAAATAAATAAATCTTAAAAAAAAAAAAAAGAAACCTTTGCCCAATTCATGGTCAAAAAGATATTTTAAGTTTTTCATTCTAAAAGTTTTATAATTTAAAAAGTTTTATATTTAAGTCTATTTTTTTTTTTTTAAATAATGGTATATAGATAGGTTGTGATGTATTTTGCATCTGGATTTCTAATTTGTTTCAGTACCGTTTATTGAAAGCACTTTCCTTTATCCATTAAATTAACCATATATGTGTGGGTTTGTTTTATTTTCCAAAGACCTGTATATCTATTCTTTCACCAATACCATAATGTCTTATTTACTATAGTTTCATGGTAAGTCTTGAAATCAGGTAGGGTAAGTCCTCTAACTTCTAGTTTTCCTAAAATTGTTTTCTCTAGTTCCTTTGCTTTCTCATAAAAGTTGTAGAATCAGGTTGCCAATTTCTACAAAAATTTCTGCCACAGTTTTGCTAGGGATTATGTTGTATAACAGATTTAGGAACCCTTGAATTGAACAATATTGAGTCTTCCAATCCATGAACATAGTTTAATCTCTCCATTTATTTAGATTTTTAAAATTTCTTTCATAGTGTTTTACAGTTTTAAGCATACATATGCTGCATATTTTGTTAGATTTATACCTGTTTTTCTTTTTTCAGATGTAATTATAAATAGTACTTTTTAAAAAATATTCAATTTCCAGTCATTGTCAATATATAGAAATACAATTCATTTTGTATATTGATCCCTTATCCTGAGTCTTTGCTAACCTCACTTATTGTTTTTAGTAGCTTTTTATAAATAGGGGATTTTCTGCATAATAATTGTCATCCAGAAATAGAAACCATTAATTTTTTCCTTTCCTCTCTCTATGACTTTTTTTAATAAATTTTTTTATTTTTATTTTTTAAGGAAACTTAGATTACATAAATGTTACACAAAATATAGGGGATTCCCATATGCCCTGCTCCTTAGCCCTCCCACATTTTCCCACATCGACAACATCCTACATTAGCCACAGTGGATGAACACATCTTGGTGCATTGCCACAAAGTGATGATTATAGTTTACATTGTAGTTTACACTCTTTCCTGCACAATTTTTGCAAGTTATTATAAGATATACAGTGGCCTATATTTGCCATTCAGAGTAATTCCCAAGTCCTGAAAATGCCCCCAAATTACACTTACTTTTCCCTCTCCTTCCCCTCAGAACCTCCAGTGGCCACTGTCTCCACATCCATAATAAAAGTTCTTCGATTGCTAAAATCACAGTAGGTCTACAGTAGAACAGCTGTAAGTCTACTCTAGTCCATTGGCTTTTCCCCAATCCTGAGGATTCTCTGATGGTGATGCCTACTCCACCTCTAATTGAGAGGGAGCTTCTCTATGACTTTTATTTCTTTTCTTGCCTTATTACATAGTTAGGAATTCCAGTATGATATATAGTAGGAGTGTGAGAGTACACGTCCTTTCTTTGTTTCTGATCTTAAGGGGAAAATATTTAGTCTTTCCTTATTAAGTATGATATTCTGGGTGGGGGAGATTTCTTTTTAAGTTTCAAGTGGAGAAGAGTTCTTTCTGTTCCTAGTTGGCTAAGAGTTTTGTGTCCTGAATAGATGTTGAAGTTCTGTAATGCTTTTCCTGCATTATTGAAATGATCATGTTTTTTTTTTTCTTTTTTCCTGTAATCTGATTAAAGGGTGAATAATAAATAGTGAATGCTGTTTGAACTGGCCTTGTATTCCTAATGTAAACCTCACTTGCACACATGATGTTTTATCCTATTTTGTATGATTTTAATCTTTTTAAGTTTATTGATACTTGTTCTCTAATGTAACATAGGGTTTAGCCAAGAGATTGTGGCATTTGCACTTGAAAAGAATGTGTATTCTGCTCTTTAGTGGTGTGTTCAGTATATTTCTCTTAGGTCTAGTTGGTTGATAGTGCTATTTAATTCCTCAATTTCCTATTGATCTTCTGTCTCCATATTCTATTCTTTATTGAAGGTGGAGTATAGAAATCTTCAACTATTGTAAAACGATTTCTCCTTTCAATACTATCAATGTTTGATTAATATATTCTGGGGTTCTATTTATAATTGTTACAGCTTTCTTGATGAATTTACTCTTTCATCAATATGCAATGGCTTTTTTGTTTTCTTGTAACAATTTTTTGATGTAAACCATATTATTTCTGGTCCCCAGCTCTTTTCTTGTTACCATTTGCCTGGGATATCTTTTTCTGTCCTTTCATTTTTAGTCTGTTGTGTCTTTGGATATAAATTCAGTCTTCTGTAGCCAACAAATTGTTGAATCATATTTTTATTCTGCCAGTCTTTCTCTTTTGATTGGATAAGTTTAGTCTATTTACATTTAAAATGATTACAGATAAGGAAGGACTTTCTTCTTCTGGTTTTATTGTTTGTTTTCTTGTGTGTTATCCCTTCCTCCTCTACCATTTCCTCTCTTACTGCCTTCTTTTGATTTTATTGTGTTTTTTTTTTCCTTGTGTCCAGTTTTGATTCCCTTCTCATGCTGTTTCTGTATATTTTTAGTTTTTTTTTAGTGGTTTCCATGGGGATTACAATTAACATCTTATAACATCTTATATTTGTAAGGAAGTATTATAATGAACTAGTTTGAGTTGGTTCCATCTAAACTTCAATAATATGCAAAAACTGTGCTCCTATACAATTCTGTTCCCTTTTATCTTCTTGTTTTCAGAGATTACATTTTTATACATTGTGTGTCCCTTAGCCTTTATTCACTATTATTATTTTGTCTTTTAAATCATGTAGGAAATAAAATCAGGTACAAACTAAAAATAAAATAACACTTGCTCTTATATTGATCTGTATAAGTTACTTTACGAGAGTTCATTATTTTCCTATGGTTTTGAGTTATTGTCCAGCATTCTTTCATTTTGAACTTGTATACTTACTCCTTAGTATTTTATAGGGCAAGTCTCCTGGTAAAGGGCTTTCTTTGCTTCTATTTATCTGGGAATATCTTTATTTCTCTTCTGTTTTTGAAGGATATTTTTTCAGATATAGAATTCTTGGTTGACAGTAATTTCCTTGAAGCACTTTAAATCTATCATCCCACTATCTTTTGGCCTCCATGGTTTGTCATGAGGAATTGGCTATTAATCTTATTGAAGTTCTCAGGTACATAATATCACTTTTCTCTTGCTGCTTTCATCAGTCTTTCTTTCTTTTGACTATTTAATTGTAATGTGTCTCAATATGGGCCATACTTGCTTGTTTCTTTGCATACATTACCACAATAACTTATCTGGAGAAAGGAAGTAGGAAAGAAAACTACAGCCTAGTATATTTCAGGAAAATGGATGCAAAAATCTTTAAACATGTATTAAAACTGAATAATACATACCAATAATATTTAAGAAGTATAATTCACTAATGCCAAATGGAGTTTAACCAGGAATACAAGGTTGGTTTACAAATCAATGTTATTAACCACATTAATAGAGTAAAAGAAAAACTATGTGATCATCTTGCCAAAAGTGCAAACAGCTTTTGTCAAAATCCAAGAAACACCCATGATTAAAACTTTCAAAAGACCTAGAATAGGAGGAATTACCTCAATCTGGAAATGGGCATCTAGGAAAAATGTACAGGTAATATCATACTTAACAGCAAAAGACTGAATGCTTTCCTCCTAAGATTGGGAACAGTACAAGGATGATTTCTCTCCTTTTATTCAACTTTATTCTAAATTTCCAGGCCCTGCAGTAAGGCAGTTTTAAAAAGGGAAAAGAGGGAAGCAGACTTGGCCCAACGGATAGGGCGTCAGCCTACCACATGAGAGGTCTGCCCCCTTGACCCGTGTGGAGCTGGCCCATGGGCAGTGCTGATGTGCGCAAGGAGTGCCCTGCCACACAGGGGTGTCCCCCCGCATAGCGGAGCCCCACACACAAGGAGTACGTCCCATAAGGAGAGCCGCCCAGTGCGAAAGAAAGTGCAACCTGCCCAAGAATGGCGCCGCACACACGGAGACCTGACACAACAAAAAAAAACAGATTCCCGGTGCTTCTGATAAGGATAGAAGTGGTCACAGAAGAACACACAGTGAATGGACAGAGAGAGCAGACAACTGGGCGGGGGGCAGGGGGAGAGAAATAAATAAAAAATAAATCTTTAAAAATTAAAAAAAAAAAAAGGAAAAAGAAAAGCAATTGGAAATAAAGAAGTAAAAGTATCTATTTGCAGATGACATAATCATTTATGTAGAAAGTCCTCAGAAGTGTACAAAAATACTCTTGTGATTGGTGAATTTAGTAAACTTACAGGGTATAATATTGATATAAAAATCATTTTATCTAAAAATGAAATGAAGAAAAACATATTCATAATAGCATCAAGAAGGATAAAATACTTAGGAAAAAATTTGACAAAGAGTACAGCCTGTACTAAAAACTAAAATATTCCTTTGATAAATTAAATAAGACCTAATTGAATAGTGTGATAAACATACTGAAGAATGGGAAGAATCAATTTATTAAGATGTCAGCTATCTTCAAATTATTATTTAGATTTCTCACAATCCTAAATAAAATAACAGCAGACATTTCATGTGAAAAACATCAAGCTTATTATGAAATGTACATGGAAATACAGAGAACAGATAATAGTCAAAACAATTTTGGATAAGTGTAAATTTGGAGGATTTCTACTATTTGCTTTCAAAACTTCGTATAAAGTTACTGTAGTCAATACTGTGTGATATTTGCATAAAAATTGATATATAGAACAATAGAACAACAGAGTCCAGAAATAGATCCAAACATAAATGGTTAGTTGATTTTTGACATTTTTGACAAAGGTGCCGTGATGGCTAGGTTCATATGTCAACTTGTCCAGGTAATGGTGCCAAATTATTTGGTTAACCAAGTGCTGGTCTAATTGTTACTGTGAGAACATCTTGTGGACTTAAATCATTGGTAAGTTAATTGCATCTATAGCTCCTCACATCTATCATCATCTGATAAGATTGCCTTTAGCAATGAGCAATGTCTCATTCAATCAGTTGGAGGCTTTAAAAGGAGAAGTGATGATTTCAACTGTCAAAGAGAGAATTTTCATTTCTACTTCAGCTAACCAGCCAGTTTTTCTTGGGGGAATTAATCGAAACCTTCATCAGAGAACCCTGCTTGCAGCCTGCCCTGTGGAATTCAGATTTGTGTATTATCCCCACAGTTGCATGAGAAAATTTTATAAAATCTTATGATATTTACAGATCTCTGCTGTTGGTTCTGTTTCCATAGAGAACCCTGATAAATCCAGGTGCCAAGGTAGTGAAGTGAGGGAATGATGATCTTTTCAACAAATATGCAAAATAACTGGGTTTTCATGTGGAGAAAAAATGAATCTCAACTCTTACCTCCTACCAAACAGAGAAATTCACTTGAAATGTAACATAGACCTAAATATAAATGTTTAAACTATAAAGCATTTAGAAGAAAAGACATAAGAGAACATTTTTGATTCCTTGGAGTAGGCAAGGAGATCTGAGGATGCACAAAACACAAACCATAGACAAAACCAGGATAAGTTGGACTTCATCAAAGTTTAAATTTTCACCTCTTTGAAAGGCAATGTTGGGAAGCAGATTTGGCCCAGTGGATAGGGTATCTGCCTACCACATGGGAGGTCTAAGGTTCATACCCCAGGCCTCCTGACCCGTGTGATGAGCTGGCCCACGTGTGGTGCTGATGCGCGCAAGCAGTGCTGTGCCACGTAGGGGTGTCCCCCATGCAAGGAGTACACCCTGTAAGGATAGCCACCCAGCGCAAAGAAAGTGCAGCCTGCCCAGGAATGGTGCCGCTCACATGGAGAGCTGACGCATCAAGATGACGCAACAAAAAGACAGATTCCGGGTGCCACTGACAAGAATACAAGTGGATACAGAAGAACACACAGCGAATGGACAGAGAGCAGACAACTGGGTTGGGGGGAGAAGGGGAGAGAAATAAATAAAAAATAAATCTTAAAAAAAAAAAAAGGCAGTGTTAAAAAAAAAGTAAAAGCAAACTGTATACTGGAGATAAATATTTTCAACATACGTATCTGACAAAAGACTTGAAAAAACCAACAGTCCAATAAGAAATGGGAAACATGCACATGAAAAGATGTTCAACTTTATTACTCATCAGGGAAATGCAAAGCAAAACTCCGCTACATATTTCTTAGAATGACCAAATATAAAAAGAATGATATTATCATATAAAGATGTTGATATGCTAGGATTTGGAGCTCTCATATATTGTCGGTGGTACTGTAAAACCATAACCACTTTGGAATATAGTTTATCAGTTACTTATAAAGTTAAACATACATTTATGATTTGACTTAGGAATTCCATGCTCAGTTTTTACCCAAGAGAAATGAGAACATGTGCTCTTTAAAAGAATTGAAAAAAACTTCAAAGCAGTATTATGCATAATAATAAATCTGAAAGCAATCCATTTGTTCATCAGATGGTGAATGGATTAAAAAAAATAGTAGTATGGCCATACAAAAAAAATAAAAAATAACTATATGTGTTTTTAGAGGAAGTAAATATTGATACATGCAGCAACATGACTGTGTGATGATTAGGGGGAACTTTCCACAAAAATACTTCCGGGTATGTTAGAGAATGGAAACAAGGAAATTGTTAACTTGGTTCTCTAAAAGACTAATGAAACCTGTGTTTTGAAACCTAACAAATACATTATAAGAGAGGAAAATAGTAAGCCAATTTGTTTTATGTACAAAAATTTCAAAACATTAACAATTGAAATGCAGACATAATAGTGGTTACTTTTCTCAGGGGTACCCAGTGATTAGGTGGATGATGAGGGAGGCTTCTGAGTTGCTTGTAATATTCTATATCCTGATTGAGGTTGTGGGTCTACAGGTGTGTGTGGCTTTTGAAAATGGATTGAACTTTATATTTAGGGTTTATTTACTCTTGTGTAGGAGGCTGTATTTCAGTAAAAATATTACCACCCTCCACTCCACAAAATGAACAGGATTTCAGGGAAGGTTAGACATAAACACACACAAATAAACTTAAAATAATTAGGAATTTGTGAGACTCAAAATGAGTGTGAAATTGCCAGTGAGTTTGGCAGCATTTAAAATAATTGAAAACAGTAAGCATTAGTGAGGATATACAGCCAAACACACTCTTATTTACTGCTGATGTTAGTATAATGTGTTACATCCACTTGTTTGGTAGTACTTAGTACAAGTGAACATAGGGAAGCAGATGTGGCTCAGTCGATTGTGCGCCCATGGAGAGCTGATAGCCTGTGCCCGCAGAAAGCTGGCAAAGCAAGATGGTACAACAAAGGGAGACAAGCAGACACAGAAGAACATGCAGCTAATGGATGCAGAGAGCAGATAGCAAGCAAGCGGTGGTGGGGGGGGGGGGTATAAAAAAAAAGTGAACATAAGCTATTCCTCTCTTTGATATATACAGCATAGTAGCTGTTGCACATGAGCAATGGAAGCATGTTTAAGGATGGTTGTAGAGGTTATAAACCCTCTGGGAAAAATACCCATATTCTTTGACAATGTTGTGGATCAATAACTAGTGGTATATTCATCAACATAATATCATATAGCAATAAAAAGGAATAAACTATCAGAATAAATACATTGTAAGGATACATTGTTTTGTGAAAGAAGAAAGTACCAGGAAAATGTTTGCAATATTCTCTTTTTCTCTAATTCTGAAACAGGTAGAAATAATAATACATTATTTAGAGAATCACTCATGGAAGGTTAAAAAAAAACACTAAGTAAGGGTACAGAAGGTGGTCAGGAAGAGTAAGTATGATGCTTCTAAGCCAGGTTATGATAATGTTTTTATTTCTTGGCCTGGGTGGTAGATACAGGGTGTCTTTTTATTATTTTGAAATTACGTTGTGGGAAGTGGATATGGCTCAGGTGACTGGGTTCCCACCTACCACATGGGAGGTCACTGGTCTGGATCCCGGTGCCTTGTAAAAAAGACAGCAAGCTGGCACCTCCCTCCTACATCAGAGTTCCCAGGTGCCTCCTGGTGCCTCCTAAAGAAACAAGACGAGCAGACACAGCAAATGAAAAAAACAGTGGGGTGGGGAGAAATAAAGTAAATCTGAAAAACAAAGAAAAAAAACTATGTCGTATATTTTAAGTTTGTCATATTTCCCAGAAAGGTAAAACTGTAAATTTACTGAAATATCTTTTAAAAAATTAAAAAGGAAACCACAGATTCCCCAATCCTAAAGGACTTAAACATTGGGTCTTGTGGCTGTTTCTCAAGGGTGCCCTGGAAGTGGTATCCTTATTTATTAAGATGTTGAGTTAAAATGTATCTGAAATCTTTTTATACTCAAAGATTGTCATCAAGGAAATTATTTTAACAATTTTACAGTTTATAAATGGCATTTAATTTCTGAAACCCACTTTAAAGTGCATATTTTATAATTGTCTAATTCAGATCTGTCTACTCAGTTAATTCGGATTGAGTGGTTTCATATTGTCTGCTTTTGTTGAAATTGTCTTAGAACTTTTAAATAAAAGTCTTTTTGCTAATTGATAGTGAATTACTTTTCTTTCAGATTCAGTCATCCACTTCTTTTGGAACATCACAGGTTTCACAGAAAATGTTTCCTCTCTTGGAACGTCCGTCCATTACTGACGATGGTAAAATGAAGCTGCTTAAGAAAATTTTCCTTATTACATGTATATTATAAAAATAATTGTCATTTTGAGGCATATTTTATTCAAATGGCCATATAAGAAATTCCTGGCAATAGCAGATATTTGCAGATTTTCATAACCTTATTATTAAAATTCCTTTAAAACAAAATTTGGATATTCCTTAAGTTGATTTTAACTTGAATTTTTTTTTAACTTAGTAAATTAATCATCATTATCCTGCTCTGAGCTTAGAGAACTCATGAAACTGTGTAGAGGTCTAATGTATAGTGTGTTGTGATTTATTTGAATAATTTTGCTGTAGAAAATGTTTTTTGTTTGGTTTCTTAACTTTTTGAATAAACTTTTATAAAGGAAAAATTTAGTTCTTAATACCTACATTTATTTATCGAAACTTGTAAATTTGTGAATATATAATATCTGCTCTTTATTGGCCATATTGGAAAGAAAAATAAATGTATTTTTCTATCTTTTTAAGACTTCAAAAATTGCTAAATGTTAGAACACAGAAATTGCCATGTTGATCCTCGATTTTCTAGAGGATGTTTTTCCTGTGTGTGTGGTAGCTGGTGAAGGGGAGGGAGATGTTATTTGTGAGGTTACCTACTCTTACCTTCTGCCTTAGATTAGTAGAGGTATGTTTCTGATCATTTTAGTTTTCTTCAGTCATCTTTCTTTATGGCATTAGTAAGGGTTGAATGCTTTTTGCTTTTTGTTTTTTGTTTTTGAAATGTACAAGATTTTACTCTCAACACCTAGAAATTTATTATCATATACTTACAGAAAAAAATGAAATAGCACATGATCTCAGTTTGTTTCAGACTTCAGGACTTGCTCTCTGTTTGCAGAGTTTACAACTAAATCCTGTTACACTATACAGGAATTTTTTTTGAGGAACCAGGGACTGGGAACTGAACCCTGAACTGCGTATGTGGGAAACTGGCCCTCAACCACTGAGCCACATCGGCTTCCCTGAGTTGGTTTTTTCATTTGTTTTGCTTGTTGTTTGTTTTTAATTTTTCAGGAGGCACTGGGAACTGAATCCAGGACCTTCCACGTGGGAAGTGGGCACTCAACCCTTTAGCCGCATCCATTCCCCAGTGCTAGATTTAATTGTAAACTAAATTACTATACATACATTATCATGTTCCTTTGAGTATTCATGACAAATATATTTATTCATCGATATTGTTACTAGGTGTAAAATTTCTTAATCAGTTTTTAAATAGA
This sequence comes from Dasypus novemcinctus, assembly GCF_030445035.2. NCBI lineage: Eukaryota > Metazoa > Chordata > Mammalia > Cingulata > Dasypodidae > Dasypus > Dasypus novemcinctus. The sequence continues at coordinate 31,745,615 of NC_080680.1, read as the reverse complement.
ATAATGATTTTTAAAGGTGATGTTCATTAAGCTAAAGATTACATTTTGTAATTTTCCATGCATTTTTTGGTCAACAAGCGTATTATTTGTTCAAAGGAATCTATACTCTATTTAATTTTCATTTTTAAAAATAGACCCTTAATGTTTTAATGTTCATCTCTATTTCAGAAAAATTATAAAAATGTTATAATAAATTGATCATTTCGATTATTGACTTAATGTTCTATGAACTTTAGACTCAGAGGAGGAATTTTTTGATGCACCATGTAGTCCTTTGGAGGAACCTCTTCAATGTCCAACTAGAGTTAGACACAGAAAGTTTCAAAAGGAGGATTGTTCCAAAAATATGACTGAGTATAAAATAAGATTTGAATTACCAGAGGTATGTATGATGGCAGAATTAATGTGGCTTATTTAAATAGTTTGTCATTTTTCCTCTTACAACTTATTTGTGTCTCATTGCTGATAGGCACGATTGTTTTCACCCTGTTTGAGCTAAATCCAGAATTTGCTGCTCTTTTTTCCTCTCTCTGTTTTTTACTTCCTTAACTTCCTCAGTCAAGAATTAGGTATTTACATGAGAATTGTAGGTATTTAATACATATTTATTGAAAATGATTATATAATGTGTCTGTTATATGTGTCTGTATGTAAGACCTCTCCTAAATATTAAATACATATTATATGCATTCACATCATATGTATACCTTGTATATCCTTATAAAATCACCAGCCACATAAAAAATGTTCTTTTTTATGTAGTGGTATTTTCTTTTTTCTTTCTTTTCCAGGTTTTGATTCAGTTTTATCACCTTGTTGGAGATTGTGAATTACCTGTGGTAGAATTTGATGTTTTAGGATTAGGGACAGAAATTGAGCTTAGAACATTTGATGTGAAAGCAAAAGCCTTTTTGAAAGAGTTCTGCTTAAAATGCCCTGAATACTTGGGTAAGAATCTATACTTTTAAAAATAAGTATAAATTAATTTAATTGTTTGAGCACCTACTGGAGACAAGGCTTTGTATCAGTGCATTTGCTAAAACATTCTCAGAGCAAGATTACGTTATGAATTAATCTTTAACTCTTATTTTATAGTTGGGTATCCAGAGGGGTAGACCAGAGAGCAAATAAAGATAATTTTTTTTTCATTAGGGAAATTAAATATTCATGGTTCAATATTAAATATACCCAAGTGAATACTAGAACACGGAATTAGATTTTATTGCTGCTGTCACAATTTACCACAAACTAGTGTTTTAAAACAGTACCATTTATTATTTTATAGTCTTTAGGTCACAAGTTTAGTATTAAAATTAAGATGTCAGTAGTGTTACATTCTGTTTTGGAGGCTCTAGGAGAGAATCCATTTCCTTGCTCATTTGAATATTGGCAGAAGTCAATTCCATGTAGTTTACATTTCCATTTCCTTGCTGATTATTAGGGGAAGGCCTCTTACTTCCTAGAGGTCTTTTTCTGATTCTTGCACATAGTTTCCTACATCTCAGAATCAGCAACAGGGTGTCCAGTCCTTCTTATCTTGCTATTTCTCTGACCCCCTCTTCTGCCTTTCTTTTCTACTCTTAAGAACTCCTTTGATTAGATTGGATCCCATTCCTGAGATAATCCAGGATAATCTCCCCATTTCAAGGTCCCTAACCTTAACTACATCTGCAAAGTACTGTTTGCCATATAAGGTACCTATTCTCAGGTTTTGGGGGATTAGAGCATGGACATTTTTAAGTGGTTATTTTTCTGCCTATGACAAACACTGTATGTCTCTGAATCAAAATGAATATATGATATAATCTTAAGAAAATATTTATTTAGAGTTAGGCACTGAGGAGGACACTGTTTATATTTCTTCTTTTGCTCTTTTGGGTTTTTCCTTGAAAGTTCTGAATGATAGAGGGAATTGTTAAGGTGGCTAACTAATAGTTTGAAAAAACTCCTTTGCAGCATAATATTATATATGATGTAGAAGTGATATTAAAATTTTTTAGAGGGAAACGGACTTGGCCCAGTGGTTAGGGCGTCCGTCTACCACATGGGAGGTCCGCGGTTCAAACCCTGGGCCTCCTTGACCCGTGTGGAGCTGGCCCATGTGCAGCGCTGATGCGTGCAAGGAGTGCCGCGCCACGCAGGGGTGTCCCCCGCGTAGGGGAGCCCCACGCGCAAGGAGTGCGCCCCATAAGGAGAGCTGCCCAGCGCAAAAGAAAGTGCAGCCTGCCCAGGAATGGCACCGCCCACACTTCCCGTGCCGCTGACGACAACAGAAGTGGACAAAGAAACAAGACGCAGCAAACAGACACAGAGAACAGACAACCGGGGGAGGGGGGGAATTAAATAAATAAATAAATCTTTAAAAAAAAAATTTTTTTTTAGAAAAATTAAAGGTTGTAGTGCTTAATCTTTCTTTTTGAGACAAAAGGACTGTAATTCTTATGTATACATAAAAGGTATTTATTTTTGGCTGTCCTAAATTCCAGTGTACCTTTGAATGACTTACTAATGTTTATAGTTTATTCATTTTTAATAGAAGCTATCATATAAAATATTTTAGATCCACTTAGGAAGTTCTCTCCCAGCAGTTGAAATATTGAAAATAAGGGAGTTATAGAACTAAGCTAAAAGTGAAAATTTAAATATTAATTTACCTATGGGGAATTAAGAAAGGTAAAGAGTATTCCTATAAACATCTCTGGGATTTAAGTAGGCCATCCTTTCTGGGAACCCATTCTCAGGCAAGGAAGTCAGTTTAGTGTCATGAAAACTTTCTTTCTATACTTTGGAGCCCTGGATCAAATCTGATCTCTGTACTTAAGGATGCATATTAAGTAATGTGGCCTGAAGTTTAGTCTGTGGATATTAGTTATGCATTTTGGATCCATATTCTATACTTGTGCTGAGACCTTGAGTGTGGTAAATTATATTTATGGTTGTCTGTGCCAAGGAAACTATCATACATTGTTATACTTTTTATAGCAATAAAAAATTTGTGATAATAGGAAAAAAATAGTGAAATAACTTTCAGTTTCCCGTAGATATCCAGAGATACTAGATCAGTTTTAAATTTTTTGTTTTGTTTATTTGTTCTCCCAGTTGTAAAGGTTAGGAAAACCCTTGCTCACAGAATACAGGATATACAATTATCATAGCATCTATTTCTCTAATGTACTTGCTTCTGTGTTTTCAGAGGGAGTGGGAATAGTACAATTTCTTGCACAAAGTAAATGATTAGTAAGTAGTTGTTGAGTGAATGAATGTGTGAAAAAAGTGGAATCTTCTTAGGAATTGATGGTTCTTAAGGGTCTAGTACTTGCAGCAGAAGGCTGGGATATGTGCGAAAACTTTTTACATTTGGAGGATTCTGGAATTTATTGCATTTTTTTCTCAAGGAAAGTGCAATTAGTATGTAGTCTTTTCTTCCAGAATCTAGAAATTAACTTTTTGCTGTCATAAGTAATTTAGTGATAATAATTTTAAAGGCTTTACACAAAATACTGTTCCTCAGCAGTTCCCGTTTATTTTCTTAGATTGTGAACAGAACTAGTATACAATCTCTGAAGACTGATTATGTGTTCATAGGCTTTATTGTAATCTAAACTAGTATACAGAAAAACTTAATTTCTCATCACATACCTGATCTATCTTCTCAACAACTGACTTTCCAGGGACTTCCTAGCTATTTCTGTGCCTCAGGGCTAGAATTCTCTTCATAGCCTTTCTTTGTTCCTAGTAGTAGCCATTCTGATTTTTCTTTTATTCCTACTTTTCCTTTACCCCTGCCTGGCGATAGTGGGGTTTGAAACTTTAGATTTGTGGCAGATGATAAATGAAAGAAATTGCTAGTAGTAGGTAGAATTTTAGAGTTTAAAATAAGAGGGACCTGACTTGGGTAAGATAGAATACAAGACTCAAAGCAGACATAGGAAAGCCTTCTTTCTCCACTCTATATTCATTTATATTGCTTACATTTATTTTCAATTAGTTTTCCTATGAAAGGATATCTTTAATATTTAATTTTAGATAAAAACAAGAAGCCAGTTTATATAATTACAACACTTGATAACACAATGGAAGATCTGCTAACACTGGAATATGTGAAGGTAAGCAGTTCCAGTTACTTTTGTTTGATGTTCTAAGTACGCTACTGAAATAGTATAATCAAGTTCTGTAAATTTAGTAATATTCTGCATTGCTTTCAATTGCTTAATCTTCATTCAAATGTGATCTCTGTAGCTCCTAAAACTTTTAAGTGTTTTTTATCACCCTCAATTAAATAGTTGTGATTTTTAAATACTTCATATAGCAAAATAATAAGAATCTTATGTTGTAAGTAGGAATGACCTACTGTTTGCTTTTTTTCTCTATCACGATATTAAAAAGAAAATTTTTTTTTAGTCTTAATGGACTTTATTATGATATGTGCTGTGAGATGGGACTTTCACTTGGTTTCCTTCCCTTGTCTAAAGTTACTTAATTTTCCTAGTCAGTGACTCCATTCCTTTCCTATTGGTATAAGATATCCATTTCATCACATAATAAGTTTTTTTATGTACATTGGTCTATTTCTATTTATTCCTTTTTTCCATCAGGACAATTATTTCTATTTCAATTTATTTCTTGTTTCCACTAGGTCAATTATTATTGTGTAACAATTTATTAATAGTAATTACAGTTTTATATAATTAATATTAATTATTGTAATTTAATAATTACATTTAAGGCTATTTTCCTACCTGGTATTGATATAGATAAGCACTTTTGGCTTTTTGTTGTTTTGTTTGCATTAAGTAGCTTTTAGATTCCAAAAGAGCTATACATCTAACGAAAACATGGGTATTTGAATACTTCGTATATGATTTTTGTCATAAATTTTTGCATTTTATAGGACAAATTAGGAAGGACCTTACAGATTTGTTGGTGACTGATTGTTCTCTATGCTTATAATATTTAGCATTTTCACTCTTGATAATAAGAATGAAAATATGTAACATTTATTCAATGCTTGCTTTGTGCCAGAGGGCCCCATATTTACCAAATTTATTTTGTTCTGGTGAAGCCATTTTGCTTTTTTAGGTAATTTTGTATGTGTGCGTGTGTATGTATATATATATATGAACAACTGAAAAATTATGTGAAGGTGTACTAGGACCATTATGTAGTTGTATATACATATGTATTCCTAAAATATCCTAACATATGTTTTCTCTTTGGATAGGCTGAAAGGAATGCATCGAACTTAAAAAGTGCCTATAACAATGTTGTACAACTGGTTAAGGTATGAGTGGAAAATAATGTTTTTGTTTGATGTTGTATCTCTCTTTCGAAGTTGATGTGTTACGAGAATTATTTCCTAGCTAGGATTGTAAGATCCTTGAGGATAAAAATGGAATATTATGCAGTATATCTTTTATATTACAATGCCTATTATCTTATGCAAAGCAGGCAAGCAAATATTTACTGACCTATTACTAAAATTATCTTTTTGTTCTTTAGGTGAATTTTTCCTCTTTGGATATTCATTTACATACTGAAGCACTTCTGAATACAATGAATTATTTTAATAATATCCTTCCACCGTCGGAGGAAAAATTAACCCCAGTTTATGTTGCAGAGAATGAAGACAAAAGTGATATCATTAAAAAAAAATGTATGTTTTGTTAATTAAACTTCACATTTTTTTACCAAGTAGATTAATAAATTTAGGCTCTAGCATTCTTATTGATGTACAATATTGTCTTCAGAATTCTAGTTCCTAGATTAAGATCTAGAAGGAGGGAAGCTGATGTGGCTCATCCAATAGAGCTTCTGCCTACCATATAGGAGGTCTAGGGTTCAATACATAGGGCCTCCTGGCCTTTGTGGCGAGCTGGCCCACGTGGAGTGCTGCTGTGTGCAAGGAGTGTTGCCCCACACAGGGGTGCCCCCTGTGCAAGGAGTGCAGCCCTTCACAGGAGTGCAGCCCACCCAGGAGTAGTGCTGCCCACATGGAGAGCTGATGCAACAAGGTGACGTAACAAAAAAGAGACACAGAAGAGACAATATGAGATGCAGTGAACTAGGGAACTGAGGTGGAGCAAGAGAATGATTGCCTCTCTCCAACTCTGGAAGGTTCCAGGATGGGTTTCTGGAGCCTCCTAATGAGAATACAACAAACACAGAACACACAGTGAATGGACACAGAGAGCAGACAAGGGGGGGGGGGGCCGGTGTGGCGGGGGGGGAATAAGAAAAAAAAAAAGATCTAGAAGGATTCCTTGTATACCAGTTTAATTTTAGAAAATAATGGTAAAAGAGACTGATTACTTCTAAAGAAAATGTGGTTTTTATCATAGAATTGGTTTTAGTTGAGTATTCTGCTGTAGAATAATTTGATTTAGATTAAAATTCATGCATTTAACATTATTTTAGAGGAGAAAAAGTCACTAACAAAAGGTTGAGTTACATCAGTGTACTTTTTTCCCTGAATACTTTTTAAAAAAAAATTTCTCTCCCCTTCCCCGCCCCGCCCAGTTTTCTGCTCTCTGTGTCCATTTGCTGTGTGTTCTTCTGTGACCGCTTCTATCCTTATCAGTGGCACCAGGAATCTGTGTTTTCTTTTTGTTGCATCATCTTTGTTGTTTCAGCTCTCTGTGTGTGCGGCGCCATTCTTGGGCAGGCTGCACTTTCTTTTTGCGCTGGGTGGCTCTCCTTATGGGGCGCACTCCTTGCATGTGGGGCTCCCCTACGCAGGGGACACCTCTGTGTGGCAGTGCACTCCTTGCGTGCATCAGCACTGTGCATGGGCCAGGTCCACACAGGTCAAGGAGGCCCGGGGTTTGAACCACGGACCTCCCATGTGGTAGGTGGACACCCTGTCCATTGGGCCAAGTCCGCTTCCCCTGAATACTTTTTAAGCAGTGAAAAGTTGCAGTTTTCATAATATATATATCACCTAGTAATCATTAAATCTGAAGATTTATGATCTTGCAGTTTTAATTTTTTAGTTTCAAATGTTTAGACTTCTCTAGGAAGACTGCTTGTCTTTTTTTAGTTGATTTTGTTTGCCTTTGTTTCATTAGATTTGTTTGTCTTTTAGGTAGGGAATATCTCACTTGCTTTCAATTCAGTTGAAAATCAGGTTTTTCTCTAGTATTGCCATTTTTTTTGTTGTGATATTTCATTTACTTTATAAATATAGTGAGGTTACTACTAAAACTTTTCCTTGTGTTTTACACTATGATATTTTTTGTAGCTTCTAAACTATCCAGGAATGAAGATATTATCACCTTGCAGATTTTAGCAGAATTATCATGTTTACGGATCTTTATTCAAGATTCGAAACGTGAAATTTCTGAAATTAAGATTGAAGGTAATTAAATTCAGAAAAACATTAATTCACAACTATTAAATGAAAGAAAAGGCACCTAATCATCCTTTTCTTCCCATAGGACTTGATTCTGAGGTGATTATGAGGCCATCAGCAATGGAAATAAATGCAAAACTAAGGAATATAATTGTTTTGGATTCTGATGTAATGGCTATGTACAAAAAGGTATGAGTTCCTTTTTATTAATTAATAGTATATCATTAAATGTGTTTATCCTTTAAGACTGGTTGTAGGTATAAGTTACGTGGAAAGTTGTATGATTTTGGCAATTTTGACTTATTGGAAAATACATGGACTCTGGAGTCAGACATAATTGCATTCCTATTTCCCCTCTGCTCCTTACTAGTTGTGTGACCATTAGCAAGTTACCTAATACTTATTTCTTCAACTGTGAAATGAGGATTACATTATCTCATAAATGAGATAAATAATGCTTTTGGAACATAGTTGGAGCAGGGGAGGAATTAATGCATTTTCACTTTGTTACTTTTCTTCAACAACTGTGAATTTTGTAATATGAAATATGAAAATATTTCAACATTGGAGGATTTCAAGTCAGATTGAAGAAATTAGTGTTTTTTGTTTGTTTTTTTAGTTTATTTTCATGGCTACTTACTGTTACAGCTGTTATAATATTGTGAGTTCTTTGAACTGGATGGCTAGTGGGTGAAAATCTACTGTGAACAAGGCAGAAAGGGTCCTAGCCTAGATACTGCTGTGAAGTTGGACAGGTAATTTTTGAACAATGAGGCATCTAGTTAAAATATTTAAGGGAGTGAAGAGATTATCAAATACTGGTATCACAATAAGCTGAGAGCATTGGTGGGGGCAAGATGGTGTCTGAGTGAGTGCACCTCATAATCTCTCCTGCAAAGAAGCAGCTGAGTAGGCTTGGAGTCCTGCTGGACCAGGCTGTTTCAGGTGTTTTCAGGGCAGGAGGTGTCTGTACGTTGATTTGGTGGGACAGTGACAGAGGAGATTCTTGCAAGAGGTAGAATTTTTGGGTCTCTTTCATGGAGGTTGGGGTTGTGGAACAGACCCTTCCCCCTGGGGCCGGCGGCTTGGCAGCGGCAATTTCTAAAGGCTTTGCTGCGCTGGGGAGTTCCCAAGCCCTGAGTGGGCTGTTTCGGGGGCTTGCAGGGTGGGAGGTGTCTGGAAGTCGATTTGGTGAGACAGTGACAGAGGAGATTCTTGTGAGAGGTGGAATTTTGGGTTTCTGACTCGGAGGTCAGAGGTTCTGGATAGAGCTCCTTGTCCTAGGGCTGGCAGCCGGGCCGCAGCGATCCCTGGGATCTTTGTCATGTGGGGAGTTGCCAAACCCTGAGCAGGCTGTTTCGGGGGCTTGCAGGGCAGGAAGTGTCTGGATGTCGATTTGGTGAGACAGTGACAGAAGAGATTCTTGCAAGAGGTGGAACTTTCAGTTTCTGAGACAGAGGTCAGAAGTTCTAGGCTGAACCCTTCCCTCTAGGGCTGGCAGCCCGTCCGCGGCAGTCCCTGAACTCTTGTAGTGCAGCGGCGCACCCAGCAGGCTGTTTCGGGGGCTTGCAGGGCAGGAGGTATCTGGATGTCGATTTGGTGAGACAGTGACAGAAGAGATTCTTGTGAGAAGTGGAATTTTGGGTTTCTGACATGGAGGTCAGAGGTTGCGGGCGGGACCCCTTCCCCTAGGGCTGTCGCCCAGCTGCGGGGATCACTGAAGGCTGTGTTGCGCTGTGGTGCTCCCAGGCCCCCTGTTAACTGGATGCATGGTTCCCAGGTCTGTGTCCCCTAAACCCTGGTGGCCCACACTCCAGAGATCACTCACCTTGAGTCTGCAATATCACAGACTTCCCATCCCTGAATCCACCGCACCCTGAGGCCACCTGAGGTCTTTGATTACCCTAGCCCTCAGCTTTTGTGTTTTTCCTTTTTATTTTTTCTTTTTGTCTTGTTTGCTAATATTGCACTGTCTCCTGGTCTTTTCTCCCATTTTATCCCTCAAGGTCCTTTTTCATTTATTTAGTTTTTTTTCTCCTTATCTTTTTCTTGCTTGTTTCCCTCCCTTTTCTTTGCCCACCCCCTTTTTTTCTTCTCTTTTTTTTTTTCTTTTCTCTCTTTCTCTTCTTCTTTTATTATAATAGGTGCTGCAGGGAGCGCTTCACATTTGCTGTGTTTCCTCATCCTCCATTTCCTCTTTTCTGTGTGAATTGATTTTGGCCACCTACACTATCCCCTTTCCCCCACATCTTGCTATCCTATATTATCTACTGTTTCTCTTACATACCACCTCCCTTTTTTTGGCCCCCAAATTGTCTGACTTTTAATTTCTAATACAGCGGCACGGGAAGTGTGGGCGGCGCCATTCCTGGGCAGGCTGCTCTTTCTTTTCACGATGGGCGGCTCTCCTCACGGGCACACTCCTTGCGCGTGGGGCTGCCCCACGCGGGGGACACCCTTGCGTGGCACGGCACTCCTTGCGCGCATCAGCACTGCGCATGGCCAGCTCCACACGGGTCAAGGAGGCCCGGGGTTTGAACCGCGGACCTCCCATATGGTAGACGGACGCCCTAACCACTGGGCCAAAGTCCGTTTCCCGAAAATGCTGGCTTTTTAATTCATACTATATTCCTTCCCATATTCAGTTGACTATCTCATTATAGGTACTCTACTTACTGGTAAAACTCTACACAACTTACATGAGTCTAATATTCATTCTCCCAGATCTCACATTGTTGCTCTGTTAACATTTATTACCAATACTACTTTCCACATTTTCTTTTCTTACTCATTTTGCTTTCCCTGGCCCTAATATTTTCCTTCAAAGTGAACTTAGCCAGCAACAAGAAAATAGAGTAAGAAGAACAAAGTGACAAAGAGAAGACATAACATTTACACAAGAACAACAACTAATTAATCCATAAGACTAGACAAAGAAGCTAAGGAACTGATTAAACCTGTCAAGATAAATTGATGACCAGACAACAACGAAAAACTACAAACCAAACCAATAATCAGGAAAACATGGCTGAATCCAATGAACAAACTAAAAACCAGGAAGGGGAGCAGAACATCGGACAAGTAATTAAAGATCTCAAAACATATATTAGAGACCAACTTAATGAAGTAAAGGAAGAGATTAACAATATGAAGAAAACACTTGGAGAGGAAATTGCAGAAATAGCAAAAAGATAACAGATATGATGGAGATGAACACCACAGTTCAAGAAATCAAAAATACACTCTCAGCAAATAGCAGCAGATTAGAAGAAGCAGAGGAGAGAATTAGTGACGTGGAAGACAGTACATCTGAAATAAAACAGATAGTAGAACTGATCGATAGAAAGATAGAAAAAATCCAGCTAGGACTTAGGGACCTGAATGACAATGCAAAACGCACAAACATACGTATTATAGGCATCCCAGAAGGAGAAGAGAAGGGAAAGGGTACAGAAGGGATGTTGGAGGAAATAATGGCTGAAAACTTCCCAAATTTATTGAGAGAGATGGATGTACATGTCCAGGAAGTACAATGCACCCCAAACACCCTAAATCCCAACAGGCCCACCCCAAGACATATACTTGTCAAATTATCCAATGCTCAAGACAAAGAGAAAATTTTAAAAGCAGCAGGAGAAAAGAAAACCATCACATACAAGGGAGGCTCCATAAGATTAAGTGCTGATTTCTCATCTGAAACCATGGAGGCAAGAAGGCAGTGGTATGATATAGTCAAGGTACTAAAAGAAAATAATTTCCAACCAAAGAATACTCTACCCAGCTAAACTAGCATTCAAAAATGATGGAGAGTTCAAAATATTCACAGATAAACAGAAATTGAAAGAGAATGCCAACAAGAACCCTGCCCTTCAAGAAATACTAAAGGGAGTTCTGCAGGAAGAAAGAAAAAAACAGGAGAGGCAGAGTTGGAGGAGAGTGTAAGAGCAACAAAAAAGGCAAAAAGAGAAGGAAAAAAACAAACCAAATATGACAAACACAAGTCCAAACAAAATATGACTAACAAATAATTCCTTGAAAGTAATAACACTGAATGTCAATGGATTAAACTCATCTGTCAAAAGATTCAGACTGGGAGATTGGATAAGGAAATATGACCCATCTATATGCTGTCTACAAGAAACACATCTTAGACCTAGGGATTCATGGAGGTTGAAAGTGAATGCTTGGAAAACAATCTTACAAGCAAACAATAACCAAAAAAAAAGGCAGGAGTAGCTATATTAATATCAGACAAAATAGACTTTAAATGCAAAACAATTGTGAGAGACAAAGAAGGATACTACATATTAGTGAAAGGGACAATCTCTCAAGAAGAGCGAACAATCAAATATTTATGCTCCTAACAAGGGTGCCTACAAATACGTGAGGCAAACACCAGAAAAACTAAGTGAAAGAATAGATGCCTCTACAATTATAGTGGGAAATTTTAATACACTACTATCAACTTTGGAAAGAACATCTCAAAAGAGAATCACTAAAGAAACAAAACTTTGAACAGTATATTAGAGGAGCTGGATCTAATAGACATATACAGATCATTACACCCGAATATAGGATATACTTTTTTCTCAAGGGTACATGGATCATTCTCCAAGATAGACCATATGCTAGGCCACAAAGAAAGGCTCAATGAATTCAGAAAGATCGAAATCATACAAAATAATATCTCTGACCACAGTGGAGTGAAGCTGGAAATCTGCAAGGGCCAGAGGCCCAGATTTCACACAAAGATATGGAAATTAAACAGCACACTCTTAGAAAAACAGTGGGTCAAATAGGAAATCTCAAAAGAAATTAATAACTACCTTGAAACTAATGAAAATGATAACACAACATACCAAAACTTAAGGGATGCAGGAAAAGCAGTACTGAGAGGGAAATTTATAGCCATAAATTCATACATCAAAAAAGAAGAAAGAGCAAAAACTGAAGAACTAACTGCATATTTGGAGGAATTAGTAAAAAAACAACAAAGTAACCCCACAGGAAGAAGGAAGAAAGAAAGAACAAAGATAATAACAAAACTAAATGAAATAGAAAATAAGAAAGCACTTGAAAAGATAAACAAAACCGAGAGCTGGTTCTTTGAGAAGATCAATAAAATTGACAAACCTTTAGCGAGACTAACAAAAAAAGAGAGAAGATGCAAATACACAAAATAAGAAATGAGAAAGGAGATATCACCACTGACCCCAAAGAAATAAAGATTATCATAAGAGGATACTTTGAAAAACTATATTCCAACAAAAATGACAATACAGAGGAAATGGACAAATTCCTAGAAACACATAAGCAGCCTATATTGATGAAAGAAGAAATTGATGATCTCAGCAAACCAATCACAAGTAAAGAGACAAATCAGTCATTAAAAACCTCCCAACTAAGAAGAGCCCAGGGCCAGATAGCATCACAGGTGAATTCTAAAAAACATTCCAGAAAGAACTAACACCAATCCTGCTGAAACTCTTCCAAAAAATCGAAACAGAAGGAACATTACCTAACTTCTTCTATGATGCCAACATTACCCTAGTACCAAAGCCAAACAAAGACACCACAAGAAAAGAAAACTACAGACCAATTTCTCTAATGACCCTAGACACTAAAATCCTCAACAAAACACTTGCTAACCATATTCAACAGCACATTAAACGAATTATACACCATGACTAAGTGGAATTCATTCTGGGTATGCAAGGATGGTTCAACATAAGAAAATCAATCAATATAATACACCATATAAACAGATTGAAGGAAAAAAATCAAATGATTATATCTATAGATGCAGAAAAAGCATTTGACAAAATATAGCACCCTTTCTTGATAAAAACACTGCAAAAGATCGGAATACAAGGAAATTTTCTGAACATGATAAAGAGTGAATATGAAAAACCCACAGCCAACATCGTTTACAATGGTGAAATCCTAAAATCCTTCCCTCTAAGATCAGGAACAAGACAAGGATGCCCACTATCACCTCTTCTATTTAACATTGTCTTAGAAGTACTTGCTCGAGCACTGAGGCAAGAACCAGATATAAAAGGCATTCAAATTGGAAAGGAAGAAGTCAAAATTTCATTATTTGCAGATGACATGATCCTATACATAGAAAACCCTGTGAGGTCTACAACAAAGCTCCTAAAACTCATAAATGAGTTTAGTAAAGTCGCAGGTTATAAGATCAATGAGCAAAAATCAGTAGCGTTTCTGTACACCAATAAGGAGCAAGCTCAGGAGGAAATCAAGAAACAAATATTATTTACAATAGTCAATGAAAAATCAAATACCTAGGAAGAAATTTAACTAAAGATGTAAAAAACTTATACCCAGAGAACTACACAACACTGTTCAAGGAAATCAAAGAAGACTTAAATAAATGGAGAATATTCCCTTTTCATGGATAGGAAGGAAGACTAAATATTATTAAGATGTCTATCCTACCAAAACTGATGTACACATTCAATGCAATCCCAATAAAAGTCAACACAGCATTCTTTAAGGAACTAGAAAAACTAGCTATCAAATTTATTTGGAAAGGAAAGAGGCCCCGAATAGCCAAAGACATATTGAAAAAGAAAAACGAAATTGGAGGAATCACAGTACCGGACTTCAAAACATACTACAAAGCTACAGTAGTGAAAACAGCATGGTATTGGCACAAGGAGAGACACACAGACCAATGCAACCGAATTGAGAGTTCTGATATAGATCCTCATATATATAGTCATATAATATTCAATAAAGCCACCAATCCCTCTCAACTGGGAGACAATGGCCTATTCAACAAATGGTGCCTGAAGAACTGGATATCCCTATGTAAAAGAATGAAAGAGGATTACCATCTCACACCTTATACAAAAATCAACTCAAGATGGATGAAAGACCTAAATAGAAGAGCCAAGAGCATAAAGACTTTGAAAAGCAGTGTAGGGAAGCATATACAAGACCTTGTACTAGGAAATGGCTTCATGAACTTTACACCAAAAGCACAAGTAGCAAAAGACCAAAAAGATAAATGGGACTTCCTCAAAATTAAAGTCTTCTGCACATCAAAGGAGTTTGTCAAGAAAGTGAAAAGAGAGCCTACACAATGGGAGAAAATATTTGGTAACCATACATCTGCTAGGAAACTTATAACCTGCATATGTAAAGAACTCCTGTATCTTGAAAATAAAAAGATAAACAACCCATTTAAAAAATGGGAAAAAGATTTAAACAGACACTTCTCCAAAGAAGAAATACAAATGGCTAAAAAGCACATGAAGAATGCTCCAAATCTCTAGCTATCAGGGAAATGCAAATCAAAACGACAATGAGATACCATCTTACTCCCATAAGATGGCAGCTATGAAAATGCTGGAGAGGATGTGGAGGAATGGGAACACTCATCCACTGCTAGTGGGAATGCAGAAGGATCCAGCCATTCTGGAGGACAGTTTGGTGGTTTCTCAAAAAAATAGCCATAGATTTGCCATATGACTTAGCAATTCCACTGCTGGGTATATACCCAATAGAACTGAAAACAAGGACACAAACCAATATATGCACACCAGTGTTGATAGCAGCATTGTTCACTATCGCCAAAAGTTGGAATCAACCCAAATGCCCATCAACAGATGAATGGATAAATAAAATGTGGTATATACATACAATGGAATGCTACTGGGCTTTAAGAACAAATACACTACAAACACATGTATTAACATGGATGAATCTCGAGAACCTTATGTTGAGTGAAGCAACCCAGGCATTGAAGGACAAATACTACATGACCTCGATGATATTAAATAAGTAATCCAAGCTGCCTCAGAGAGCTAGAGACTGGATGATAGGCTTACAGGAAATTGGGGGGTAGAGGAAGGATGTAAGCTGACACCTACATGGGTGAAATCTATGATAAGCTGGAGGTAAGTATGTGTACAAGGAAGAGATAAAATAGGGGCATAGGGTTACCTTTGGGTGGGGCTTTGTGGGCTTGAGGGGGGCTAGGGATGGGAGGATGGGTAATATTGCCCACGAAATTGGAGGGAGGATGGGGCAACATACGAACATAGGAGATTGTCAGGTATGTAGTTGAGAGTATAATGCTGAGAAAACCTTTTCAAAAATATAATAAGGAAAGTTACCTGTTTAAGATGCTTAAAGGGGATAATCTGACCCAGGACAGGCTCCTAGGGAATATGTGAATGCTCATTTTGCCATAGTGGGTTACGTCATTGGATAGAGACCCATATAATGAGAGTGAAGGTATACCCACATCCTGGGGAGGACTGATGCCCTCAAATAGAGGGAATTGTATCTCTCAAGAGAAATGGTGGCTCCCAGTGCATTAGGGCAGTTGAGCATGTCAAGCCCTTAACACTGTTGCAAGTGTCTCTGAACATGGCCCTTTAAGCAATGAAAATTGACTGTCACTGTGGGACCTAAGGGGAGGGGGAAAGAAGTGTTGAATAGATGGAACCAGTGTAACTGTGTGGGCAATAGAAGTGTTCCACAAGAGTACGCAAGGATGGATATAAAACATGTAAAATTACACCAAAAATATATAGGGGCTGATAGGCTAAAATGTAAATCATAATGTAAAACATAAGGTAACTAAAAATTTAGAAAATTTTATAGTCTAAATTATAAACCACAATGTAAACACAAATGTTACCTTGTTTGAAAGCTATTGTCTCAATATCTGTACATCAGTTTCAGTAAATATAGTATGAATATGTAAAAAGTTTATTGCTGTGGAATTGAAAAGGTTTTATGTTGGATATGTGGGAGTACTGTATATCGTATATATGAATTACTGTGATCTAAAACTCTTGTGAAGATAAGCTTAATAATTAGAAAAAAGAAAAGAAAAAAATAGGACATAGATACTGAGGAAAAGACGGAAGTAGTTGCCTTGCCAATTTGCATACAGGGCAACACTTATTGCAGTGATGGAAGGAAAAACATCAAAAACAAAGCTTTTGCATTTTTAAATTTTTTGTTAACCCAATTTATTTTACCATAATTTTTCCAAATTAATATGTATTCTCTATCTAACCTTTAAACTCATCACTATATTCCCTTTTACTATTAATGAAATCTGGCAATATATTGGGCTTCACTTTTCAGGAAGTTTTGGATCACAGAGAGGTTCAACAATGGCAGCGGAGTACTGGTGTGGGATGTTATTGATAGGGGACACATGGTTGGCAGGTAATTCTCCAGGGCATATATCCAGGGTACATAAAAATGTTTGGATATTTTCATAGTGGATAAATTAAAAACAACAACTGAGGGAGTGCTGAGTTCCTAGCCAAGGTAGCTCTATCACAGACCCTAAAGGAACAGCAACAATCCCCCAAGTGCAACAGCAAAGACCAAAAAAGAATGAAGGTCTAGCAATGAGCCCTTGATACTAATGACTGTGCGTATCAGCCTGTGCACCTGAAATAAGAACATGGCCTAGAGCTGCAGGGTGTCTAAGAGTTACCTCCTGAGAGCCTCCGTGTTGCTCAAATGTGGCCAGTCTCGAAGCCAAACTCAGCATGTAAATGTGTTTTGTTGTCTTCCTCCCAGTGTGGGACATGACTCCCGGGGATGAGCCTCTCTGGCACCAAGGGATTACTACCAAGTACCAGCTGATGATGTAACTAGAAAATGACGTTGAATAAAAGGTTCAACTCGGACCAGCAGAATATCTCAGTCTGCTTATAATACCAGGAGTTAAAAATGCTTTTTGACCTGAATCAAGGGGGAAATGGAAAGGACAAATGAGTTTATATGGCTATGAGTCTCCAAAAAGAGCCAGGAGGTTATCAGAGGGGTTGCCCTTATGCACACCTCAGCAGAGTCCCAGAGACAGATAAAGTAGATACAGCCCTGGGTATTGGTTCTTCTGAGGGCTGCAGAGACCCACAGGTTCTATGGCCATGGCAGATAGAGTTCAGTGCCATGTTAGTTGTCCCTTCTCTGGAGTTTGTGTTTCTGTGAGATGGAGCTGGACTCAGATGCGATCTTTTTTCTCAAGCCTCTCCTGTTACTTTTACGAGAACTGTAGTTGGTGCTGGGGTTTAATATATACCCAGGGGACCTGATTCTCTGGACTGACCATATGATAGCCAGACCCTGAGCTGCAACAGACTTCAGCTCCTACACTCTGGTTTATTGGACTTACCACATTCAGCTAACATGGTGTTGAAGAAGGTCAACCACCACACCATGGAGCTAAGAGTGCCTACAACTGAAAGCAGGAGGATTGCATCCAGAATCCATATGGAATCTAAGCCCCTCTTGATATAGATGTGGAGTGGACACAGCCATTCCAAGGTCCACAGGATGGAGGAATAGAATATGGATGACAGTGGACTTACTGATACTCTATTCATGAACTATTGTGATTAGTAATCAAAGAAAATGTGGCATTGGTGTGGAGAAAGTGGCCATGGTGGCTGCTGGGGGTAGGGAATGGGAGGAAGAGATGAGATGTGGAAGCGTTTTCGGGGCTTGGAGTTGTCCTGGGTGATGCTGCAGGGACAGTTACTGGACATTGTATATCCTCGCATGGCCCACTGTATGGAACGTGGGAGAGTGTGGGCTATGATGTGGACCATTGACCATGATGTGCAGCAATGATCAGAGATGTGTTCACCAAATGCAATGAATGTCTCATGATGATGGAGGAGATTGTTGCTATGTGGGGAGGAGTGGGGTGAGGAGGGTAGGGGGTATATGGGGACCTCATATATTTTTTGAATGTAATATTAAAAAAATAAATACAAAAAAAGAATAAGATTAGGTACTTATTAATTCAGGAAGTCATAATTTGGAATGTAGAGGGGAAAAGGGCGTTAGATGAGTGGGCTTAACCAATAATTCAGACAAGATATAGTGATGAATTTATTGAAAAACAAAATCCTTCTTCCTTAATTTTCTTATTATGCCTTATTAGCTTGAGGTTAAAAAGAGTCTCAAGATGTCAAATGATATGACTCAAAGGAATATAAGTTTTCTGGAAGCCATGGTTTGATTTGTTTCTAATATTTTTTTTAGAAGTTAGAGTATTAAAACCTTTAAGGAGCAGATTGTTCATTTTATTTGTCATATCTATATATTAACTAAAGAACACAAATAAAATGATCTACTAGAAGTCATACAAGTAGTTAGCAGTGGAACTGATGTTATAAACTAAGCCACTGACTCTTTTCTCTTTAATATAGCTACAAGCTTAAAAATTCAAGTTACTAAAAGGTTGTAAAATGAAAACAGTCTTTTTCTCACTTCTGTATTTTTTACCCTAATTCCTTCTCCTATTCCTTTACTTTGATTCCAGTATACACATGCTTTTTTTTAACAAACTACCTTGTTCCATAATTCTCCACATGTCAAAGAGCTAGAGAGACATTAAGTTTTTTGTTTTGTTTTGTTTTTCTGTCTGGTTGCGTCATTGTCTTTTTGGTGCATCGCTTAGATGGCCTCTCCGTCCTGCGTGGGGACCTGTGCTTCTCCTCCACTCAGGTCTGGGACGCCTTTTTTCTTTTTTTTTATTTGGAGGTCCCGGGGATTGAACCTGGGTCTCCCATATGGTAAACGGTAGCTCAATTGCTTGAGCCGTAGCCGCCTCGTGAGACATAAGGTTTTGCTCTTAGTCTGAACTTGCTGATCATTGTGCCATGACATACTATTGTGGACTGAATGGGTTTTTAGATACACTAATATATCAAGCCCCTTAGCCTTCTGAGCAGTTGTGTAAAGACTTGCATACCTGGAGTTTTCAGACTATTTTACTCTTATCCTAGAGCAGCATTTTCTATTACCCTAGTACCACTGTGCAGTTACTGTCATTCTCTGTGTGTATTATAAGGTGAAAAAGATTGGGGAATCACCATTCTTGCTGACCTGACATTCTCATGAAATAAGATATTATAATAAGTTAGTTTCTTATCTTTTCTATAAAAAAAGAGTTTTGAAAGTGAAGACTTAAAAGAAAATCCTGTTGTTGTTTTTTTTAAAGATTTATTTATTTTATTTCTCTCCCCTTCCCCCCACCCACCCTGGTTGTCTATTCTCTGTGTCTGTTTGCTGCATCTTCTTTGTCCGTTTCTGTTGTTGTCAGCGGCATGGGAACCTGTGTTTCTTTTTGTTGCGTCATCTTGTTGTGTCAGCTCTCGGTGTGTGTGGTGCCATTCCTGGGCAGGCTGCACTTTCTTTCGCGCTAGGTGGCTCTCCTTATGGAGCGCACTCCTTGCACGTGGGGTTCCCCTATGCAGGAGACACCCCTGTGTGGCAGGGCGCTCCTTGCGCGCATCAGCCCTGCACATGGGCCAGCTCCACATGAGTCAAGGAGGCCCGGGGTTTGAACCGCGGACCTCCCGTGTGGTAGACGGATGCCCTAACCACTGGGCCAAGTCTACTGCCATATGTGTAGTACTTTTATGTCTTCTTAGTGAATTAATCCTTTTTAAATTATGTAATGTAAATTATGTAAATATTCTTCTTCTGAAGTCTTCTTTGTCTTAAATTAATATAGCCATTCCATATTTTTCTGATTAGTGTTTGCATGGTGTTTCTTTTTCTATCCTTTAACTTTTAATGTGTCTTTATATTTAAAATGGGTTTTTATAGACAGCATATATTTGAGTCATGTTTTTTTATTCAATCTGACAATCTTTGACTTTCCGTTTGTATTTAGACTGTTTTTAAAATCAAATTGAAGAAATTGTTGATTGATTAGCTGGATTAAAATCTTCCATTGTTACAGTTGTTTTCTGTCCTCCAGTTGTTTTGTTCATTCTGTTCTTTGTACCTTTTTTCCTTTTTTCCCCCCCTGATTATATTCATTCTATATCATTTCATTTTGATTTCCCTATGAATATATACCTTTAATCACAGTCTACCATCAGATGTTTCTTTGTAGTTTCAAATATAGTATAAGGATCTTATAGCACTATAATTCCAGTTTCCTGTCTTTCATGTGCGTCTGTCCTATGTTTTACTTTTGCATATGCTGAAACAATATATACTTTGTTTTTGGTTTAGATAGTTTTCTTTATTATGAATAAAAATTTTAAAAATATATTTTAGGTTTACTTTCTGGAACTCGTTTCTTCATATGGATTCAAGTTTCTGTCACTTCAATTTTTTCCCTGGAGAACTTCTTTATCAGTTCTTGTAATACAGTTCTGCTGGTGTTTTAATTTCCTAGGCTGCTCAAGCAAAGACCATGAAATGCATTGGGTTAAGCAATCACAGTTTGAGGCCGGAAAAATGTCCACATCAAGGTTGTTATCCAGTTGATGCTTTCTTCCCCAAAACTGTAGTTTCCTGGGGCTAGCTGCCAGTAATTCTTGATCCTTAACCTGTCACATGGCAAGGCATATGGTGGTGTCTCCTTGTCTCTCCCTTCCATTCCAGCTTCTGCTAAATTTCAGTTCCTTGCTTTTGTGGCTTCTTCTCTCTGTTTCTGAATTTCATTGTTTATAAAGTACTCTAGTAATAGGATTAAGTCCTCTCCTGACTGAGGTTGGCCACACTTTAACTAAAATAACTTCAACAAAAGATCCACTTTCAGTCAATTCACATCCTGAGTTGTTTTTTTTTTTGGTTTGTTTTGCTTGTTATTTTTTGTTGTTGTTTATTCGGAAGGCACTGGTAACCAAACTCAGGACCTCCCATGTGGGAGGCAGGCACTCAGCTGCTAGAGCCACATCTGCTCCCCCAAAGATATTCTTAATTTCTGTTACTTTAATATTTCTTTTTGACTCTTTATTCTTGTTTTCATATCTCTCTTGATATTGTCTATTTGTTCATGTGTGTTTCCTACCCTTTCCACTAGAATCTTTTTATCATATTAATCATAGTAATTTTAAATTCCCTGTCGGTCTTTCCAACATTTGCATTTTATGTAAGTCTGGTTCTGTTGCTTGCTTTGTTGGTTATTTCTTGATTTTATTGGGATGGCTCATAATTACTGATTGAATGCCATACAAGTGTAGAATAACAGAGACTGTGCTAAATAATATTCATATGCCTATTTTCTGTCAGCCCATTATCCTGGGAGGTTGAGTCAATCTAGTAGAGAGGGGAGTTGGCTTTGCATTTTCTTATTTACTATGGTTACCTTCAGTGCACCACAGACTTCAAATTCTTTTGACTCTATATTATATTTAGGGTAGGGTCTGTGTTGCTTGAAAGGGGAGAGAGATAGTTTGCAGTGTTTCAGCTTCATGTTCAACTTTCTGCCTTTCTTCTGTTCCTGTACCTCTGATGGTTCTCTTTCCACATTTTTGGTTCTTTCAGTCTTAGAGACTGTTGCTATCTTGTTTCTCAGTGCTCACTAGAGAAAAAAGCAGGACTTGTAGTTTCAGTCTAAGCCAGGCCTTTTTCACTAAGCCTCAAGATTTTGGTTATCCTGCCCTTCCTTCCCATGGCACCCACCTTCATATCTTTGGAGGATTCCATGTGGAAGGGAATATTCTTCCATATACCTAACTGAAGGGGACTCTAATAGTCTAGTCACAGGAGGGTTTCTGGTTCTTACTGCAAGTGTAGAGGGATTTTAATTTAACTGTATCCTTGGAGCATTGGGTCTTCACCTGTCTCCTGAGGGTGATGTAGTTTTCTGCCCTTTCCCCTGTGTCTTAAAGCTTTTCTTCTAAGAGGAGAGTAATTCTTGTGGGGCTTTGGGCCTTTCTTGCACTGGAAGCTTTCTCCTCTTTCAAGCTTTCTCTTTTCTTCTGCCCTACTTGCTGTCTTTCTCATGAGTTCCCATTGGAGGCCCATGAATTGCCTGAAAGTGAGTGTGGACTCTTTTGGGGCTATAGCTGTCAGGGAGCCTATGACTCACATTAGCTCACAGTTAGCTTTTAGTAATTAACTTAAAATCTTGGTTGAAGTCTTCTTAACTTTCTTGTATGGTACCTGATGTCTGTTTTTACTGTCCTCTTGTCCTCTATCCTCAGATGAGCTAGTCAGTTCTCATGTTCTATCTCCTTGATAGTGCCTGTTTTTCCTTAGATTTAGTCCACTTGGTTGTCCTTTGAATTCAGATCTCTATTGGTTTCAAGAAAAGTTATGAATTTTGTAATTTCTGCATTTTTTGTTGTTGTTGTTGTTAGAGTTCAAATGGCCTTCTTCCCAGGCAGAAATGGAACCTCTAGACTCTCTTCAGCCTCATCATGTACCTAAGCCTTCAGAGATTGGAATTAATTGGCGTGTTGATGGCTTTTCAGCTCCCCGTCCTTTCTTCTAGCATTTAGGAGACTGGAGAAAACTGTAAACTAAGTTAGTTAGTACTCTCTCCATCTTTCAGAATTTTCTTAACAATTCACATCTGCTTTTATCCCCACTATTTCTTAAACTGGTATTTCAGAGATTGAGATTTTAAACCATTGTAGGTAATTCTTGGTTGGCAATTGAGATAGATATTCACAAACTAATAAGGAACAGAAGTATAGAGATGAGACCCCTCTTTTAGGTACCTTTTCAGGTACCTCAAATCAAAAGAAATAAATTTCAGTAGGTACAGTATTAGTAGAAGATAGTATTTTTCAAACTTTTTTGATAGTGACCCAAGAAATGCATTTAAGGTGACTGTCAGTCTGCAAGTATACACACTAACTGAAAATATTTATGCCAGTATTTTTTCTTCTGTTCTCTGTTTAAAAAATTGCTGAGCCAGATCTACTGAACTGATTTCATGATCTAAAAAGAGAGCTGCCACCACCAATTTAAAAACTTTGCAGTCTAAGTTCTACTAAGGAATTAAAATTGTTTCCTCATTTGTACTTAGCCCGAATGACTGAAAATTTTCCAAATATGTGTTTTTTCACCTTTTTGCTCTATTTATTTTTGTGCTGAAGGCACATCATTTCAGCAATGAATTCTAAAAATTTAATTTTTCTCTCTTTAAGGCTGTTTATATCACTGGGAAAGAAGTCTTTAGCTTCAAAATGATTTCTTACATGGATGCAACTGCTGGTTCCGCATATATGGATATGAACGTAGTTGACATTCAGGTTAATTTAACTGTTGGCTGCATTGAAGTAGTTTTTGTCACAAAATTTCTATATTCTATATTGGTAAGTATGGTAATATTCTATTTTTATTTTTATACTGGTTGTAAATTGCTGTGTATCAAACATAGATGAAGAATAACAAGAATTCTTGTCTTGAATTTTTTTGCATGATTTTTCATTTTTTTATGGGTAACATTTATCAGAATGACTAAAATGTATAGTGGCCTATTTATATAATACCACATGGGAATATTCCAATTAATTGAAATATATATATTAAATATTAAAAATATTAATCACATGTATGTATGTTAATTGAATCCTTCATTTTGTACATTGTTGATTTAAATCTTGGTTTTACCTCACTTCTCACTCTAACTTAAAAAAGCTTAGTATATAATTGAGTTTTGTTTTGGCCTCAGGTCATCATTAAGAAAATTATTTTTCCTCTTGTTTTTCTCTTGCTGTAAACTGACATTTTTTCCTGTGAGTGGCATACTTGTCTCTATGACTTCAATATTTATTCCTCTATAATGCTGTCTCCAATTGTTTTTGTATAGAAACAACATAATCAAATGTAAGGATCTAATGGAATAAGTATGCCAACTATGGCAATAAATACTAGCAAAGAGAGTAAATATATATTTGCATATATTTGGAGCATGTATAATCCTCTTTTATTATTTTCTAATTTCAAGTTTATTCAGAATGAGGTTTCTGGTTTCATTATCTTTTTAATTGAAGTTGAAATATGGTTTTTTTCTATAGTTGTAAATTCTTTTTTTGTACACAGAAAAGTAAAAATGGACAAGTATTTCTTGCCTGAATTATTTTATAATTCATAACCATGTTATTGATTGCTTTCTTGATAGCTTTATACTTCGAAATTATTTAATATGAAATGTCATTTTTTTCCTCTGAACATTGAAATAACTATAGGTAATTATATTTTATGTCATTGTAAGTTTTTTCCCCTGGAAATGAGAACTTAGAATACTTGATTTAGAGTTCTTGAAGAACCCTACTTTATATTTTTTTATATTATAATATGTATATATATTATAATATGTATATATATAATATAAAAAATATATTTTTATGGGTAACATTTATATATGTATATATATTATATATTATAATATGTATATATTATAATATGTGTATATATGTATAATATGTATATATGTATATATTATAATATGTATATATATAATATAAAAAATATAAAAGCTTTTTAAAATTATTTTTTGTTTTAGAGAAGTAGGTTGCAGAAAAATCATGAATAAAATACAGAGTTCCCTATATACCACCCTATTATTAACACTTGCATTAGTGTGGTGCATTTGTTATAATTGATGAAAGAACATTTTTAAAATTGTACTGCAATACAGTCCATGATTTACATTAGGGTTCACTGAGTTGTACAAGCCTATGGATTTTTTTTTTTTTTGAATTTTTAATTCTAACATATTTACTACCTAAAACTTCACTTTTTTAACCCTACATTCAAATATATAATTCATTGCTGTTAATTACATTCTGTAGGCTTTTATAAACAACTTTCAAATGGCTAAACAAGCCTTGACTGAGGCAACTGTTCAGGCAGCAGGAATGGCTGCTACTGGTGTAAAAGAACTGGCACAGAGGAGTACCAGAATGGCATTGGATGTTAACATCAAAGCCCCAGTTGTGGTCATCCCACAGTCTCCAGTTTCGGAAAATGTTTTTGTTGCTGATTTTGGACTAATTACAATGACAAATAAATTCCATATGATAGAAGAGAACCAGAACAGCCCTCCACCTGTTATAGATTTGATAACAGTAAAGCTGAGTGAAATGAGACTATACAGGTAATCTTCACACAAGTATATATTTATGGTGTAATCTTTTTTCTACCTTGTTTGCAGCTAAGTCTTCTGTTTACAATGGAATTTTATTTTATCATTTTATTATAATTGCACTAAATTTTTCGGCTCCCTCTCCAAGTATTTTTTTGGCTACTTCAATTTTAGTCTGATAGCTTAAAATCCTGAAAGTGTTTTGAAAATTGCTACTCAGGTAATGAGGAAAACTATACAATTTATTATTTGAGGAAGTTTATTTCTACTTTTTTTGTAGCTCTTTATGAACTATCAATCTATAGAAGAGATGGGGGACTGTAATATACTAGATTTCTTCATTTTGCAAACACAGCTTACCAGCTTATCAGTTTTGTGCTGTGAATTTGATGCTCTAAAATTTTTTAAAAGTAAAGAGTACAATCTTATGTAGTCATTGAGCGTTAGATTAGTAATTAGAGAAATAAATGACTATCCAGATAGTTACAGAGCTTGTTTAAAAAAAAAAATACATATATATATATATATATATATATATATATATACATACACACACACACACACTGTGTATTCTGTGTTTCTATCCTACTTCTAATCATTTGTGCTGGATTTAATGATGCTAAATTTAGTAACTCTAGGTTTATTTCTGAACCCTCAATTCTCTCCCATTGGTCTAAATGCCAGTACCACACTGTTGTGATGACTGTGGCTTTGTGGCAAGTTTTGAATTTGAGAATTCTGAGTCTTCCAGTTTTGTTCTTTTCCATATTGATTTGGCTGTTCAGGGTCCCTTGGGATCCCTGTGAATTTGAGGGTTGCCTTTTCATTTCTGTAAAGAAGACTGCTATTATTTTGAATAGGGATTTCATTGAATCTTTTGATCACATTGGATAGTTTTGACATCTTAACAATAAAAAGTCTTCCTATCCATGAGTATGGGTTACATTTATTTAGATCTTTTCTAATGTTCTTTCAGCAATGTGTTGTAGTTTTCAATGTACAATCTCTTCACCTCCTTGGTTAAATCTTGGTTAAATTTATATGTAGGCATTTTATTCTTTTAGATGCTATTGTGAATGGAAGTGTTTTTAAAATTTGCTTTGTATTATTCTTTGCTTGTATATGGAAACACAGATTTTTGCATGTTAATCTTGTACTCTGTAACTTTGCTGAGCTCATTTATTTGCTCTAATAGTTTTCTAGTGGAGTTTGGATTTTCTATATAAAGGGTCATAAAAATCTGTGAATAGAGATCATTTTACTTCTTTTTTTCCCATTTGGATGCCTTTTATATCATTTCTTGCCAAATTGTTTTGGCTAGAGCTTCCAGTACATTCTTAAATAGCCAGTGGTGGAAGTGGGCATCCATGTCTTTTTCCTGACCTCAGGGGGAAGACTTTCAGTCTTTCACAATTGAGTATAGTGTTAGCTGTGGGTTTTTCATAACTCTTTACCATGTTGAGTTAGGGTCCTGGTATTCCTAAATTTTTGAGTGTTTTTATTATTAAAAGGTTTTGGCTTTTATCAAAATGCCTTTTCTGTTGCAATTGAGATGATCATGCAATTTTGTCTTCCTGCATTTTATTAATATGGTGTGTTACATTGATTGATTTTTGTATGTTAAACCACCCTTGCATTTGTGGGATAATTTCCACTTCATCATTGTATATAATGCTGTTAATATGCTGTTGAATTTGATTTGCTGGTGTTTTGAGGATTTTTTGCATCTATATTCATAAGGGAAATTGTTCTGTAGCTTTCCTTTCTTGTGATTTCTTTATCTGAGTTTGGGATCAGAGTAATGTTAGCTTCATAGAATTAGTTAGAAGGAGTAGTCTCTTTCAGTTTTTTGGAACTGGTATTCTTCTTTGAATGTTTGGTAGAATTCACTATGAGGTTGTCTAATTGCGGACTTTACCTTGCTGGGAGGTTTTTGATTACTGACTCAACCTCATTACTTGTTATAGAGCTGTTGAGCTTTTCTATTTCTTCTTGAGTCAGTTTAGGTAGTTTGTGTATTTATAGAAATTTGCCCATTTCCTTAACATTTTCTGTTTTTGGTGTGTTTTTTTTGCATACAATTGTTATAGTATCATCTTACCCTTTAATTTCTGCAAGATCCCCACTTTCATTCTGGAATTCAATTATTTGCCACTTTTTTTTTCTTGTCAGTCTAAAGGTTTGTCAGTGTTATTGATCTTTTCACAGAACTAACTTTTGATTCGTTTATCCTCTGAATTTTTTTTCTTCCTCTATTTCATTTATCTCCTCTCTTACCTTCATTTCTTTTCTTCTGCTAACTTTAGGTTTAGTTTGCTGTTCTTTTTCTTTCTAGTTCTGCCACATCAAAGTTAGGCTATTTATTTGAAATCTTCTTTTGTAAGAGGCGTTTTTAGACATAAATTTCACTTTGAGTACTGCCTTCATGCATCCTACCAGTTTAGGTACTTTGTATTTTCTTTTTTGTCTCTAATTTTTTCCCTCAGATTTTGTTTATAGTAAATTCTCCCTCATTTTTGAAGGACAGTTTTGCTACGTGCAGATATTTTGGCTGGCAGTTTTTCTAGTTCAGCACTTTAAATATGTTTATGACTGCCTTCTTGCCTCCATGGCAATGATTTAATTTTTTCTCTTGCTGCTTTTAGTATCGTCTCTGTATCTTTGGTCTTTGACAGTTTAATTACAGTGACTTGGTGTGCTCTCTTTGAGTTTATCTTATTTGGAGTTTATTGCACTCCATTTCTGCACCGATTATGGAAAGTTGTTGGTCATTTTTCCTTCTAATATTCTTTCTTCTACCTTTTCTTTCTCTTCTCCTCTGAGACTTCCATGATGTATTTGTTGATACCACCACTAAGATGTGCTCTTTGTCTCAGTCACTCTCTTTTGCCAGACCACTCCGCTCCACTTTTCTGTTCTATCTTTCTGTTATGGCTCTGTTCCAGTACTCTATTCCACTCACCTTTCTGCTTCACTGTTTTTCTTTTCTTTTTTGTGTGTGCTGTTTCTTCATTCTAATTTAGGGGACTCAGACATCTGCCCTGAGCCAGTTTTCCTCAGCACTTTTTGGAGCTGATGTACAAAGACTCTCAACATTTTTGTTTAGGACTGGCAACCCATCAACCCACACTTTGAATATATACAGGCCACCAGTCTGCCTCTGTGGGTCACACAAACTGCTATGCAGAACCAAATTGGGGCAGGGGCATAAACAAATAAACTTTTCCCATGCCTTTCCTGTTTTTAAGTTTTCGTTTCTTTTGTTTTTTGGTTTCTGATCCAGCATTTGTTGAGTTGTTTACCTTTAACCATCTTCCAGAACTCTTCAGAAAGTTGATTCTGACAAATTTTGTACTCAAGGGGGTGCCATTTGCCAGGGATATCTTATACTGCTATGATATATCTTCTTCTATTTCTTTTACTTTTAGCTTATTTTTGTCTTTATATTAGAGTGAATTACTTGTGGATATCATATAGCTGGATCTTGCTTTCTTATCCATTCTGATAATCTCTGCCTTTTAATTGGAGTGTGTATTAGCTTGGGGTTCTCTAGGGAAACAGAATCAACAGGATACATCTGTAAATAGGATGAGATTTTATAAGATTCTCACATGTGACTATGGGGATGCACAAGTCCAGATTCTCCAGGCAGGCTGCAACCAGGGGCTCCAATGAAAATCCAATGAAATTCCTTGATGGGTTTCCAAGTGATGTTGGCTGTCCAAAGACAAGAACTGGGAAATTCTCCCTGAATGCTGAAATCACTTCCCCTTTTAAGGAATCCATCTGATTGTACAAAATGTCACTCATGCTGATGGCAATCTCCCCAGTTGATCATAGACGTAATCAGCCATTTATGCAGTAAACTCATTGATGACTGTATTAGTCAAAGGGGTGCTGATGCAAAATACCAGAAATAGGATGGTTTTTATAAAGGGATTTATGTGTTAGCTTACAGATACCAGGCCATAAAGCATAAGTTACTTCCCTCACCAAAGTCTATTTTCATGTGTTGGAGCAAGATGGCTGCCAACGTCTGTGAGGGTTCAGCCTTCCTGAGTTCTTCTGGGCTCAGATTCTCTGTTTTCTCTACAAGGTCAGCTATAGACTATGAGGCTCTCTAGATTTTGCCTCTCTCCACAAGGTCAGCTGTAGACTATCAGGTGAATGGCTCTGTGTCTCTCTCTGGGGTTTCTGCTGTGTCTAAGGAACCATCTCTGTTCCTCTGTGTTCTTCTCCTGGCTCATATCCTCTCTTCCTGGGTCTTGCTTCTCTTTCTTCTCTGTGCTGACTTCCTGGGGCTCCAGCATAAGACTTCAGCATCAAACTCCAATATCAAAAGTCCAACATCAGAAAACCCTTAACTCTGTCCTTTGCCATGCTTTTTATTTGTGAGTCCCCAGTGATGTGGCTCAATCAAAGCCCTAATCATAACTCAGTAATATGCCAGATTACAAACATAATCCAGTATCTATTTTTGGAATTCATAACCTTATTAAACTGCTACAACGACTAAAACTCCTACAAAGCCTGTAAATGTTCTTGTGGGTTTTTTTTTATTATTTATTTCTCTCCCCTTCTCCCCTCCACCCCAGTTGTTTGTTCTCTATGTCTGTTTGCTGTGTGTTCTTTGTCCACTTTTGTTGTTGTCAGCGGCACGGGAATCTGTGTTTCTTTTTGTTGCGTCATTTTGTGTCAGCTCTCCATGTGTGCAGCGCCACTCCTGGGCAGGCTGAACTTTCTTTTGCGCTGGACAGCTCTCCTTATGGGGCGTGCTTCTTGCACGTGGGGCTCCCCTGAGCAGGGACACCCCTGTGTGGCATGGCACTCCTTGCGCGCATCAGCACTGCATATGAGGCCAGCTCCACACAGGTCAAGGAGGCCCAGGGTTTGAACTGCGGACCTCCCATGTGGTAGACGGACACCCTAACCACTGGGCTAAGTCCGCTTCCATTGGCTGATTAGTAATTTGGCTGTTTGCTTCCTTAACCAAACAACTGGGCATAGTTTCCTGGCTGAGTTGACACATTAGCCTAACTATCATAGAGGGCTTAGACTATTCATAGTTTTGTGATTATTGGCAGGTTAGGTTTGAGCTATCATCTCGTGATTTTATGTTTTCTCATCTCTTTTTTGTTACCTTTTCCCACCTTTCTTTGGATTAAATGAATATTTATTATAGTCTATTTTATCTCTGTTTTTTGGCTTATTAATTATTATCCTTTTGTTAATTTAGTGATTATGTTAGAGTTTATATTGTTACCATGAACTTGCTATCTTCAAGTATTATTGTATCATTTCACATATAAAAACCTTCCAATAATGTATTTTCATTTCTCCCTTTACAGCCTTTATGCTATTATTATAATGTGTTTCATTTTTACAGCTTTATAAAGGTCACTATACCCTTCATTACTTTTGTCCAGTCAGGTACCTTTTAGAGAGATTTAAATAATAAGAAAAATACCTTATGTATTCAGCATATAGTTACCATTTATGATGTGCTTTTTTCCTTTATGTAGATCAGATTTTATCTGGTATCATTTTCCTTACACCTAAATGATGTCCTTTAACAGTCTAGGGTAAGTAAGTGAGGTAATAGAGAGATAACCAGTTTTGACAGATTTTGAAAATAGAACTAATAGTCAAGCATCTCTTGAGAGTCAGCACTATTATAACAATCATATCTAGACAAGATTGGCTATAAATATAAGTCTTGCCTGAAGCCTCTCCTACTTCTGAACTTTCTGGTTATATAAACCAATAAAATTCCTTTGCTGTATAAAGAAAAAAAAAATCTATGTAACTGCCTGTTAGTCCAAATACCCTCTTTCATGGACATTATTAGGATACTTTTTCTTATATGTTGACTTGCATTCTCTATACTTTATACATATATTACTATATTTCCTTAAGACCATATATTATCTTAGACATTTAATTACGATTGTTCCCTTTGCATATTGGTTATTTTCTGTTCAAGTTTGTTTGAGGCTGTGCTCTGATCACCATTGTATTCTTTTTTGGGGGAGGCACTGGAACTTGGGAAATGCTTTATCAGTGCTGTATAAACTAGATCTCATCTGTTTATCTTGATTTTTTTGTTTTAAGTTTTATAGGATGATATTCTCTGACCTTGTCTCAAGTTTTTACAGAATGCCTTAGTTAGTACTTTTAGATTCCTCAGCTTACTGCCATTAAGAGAAAATTGCAATCATGTATGTTGGCATGTATGTTTAGAGTGTCACTCTGTAGTCACTTTATAAAATGGTATAATATGAAATGTTTTTATAGATCCCTGATGAATCCCTTATTTCTCTCTCATTGAGAAAAATTTCTCTAATGATAAATTCATACCTTAGTTTAAGGATTTGCTATAAATCAAAATGTAAGTATCTTATTGAGGAGTAACACTTTGAGATTTTCACTTGAAGGTACAGTGGAATCTTCTGTGGTCACATTTTTTCACTTAAAGGGATTCAGTACTCCTTCCCTTTTCTTCATTCTTGAGCATCAGTCCTTCTGTATTAGTGTTTGGAAAGACAAATGAGGTTCAACCTAATATGAAATTGTTAGTATCTAACTATTTTTGATCTACAGAAAAGAAATTTAACATGACGCAACTCTGTTTCTTACAAAGTTAGGGGACATATGGTGTTCTGCCACATATCTGAATTAAAAATGTTTTTATGATGAGGTAAGATATAATTCTCATTTTAAGAGTGTTGTCCAACATATGTATTTTTGCCACTTTTTAATGCATTGCAAAATCCTATTTTAAATTTCTCTATAATAGTATTTCTCTATACTGCGATACTTCAGTTTGGAGAAATCACCCAGTTATTTACTGGTATGGGACAGCTCTTGTTATGACATGGAAAGCCTGCTAGGATTTTTTCCTTTTCTTGTCACAGACAAAAAATTACCAATTTTTACCTCTTGTATATTAAATGATAAAGTTGATCTTCATTTTTCGTATTGTTTTTACTGAGTATATATGAAACAATTCAAAACAATTTTATTTCTAATTATAGGTCTCAATTTATTAATGATGGATATCAGGAAGTACTGGATATACTGCTGCCATTAAATCTTGAGGTGGTTGTCGAGCGAAATTTATCTTGGGAGTGGTACCAAGAGGTACCTTTTTTTAATATAAATGCACAGCTAAAACCCATGGAGGTAATTTTTTGAATGCTTATTGATTTCTTTTTTGTTGGTTGAGAAACATTACTTGGGGGCACAAGACATTTTAGTGGAATAAGTTGTATATTATTCACCTTGGTCACAATTTAAAATAGCAGCTATATTACCCTAGAATTAATTTAATGTTCTCCATTCAAGAAATTTTTGAGTGCCTACTATGTACTAGGCCCTATGCTAGGTTGGAGAAAGAGCTGGAAGGAACATGTGATACAGTACTTGCCTTCATAAGTTTAGCAGTCTAATGCAAGGGCTGGTAGTGATGATGGTCAAGTATCCATGCATGGGAAATAGACAGTAAATAAATAAACAGATACATAATTAAAATAGTTATAAGTTGCAGTAAATTTTATGAAACAGGTTACAGGAGAGACCATGATAAGAGAGTGAGGTAGTAAATCAGTATTTAGTTGACGTTTAATCTGAGACCTAAATTAGGATGAGAAAGATGAAGACATGTATTAATTCAGGGAAATACTTAAGTAGCCGATGCTGAATGTGCAAAAGCCCTGTGGTAGGAAAGAGCTGGGTGGGACTCAAAGAAGGCCAAAGGTAGACAGACATGAGATGATGTTAGAGGATAGGAGCTAGATAATGCAAGGTCTTAGCACATGATGATTGTATCAAGCTTGGAATTTATTTTAAATCCAGTGGAAATATACTGAAGGACTTTTAGTAGTGGACTGATGAGATCCTATTTAAGTTTTATAAGGATTGCATTGACTTCTGTTTGGAGATTGGATTGAAGGTCTAAGGGTAGAAGTTAGATCCCTTAGGAAGACATTTCATTAGTCCAGTTGAGATAAAAGTAG
Organism: Dasypus novemcinctus; assembly: GCF_030445035.2. Classification (NCBI taxonomy): domain Eukaryota; kingdom Metazoa; phylum Chordata; class Mammalia; order Cingulata; family Dasypodidae; genus Dasypus; species Dasypus novemcinctus. The sequence goes on along the minus strand of NC_080680.1, from coordinate 31,712,401 downwards.
GTTGGAATAGGGCCATAGCCAAGAGATATAGCAGATTTAAGATATAATTTGTAGCCATAAGCAGGCTATGCCACTGGATTGGGAAGGAAAAGAAAAGAAACAGAGATGATAGATGGCATTTAAAACTGTAGGAATATATGAAATGATCTGGAAAGAGAGTGTAAATAAGGAGAAGAGTGCAAATGGGTCAGTTTAGCTTTATCTCCCTGTAGCTTTACATTGCTTCATAGATCTTTAATTGAACTATTCACAAGTTCTCTCTTGACTGGATGGGAATCAAAACCATATCACATGCTTTGCTGTTGTGATAGCAACATATATGCTGGGAGGTTTCTTCAATAAACCTATGTCAGAAATCCTCTTTCCAACCCCCTATTCTCAGTTTCCCTCTGAGTCTCCCTATTCAAAAAGAGAAAACTATCATTTGAGAGATTTAGACTTTTAATTAGAAACTATATTGAGGGAAGCGGACTTGGCCCAGTGGTTAGGGCGCCCGTCTACCACATGGGAGGTCCATGGTTCAAACCCTGGGCCTCCTTTACCCATGTGCAGCTGGCCCATGTGCAGTGCTGATGATGCACGCAAGGAGTGCCCTGCCACGCAGGGGTGTCCTCCGCGTAGGAGAGCCCCACGCGCAAGGAGTGCGCCCCGTAGGGAGAGCCACCCAGCGCGAAAGAAAGTGCAGCCTGACCAGGAATGGTGCCACACACATGGAGAGCTGACACAACAAGATGATGCAACAAAAAGAAAGATTCCCGTGCCGCTGGCAACAGCAGAAGCAGACAGAGAACACGCAGCAAATAGACATAGAGAACAGACAACTGGGGGAGGGGAGTAAGGGGAGAGAAATAAATAAATAAATAATAAATCTTAAAAAAAAAAAAAAGTAAGTATATTGAATATTTAAAAACATGATGGTGTCAATTTAAAATCTTTTAAATTCTGGTGTGTAGGATATGGATTCCTTAACATATAGGACCAAATATATAATTTATCTTGTTAAGATAAATAATTGAAATCCCTTTATATTGGTAAGACAATAGATAGAAACCTCTAAAACATAAGTAGCTTGAGTTAGGTGCACATGGATTTAATCTTAAAACACAAGATTAGTATATCACCTTTGAAATGCAATCAGAACTTGCCTAATACACATAAAACTCACTTTTTGTGGGATTATCTCCTTAGGATTCTGACAGCCAGAAATACAAGTAAATTGAAAAAAAAAAGTTTTGACATTTAGGAATGAGCCAAAATGGATTTTATTTATTTATTTATTTTTATTTTTATTTTTCTCCCTACCCCCGCCCCAGTTGTCTGCTCTCTGTCCATTCGATGCAGGTTCTTCTGTGACCACTTCTATCCTTATAAGCGGCCCTGGGAATCTGTGTTTCTTTTTTTTTTTTTAAGATTTACTTTTATTTATTTCTCCCTTACCCCTCCACCCCGGTTGTCCGTTCTCTGTGTCGATTTGCTGCATCTTCTTCTTTGTCCGCTTTTGTTGCTGTCAGCGGCACGGGAATCTGTGTTTCTTTTTGTTGCGTCATCTTGTTGTGTCAGCTCTCCGTGTGTGCGGCACCATTCCTGGGCAGGCTGCACTTTCTCTCACACTGGACAGCTCTCCTTACCGGGCGCACTCCTTGTGCATGGGCTACCCTATGCGGGGAACACCTCTGCATGGCAGGGCACTCCTTGCGCACATCAGCACTGTGCGTGGGCCAGCTCCACACGGGACAAGGAGGCCCGGGGTTTGAAAAGTGGACCTCCCATGTGGTAGACGGACACCCTAACCACTGGGCCAAGTCTGCTTCCCTGTGTTTCTTTTTGTTGCGTCATCTTGTTGTGTCAGCTCTGAGTGTGTGAGGCACCATTCTTGGGCACACTGCACTTTCTTTTGCACTGGGTGGCTCTCCTTTGTCCTTGTGCACGTCAGCACTGTGCATGGGCCAGCTCCACATGGGTCAAGGAGGCCCGGGGTTTGAACCACGGACCTCCCATGTGGTAGGCGGATGCCCTATTCATTGGGCCAAGTCTGCTTCCCAAAATGGACTTTAAAAATATTAAATATAGCAGTTACTCATAGGTCTTTTTATACAGTTGCTCTCAAGACAGGCCTTACACTGTTGATTTTAGGCTAAGTTGGCAACATATGGGATTCGGAGTTAGCTCTTAGAGTTACTTCCTTGTTTGAAGTATGTTGGATTTGAGCATGTTATTTAACCCTATAAGACTCAGGTTTTTATAAAATCAGAATTATATTCTTTATACCCAGGACTTTTGTGAAGTAGAAATAAAATTTTGCATGTATACTAAAAATAGTATATACAAATGTAATGTATTATTTTGACTGTTCTATATTTGTAAATTGAGGTTTTTACTAACGAAAATATAAGTAGCTAGATGATTACTTAAGATTAAAATTTATTTCAAAGGTTTAAAATTACCAGATGCCTTGGAACATTCATAATAATACAGTTCAACATTGTAACTTTATTGGTGCTAGCATCTAGTTCTGTAATTCACAAGATAATTAAAAATCATATGGTCATTTAGAAAAATAATATTCGGTTAGTAGAAATCTTCATTGCATTAAAAACCACTTTTGAAGAAGACTGAAAGGGAAGTCTTTCTTCATATGAGTATTTTAATAACTGTATGAAGCAGCAATACTAAAATAAGCATATTTTATTTTTTAACAGTTTATTCTTAGTCAAGAAGATATTACAACTATTTTTAAAACACTGTATGGCAATATATGGTATGAAAAAGGGGATAGTGCCTCGCCTGCTGTAATAACAGACCAGTCTAATGTTACCAGTGGACTTCCAAATGCTTCACACCATTTAGGAGGTATGTACTTAACCTTATATTAGGTTTCCCCTTCCTCCCTCCCTCTCTCCTTTCTCCTTTTAGTTTTGGAGAAAGTAGGATTTATAAATCTTTTTCTAGTCAGCTAATCCCATTCAGGTGTCTCTAAATTGCCTGATATTAGTTATTTTGTTCATATTTTTCCTTTGAAGTTTCTAGTCCTATTGCATCAAAATTCCTTAGTATTTGTTCTCATTTCACTAACTTCTCCATAAGTTCTTTTTTTCCTTCAGTTTTTTTAGAATAAAATTTTATTGAAGTTTATCATTCATATATGAATATGCATAAACAATAAATGTGTAGTAAAATTTGTGAATTTATAAAACAAACATGCATATCATACAAGGTTCTCATATATCTCCCTTGCAATTGTTATGAAACATTTGTTACAAACTCTAAAAAAGCATTGTTAAAATATTACTACTACCTATAGCCAAAATCTTACATTTGGTGTATTTCCCCTTAATCCACCCAATTATTAATACCCTATATTAGTTTTATGTATTTGTTACCATTTAGGAGAAAATGTTTTCATGTTTGTCCTGTTAACCACAATACTTCATCTACCACTGGATTCCTTGTGTTACACAGTCCCGTGCTTCATACAGTCCACTCAGAGTGGCTTTCATCACAGAGTTGTGCGGTCATCACTTCAGTCAATTTTAGAACATTTTCATTACTCCAGTAAGAAAAATCACATACCCTTATACCTCTATATTGTTGTCTGAAGGGAAATTTTTAATAAATTGTTTTGCAAGCCAGAAATGTAGTAGTATCTTATGCCTTAGAAAGCCTGGCTGTAAGGAATTCTAAGTGAAAAATTGAGCTGTTGGCTCTGATACATCCACTTGGATTTTTGTGTTGTAAAAAATAGGTTAAGAAATACTTAACCTTTGTAAAATCTAGGTGCTGGGTCATTAGGTGTCTTTTATTTTCATCACTGAAAACAAATAAAAAACCCCAAAATAAACTAAACAGTCCAAAAGATAAGTGCTGACTGAGGTCATATTCTAGGGTATGCCATCTAGACTGAACACAATAGACCCTTCTTAAGTTTCTTTTTTTCTTAAATCAATTTTGTTAGTGTGCTGAGACCAGCTCAGCAATAGGTTTGCACAAAGGGAAGGCAACACAGAACTTAAGAAATAAAAGGGCAGAAAGAAAGACAAAAGAGAAAAAATAAGACCAGCTCAGCAATAGGTTTGCAAAAAGGGAAGGCAACACAGAACTTAAGAAATAAAAGGACAGAAAGAAAGACAAAAGAGAAAAAATAAAGATGGGACCAGGGGACTCAGCAGCTTCTGGAACTGAGAGCCTTGACCCTAGTTTCCACAACATATTTATTAGAAATTACAAAGCAGTAGTTATCTGTGTTTACTTTCAAGGCTGCTTGTTATTAAGCTGCAACACCTGCAATACTAGGAAACAAGCCATACAAAGTTCAAATGCTTCTCATGCAGTTTTGTGCTGCCCAGACAGCGTTCCATCTAGTTAAGGCTGGTGTTCCTAAGCCCACACTTTTTATCTGCATTATGGAAACGTTTCAACTTCAAGCCAGGTTCCCACATTCAAACTCAAGCTATTTTCCCACATTAGTGCATATTAATAAAGCATAAATTCCTCCAAAGTGTACACTGAGTGGTAATTGGTATAATCACATATTTGTGCATTCTTCAACCTCATTCATTCTTAGAGCACTTCATTATTCCAATAATAATAATAATAAAACAAGAAGCAGACAGAACTCATCACCTCTCCATCTCCCTATTGTTTCACCTGTCCTTAGGTTATTTTCAATTTTTGTCTTCCTTCCCTCATTTATTTCCTTATCCCTAGTGTAATATATACCCTATGTAGAATGTTTTATATTGATAGTAGTAGTAGGAAAATATTAGAGGTATTAAGAAGGAAGGTCATTAGTGGATGATGGATTTAACAATTATCTGGCAAATAGGAAGATAGATGGAAAAGAGAAGAAGGGAACCATAACTCAAGAAATGGTCTACATCCAAAGTTAGATGCAACCAGTGATGGTGGAACATGGCTGGGATCTTAGTTCAGCATCAGCACATAGAGTTTTGGAAATTTGAGCTGCTGTGATGATATTACTTCATAAGAATTAAGTTCTCCTTATTCTGACATTTTGGGGGAATCCCATGCTAATGGTTGACTTTCATCCTACCCATCTCAAAGTGAAACCTTCTAGTTCATAAGACCCATCCTTACAAAGCCCTGAGATATTACACAGCTTTTCCACTGGTAGTTTTTCTAACAGAGAAACAATTCTATATTTACAATATTATAGGAAACCCAGTACTTACTAGTTAAAATAATCATCCCAATCCTTTGTTAAATATGAATGGTCAGACTAGTATCAAAGCTATAAAGAAAATCAATAGAGACCAAGCATGAAGAAACCAAGATAAACAGAATAGTGTTTCTACTGGGGATAACAGAGAAGAATATAAGCAAACTTGAATTCCAATTTATATTCTCAGAAAATTTGAAAAGATAATATAAGAACTGGACCCTATCCATCACCCCCAACAAAAAAGATTCAAGAATAGGTACGAGTTCTTGAAAATCAAAAGTATATTGCTGAAATTTAAAAACAATAAAAGCAAGGAATGTTATGTACTGAGTTGGAAAATATGGTTGAAGAAAACTCCCATGACTTAGAAAAACCCACAGAGAAGAGAAATGAGATGATTGAGTGATAGCACGGAAGGTCAGAATGTCTAATGGCAGAAGAATAAGTATTTCAGAGAAAGAACGGAAAATAGAAGAAACTTTGAAAGAAATAATCAAGGATCACTCCTCAGAGCTAAGTGAATATTGGAACAAACTCTTCATTCAGATGTAGAGTCCACTGAATTCCAAGGAGATTAAAAATAAGCAAAGACTCCCAATATAGACACATTTTCATGAAATGACAGAACATCAGGATTTTTAAAGTTTTAGAGAGAAGAAAATAAATAACTGGCTGCCTATTAGAAACCTAGTGAAAGTTTGGAATCAAATTTTTGATCAACAAAACTGGATGGCTGAATGGTAGAAGACAATGGAATAAATATATTCAAAATTCTAAGGAAAATGATTTTGAGGCTAGGATTCAATGCACAGGCAACCATCACCCAATTGTGAAAATTAAATCTCATATTTGCAGTAACTCAAAGTTTACTTACCTCATACCCATTACTAAAAAATTAGTTTGAATATAATTCCAGCAAAACGAGGAATCTAGGAAAGAAGAGAATGTAGGTCCGAAACCAGTGGGCTTAGTAAAGGAATGCTTTGGAGACGAATCCCAGGATTATGTATGTTTCTGAGCTAGGAAGTAATTGGTCTCCTGCTGAGACCAGTTCAGCAATAGATGCAGAACTTAAGAAGTAAAGGACAGAGAAAACAACACAAGAGAGGAAATAAAGATGGGACCAGGGAACTCACAGCTTCCGAAATAGAACCTCGACCCTAGTTTCCACATCATATTTATTGGAAACTACAAAGCAGCTGTTTGTCATCAGAACTGCAACATCTCTAATAGAGAACAGGTCATACGAAGTTCAAATGAAATTTAAACTATTTTCCAACAGTCTTCATTAAAAAGGAATTCAGCTTGCTTTCAAATAGAATGTCTTGAAAAAAATAGCATGAAATTCCTTATATAGAATGAAAAAATAATTATATAATTTAAGTGATATGAGGAAGAGACATCTGTTCCTTTTTAAATTTTTTAAAATTTATTTTTTAATTATTTTTTAAAAGATACTTAGATTACATAAATGTTACATAAAAAGTGTAAGGGATTCCTATATGCCCCACTCCCTGTCCGTCCCACACTTACCCACATTAACAATATCCTTCATTAGTATGGCACATTTGTTACAATTGATGAAAACATATTGGAGCATTGCCACTAAGTGTGAATTATTGTTTACATTATAGTTTAAACTCTCTCCCACACATTTTTGTAGGTTATGACAAGATATATAATGGCCTTTATCCATCACTGCAGCATCATTCAGGACAATTCCAATGTCCTGAAAATGCCACCATATTAGACCTAGTTTTTTTTTGTTTTTTTGTTTTTTTAAAGATACTTAGGCTACATAAAAGTTATATAAAAAATGTAGGGGATTCCCATATGTCCCGCTTCCCATACCTCCCACATTTTCCCACTTTAACAACATCCTTCATTAGTGTGGTGTATTTGTTACAATTGATGAACACATTATGGAGCATTGCCACTAAGCATGGACTAAAGTTTACCTTGTACTTTATACTCTCTCCCACCCAATTCTGTAGGTTATGGCAAGATATATAATGTATTTATATGCTGAGTTTGGCTTAGAGAGAGGCCACATTTGAGCAACAAGGAGGCTCCCAGGGTCTCTGTTGTTAAGAGGAAAGAAATCTGTGCATCATGCAAAGTGAATGAAGTGGACTAAATTTTGCATGATTTGAGTCATTGTTAGAATGTTAGAAAAATAAAATTTCTTTTATTGAATGATTTACTGGTTGTGACATTGTAGCAGTGGGGAAAGTATTATAAAAAACTATGCGTCTCTTCATTGAAAAATATTTACATAATCATAGTTAAATGATGCATGGCAGAATTACTATGTAAATAAAATTTTAGATCTTATGAACATGGTGATATAAAAATATATGCAACTAACCAGAGCTGACAATAGGAAGATGACAGGATAGGTGGAGGAAATGCTAAAGGCATTGATATTCTCAGCTTAGATTGTGGGTAGTGAAAAGGTAATATGTGAAATCAATGGAACAAGAAATACAGATTTCCATATATTATTTAAATAATTTTCTTCTGGAAGTTTTCACATACACTGAAGAAAAGGGTATAAGGTGATAAACCCACATGCACCTATCACTGACTTTCAACAGTCGGTAACATGGGTTTTTTTTTTTCTTTAAATTTTTAAAAAAAATTTCTCTCCCCTCCCCACCCAATTGTCTGTTCTGTGTGTCCATTTTGCTGTGTGTTCTTCTTTGTCCGCTTCTGTTGTTGTCAGTGGCACAGGAATCTGTGTTTCTTTTTGTTGTGTCATCTTGCTGTGTCAACTCTCCATGTGTGCGGCACCATTCCTGGGCAGGCTGAACTTTCTTTCCGCTGGACGGCTCTCCTTATGGGGTGCACTCCTTGTGCATGGGACTTCCCTATGCGGGGACACCCCTGCATGACAAGGCACTCCTTGAGCGCATCAGCACTGCTCATGGGCCAGCTCCATATGGGTCAAGGAGGCCCAGGGTTTGAACCACGGACCTCCCATGTGGTAGACAGACGCCCTAACCACTGGGCCAAGTCCGCTTCCCATATGGTTTTATTTTCTTGCTACTATAGCCTTCTTCTTACCCCTGCCGCACCAGATTATTTTGAAGCAAATCTTAGATGTGCCATTATTAATTGCTATAATACTTATCTATGAGTAATCAGGACTTTATTTTTTAGCAATTAGCAGTACTTCCTTAAAATCATGGAATATCCACATAGGATTTAGATTTCTTTTAAGTATCATAAAATGTGTCTTTACAAGATTTTTTTTTTTTTAGCTTAATGATTAATGGTGTAGTAGTCTGCTAAAAGGGTGCTAATGGGTAGTAGCAGAAAGCTTCTGGCATTTATAATGAGGATTTATTTGGGGCTAAAAGCTTACAATTCCAAGGCCAAATCCAAGGTATCATTAGAGATGCTTTCTCACCAAAGTCAACTACTTTTGAAATCCTGGTGTGCTGCCACATGGTGAAGCAAGATGAACTTGGATCTCTGCGAGGTTTCAGCTTTCTGGACTTCCTCTCTCAGGCTCAGCTTCTCTGCTTTCTTCCCAATTTCAGTTGCAAGCTGACATTGGGCTTGTCTCTTAGAGCTTCCTCTCTTTCCTGGTATAAGGCTTTTTTCTTTCCAGGCCTTCTGTATCAGTCTTGGCAGGTCTGCTCTTTTCCTGATTTCAGCTGTAAGGTATCAAGCAAAATGACTCCTCTCTTCCCTGGGCCTCAGCTGTTTGAGCCTTCTCCTTTTTTTTCACATGGCAGGATCAAAAATGACAGATATCTCTCTTGTATCTTTCTCTCTGAGTAAGTCCATTTATATCAGACCCAGCTAGGAGATGGGAACTTAGCCTGACATGGTCCAGCAAAAAGCCCTAATCTTAACAGGTAATCTAATCAAAGGCAACTCAGCTGACTTTGGTGCAGTCAAAGGGTAGCATACCAGAGGAATAGATTAGTTTACAAACATAATCTTTCTCTTTTTGGGATTCATAAAATAATCTCAGACTGTCACAAAGGGGTTCACCAAGATGATATAACAATTTCTAAAAGTGTACACACCAAATAATGGAACCTCAAAATATATGCAACAAAAATTGACTGAACTAAGGGGGAAAGTAGACATACAGAATCATATTGGGGATTTTAACATACCATTCTTAGAATATAGACAAAAAAAAAAAATCAAAGAATATAGAATGTTTGAACAATACTAACAATGAACTTGACCGAATTGACTGTAATATAATACTGTACCCAGTATACACTTTTCTTTAAGGGTTCCTGGAATGTTCACAAAGACCATATTCTGGGCCATCAAGTTTTCTGATCACATTGAATTAAATTAGAAATCAATAACAATAGGATATTTTAAATGCCTGAAATATCCAGACATGAAACAACTTTTAAATAATTTAAAATAAACGATAAGTGGAGCAGGGTAGCTCAGTGGTTGAATACCTGCTTCACATGTATGAGGTCCTAGGTTCAGTCCCCAGTACCTCCTTTAAAAAAAATGATAAGGGATATTAGAAAGTTGTTTGAAGTGATTGAAAATAAACATAAAAAATCAAAATATATGGGATGTAACTAAAGCAGTGCTGAAAGAAATTTGTAGCTTTAAGGAATTATATTTAGAAAAGAAATTTTTATAATAAAAGATAAAAACTTCCAACTCAAGAAACTAGAAAACAAAGAGCAAATTAAAATAGAAATAAACTGGATGCTTTAGTATAGATGAGAATAGAGATAAATGAAAGAGAAACTGACAATAAAGAAAATTAACAAAGCCAGACTTTTTTTTTTGGAAAGGTGATTAAGAGTGATAAAATGAAGACTGATGAGAGAGAAAGGAGAAAACACAAATTACCAATATTAGAATTAAATAGATCACTACAACTCATCACCAGGATAACGGATTATTTTATGAATAATTTTGTGACAAATTTTACAATTTGGTTGAAATATACAGGTTTCTTTGAAAGCAACCTTTATCTGTTAAAGGAGTTAAATTTGTAATAAAAAATAAGTTTCCCACAAAGAGCATTCATGGCACAGGTGGTTTCACTGGCGAATTGTATTAAATATTTAACTAAGACACATTACTTGTATTAAATAAACTCATTTGGAAAGATGGAGGAGAGAGCACTTGCATTACCCTGATACAAAAAACAGAATGGCATTTCAAGAAAAGAATATTATATCTCATTATCCCTCATGAACTCTGACATGCAAATGCTTAAAGTCATATTAGCAAATTGAATCCAACAATGTATAAAAATATTTCACATAGACCCTGTGAGGTTTATTCTTGAAATGCATAATTTGATTGATATTCAGAAATCAATTAATATGACTCTCCATATTAACAAAGTAAAGGAGAAAAATCATACCACCTCAATATATGCAGAAAAAGCATTTGACAAAATTCAGCCTCTGTCATAATAAAAACTAGAAATATCTAAAGGGCATATACTAAGTGGTGAAATGTTGAAAGCTTTCCCCATAGTATAGAAACAAGGCAAGGATGTCCACTTCTTACCCATTTACTGAAGGTCATTGATGGAGCAATAAGGTCAGGAAAAGGATGAAAAGGTCTAAAGAGTATACAGGAAGAAGTCAAACTCTTTATTCTCAGACAGCATCATTGTGTAACCCTGAGAAATCTCAAAAAAACAAAACAAAATAACAACAACAAAAACCCTCCTAGAACTAATAAACAAATTTAGTATTTTAACAGGATAAAGGTTAAAATAGAAAAATCAATTGTATCTGTAACAATCAAAAAGTTTTAAAAATACTATTTGCACTAGCATCAGAAATGTAATATTCTTATGAAGAAGTTTAACATTCATTCAAGACCTCTGACAAATATCAAACACTGATGAGAGAAACTAAGGGAGGCTCAAATGTACACCATCTTTCTAGATTGAAAAACTGAGTATTGTTAAGGTGTTAAGTCTTCCCAGATTGATCTATACATCCAGCATAATTCCAGTCAGGTTTTTTTAGTAGAAATTAAAAATTTTCCTTTGGTATTTATATGGAAGTGCTAAGGATCAGGAATAGCCAAAAACAATATTGTGAAGGAGAAGAAATACTCTACCTAATTTCAAAACTTAGTATAAATCTACAATAATTGAGTCAGTATGGTATTGGCCTAAGGATAAACAAATACACCAGTACAACAGTGTATAGAGTCCAGTAGACACAAAAAAATACAGTCCGTTGCTTTTCAACAAAGATTAGTCATTAATGAAAGGGTAGTTGTTTTTTTTTTAACGTATGGTGCTGTCAGAACTAAATGTGGGAAAGATGGAATCTTGTGCCTTCCTACCTTATGTAAGATTAATTTGAGATGGATCAAACGTGTAAATTTAAAACCTAAAACTAAGTGTCTGGAAGAAAACATTAAAAGAATATCTTCCTGACCATTGGGTAGCCAGAGATTTCTTAGAATGGATACAAAAGCACTAATCATAAAAGAAAAACATTATAACCTAGTTTTCATTAAAAAACTTAAAAACTTCTCATCAGATCATAGCATCAAGATAATGAAAAGACAAGCCTCAGCCTAGGAGAAATATTTGTGATATATGTATCTAAAAAATTTCTTGTATCTAGAATACATAAAGAACTAAAAATTAATAACTTTAATAAAACAAAATAATGACCAATATATTTGCTCCTAAAAAAGGATGATATACAAATGACAGTTAAGCATGTGAAAATTATTTATTAGGGAAATACAAATTAAAACCACAATGAGAGTCAACTTCACAATTTACTAGAGTAGTTAAATTTTGAAAGACTGATAACACCAAATGCTGATAAGAATATGAAACAATTCTTACATTCTGCTGTTGGGATTGTGATGTAGTATGGCCACTTGAGAAAGGGTTTGTCAAACTCTGACATATCAATTCCAGGGTTAATTATTGTACACATTCCCCTTTCCCGCCATTTGAGTGCATGTGTCCACAAAAGGACTCATTTAAGAATATGTACAGATTTATTTCTAATAGCCAAACTCTGGAAACAACCCAAATGTTCAGCTGTAGAAGAATGGGTAAATTGTTTTTATTTTCATACTGTGTAATTTCATAGAATGGATGACTACTTAGCCATAAGAAAGAATAAACTTCTTACCTGCCACAATATGGATGAATCTCAAAAATAATATGTTGACTGAAAACCAAACCATAAAAGAGTACAATTTATATTACTCCATTTATGTGAAATATAAGAACCAACAAAAATCTATGGTGATTGACGTCAGAATAGTAGGGAGGTTGGGGATTGACTGGGAAGGAGTATAAGGGAACTTTCTGGGGGTGACACATAGGTTCAGTATCTTAATTGGAGTGTTAGTTGAAAAGTTTAGATAGATCACTCTATGTAAATTTTATCTCAATTAAAAGAAAGTCACCTAGCATGGTGGTCCTTGTCTCTGCAGTTGGGTAGAATGAGAATGGGGAATTGTGTTTTCATTATTAGCCTTTTTTTTTTGTAGTCTCAAATCTCTTTTTATCGTATTATTACAGTTTTTAATTTAAGAAATCTGAGTTTTGTTACGTACATTTACATACTTGGATCAATTTCTTATATCAAGGTTGTATCACTTAGCTACAAGGTTCCAAGTAGTCGGGCTTTTGCTTTTTACACAGTGGTCTCTGTGTGTTCTCCCAACAAGAATCACTACAACAGTTTGTGCTTTCCATCATAAGAAAAACACTGTATTTTAATTACCTGTTTATCAGCCTGCCATTAGTCTGAGAACTCATGGTGCAGGGACTGGCTCACCTCCCCTTATAGAATGTCTGGTACACGTAGCTACCAAATTATTAGCTAAATGAGTAATGAATAATCATTCTATTTAAATGGTCGAAGTACATTTATCATTAATAACCTCCAAATATCCTATAGTATGATTTAAAATTCTCAAGTTTAAACAGTTGTAACAAGGCTTTGTGCCAAATCATTTCTTACAAATTACAACTTTGAGACATTTTATTATAAAAAGTTGGTAATCGTAGGTAAATTTATATGAACTTAAAATTCATCATACATTTACTTCATTTCTTAGCTTGACCTTCTAGTAAATCTTTAGCTGCATGGATTTTGGCTGCTAAATAAGGAGGTCCTCCCTTGTCTGGGTTTTAAGAGCATAATTCATCGATGAGCATTTCTTATTTTTCCTTTATTGGCAGTAGGGCTTACACCTAGTATTAATGCTGCCTCCCATTTTGTCATTTTGGGCTCAAACCCACCTTTGTAATAGCCACCACTGAAGGCAGATTTGGGGAGACTTTGAAAAACTTGTTTTACTTGAGGCTCCATATGCTTCTTGACTTGCAAAACATAACGGCCTGCAAATCCTGCAGCAGCAATAGTCAGTCCAACTGCTATCACCGTACTGGCCACAGCTCCGGCTTGGCTCTCCTGCCTCCTGTGGGAGTGTGGTTCATCCCAACCCAAAGGCCACGGCCACCCACGCCTCTACCAAAAAGTGACCATTTATTAGCCCTTTTAATATATACCATTTGCATATAATATTTGATTGAAGATATAAAATGTAGAAAAACAAAATTTGGATCTTTCTGTTTAACCGAACAATTTAAGACATAGCATCTAAAATATCTTGGTTGGTTTATTTTTTTAAATAAAATTTGAATTCTAAACCATGTGCCATGACTCTATTGTGTATTTTACACATGCTGTTTTTACTTAATCCTCAAAACAAACCCAGTGTTTGGTTCTCTTATTCCCATTTTAAAAAGGAAACAAAAGCACCAAGTACCTGATTAATAATCCCAAATTATGATGGAGTCCTAAACTGGAGGTTACCGAGTACAACATTTGAATTGAAAATTGAATAACATTTTATTATACCCATTAAATGAATTCTGCTAAATCTATTTCAAAGTTTTAATAAGCTACCTCTAGTGATATACTTTTTTATTCAATGTCTTTAATTTTTTTCAAGGAACAACTGTAGTGACAGCTGCCGTGGTAGAGGTGCATTCACGTAACTCTCAAGTTAAGACGACACTAAATATGAGTTTTAGAACTGACTACCTCACCATGGTATTGTACAGTCCAGGTCCTGAACAGGTAAGTCAATGAGGAAAAGAAAATATATTTTCACTTGGTTGAAAATTATATAAGTAAATATTTACTAAAATAACAATTGTTCATATTTCATGTGTATACTGTAGTATCTATTCCTCTGAGAAAAATGGTTGACCCTTTCACATTATACTAATATAAAATATTTTAACCATTTCTCATTTAAGCGAATTATCCTTCATATAACCAGTTATATGAAAAATAATTCATATAACCAGTTATATGAAAAATAATTTTTTTAAAGTTGAAGTTACTGTCTGTTTTTAATGTTTTATTAGAGAACCCTTTGGAAATAGAGAATTTTGATGTTTCATATAATATAAGCAGAAGTGACAATTTGCAGTAACTCATATCTTAAAATATGCAAGAGGTCTATGTTTTGTATAATTTTTGTATTGATTTCCTTTTCTATAGACTTCCTTTACAGATGTTCGGGATCCTTCTCTGAAACTTGCTGAATTTAAATTGGAAAATATTATAAGTACTTTAAAAATGTTTACAGATGATTCAACATTTTCTTCCTTCTCATTAAAAAATTGCATTCTAGATGATAAAAGGCCTCATGTCAAGAAGGCAACTCCTAGGTATGTATTGTAATGGTTTTCTGAGTTTTTATATTTTACAGAACTTATCTCCAAGTTTACATCTTCATTTTCTGGGTATATTCTAATAACTTCAGAGCCTCAATTCATATGAGTCATGGTACTTAGCCAACATTTTAAATGACATGGTTAATTGCTATTCTTGCTGGATGATTGAAGAATTGCTTCAGTAAATAAAATAATCAGTGCATTTAAATTAGGGAGAGTATATTTCAAATTAATCTACATTCTCTAATGTAAATTTTTATGTTAACTCGTGCAAATTGTAATGGGAAGTGCATGAAATACAAAGAAGAAAATATACCAAATTTCAAAATTCGAAGAATTTCTTAAAGGCATACTTCTTTATTTGTGAAACACTTGTGCTCTACAAAGTTTTTAAGTCCATTGTTTATAGTATTTTGTTGATCTTGAGAATACTGGTTTGCTGTCAGTGAAAGGGATAAGAGGTCTCACTGAATTGTATTATATGTTTAGTTATTTCTAAAATACTCATGCATAAGAAATATTGTTTTGTCTTTCAGAATGATAGGACTGACAGTTGGGTTTGACAAAAAGGACATGATGGATGTAAGATACAGGCGAGTCAGAGATGGTTGTGTGACTGATTCAGTCTTCCAAGAAATGTATATTTGTGCAAGTGTAGAATTTCTGTTGACGGTTGCAAATGTCTTTCTTGAGGCCTACACCACAGGCACAACTGTTGAAACCAGTGTTCAAGCATGGCCTTCTAAGGAAGAAGGTTAGCTATTGATTTTAATACCTAATATCTGTATTATTGAAGTACTGTAACATTACTTACCTTGATTAACCCTCTTCATGATATCATGCGCCTTCCTCCCTCATGATTACCACTTGGGTAAGTGCATTATTTAGTTTTCAGAGTAAGAGGAAAACCTTAAATGTTTACTGGGTGGGAGGATGCACAGTTTGAATTTTTTTTAAAAAGCATGAATATATGTTGGGTTCAAAGATTATGATACCTGCATTAGAATAAGTACTGTACTTTTATTGTACTTTCTGCAGGCAGCAATTTGAAATAATATGTTAACAGAAGAAAATAGGCAGGAGAATAATGAATCCACTATTCTTTTTTTTTTCCTTTTTCCAACATCATATTTCTTTGTTTGTTTATTTTAAAGAAACTTTAGATTACATAAATGTTCAATAAAAAATATAGGGGATTCCCATATGCTCCACTCCCTCCCCCTCCCACACTTTACCACATTAGCAACATCCATCATTAGTGTGGCACATTTATTACAATTGATTGAAATATATTGAAGCATTGCTGCTAACCATGGATTATAGTTTACATTATAGTTTACCCTCTGTCCCACACAATTTTGTAAGTTATGACAAGGTAGATGATGGCCTGTATCCATCATTGCAGTGTCATGCAGGACAATTCCAATGTCCTGAAAATGCTCTCATATTATACCTATTTTTCCCTCTCCCTCCCTATCAATGATAAAAATTCTTCCATTGCTAGAATAACAGTAAGTATAGTAGAGTAATAGTAAGTCTACTCTAGCTATTGCCCATTCCCCAATCTTGAGGATTTGGGGATATGGTGATGCCCACTCTGCCTCTAATTGAGAGGGATCTTAGATCCCACGGGGCAGATGAATGGAACTCTTGCTTGCAGTTGCAGATTCTCTCTGTTCCTTGGGATGGTCATTGTCTATCATCATCACCTTGTTAGTTGTTCTGGGTGAGTTCAATGACCTGGAGAGTAGGTATAATTCTGTTGAGATTCAGGGTCCAATTGGCACATGGATGGACCAAAGATTTAAGTTTCGGACATATACTTATCAAGTCTAGTACTTACTTACTATAGGTTCAGATAGAAGGGGCAGAAGAGCCATGTGTAGGGAAAAGACAAATAGTCCAACTCTGTCACACTGGGGAGCACAAGTTCCAAGGTAAGGCCGTTCCTTTTCATAATTAAATATAGTGTTTTAATTTATAGTACTTATTTATTTTTTGTTATATTTATTTCTGTTTTAACATTTGGTTTTTATATTATATTTTTACTTATTTCATTCATTGTGGCATGGTGGGAAGAGTGTCAGTTGAGAGTTGGAAACTATTAAATTTCTATTATTTAAATAATGAAGATTTTTTCCCACATTTTGTAGTGTTCTTATGGCTACAACTTCTTTACATCTTTATTAAGATTCCTTTGGGATCTAATATTTTCTTTTCTTTATTTTTTAAAGGAGCTTTAGATTACATGAATGTTACATCAAAAATATAGGGGATTCCCATATACTCCACACCCTCTCCTCCCCCTTCTACACTTTTCCCAATTAAAAACATCTTTCTTTGTTATGATACATTTGTTACAATTGGTGAACATATATTGAAGCATTGCTAATAAGCATGATCTGTAGTTTACATTACGTTTTACACTTGGTACTGCACAATTTTCTAGGTTTTCACAAGATACATAATGGCTGTATCGTCATTGCAATATCATGCACAACTATTCTAATGTCTCAAAAATTCCCTTTGTTTTACCTATTCTTCCCTCCCCCTTCCCTCAGAACCTCTGGTGACCACTGTCTTTATATTAATGTTACAAGTTCTTCCATTATTAGAATAATAATAAGTCTACTTTAGTTCATAGTTGCATTCCATCCTTGTTTGTTCATTCCTCTATCTTGAGGATTTTGGGATGGTGATGTCCAATCTGCTTCCAATCGAGAGGGGACTTAAATCCCATGGGGCAGATAGATGGAACTTTCTTGCTTGCAGTTGCAGATAACTCTTTGCTTCTTGGGATGGGTGTTGTCCATCATCATTCTTTTGTTAGTTGTCCTGGCTGAGTCCGTGAACTGGAGAGTAGGTGTTGTCTGCTGAGATTTAGGGTTCACATGGCATATGAACAGCCAGAAGATTAAGTCCCTGGGACATACATTTAATGGGTATAGTGCTAATTATAGATTCAAATAAATATTCTTTTTTATTAATTTTTACTCAGTATGAAAAGAATATTTTCCCAAAAAAATTATTCGTAAGTAATGGCAAATATTTATAAATATTTAAAAATACTAATTGTTTTTTATTTCTCTTTTAGTACCTGTACAGGAATCAGAGAAATGGGAAATTAATATTATTATTAAAAATCCTGAAATTGTGTTTGTGGCTGACATGACAAGAAATGATGCCCCTGCCTTGGTCATGACAACACAGTGTGAAATTTGTTGTAAAGGTGACCTTGAAAGTAATACAATGACAGCTGCAATTAAAGATCTCCAAGTGAAAGCATGCCCATTTCTTCCAGTCAAAAGAAAAGACAATATCACTACTGTGAGTTTACTCTTTAATTCTCTGCTTAAGTGTATATTTTATTTTGGATTTGGTATGTACCACTTCAGGAAATTAAAACTATTTACATACTTTCCAACCTTTCTCTGTAAAATGTCTTTTTTTGTTTTGAAAACCTAATATAGATTATTATTACTCTAGCTTTGAAACTCTTTTTCATACTTTCAGTTGATTTTCATTGTTCTCTCTCTCATGTGTACCTGTTGGAGTATTCTCACTAAAAATTGTTTTCATTTTCAGCACTTCCTTATCAGAATCTAACTATGACTTTCTATCAAGTCAATTCCAACTGCTCTTTAGCCTTGATTATTACTATGTTGTAATTTCAGTTTCAATTATTTTTAATCTTTTATTCTCCCATCTGGACATTTTTGGTCACATATGTATTTTTCTTTTATCACTGTGACTTAATTTGAACTATGACCATTTGGTTTGGCTCACATCACATTTATATTTTACTCTCATGTAATCCCATGACCTTCTTCCTCTTTATAACTATGCTTAAAATTCATTTCTTAAAAGACATCTTTTTAAGTTAACTCTCTGATTCCTGATACTCTTAAAAGTACTTAGAAGCCATTTAGGCTTCTAATGGAGTAATTGATGCATAAATATATAAATATTACCAAAATCAAAATATAAGCTGTTTTTTTTGTTATAAATAAATACATATCTATTGGTTCGGATATAGGATAGAAGTATATTGTTGTCGGAGTCACGGACCCGAAGGGTATCGGGAATGAAAGACAAAGAGTGATTGGGATCAGGGCATCGCGAGCATTGATTCCTCAAGCTCATCAGACAGGTTTATTAATCTCAGGGGCTTCTTTATATACCCCAAGCAGTTGTGAGAACCAACAACTATTCTAGCTAACTATTCCCATTACCTCATTCACTGTGCACACAGTGCACAGTGGATAAGATAGTTACCAAAGCTCATAATGTTCTATTATACTATTGAAACAAATATACTCATTAATCTTGTTGCCCGGGTTACTTGCGATATCGAGTCTGTGTTCTGCTGGAATGTTATGTTTCCTGGAGAGATTAGCCTGCACATATATCTCTAGGGGCAGCATGACCCAGTGGTCAGAAAGTAACTTGCTTCCATGGAAACAACATGCCTTTGTTTCCCACATTTCCTCTTTTTTTTTTTAGTCAGGGTGGCTGTGCCTGTCTTAGGTTGCCCTCCTCTGAGAGTCTTACCCGTCATTGACTACCAGCCAAGCACTCTGACCATGGGGAATTATATCAGGGTTTTAGCAAGTACCAAATTATTAGCTTGTCCCATCGCGTCAACATGGTACAGTCTTCGGCATACTTCTCGTCCCAGGCAAGCGACAACAATGAGCAACAAGATTAATACACAAAATCCTATTCCTAATGCTGATAAAAAATGTTGAGACTTCCACTAATCTACTGGATTAAATTTATTAAAATGAGAAATTAAATCATTAACGATATCTTTATCTTCAGCTACATAAATCTGATTATGATACATTTCTAATATCTTTTTCTGTAATTCTTCTATTTATAATGACATATTACCTTTATGACCTATCAAATGATTTTTAATCTTTTCCCAATCAAATATAGAATTATTATAAGCAAGTGGAGTAATACAAAAGTTACTTTCATTCCAATCACATTTCAATCCCCTAAGCAGATTTAAGTTCTCTGTAATATCACATTTTAGATATCACTTTTTAAGAGTTCTTTTGGAATCCATGTTGCCTGTAACATGCAAGCTTGTGCTTGGAAACATTTTTATTAGTTATCAGCAGTCAGTTAAGATAACTTGAGACAGACCGTTAACACACATTTTTGGATTATTACTCTGTAAGATTATACTGAGACTTGAAGTTCAGGAGTAAACTATTGATTTAAAACTGAAAATTCCTTTTTAAACCTTGATAAAAATTTTGTACTAATTTTATTATCTTGGTTAAATAAGCCCAATTATAATTAGCATGGAAACAAAACAGAACACCAATGTTGTCACGTTTTTCTCTTTTTCCAGTGGCTTAACTCTATTAACCCCAACTAGCCCACAGCTACATTGTCATGTAGACAGCAGGGGGGTTGCAGAGTTGCTGCCAGAATAGTTTCCTTATCTTAGTTAACACTTTAACAGAAAGCTTTCTTACAAGCCTGATTTCACTAACAAGGACTTTATTTAGTATCTTTGCCCGTTTTAAATCTTTCAATAGTTTAAAAGGTCTTGGCTCAGGATGAAACTCGACACCCCCTTGCAAATTATTTGTATCTGGTGGTATCGCATGTAATGTTACAGGGAAAGCAGATAATAATTGTTTAACATAAGGCAAAGCATCGGCAACATCTGAAAACATTTCTAAATTAGGCTTAGTAACAGAAGGCAATTCAGTAGGTGCAGAGGGTTGTACTGGATACACAGAAGATATTTCATTAGGACACTTCACTGAGCTTTTGTCGATGAAAGGGTTAATATCAGGATGAGGGGGAAAACCTGATGGTTCCCATTCGCCTCAAGCTCCTGTTTTTGTTCCAATTTACTTTCTTTCATTTCAGATTTACTTATGGGCTTAGAAAATATAGTAATTTCATCTTTCCTTCTTTAGACTGTAAAGGATCTAAGGTGGCAGCAATTTACTGGCACAAAGCCCGCACAGATAAAGGAATGGATTCCCCTCTTTGATATACTCTTTGTAAAGCTTTCATTACACATTTCCACTGTTTCAAATTTAAAACATTACGCCCCTGAGGCTGAAACCAACCATAATACTTTTGTATTAAAGCAAACAATTCTATTAACTCACAACTTTTTACATGCACCCCACTAGCTTTCAATAAAGTTTTTAACACTTGCAAATATGCTTCCACACGTCCCATTTGATTACCCATTACCCTGATGACTTTACGGAATTGTTACTTTCTTACTTAATCTTGAAGACTTGAGTCACTCTGCTTTGGACGTCACACATGACCCTCGATGAGGTCTTTTCTTAAGTTCCCGATACTGATATGGAAGCC
The DNA here is from genome assembly GCF_030445035.2 of Dasypus novemcinctus. Taxonomy (NCBI): domain Eukaryota; kingdom Metazoa; phylum Chordata; class Mammalia; order Cingulata; family Dasypodidae; genus Dasypus; species Dasypus novemcinctus. Next base: position 31,691,168 of record NC_080680.1, on the reverse strand, counting down.
TCACTAACTTCTTCGGGCCCCATGTTGGGCGCCAGATGTCGGAGTCACAGACCCGAAGGGTATCGGGAATGAAAGACAAAGAATGATTGGGATCAGGGGATCGTGAGCATTGATTACTCAAGCTCATCAGACAAGTTTATTAATCTCAGGGGCTTCTTTATATACTCCACGCAGTTGTGAGAACCAACAACGATTCTAGCTAACTATTCCCATTACCTCATTCACTGTGCACACAGTGCACAGTGGATAAGATAGTTACCAAAGCTCATAATGTTCTGTTATATTATTGAAACAAATATACTCATTAATCTTGTTGCCCGGGTTACTTGCGATATCGAGTCTGGGTTCTGCTGGAATGTTATGTTTCCCAGAGAGATTAGCCACCTGCATGTGTATCTCTAGGGGCAGCATGACCCAGTGGTCAGAAAGTAACTTGCTTCCATGGAAACAACATGCCTTTGTTTCCCACATATTGTCATTTGAAAGACAGCAAATGTAGATGGCTCACCACCACATCTAATTTCTGGTTGTGCAAAAGGAGAAAAAGAAAGGAGCTAGAAACTGGAGGACATACCAATTCTTATAGGTTGTGATTTGGGAATTTTTACATATTGCTTCTATTCACATTCTTTTTGACTTGAACATAGCTGCTTCGCCACACTGAATTGCGGTAGAAGTTGGAGAGTTTGATCTTTTTTCTGAACTTCCATATGCTTAGATAAGACTTTCATTACTATAAAAAAGGAGAACAGGTATTAATTGACAATTAGAGGTACCTTCCACAGTCCCCCTAAAGGTTTCTTCCTTTGTCCATATAAATATATCTTCACACAGAGTCCAACTTGGGCCAATTTATGGTAGGGCATTTATAAGAGGTCTCATGGGCTCCTGTAGATGATGTGTAGCCTAAGATTGCTTCTTTGTAGGAGACTCCATAGCAGCAATAGTGAAAATGACATATAATAGAAAAGGCAACAGTATGGCAAGGGTGGGAGAAGGAGGAAGAGAAAAATGTTAGTTAAACAAGGATCATCGTGGGTGTGGTTGGAGACAGGTAAAAATGATACCAGTAGGAAAATAATTCCAATAATTGTACAAAATTAAGTTGAACTATATGCAATGTATTATGGACATTGTCTACATATAATGTCCCTTTGACATGAATATGTTTAATGCTAAGAACCAGCTGCATTTTCAATCCTAAGTAACTTAACTTGACTTGAATATATAGAAATTTCATAAGGACCGAAGCATACTTTCACATTTATTTTGAGGAGGCTTAAGTAAAACCCTTAACTGGACCAATACCAATTGAAAATTTTGACATTATAGGAAAGCATTCACACATATTTATAATAGTATTTTTGGTTTTTGTTTTGCTCTTGTCTTCCTCAAGATGAGATAATTTACATTGCAAATCTAGGATTTTGTATTGTAATATAGTCATAATTCCCTATTCTTGAAATTCAGAAAAAGAGTATACTAAATTTTTAAGTCATGTACCAATTGATCTTGCTGATTTATTAGAATAATAGTAGATTTTGTATGATTGACTTTGTATGATTTCTTTGAAAGGGTGTGTTGTATGTCACTTTTTTCCTGGTTCATTTTCTTTGTTAGTGTGGCAGAATTCTAAGAAATGACCTGCAAGATTTCTACCCCCTGATATATGTGCCCCGTCTAACCCCTCCCTAGAGGAAGATGCAAGACCAGTAAATATGATTAGGTTTCTAATCAGTTAACTTTGAGATAACAAAAGGGAGATTATCCTCAGTAGGTATAACCTAATTTAAAAGAAGGTGAAACATCAGAAAGATGCTCTTCTGGCCTTGAAGTAGCAAACTGCCATGTTGTGAGAGGGACATGTGGGAAGAACCTACTAGCAACCTCAAGGAGTTAAAAGCAGTCTCTGCTTGACAGCTAGCAAGAAAATCGTGATGTCAGTGTTATGGCTAGAAGAAAATGAATTCTGAATACCTTAGCAGCTTACAAGCAGCTCTTTCACCTCCATGTGAGAATGCAACTAACTGGCAGTTAATTTCAGCTGGATTCCTGACCCACAAGAACTGCAGGATATTAACTGTACAGTTTTAAGTTGCTAAGTTTGTGGTAATTTGTTACATAACAATAGAAAATGAACACAGCTTTTCATACCAGAAGTAGAATGCCAGTGTAACAAATATCTAAAATGTGGGAGCAACTTTGGAACTGATCAGTGGGCAGAGGCTGGAGAAATTTTGAGGCGCATAATAGAGAAAGCCTAAATTGTGTTGAACAGACTCATGGTACATATATGGTTGTTGAGGATGCTGCCAGTGAGGGCTTAGAAGGAAGGTAAACAACATGTTAATGGAATTTGGAGGAAGGGGGCCCCTTGTTTATGTAATGGCAGAAAGTTTTGCAAAACTGGGTCATGTAGTTATAAGGAAAGCAGAACTAGTAAGTGACAAACTTGGATAATAAATAGCTAAGGAGTTTTCCTTTGAGAGTGTTGATGGTGTTTGCTGCCTGGTTTCTTGCTACTTAACAGTAAAATGCTGGAGTAGAGAGATAGGTTGAGGAAAGAAGTATTAAAAAAAAATTAGGACCTAATGATTTTAATAATTCTCTTCCTTTCCAAATGGCAAAAGATGTTAAAAGTCAGAAATGGCTGCCCAAAGTGTAGTATAGAAAAAAGATTGTGTTACTGTACAGTCTTTTGCTGAAACATCAGAAAGATCAAAAGTTCACAGTATTCATTCACACAAGGACTGTTTGAGAAGATTAATGTGTTTGACAGATCTCAATAGAAAGTGTAAGGTACCATCCCTCTGCCTTTTCAGCAGGAGGCCAAGAGTACCATCAGCAGTAGACCAGATTGGGATTTTGGATTCTGAAATGATGAGAGTCTAAAGAAATTTAAGGCTTGAGTCAGAGAATGCTTTAGTTGAGATATATGATGAGCTATAGATTTGGAGGATAAGGTTTCAGGGATTTGAGTTCTAATAGAATGAGATTGATTCTTGAGAACTTTGAGAAGGCATGAATATATTTTGCATTTGGGAGGGACAGGAATTATTGGAAACTAGAGAGCAGAATTATACGTATCACATTTAGGAAAAATATAGTTAATTTCTTATTATATTATAGAATTATTTAGTAAGTCTTACATATTTATAATTCATTTCTAAACTTTTTTTTCAATTTTTAAAAGATTGAAGTATATTACACATGAACATACATAAACAATAAGTATATAATAATAGTTGTGGGGAAACGGACTTGGCCCAGTGGTTAGGGCGTCTGTCTACCACATGGGAGGTCCGTGGTTCAAACCCCGGGCCTCCTTGACCCGTGTGGAGCTGGCCCATGTGCAGTGCTGTTGCGCGCAAGGAGTGCCGTGCCACGCAGGGGTGTCCCCCGTGTAAGGGAGCCCCACGTGCAATGAGTGCGCCCATAAGGAGAGCTGCCCAGCGCGAAAGAAAGTGCAGCCTGCCCAGGAATGGCGCCGCCCACACTTCCCGTGCCGCTGACAACAACAGAAGCGGACAAAGAAACAAGACGCAGCAAATAGACACAGAGAACAGACAACCGGGGGGAGGGGGGAAGGGGAATAAAATAAATCTTAAAAAAAAAAAAAATAGTTGTGAACTTACAAAACAAACATACATAGCATCATATAGGACTCTCATAACTCAACCTACCACCAATTAAACTAATGATTAAAGAGCATTGTCAAAATATTGCTACTAACTAAATAATAATAATACTAAAGTATTTTCCCCCAGCTCACCCTATTATTATTATCATTTTTGTATAATTTATATGTGAACGTACATAAACAATAAGTGTATAGTAAAAGTTGTGGACTCACAAAGTAAACATGTATAACATTATACAGGGGTCCCATACATCAACCCTCCAATAACACCTTGTATTGTTGTGAAACATTTGTTGTATAGATTTTGAAAGAATATTGTCAAAATCTTACTCATTATAGTCCTTATCTTTGGTGTATTTTTCCCCAAACCCACCCTATTATTATTTTTTAAGTACATTTTTTATGATGGAAGTTGTAAACTTATAGAACAATCATGCACATGTGCAGAATTCCCAAACAGTGTCCATCTATCAACACACCACACTGTGGTGGAACATTTGTTACAGATAAAATAATATCATCTGATTCTAACTATGTCCATAGAACACATTCTCCATACTGCCCCATTATCAACACAGTATCTTTGGTGTAGATGCAAGCATATTACATTATTACTCCTAACCACAGTCCATAGGTCACGCCAGTTGTATTTTTCCCATGCTTCTCTATATTCCTGCCCTGCAGGAGTGATGTACATTTCCTGTAGGTCACAAAGGACACTCTTGCATCTGTACTATCAACCACAATTCTCATCCACGTCTTGGTTTACTGTGCTATTCAGTTCCTAGATTATTCTGTCATTCTATCAATTGGCATTTATATCCCTAGACTACCATTTTCAGCCACCTCCCCATTTGTAAACTAGCTGTTACTCACTAATTGTTACCATCCAATCTGCACATTTCCTCACTTTTACATTAAAGCTAATTAAAACTTCTACATACATTAAACATCAGTAGTCCATTTCAGTCCTCCTCTTATCTCCTTTAAGAATCCACCACCCACTACCAGGGCTTGAAAATAGTTTCCTACAATTTCTTCTAGAAGCTTTATGGATTTTGCTTTTATATTTAGGTTTTTGATCTATTTTGAATTAGTTTTTGTATAAGGTGTGAGATAGGGGTCCTCTTTCCTTCTTTTGGCTATGGATATCCAGTGCTTTAAGCACCGTTTGTTGAATGGACTGTTCTGCCCGAGCTGTGTGGGTTTGACAGGCTAGTCAAAAATCACTTAGCCATATGTGTGAGTCTGTTTCTGAACCATCACTTTGGTTCGCTTGATCTATATGTCTGTCTTTTTGCCAGTACCATGCTGTTTTTAGCACTATAGGTAATATAATTTGAAGTCTGGAGATGAGCATTCGTTTTTCCTTTTTAAGATGTTCCTGGTTATTCAGGACCCTTTACCCTTTCAATACATTTGATAACCGTGTTTTCAGTTTAAAAAAAAAAAAAAAAGCTGGTGAAATTTTTACCGGGAGTGTATTGAATCTATATATCAAATTGAGTAGAATTGATGTCTTTATGGTATTTAGTCTTCCAGTCCATGAGCATGGAATGTTCTTCCAGTTATTTAGGCCTTTTTTGATTTCTTTTAACATTGAGTTGTAGTTTTCTGAATACAAGTGCTTTACATCATTGGTTAAGTATATTCCTATTTGAGTTTTATCTGTCATATTTTATTTTCCCCACTCTTTTGACACTTTCAGTTACTTTTATTGATGTAATCTTCATTTCTAGACTCTCTTCCAGGCCTTTCTCTCCTGTCTTTTCTTTTCAAGCTGTAGCACACCCTTTAGCATTTCCTGAAAATCTGGTCTCTTGGTTAGAAATTTTTTTAGTTTCTATTTATCTGTGAATATTCTAATCTTGCCCTCATTTTTATTTTTATTTTATCTTTTTTTAAAAGATTTTTTAAGAATTTATTTCTCTCCCCTTCCCTCCCATTGTTTGCTGTTTATGTCTGTTTTCTGTGAGTTCTTCTGTATCCACTTGCATTCTTGTCAGCAGCACTGGGAATCTATGTCTCTTTTTGTTGCGTCATCTTGCTGTGTCAGCTCTCTGTGTGTGTGGCACAAGTCCTGGGCAGGCTGTGTTGTTTTTTTTTCCTGCTGGGGCGGCTCTCCTTGCGGACGCCCTCCTTGCACGTGGGGCTCCCCTACACAGGGGACACCCCTGCGTGTCACAGCACTCCTTGTGTGCATCAGCACTGTGCACGGGCCAGCTCACCACATGGATCAGGAGGCCCTGGGTTTGAGCCCTGGACCTCCCCTAAGGTAGGAGGATACTCTATCAGTTGAGCCAAATCTGCTTCCTATCGCCCTCATTTTTGAAAGAAAATCTTGCTAGATATAAGATTCTTTGCTGGAAGTGTTTTTCTTGTAGTATCTTAAATATATGCTACCATAGTCTTCTTGGTATCTATGGTTTTTGGTAAGAAATCAGCACCTAATCTAATTGTGTATTCCTTATATATTATACATTGCTTTTCTCTTGCTGATCTCAGAATTGTCTCTTTGTCTTTGGCATTTGACATTCTGATGTGTATGTATCTCAAAGTTGGTCTGTTAGGATTTTTTCAGATAGAAATATGTTGTGCTTCTTGGACATGGATATCTATGCCCTTGGATAGGGTTGGGAAATTTTCTACCATTATTTCTTCAAATAGTCCTTCTGCCCCTCTTCCCTTCTCTTCTGGGACACCCATGACATGTAGGTTTGCATGTTTTTTGCTGTCTTTAAGTTCCCTGAGATACTGTTTTTCCATTCTTTTCTTCATCTGTTCTTTTGTATGTTCACTTTCAGAGGCCATTTCTTCAAGCTCACCAATCCTTTTTTCTGCCTCCTCAAATCTGCTATTATATGATTCAAATGTTTTTTTAATTTTATTTATTGTGCCTTTCATTCCCATAAGATCTGCTATTTTTCTTTGCTTTCAAATTCTTCTTTGTGTTCATTCAATGTCTTAATATCCTTAATCTCTTTAGCCATCTCATTGAATTTATGAAGGAGATTTGTTTGAACATCTGTGATTAGTAGTTTCAAGTCCTTTATGTCATCTGGAGCCTTATCTTGTTCCTTTAACTGTTCCATAGCTTCCTGTTTCTTGGTGTGGATTGTAATTTTTTGTTGGTTTCTTTGCTTCTGGCTTACTAGAGTATTTATTCTGGGTGCAGTTTTTCTCTTTAGTTTAGGGCTTCTTGCCCTTTCTCCCTTGCTGGTGCGTAATAGGAGCCAAGCATGTAGTTGGTGCTATAAGCTGTGGTGGCTCAAGCTGCTCTCATTGCGCTAGGGACTGATGAAGCTTCTCCCAACTTACTCCTTTGCCAGGGGTAGGACAGAGTCACAGCTGTGTGGAATAATCCAGGTTGTGCAGGTTGTGCAGTAGTTGCCCAGAGAGACTGGTGAAGCTTCATGCCCCTTTCTCCTCTGCCTGGGGCAGGCATGGAGCTGCAGGTGTAGACAGCAGTCTGCAGTGCAGGTCCAAGATGACCACAGTTGACCCAGTAGACTTCTTATTATTCATTCTGTGCAAACTAAAAGTACCTGCAGTTACCTGGATAGGCTGGTACAGGGCCCACCAGCTTCCTCCCTGCCAGAGGTGGGACTGAAGCCTAGGCTACGACTGCAGGCCAATCTGGGTGAAAGAAACTGGTTCTTCTCGTCACTGTTTTTTTTGGTCAGCCAGGCTTCCTCTCAGGCTGGAGGGGAATCAAAATGGCGGCTAACAGCCTCTTTCTGAAGTGGAAGTATTCACACCCTAGCTGTTCCTAGGGTTATACCTTAGCCAGCCAAGTCTACTAATCAGTAACTAAAATCAGTGGCCAACTGTCTCTTCCCTCCCTGTTTTTGGGAATGGAGCTTTCAATTCCAGCCACAGAATAGCTCCTGGGGCAGCTTGCGCTTTCAAAGTAGGACAATTACTGGCCTCCATGGCTTGGCCAGTAATTTGCCAGAGAAGCTGGCGCAGGTCCCCTCAGCTTCCTCCCTCCCAGAGGTGGGGCTAGGGCTTAGGCTAGACCTACATTCTGATCTGGATGGAAAGAATCTGTCCCCACCAGCACTGTGATTTCAGTCTGACCTGCTTCCCCTCATGCCATTAGCTGTTCTCAGGATTATACTTTAGCCCGCTGAATTTACTCATCAGTAGCAGAAGTTGGTACCCATCCTTCTCTTCCTCCTCCATTTTTTGGAAGTGGAGCTTTCAATTCCAGCCGCGGAACAACTCCCAAGGCAGCTTGTGTCTCCAGTGGAGGATGGGCACCGGCCTCCGTGGCATGGAGTGCTCTACTTATCAGTCCTCTCTGCAAATGGGCAGTCTCCTCCTTCCATTCCTTCAAGGATGTGGCAGGATGCTTTTCCAGTCTCCTGGAGCCCCCAAACCAGTGCTTCACCTAGCTTCAGATAGCTCTAGGTGTTTACTAACTGCCCTAGCAAGAGCTGACTCTAGGAGCGCCTTAACTCTGCCGCCATCTTGCTGGTTCCCCTATCAACTTTTTAAGCTTTTCCTGTGTGGATTAGTTTTTTTTATTTCTTTTTTTCCCCTCATTTTTGATTGTAGCACACATAACATAAAATTACAATTTAACCATTTTTAAGTGTACAGTTTAGTGGTGTTAAATACATTCACAATATTTTGTACCCATTATATCTACTTCTGGAACATTTTCATCATCCCAAACAGAAATTTTGTGCTTGTTAGTCAATAACTATCTGTTTTTCTCCTTCCGACAGCCTCTGGTAATCACTATTCTACTTTCTGTATCTGCGAATTTGCTTAGATACTTCATATAAGTGGGGTCTGAAAATAATTGTTGTTTTGTGTGTGACTTACTTCACTTAGCATAATATTTTCAAGGTTCTTCCATGTTGTAGTGTATATCAGAATTTCATTCCTTTTTATATCAGTCTTCCAATTTTACAATGGAAAAGAAGACTATGATAAAATTTTATTTGAGTGCTAAAATAAAATACAGTGTATCATACAAGTTGTCTGGGTTTTTTCATACTGAGAATGCTGTTTACTTTAATATTTTTCCTAGTATTATTGCTAAAAATTTATTATAAATAGTAAATAAAGAGGATCAGAGAGAGTATGTTATAAAATCACTTGTTTTTTAAACTTTTTTTTTAATTATTAGAGAAGTTCTAGTTTACAGAAAACTCACACAGAAAATACAGAGGTCCCATGTGTCCCCCCCTCCCATTAACAATATCTTGTATTAGTGTACATTTGCTACAATTGATGAAAAAATCTTATTATAATATTAACTACTTTCCATAGTTTATATTAGAGTTCCCTTTTGTTTACAGTCCTCTGGACTTTTAAAATTTATTTTTATTCTAGTTATTGAGTAACTTACATACAAACGAAAATTTTCCATTTTTACCATCTTCAGATATATACTTCTGCTTTGCAAATTATTTTCACAGTGTTATAGTACCATCCCCACCATCTATTACCAAAACTTTTCCATCACCACAAATAGAAACTGTACACTCTAAGTATTAAATCTCCATTCCCTACTCCTATCCTGGTCCATGGTAACATATATTCTAGATTCTGACTCTGTGAGTTTGATTATTTTAATTATAGAATTTTAAGATCAGGAAGTGTGAGTCCTCCAACTTTAGCTTTTTTTTCAAGATGGTCTTGGCTATTTGGGTCCCCATACACTTCCAAATAAATTTGATGATTGGCTTTTCCATTTCTTTAAAGAAGGCTGTTGGCATTCTGGTTGGGATTGCATTGAATGTACAAATCACTTTGGGTAAAATTGACATCTTGACAACACTGTGTCTATTCCATCATCAAGGAATGTCCTTCCATTTATTTAGATCTTCTTTGATATATTTTAGCATTGTTTTGTAGTTTTCTGTGTGTAAGTTCTTTACATCCTTGATATATGAATTTATTCCTAAATATATTTATTTTGTTATGTGCTATTTTAAATGGAAATTTCTCCTTAATTGCTTCTTCAGATGGTTCATAACTAGGGTATAGAAACACTACTGATATAAGCCATATTGCTAAATTCACTTATTAACTTTAATAGCTTAGGTTGTAGATTGTTGGTATTTTCAATATGTAGGATCATGTCATTTGGAAATGGGGGAAGTTTTACTTTTACCTTTCCACTTTGGATGCCTTTTTTCTTTACCTTGCTAATTTCTTTGGCCAGAACTTCCAGTACAATGTTTTGAATAATAGTGGTGAAAGTGGGAATCCTTGTTTTATTCCTGATCTTAGAGTAAAAGCTTTCAGTCTTTCACCATTGAATATGAAGTTAGTGGTGGTTTTTTCATATGTACTCTATTATGTTGAGGAAGTTTTCTATTCCTAGTTTTCCAAGTGTTTTTCAAGAAGGGGTGCTGAATTTTGTCAGATGCATTTTCTGCATCAAGATGATCATGTGGTGTTTTTCCCATCATTCTGTTAATGTGTTGTATTACATTAATTGATTTTATGTTGAATCATCCTTGCATGCATGGGAAAATCCTACTTGATCATAGTGTATAATTCTTTTAATGTGCTGCTGATTATGTTTGCTAATATTTTTTTGAGGGTTTTTGCATCCATATTCATAAGGGATATTGGTCTGTGATATTCTTTTCTTGTGTAACTTTACCTGGCTTTGGTATTAGGATCATGCTGGCCTCATAGAATGAGTTGGGAAGTATTCTGTTGTCTTCAATTTTTTGTAAGAGTTTGATCAGGAATAGTGTTAATTATTCTAGGAATATTGATAAAATTCACCAGTGAAGCCATCTGATCCTGGGCTTTTCTTTATTGAGAGGTTTTTGATTACTTTTTCAATCTCTTTATATACTTGTTATTGGTCTGTGAAAAGCTTTTATTTCTTCTTGAGTCAGTGTATGTAATTTTTTTGTTTCTGGGGATTTGTCCATTTCCTTTCTAGGTTATCTAGCTTTTTGGCATATAGTAGTTAATAATATCCTCTTATAATCCTTTTTTTTTAAGCAAATCAATTTTATTGATACATGTTAATAAAGCATACAATTTTTGGTATTTGGTATAATCACACAGTTACGCATTCATCACTATAATCATTATTAAAGCATTTTCATTATTTCAATAATAATAAAGAACAAACAAGAAAATTCATCACTTCTCAATTCCCTGCTGTACATAGATGCTATTTCTGGCTATTCGTGCACAGTTATTAACTTGTCTGTTAAGCCATTTTATTGAGATATAGTCACATACCATATGATCTACCCAAAGTGTATAATCAGTGACTTTTTTTTAGCTGTTAAAAAGTCCTTTATTGTAAAATTGTAAAATAATTAGAAAAATAAATTGAAAGAAATTGCAAATTTGAAAAGAGAGTGCAAGGCCAGGTTAGATTTAATATAATCAATTATAAAAAATAGCATAGCAGCAAACCTTTATAAATGTAAATATTAGTTCAAATATAATAGAAATGAATTATAACATTCTAATTTTTATATTACAGCTCTAACTATTGGACATAATAATCTCTAAGAATGAAATAAATTATTGGTTTAGTTCTTTAATTTCCATTTAGGCTGCAATTCTTTCTTAGATAATCAAATTCCTATTTGTAAATTCTTTACATCTTATTGGAATGAGTTACAGCAGGTAATAGTTTACCAACTAATAATTTTATGAAGCAGAAAAACTCAAAATCTTGTTCAGTAGTAGTCATGCTAAATCATTATTGATCCATATAGATTCTTTTAGAGTACGAATAAGAAAGGATTAAAGAAAAATGATGTATTCAAAAATATATCTTTTCTCCACTCCTCCTCAGTTAAAAGCAAGTGCTTATTTTGTATGAAAAAAATTACAGAATACTGATCCCAGGAACAATTTGCCAGTTGTGCTGAGTAATTATTGTTCATATACTATAACGTTATTTTACATTTATCTGATCTACTCCAACTCTTTTTTGGTTACTATTTGCATGCAATACCTTCTTCCAACCTTTCACTTTTAACCTATTGTGTTCTTACATCTGAGGTGGATCTCTTACAGACAACATATAGATGACTCATATTTTTTTTTATCCATTCTATCAGTCTATGTCTTTTGATTGGATAATTAAACCATTAACATTTAGGTTTAAGTAAAGACATTATGTATTTCATCCCTTTAGTCTTTTGGCTCTCTGTTGTCATGTTGTTCCATTGTCCATCTTCTTATCCTTTAGTTTACCCTTGTTTTAGTTACCCTTGTTTTTTCCTTTCAGAGCGCAGCATCCCTTTATTATCTCTTGCAAATGTAGTCTTTTGGTAACATATTCTATCAGTTTTTGTTTGTCTGGGAAGACTTTGAACTCACCCATTTTTGAAGGCCCGCTTTGGCAGATACAAAATTCTTGGCTGGCAGTTTTTCTCTTTCAGTACCATAAATACATCACACCACTTTCTTATCTCCCCCATGGTTTCTGATGAGAGGTCAGTGCTTAATCTTATTGCATTTCCCTTGTATGTGATGCTTTGCTTTTCTCTTGCTTCTTCTGGACTACTGTTTCATGTTTGTCATTCTGAATAATAGGTGTCTCAGGGTAGGTCTGTTTGGATTTCTTCTGTTTGGGGTGCAATATCCTTCTTGGATATTGATATTTATATCCTTCATGAAAGTTGGGAAGTTTTCAGTTATATTTCTTCACATATTCTTTCTGCCCCCTTTCCACTCTTTTCTCCTTCTGGGACACCAATATGAATGTTTGTGCGTTTCAATTCCCTGAGGCTCTGTTCCATTTTTTCCTTTCTCTTCTCTTTCTGTTCTCCTATCTTTTTTAGTTCAGATGTTCTGTCTTCAGAATCACTTAGTTCTGCCTTTAAGCAATTCAAATCTGATCTTATGTGCACCAAATGTTTTTTTATCATCTCCTCCCCGCCCCCAGTGGCTTGCTTGCTGTCTACTCTCTGTATCCATTTGCTGCGTGCTCTTCTGTGTTTTTGCTTGTCTTTCTTTTTATTGCATCACCTTGCTGAGTCAGCTCTCTGTGGCGCTTGTGGACCGGCGGTTCTCCGCAGCACGCGGGCAAGCCTGCCTTCACAAGGGATGCAAACCCAGGGCCTTCTATATGGAAGATGGGAGCCCACCTGATTGAGCCACAGCTGCTTCCCTGCAGCTAATGTATTTTTAATCTCATCCGTGGTGTCTTTCATTCCCATAAGTTCTGTTACTTTTCTTTGCAGGCTTTCAAATTGTTCTTTATTCTCTCCCAGTGTCTTTTTAATATCCTTTATTTATTTGGTCATATTTTCTTTAAATTCTTTGGAGTCATTTAGGAGAATTATGTGATTGTAACTGATTAATTTTATTAAATCCTGTATCTCTTCAGGATATTTGGTTTGCTCTTTTGGCTGTGCCATGTTTTCCTTTTCCTAGTATGGCTTGTAATTTTTTTGCTGATGTCTAGGCATCTGAATATGTTGGTGAATTTACTCTGATGGCTAATTTCTCTCTCTTGCCTATTGTTTTGTTATTGTTTTTTTCCCACAGCTTGTCTTTGATATTTGGTTCAACTTATTTCTAAGTCTTTAAAATTGCCTAACTCAAGTTTTCAGAATCGGGCCAGGGACTCACTAGCAGGGTGCAGACTTTCTCCCAGGGGTTGGATACAGAGAGTGCCAACAGTTTTTGTCCATGCAATTTCCAGAGCAGCCAGCAGATAGCATTAGTCAGTGCACTTTTCAATGGAGGTGTTTCAGTCTCAGCTTTCCTGTGTTCCTGTGTTGACTCTCCAGATTGGAGAATCAAAGTGGGCTCTGCTGGCTGAACTCACTGAAGAAAAGCACCCTAATCCCCCACCCCCTTATTGCCTTGAAATAGCTGACAGGGAGGAAGATGTCTGTTCTCCTCTCAGTCGGCTGGAGTAAGCAAAGTGTTTTACCCCAGCTTAATATCTTGGGGGTGGGGGAGAGGAGCCCTTTCCTGCCACCACTGGGGCCTTGGTAACTCACGTTTGTCATTTTGGCTTCTTTATCTCTCTGTTCCTCACCCTCTTGGGAGTTGTATATCACTATCCTGGTCTGCTGCCCTGAAAGCAGGTCCTTTGGACAGCTTTTGGTTCGCTCTTTGTTATTTTTGTGAGAGCATTCAGATCTGCCTGTTAGTCCATCACCATCTTCCCACAAATTCTTCTTATAATCCTTCTAAATTCTTTGGGAGGCATACTAATGTTTGTTCCATTCATTTCTGACAGCAGTTATTGGCATCCTTTGTACTTTTTTTTTTTTTTGTCAGTCTCACTAAAGTTTGTGGATTTTATTGATCTTTTCAAAATCAACTTTTCATTTTGTTGATTTTCTGTTGTTTTTAAATACTGTATTTCATTTATCTCTGCTCAAATCTTTATTTACTTCCTTATGATTATTGTATTTAGTTTGCTTTTCTTTTTTCTAGATCCTCCAATTGTAAAGTTAGGTCTCTGATTTGAGATCTTTATTCTTTAATGTAAGCTTTTAGAAGTATAAAGCACCGCCTTTGCTGCATCTCAGAAATTCTAGTATGTTTCATTTTCATTTTCATTTGTCTCAAGATGTTTCCTAATTTCCCTTATGATTTCTTCCTTGATTCGTTGTTTAAGTGTGCATTGTTTAATTTCCACATATTTATGAATTTTCCAGTTCTCCTTCTTTTATTGATTTCTGGCTTCATTGCATTAAGGTCAGAAAAGATACATTGTATGATATCAATATTTTTTAATTTATTGAGACTTGTTTAGTGACCTATTATCTGGTCTATCCTGGAGAATGATCCATGATAGAAGGTGTATTTTGATATTAGGTAAAGTGTTCTATATATATATATCTTAGGTCTACTTGGTTTAGAGTATTGTTCAGGTCTTCTGTTTCCCTATTGATATTCTGTCTAGATGTTCTAGGCATTATTGAAAGTGGTGTATGAAGTCTCCCATTATTAATCTTAGAAACATTATTTTAGCTGAGTACAGTGGCATGTGCCTATAGTTCCAGCTACCTAGGAGGCTGAGGCAGGATTGAAATCTGTCAATATTTGCTTCATGTATTTTGTGACTCTGTCATAGGTGAAAATATATAATTGTGTCTTCTTGATGAATAGACCCCTTTATCAATATATAGTTATACTCTTTGACCCTCATAATAGTTTTTTACTTCCTAGTTCATTTTATTTGATATTAGTATAGCTGCCAAGCTCTCTTTTGGTTATTATTTGCATAGTATATATTTTCAGCCTTCTTGTGTCTTTTAGGTGAGTTTCATGTAAAGAGCATTTGGTAAAATCATGCTTTTTTATCCATTCTGCCCATTTCTGCCTTTTGATTGGAGAGTTTAATCCATTTACATTTAAAATAGGTACTGATATATGCAGGACTCTCTTCTGCCATTTTGATATTTGGTCTTTGTAAATCATTTTACATTTTTTGACTCTCAGTTCTTCTGCTTTCATATTTATTTGATTCTTGGTACTGTATCATTTTCCATTCTTCCTCACTTTTTTCTGGATATGCTTTTCATCTTTTTTCTTTGTGGTTACCAGAGGGCTAAAATTTAACATTCTAAATCTGTAACAATCATCTTTGAGCTGATACCAGCTTAACTTCAGTAGCATACATACACACTGGTACTATATCCTTCTGTCTCCCACCTTTTTGTTATACTTGATATATATTTTGTTTCTGCATATTATGTCCAAAATCATAGATGTATCCTTGCTTTTTATGTATTTGCATTTTAGAACCTGAATGCAGTAAAAAGTGCAGTTGCGCACCAAAATATATATTACAATAGTACTGGTACTTATAAATTACCTAAATGGTTATCTTTACCAGAGCTTTTTGTTTCTTTATGCTGCTTTGATCCACTTTCAGTGGTGGTGTGTGCTTTCCTTTCAGTCTGAAGGTCTTCTTTTAGCATTGCTTGTAGGGCAGGTCTAGTGATGTCTTCCCTCTTATTTTGTTTATCTGGGAATATCTTAATTCCCTATTTTTGAAAGGAAAACTTGCCAAATAAGTAATTCTTCGTTGGCAATTGTTTTCTTCTGGCACTTTAAATATTTCATACCACCCCATACTTCCCTCCATGGTTTCTGATGAGAAATTAGCAGTTAACCTTATTGGGAGTCCCTTATGCATAATTTGTTGCCTTTCTCTTGTAGCTTTCATGACTCTTTCTTTGTCCTTGGCATTTGACAGTTTGATTACTCTGTCTGGTCATGGTTGTCTTTGAGTCTATCCTGTTTGGGGATAATTGCATTTCTTGAATACTTGTGTCTTTTGTTTAATTTGGGAAGTTATCTGCCATTATTTTTTTTGAATATTCCTTCTTCCACTTTCTTTATTCTTCTTCTGGAACTCCCATATTGTGCATTTTGGTCTGCTTGATAGTGTCCCATAGGTCTACACACTGTATATTTTAATATTTTAAATTGCTTAGTTCTGGGATTTAGTCCTTGAAATGTCTGTTCTTTAAATTTGTATCCAGCTTTGTTAGTCAGGGTTCTCTAGGGAAACAGAATCAACAAGAGATATCTGTCAGTAGGATGTGATTCAATAAGAGTCTCTCATGCAGCCGTGGGGATGCACAAGTCCAGGTTCTGCAGGGAAGCTGCAGCCAGGGGCTGCAGTGAAAGTCCAGTGAAGGTTCTTGATGAGTTCTGGGAGATGCTGGCTGTCCAAAAACGAACTGGAAAATTTTCTCTCAATACTGGAATCACTTCCTCTTTTAAGGCATTCAAGTGATTGGGTTAAGCATCACTCATTGCTGATGGCAGTCTCCCTGACTGATGTAATTATAACCAGCTATCTATGATTTACCACTGCAGTAAAGTCAATGGTGACTAAAGTCCGTAAATGCCCTTGTATTACAGTTTAGCCCAATGCTTGCTTGACCAAACTGGGCACAATTACCTGGCTAAATCGACACAATTGCCTAACCATCACACCAGCTAATGATATGATAGCAATTTCCTTGAGTGCCAGGAGCTAAGAAAAAGAAACAGACCAGAGCAAAATGCACCTTTCACAGTCTTAGCAAATTAGGTCTGCTCTGGCTGGTGGTTTCCTTCCAAGCTTAGCCCTGCTGTCAAGATCAGCCCAAGGTTAATGCAAAGTATAGCGTCTTCTCTGTCTAATCAGAGCATAATTGGAACTATGGACCCTGCTTCTTTTCCTGGGTCTATGCTTGCCATAGGAATTCCCCCATTCAGTTTATAGGAGTTCAAATGCCCCGTCTACTCCCCTTGAAACAGACCTTCATCTCTTCCTGGGTGCTCTACTATACAACTTAATGCAGGCAATACTTTCCCCCTGGCATCTTCAACTCATTTTCTGACAGTGTTTTAGCTGTCTGCAAGCTGTTTCTCTGCTTCTGGACAAATTCTGGGAGGGAGAGTTTGTAACAAGTTTCCTGATTCATTCTTTCAGACTTCCACCAGGAGATTGGCACTGACATATAGCTACCCTTGTATGTGTGTAGGGGTTACTCTGCTCCCTCTAGAGTAGTGTCAGGCACCCACAAATGGGAGCACAGGCTGGCTCCATACTGCACTGATTAAGGGTTATAGGAGTGACTAGCAAGGGCACTATGTGCTTCGCCTACTATTTTTCAGGCTGCTTTTTCTCAATTTGGCATTTACCCAGTTACTGCAACTTTATTTTCTAGAGTTTTGACAAAGATGACTCTGCCAGTTTTGGTAGTTTTCACAGATTCTCGGGTGTGGGGGTGGCACTCTGGAGCATCTTATGCTGGTATCATCTTGATTGACCAGAAGTTCTGAGACAAAATAAACAGAAGTTATTTTGACTAAATTGTTCATTTAGCCTAGTTATTCTTAGAAAAATCTTTAAATAGAAATATTTTAAGAATG
Source organism: Dasypus novemcinctus (assembly GCF_030445035.2). Classification (NCBI taxonomy): domain Eukaryota; kingdom Metazoa; phylum Chordata; class Mammalia; order Cingulata; family Dasypodidae; genus Dasypus; species Dasypus novemcinctus. The sequence continues at coordinate 31,673,683 of NC_080680.1, read as the reverse complement.
ATGTTAATTTAGTAATACCGATTTTTCTCTCATCTAGGTTTTGCAGCCCTGTGACTTGTTTTATCAGGCTACCCAGATAGGTACAAATCCACAAGTGGTTGATGTATCAGTAAAATCCCTGACACTAAAGGTAAGTTAAAATATTATTGTTTGGGGAGCAGATGTGGCTCAAGCAGTTGAGTGCCTTTTTCCTACATGAGAGGTCTGAGGTTCGGTTCTTGGTGCCTCCTAAAAACAAACAAACAACCAGCAAAACAGATGAAAGGGCCAACTCAGGGGAGCTGATGTGGTTCAGTGGGTGAGCACCAGTTTCCCACATATGAGGTTCCAAGTTTAATCTCTGGCCCTTGATACCTAATAAAAGAAATAAAATTATATATATATATATATATAATTCAATTGTTTAGTGTACTTCTTCTGTAGTTGATAATATCTGGAAACAAGTATTATAATAAGTCAACTGGTAAATAAGGAAAATAAATGGAGATTTGTTTTTGAAAAAAATGCTTATAGGATGCAGTATTTACAGAATTATATTTAGTAATAATACATTTTATAGTGAAAGCTGTCCTCTATTATACTTTTGGTGTGTGCCCACTTTTTTAGTTAATAGGTAACTTCCCTGTAGTTGGTATGGTTGGAATTACACTTGATCATTTTAATGTCTAGAAGGTTCATGTAAATATTTTACCAAATTGATATTAGTTACAGTAATTAAAATTTTTTGTAGCCAGTAAATTGTATCTGCTATTTCATTGTAGTAATGTTAGTTGGTTTTTTAAAAATTTATTTTATTTCTCCCCATCCTCTCATTGTTTGCATTTGCTATATCTGTTCATCTTCCTTATTTCTTTAGGTGGCACTGGGAACCAAACCCAGGACCACTGATATGGGAGGGAGGCACCTGATTGCTTGAGCTACCTCCTTCCCTGCTTCGTTGTGTCTCTCTTATTATGTCTCTTGCTTCGTACCTTGTATCAAGTTGCTGTACCTGCCTGTTGTGCCAGCTTGCTGTCTTTAGGAGCCACTGGGAACTGAACAAGAAACCTCCCATATCCTGCCATTAGGCAGGAGCCTAATTCCTTGAGCTCACATCTACTTCCCAATTAGTTCATTATTAATTCCTTGTGATCCTTCAGCAGATGTATTTATTTTATTTTATTATTTTTTAAAGATTTATTTTATTTTTTTATTTCTCTCCCCTTCCTCTCCACCCCCTTGCCCAGGTTGTCTGTTCTCTGTGTCTGTTTGCTGCGTCTTCTTCGTCCGCTTCTGTTGTTGTCAGCGGCATGGGAATCTGTGTTTCTTTTTATTGCGTCATCTTGTTGTGTCAGTTCTCTGTCTGGGCAGCGTCATTCCTGGGTAGGCTGCATTTTCTTTCGCTCAGGGCGGCTCTCTTTATGAGGCCCGGGGCTTGAACTGCGGACCTCCCATGTGGTAGACGGACACCCTAACCACTGGGCCAAGTCTGCTTCCCTATTTATTTTTAAGTATCTTTGAGACTATGTATAGTTTTTTTAAATTAATTTTTTGTTAATTTAATTAATTTTTTTCCTTTTAGGTTTCACCAGTTATCATTAATACTGTGATTACCATAACTTCAGCACTTTATACAACTAAGGAAACTATCTCAAAAGAAACTATTACTTCTACAGCACTTTTATGGGAAAAGAAGGATACAAAGAATTTAAAAATGTGGTTTCTTGAAGAACCAAATGAAGCTGAAAAAATAGCTCCCACAACTGAATTGGTACCCAAAGGAGAGACCATAAAAATGAATATTGATTCTATATTTATAGTTCTTGAGGCTGGAATTGGTCATAGAACAGTACCTATGCTTTTGGCAAAGTCACATTTTTCAGGGGAAGGGAAAAACTGGAATTCCTTAATAAATCTCCATTGTCAGCTTGAACTAGAAGTAAGCATAAATATATATATATATATTTGCACTTTGCAACAAGTAATAATGCCACAAAAGGAATACTACAGGAATATTATTTATACATTTAAAATAAGCTACTTTCAAATATGTTGCTTGAAAAAACTTTTGAATGAATGTTTACAATTTATAATTAATTGAGCATATATATGGTTTAAATTGCTAGATGATTCACTTGATATAGTTGCTTTTATGTGTGTATTAGTTTTACTTTTAGTATATATAGACAAAATAAGTTTATATTTCAGTTCACTTTATCATCTTTAAGTTTGGTATTAAAAACAGTTTTGATTAGATTTTAAATTATTTTTAAGAATTAAAATGGAATACCTTTTTTCTTTAGAAGGATATAAAGTAGATTTCTGAAAATATGTAAATTCCTTCTAAAATACTAATACAGAGAATTAAAAGGATATGCCTTATACTTTTATGTAATGGAGAATCTTTATATTCACCTGTGTATACACCAAAATCTTTAAATTTTCATTAGAGTACTTTAAAAACAGTTTTGTTTTTCTTTTTAGTTGAGATTATTTTGGAGGTATTTGAATTGAACCAACATATTTTTTTTGTTTCATATTTTTTCTACACATAATCATCCCTAGGGATATTTTCATACAAGTTAGAGTTTACACATATCAAAAAAGTAATCTGATAGTCTACTTTATAACAGTATGAAAATTTATGAGCTTCTATAATGTTTGTGGTAATACAAAGTTATGTACTACTATAGGTCTAACTGATTATGACTAGTTTTTAATTTTTCAAATTTGCTAGAAGCATATATTTACCTATTGTTATCTTAGTAATTTTGCTCTATGAAGTTGAGGATCACTGAATTTGAGAATACTGGCCCAATATCCCTGGGGGCTTATGCCTCTGCAAGCCTCTGGTCGCAATGTTTATTAGCCAATGAATACCACATTGTCTTATTATGTGTGCGTTTCTATTTAAAAGCACCTTATGTCTTTTGCTTCCTATTTAAATTTGTGCATGTTTCTCTTTTTGTTTCAACAGACTTCTATAGACTGTTCCATTTAACCCAATCTAGAAACAGTGTCATTGTTTTAACACTTCAGAGCAACATTTTTACAGTCTCTAAACATAAATTTACTCAAATTTAATCAAATCACTTTGAGGATAGGTAATTGGAATTCATTAAATCATGTCTTGATTCAGTAACAGTGAATTCACTGTCAACAGCATTATAGTCATGCCTGAATGAAGTTTATATAACTCATGTATTTTCTCCATAAGGCACTTCACACATTTTTGCATTAAGGAGCACTGGACAGCACTTTACCAGTCTGCTTAGGGACCATTTTAAACAGCAAAATCACCAATAAAAACACAGAAATGCAAAAAATGTGCCACTAAATGTACTACAAAAAGTGCATTTGTTTACAGTATGATGTGAAGTAAGAAGGCAAAGTGTTGCCTTGTTTGACCTAAGCTGGAAATGTGTATATCAGACAACTCAAATGTTTTGCTGCTGTGCACATGCCCATGAATACTGATTTTGAGGTTATAAATAATGGTTTTGGTAGGCAAATTTGCAAAAATGGAATCCACAGATAATGAGGATTGACTGTATCCATTGTTCTGCAGAGGATTTCATCTAGAATGCCAAGAATTTCAAAGCATTCAAATAAATAACTTCTCATTGAATGATTCGGTACTTCCCTTCAAAGGGCTTTCAGTCTGTTGAGGAAGACAGACATGTTAAAAAGTCAATAATACTTGATGGGTGAACACAGTATTTGATGCTTAACCTAGTCTGGAAAGATGGTTAGAAATAGAGAGTTTTATCTGGACAAAATTTTTAAAAATAAATAGGGCTTTTGAGGTTACCAGTTGAGGAAAGTATTTAGGGAGTGTGCATAAGCAGTTAATAAATAGCATGCGGAACTATTTTCATGTAGAAGAAATAACATAGCCAAAAGGCATGGTTGTGGGAAACAGCATGGAAGATCATTTTAGAAAATGTCAGAATGTCTCATTTTTTAAAAATTTAAATTTTCTTTATAGGTACATTATTATAATGAAATGTTTGGTGTATGGGAGCCTTTGCTTGAACCTTTGGAAATTGATCAGACTGAGGACTTTAGACCATGGAATCTTGGATTCAAGGTATATTGAAGTCTGAAAAAAAAAAGAAAAAAACTTCAAAAATTGAGGATTTCCACACTACACTAGATACTTTAGTTCATTTTAATCACAAAGTTTAAGTTTTTTCTTTATGAGGCTTGTCCTATACCCTTCTGTTTTAGTCAACGAAAGGTGTGCTGAATGCAAAGTACCAGAACTCCATTGGTTTTTCTAAAGGGTATTTATTTGGGGTAGAAGCTTATAGTTACAAGGTCCTGAAGAGTCCAACTCAAGGTACCACTGAGGTAGTTTCATACTTACCTGGCAGGGGAGACATCAGGATCATGAAGGTAGTTTTCCCAGGGCGAGACTGATCATTGCAATGGGGACCAGCTGACCCCTGCGATTTCCTTCATGGGGGAAACTAAACTGCAATAATTTGTGTTGGTGGGGGACTGCATCCGTGCTTCCCCCCCACACACACAAAAAAGGGGTAGTTTCTTACCCAAAGACTGTTGCCACATGTTGAAACAAGATGGTGGACGATGTCTGTGAGGGTTTAGCTTTCCTCTTTCCTCTTTAAGTCTTCGTGGTCTCAGCTTCTTCTATTATGTTCAGTGTCTCCATATCTTTTTGTGTAGTTTGTTATCCTGAGTTTCCTTTGTTCTCTGAGGGTATTTATAGAAGGAGGTATATTATTATCAGTTTACAATATATTGTGAATTTATTTAATCTGGAAAATTGGAGCCTTTCATTTGAAGAAATTTTGTTTCTGAAGAAAACTGCAGATTCAACAGTAATGGTTTAGTCAACCTGCAGATAAAATTTCAGTGGCTTAATGCCAGTTAAAGTAACAGGAAAGTTGGCTAGTTGGCATGACCAGCTTTTTAAAATTAGACCTTTACATTTGATTTTTTAGACATTTCAGACAAAGGATTTGATGAAGTAACTCCTTTGGTGGTTTTAAGGTCAGTGTATACACTGAATTTTTTAATCTTGAAAAGAGGTATTAATTCTCATGAATCCTAAGTTTGCCGTACTGTTCTGTAACTAATTGTCTGACATGGTAAGTCCCTAGGTTTTTAGTTCTTTGTTATAGTATGATCAGTAGACTAAGTGACCTCTTTTCTCACTCTAAATTTCCATGTTACTGTCATATAGGTGCTTCTACTTTCCATTCAGATGCCACATGCACTTAGTAATTTTAGTTTTTTTCTTCTGATTTTTGCAAACCATTTTAGTATCACCAAGGATCCAAATGTGTATTCCCTATTGATTGCCCCTCTCCTGTGTGACCTTTTGTTGGCTGATTTCCCAGTAATTCTAGTAAGGCAGTGGAACTGATAAAATTCATTGCTCCATCTAATGTTAATGTTTGAATTTGTCTAAAATTTGTTTTTACCTTGTAAAATGAGCTATGTTGTACCCATAGGAATAAATTTTTCTTAAATATTTTTCATTTTAGATGAAAAAGAAAGCAAAGAAAGCCATTGTTGAATCAGATACTGAAGAAGAAAACTATAAAGTTCCAGAATATAAAACTTTAATCAGTTTCTATTCAAAAGACCAACTAAACATTACATTATCCAAATGTGGCCTTGTAATGTTAAATAATTTAGGCAAGGTAAGAAAATAAATTTTAAATGCCGGAGTACTCATCTGAATTGACCCTTTTTTTTGGTTAAACAATAAATTTACTGTTGACTTAGTTTTTTGTCATGTGTCCATTAGTATTCTTGTCATTTAGTTTCTCACATTTCATTTCATCATACTTTATTTCTGATTATTTTTCCTTGTTAGGCATTTACAGAAGCTGCCACTGGATCTTCAGATGTTTTCACAAAGGATCTAGCACCATTTATGATTTTAAATTCTCTTGGACTTACTCTTTCTGTTTTGCCAAGTGATTCCTTTAGTGTGCTCAACGTTTCTATGGCTAAGTCATATATATTAAAAACTGAGGAGAGTTTAAGTATGGATTATGTCCGAACCAAGGACAATGATCATTTCAGTGCAATGACCAGCCTAAGCAGCAAACTTTTCTTCATTCTTCTTAGTAAGTGATATATTACTTTCCTAGAGTTTTAATTTCTTTTAAATTAATTGTTCATGTCATTTACTCACTAGGGGTATCTCATGGGTTTTTATTTCCTTCCTGTTAGGTTGGGATTATTTTTTCCTTTGCAGTGCTTTGGTTGCTGTTGTCAATATATTGTTATATTCTAAATTCTGACATTCTTTATCTACTCACTTAACTAGAGCATTGTAATTTACTGCTTTTTGTTTTGGAGAGGAAAAATATATCATCCTCACTCAGATTTTGCAGACTGTAGCGGCTGTTATAACCACATTTAGTATAGCTCAGTAGTATTCTGCCAGTTTTGCAACTGAATGAATTAAAATTCAAGTTTGAATTCATGAAGATAGTGTAGTAGCAGAGAGAAGTTGGGTGTACAGAGTATTGAAGGCCAGGGCATACAAAGGCATACAACCTAACAGGGTCCTAATTTGTGTGTTTCCCATGTTTCCACCCTGTGCCAACTCTGCACAACACTCACTTAGCCTTATGCTTCGTCCATCTCCCGCCGTATCTCTCGTGGGAGCTTATGGCACCTCTTAGCCATAGCAGGTTGGTACAAACCCCTGACTTGGAAGAGGGTCCCTTTGCAGGGAGGCCCCCCAGACTGCCCTTGACCATATGAAGTCGCCACGGAATTGCAGATCAGGGCTCTGCACTGGCCCTGCAAAGTGATTTTCTATATTTCACTGAGTCTCCACAATCATAGGCACACAACCACCCCCTTTTCCTTTCTCGGACCTAGAGAGAAGATGGTTTCCTCCCTTTTTTCAGGAGTACTGGGGACTCCTCTCGAGAGCTGATCAGGCTCCCCTTCCGATTTGGAATTAGGCTTTTCCCACACTATGCCCCTGTGTGTTTTATCCTTCTGGTGTGCAGAGCTTCTTGCTTCGTTCTCAGGGTCTCTTAAACCCTGTGGAGCCTCTGTTTGCTCAGAAGGACTCCAGCAGAGTCCACAACCTCTTTCTGGACTAAAAGGGGAGTCCAGGGGCACACAGGGCTGGGTTTCGCCCGGGCCCTCCTGGCCTCCTCAGAGATGTCTGGGAGGGGCAAACAACTGTTGCTGCCTCTCATCTCTGCATAATTCCAGATCAGCCCCCAGAAATGTAGTAGCAAAGAGAAGTCGGGTGCACGCAGTATTGAAGGCCAGAACACGAGAATTCTGAGAAGGAAGATGATTTTTTTTTTTTAAGATTTATTTATTTATTTATTTATCCCCCTCCCCCCACAGTTGTCTGTTCTCTGTGTCTGTTTGCTGTGTTGTCTTTGTCCACTTCTGTTGTCAGCGGCACGGGAATCTGTATTTCTTTTTGTTGCGTCATCTTGTTGCGTCAGCTCTCTGTGTGGGTGGTGCCACTCTTAGGCAGGCTGCACTTTCTTTCGCGCTGGGCAGCTCTCCTCATGGGGCGCACTCCTTGCACGTGGGGCTCCCCTACGCGGGGAACACTCCTGCGTGGCAAGGCACTCCTTGCACACATCAGCACTGTGCATGGGCCAGGTGCACACGGGTCAAGGAGGCCCGGGGTTTGAACCGCAGACCTCCCATGTGATAGGCGGATGCCCTAACCACTGGGCCAAGTCCGCTTCCCAAAGATGATTTATTTCGACTGGCCGGACTCAGTGGACTCTTGTCCTGATAAAAACTGAGCCCGAATACAATTTTTGGGTCCCTTTTATACAGAGGATATAAGAGTGGGGAGTCAAACAGTGCTTGTATGCAAAAGGACTTTTTTTTAGTTTCTTCAAGTGTTTATCTGATATTAGATAAGTTATTTCCTCCAGGTAACCTTGAATTAACACATATCCCCCACATTCCAGGTAAGCTTGACACGTTTGGTTTGCATCCTCCCTGAATAGCCAAAGCCTATAGAGTTTATATTTCTCAATTGGCTTTCTAGGCTTTTTTGGATATAGAATAAGTTTGAATTTATGCACAGCCTATATTAATAGTACATTTGAAATGTTTTTTTGTTATCTGTTGAGATGGAAGCTTCTTTCCTTTATCCTTTCTGCTTCCTGGACGTTTTTCATTTTTATGAAGTGATGAAAATAAATTCTTAAATTATCAGAGTACCTAGTCTTTTGGAAGTTAAATAGTTTCAAAGCCTCACCACACAATTTCTTATTACCCAGACATTCAAATTGCTATTGAGAAAGGCAATTGGAAGATTAGTAAGATATGGGGAGAAGAGTACTAAAACTGATAGTGCTTTGTCCTCCTCTATGCAGCAATGGCTGGCCTTCAGGGGTTTTCAGAACCTTGTCAGGGAACAGTTCTTAACAATTTTGCTTTTGTTTATTTTTGAGCTAACATGTTTATGGATGAGAGGTGGGTTTATGCAAATAAGTAATTTTTTCCTAATACAATATTTGTCTTTTAGACAAATATCCATAAGACTATGTTTGGTCAAACCCATGATATAATTTAAAGTGTCATAGGTAGTTGGAAAAATTAAAAATGGAAAAATTGAAGATTCCTTGATAATTGCCTCTTACTGCCTAAAGATATTAGGCTCTGGTTGTTGTGACAGCCAACAAGAAATCTGTATTCTTATATTTTATAATTATTTCTCTCATTATTTTGTCACTTAAAAAGGTTTGTTATTGTCATTTTAGCTTAAACTCCTGAAAGAATTTTTAAATTTTAATTAATGGAAAAATGTTTTCTTTTGTTTTTGATAAAATGCTCTGATGAATACTGTGGATGTACATTGTGGCTTATGAAAGTATTCGTTTGTATAGATTATATCCAAAAATTTCAGTTACTGTTATTCATAAATTTGACAGTCATTTGGTATTTCTGGTATTAACATGTACTTAAAGTTAATATACAGTGAAATATCACAAAAATTTTAAAACATGTCTATATATTTAATTCAGCACCGGTTAACCACTCTACAACTGATAAGATTCCTTTAACAAAAGTGGGACGACGTCTGTACACTGTAAGACACAGAGAGTCTGGAGTTGAAAGATCTATTGTTTGTCAAATTGATGCAGTGGAAGGAAGTAAGAAGGTAACAATTCGCTCTGCAGTGCAGGTATGAAATGATACAATTTTTGTAGGACCACAATGTGCATGTTTGTGTACTAAAAAAAAACACACACACAAAACAAAAAACTAAAGCAAGTTATTACAAAAAAAAAAAACCAAACTGTAATAAAAAGTACAACTAATATAAAAAGGAAAAATTTTATGGGGAGAGTGGATGTGGCTCAAACAGTTGAGCATCTGCTTCCCACATGGAGGTCCCAGGTTCAGTCCTCAGTACTTCCTAAAAACAAAAAATGAATGAAAAAACTTAATTCAGGGGAGCTGATGTGGCTCAGTGGTTGAGTGCCTGCTTGCTACATACGAGGTCGTGGGTTCAATCTCCAGTCCCAGTACCTAAAAAAAAAAAATTTTTTTCCCCCAGTAATTGCACCACTCTAATATGAACAATGGTAGGATTCTGTTGAATATATTTATTGTATATGTTTAGAGGACTACTTTGTAAAATCTTTTTGGAGTATTATTTTGTTAAAAGATAAGGTACCCATCAATATTTTTATTTACATCTTTGTAACTTGTATATTGTCTTTTTCTGTAAATTAGACAATGTAATGAGAAAATTTTTATAGCTTCATTGAGATTTAATTGACATACAATAAATTGCAGGTATTTGAAGTGTACAACTTGATGAGTTTTGACACAAAATGATACCTGTGAAACTGTCATCACAATCAAGATAATGAATATATTTAACACTGCCACATGTTTCTTTTCTCGCTTCCCCATTCCCAGGCAGCCACTCACTGCTGTACATTGGTTGCACAGTCTAGAACTTTATATAAATGGAATATCATACAGAATGGTGTCTGGCTTCTTGGACTCACCATAATGTTATTGCATATATAAACTTTTGTGTGTCATTACATGCAATTACATGTTGTTGCTATGTCCTATTATATAGATAAACTGCATAACCATTTTGAATGAATTTTTGTACATGCTTTGAGTGTGGCTGAGGTTCCTTTTTTTTTTTCCCAAAGTCTTTTCAGTCATCCCAGCCAAGATTTATGCTTTCCTCATTAAATTGCCTTGTCACCTTTGTCAAAAATAAACTGAACATATATGTGTGGGTTTATCTCTGAATTCACTGTTCTGTTTCATTGATCTATTCTATTTATCATTAAAGCAGTGCTATACTATCCTGTATCATAAATCTTGAAATCTGCTAGGGTAAGTTAGTCAATTTTGTTCTTTTTGAAAGTTGTTTTGGCTATTCTAGGTCCTTTCCATCTCCATATAAATTTTAGAATCAGTTTGTCAACTTTTAGCCAAATTTTCATGGGGATATTGACTCAGATTGTATTTAATGTGTAGATAAGTTTGGAGGAGAACCGACCTTATTTACAGTATTGAGTCTTTCAACCCATGAACACAATATATGTCTCCATTTATTTAAGTCTTTAATTTCTTTCAGCAGTGTTGCATATTTTTTGACAGATTTGTTTCATGTTTTCAATGATAGTGCAACTAAATGTTTTTAAACATTTAATTTCTGGTTATTCACTGCTAGTATGTAGAAATGATATTGATTTTTATATATTAACCTTTTATTCTGTACCCTTGTTAGATCTATTCTAGTATCTTTTTTGTAGGTATAGACAGTTATGTCTGCAAATGAAGATTTGTTTACTTTTTCTTTTCTAATCTTGATGTACTTTAAAAAAAATTTTATTTCTTTTTTTTTTCTAAAGATAAATACATCACACAAAATGTTACATTAAAAAACATAAGAGGTTCCCATATACCCCTCTCCCTCTGCCCCCTTGTTCCTCCCACATCAGCATCCCCTTTCATCAGTAAGGCACATTCACTGCATTTGGTGAATACACCCTAAAGCACTGCCACACTGCATAGACCTTAGGTAACATTGTAGTTCACATTCTCTCCCAGTCCAACCAATGGGTTATGGCAGGATATACATTGTCCTGCATCTGTCCCTGCAGTATCATTCAGGACAAATCCAAGTCCCCAAAATGCCGCATATCACACCTCTTCCTCCCTCTCCCTGCCCTCAGCAACTCCCGTGGCCACTGTCTGCCCATCAGTGATACAGTTTCTTCCATTGCTAGAGTCACAATAGTTCTATAGTAGAATACCAGCAAGTCCACTCTACTCCATATTTTATTCCTCCATCCTGTGGACTCTGGGATGGTGATGTCCACTCTACCTTTAAATCAAGAGTGGGCTTAGATCCCACATCACTGATGGATGGGATTCTCCTTGATGTGCTTTTTTTTTTTTCCTTTTAAAGATTTATTTCTCTCCCTGCCCCACCCTGTTCCACCCTTTGTCTGCCCTCTGTGTCTGTTTGTTGTGTGTTCTTCTGTGTCTGCTTATCTTCTCATTAGGCAGCTCCAAGAACTGATCCTGGGACCTTCTGGAGTGGGGGAGAGGCAATTACTCTCTTGTGCCACCTCAACTCCCCATTCTGCTACATCTTCTCATTTTCTCTCCTCTATGTTTCTTGTTGTGTCATCTTGCTGTGCCAGCTCTCCGTGTCTGCTGGCCTCCTGTGCATTCCGGCATGGGCCAGCACTATGCGTGGGCCATCTTGCCACATGGGCCAGCTTGCCCTCACCAGGAGGCCCTGAGCATCAAACCCTGGACCTCCTGTATGGTAGATTGGAGCACAGTTGGTTGAGCCACACCCATTTCCCTTGATGTCCTTTTTTTATTTTTTTAAATTTTATTTTATTATTTTATTTTTTCCTTTTGTACTGGCTTGAACCTCCAGTATAATTTGAATAGAAATAGCAAGAGCAGTTGTTTTTGCCTTATTCCCAGTCTTAGGGGAGAACGGATTCCTACTTTTACCATTAAATATGATGTGAGATGTAGTTTTCTTATGTAGCTGCCCATTCTCAAGTTGTAAAAGCATTTGCTTTTATTCCTTTTTTGCTGAGAGTTTTTATCAGGAATAAATATTGGATTTCATCAAATGCTTTTTCTGTGTTTATTGAGTTGGTCATATGGTTTTTCTTGTTAAATTCACAATATTGCAAATCATGTTACCTGATTTTTTCAAATGTTAAATCAGCTCTGCATTCCCAGGATGGATCCTACTTGGTCATCAAGTATTATTAACCTTTTCACATCATGTTGTATTTGATTTGTTAAAATTGTTAGAATTTTTTCATTTATGTTTATGGGGGATATTGCTCTAGAGTTTTCTTATAATTTAGTCTTGTGGGAAGGTTTTTAACTACAGTTTCAAATTATTTAATAGGGCTACTCAGGCTTTCTAGTACTTCTTCAGTGAGCTCTTGCAATTTGCCTTTCATAAAACTTTTCCAGTTCATCTAAGTTTATATTTATTGGCATTAACTAGTTCATAGCATTCCCTAATTATTATTTTAATATCTGTTGGTTTGTAGTGATATCATTTCTCTTGTTCCTGATATTGGTAATTTCTGTTTTTCCTCAATTTTTCCTGGTCAATTTATCAATTTTATTGGTTTTCTTAAAGAAATGCCTACATTTAATATTTACCAGCACGTTTTCTAGTTTTCAGTGATCTCACAGAACAAATGTGCAGGTGATGAATTCTTTTGAGTGTTTATTTCACTTCTATTTTAAAAGATATTTTCACTGAGTTTCACTAGAATTCTAGGTTGGTAGGTTTCCTTGCTCTCTGTAAGATTTTGGCATGGCAGGGTAACGTTGTTTCTGACCAGAAGTTTTGACATTCTCTTCTTTGTTCCTCTTTACAAAATGTATTGATTTTTTTCTGTAGCTACTTGTATGATTTTTGAAATAAATTTGGTTATGATACATGTTAGTATAATTGTTTTCATGCTGCTTATGTTGGGGTTTATTGAGCTACTTCAGTATATGGGTTTTCACTTTTTGCCAACTTTGGAAATTTTTTTGCCATTGTTTCTTCAAATATTTTTTTCTGATTTCCCCCATCTCCTCTCTTTCAGGGACCACATTACGCACATAATAGTATATGTTGTTTTCATTTTTTATTAGCTTTTTTTCCTTTGTGGTCTTTTCTTTTTTTATAGTTTCTATTCCTATGTCTTCACTTTCATTAATCATTCTTTTTCACTATCCAATCTGCTATTATTTCCATCCAATATATTTTTATCTCTAAATGTTCCAATAGGATCTTTTTTAACTTTTATGTTCTCTATGTCACTCTTTAATATCCTCAGTCTTTCCTCTAACTTTTTGAACTTATGGAAATAAATGCTTTACTGTCCTTGTCTGTTTTTTCTGTCAAGTGTGTCATTTTGTTTTCTTTTTATTATGAGAATTTTTTCATTCTCTTGTGTGTGCTAGTAATTTTTTATTGGGTATCTAAAACTGAGAATTTTACCTTGTTGAGTATTGTATATATTTGTATTCCTTTAAAAGTATTCTTAAAGTTTATTCTGAACATGATTATGTTAGTTGGAAAGTGATTCTTTCAGTGTTTGTTTGAAAACTTTTTACGTAGGACCAGAGCATCCTTTAGGCTAGGTTAATTTTGTCTTACTAGTTTGGCAGAATTCCGAGTATTCTACCCTGTGCTCTCTATACTAATACAAGGTTTTAGGTGTTGCCACTTGGCTGTGGGAAAAGGAACTTTTTGTCAGCAGTGTGTGCCTTTTATGTGGCTCTTTACTAAACCTTAGATAGTTTACTTACATGCATGCATGTGCTGATCATTACTCAACTGAAATCTTGGAGCAGAGGTTGTCCTTTCTCAAATCTCAGGATTTCCCTCTCTGAGCAACTCTTGCCTCTCTGTGTGTCTCTTTCTTCTTTCATCCAGTGCACTATCAATTTCACTCACATTGGCCTTTTCAAATCTCAACTCTGTCTCCTCAATTCAGGCAGACTGGGATCTGTTTAACTGCTACCTCCCTACTCTCCAACCTGGAAACTCTCCAGGCAACAAGCTAGGGAAATCACAGGATACCTAATTTTTTCCCTATGTGACGCGTATTGTCCAATGTCTGAGAACTGTCATTTTATACATACACATATAAGTTATACATATTTATTAATTGTTTAAGGTGGAAAGATATCTGGTACCTGATATTCCACCATGGCCAAAAACAGAAATTCCTTCTCTTTCATTTTGAGTTAAAATTAACTGTTTAAAAAAATGACTATAAGGCAACTCTCATTCATGTTGGTATTTTTTTCTATTTCATTAAATAGTTAAACATTAATATTGATGTTCTTAAAGGTTCTACTTGTACAAATTAAAATACGTTTTGATCAAATGGGTGGACACTTCATTTGGAATTTAAAATACATTACATGTAAGATTATCCACTTACGAAATTCTTAGTTCCCCTTACTCAGCATGTTTTATATATTGGCATGGTCATTTAAAAATTTAAAAAAAAAGATTTCAGTAAGAGATTGAAAGATTATAATAAGATTCTTTTATTAACTAATTTGTTATTATCTATTCCAAAGGTAAATATAAGCATTTGGAGGTTTATTTAATGATGTATATTAATCATATAATATTTACTCACCACTTTTTACATCACTGTTATGTGCCTACCATGTATAAAATATTCATCCTGCACTCTCAATTAATCTTTAAATAAATCATGTGAATAGTATTAATTCTCTTTTTCATATGCAGAAGCTGAAGTCCTAAGAAGTTCAATAACTTGACCAAGATATCTTTTTATCTGGTTTTTTTCAGGAAAGCTTTTTGGAATGCAGGTCACTGAGAAGTGATGTTTTGCAGGGATAAAATTAAACAGATTAAAATTTATTTCAAACAAATCTATTAGCTACTTATAACATTGTGTTGGCTGTCATTTATTCACTATAGCTTGTGACATACAAACCAATTGAGAAGTCCAGGTTATTAACCATACTTTTCAGTATCAATAAAAGTTAGAGACAATATAAATATCTTTTTGTAAAGGATCAGTTAAGTGTTCTACAGAGACCATAGAAAATAAGAAAGAATTCTTAATGATAAGGGAAAGTGTTCAAGACATATTGCGTAGAGAATGTCATAAAACAGCGTATATACCATGTTTTTGTATGTGTACAGATAAGCAAAAGACTTTAAGGATAATCATCAAAGTGTTCTTTATGAATAGTGATGATTTTTACTTTCCTTTTTGTGGTTTTTTTTTTTGGTATTTTTAAAATGCCTTGTGTACAAATTCAATACTTTTGGTAGTCAGGAAGATGGTGTTATTAACTATAATAAAGATTTGCCCAAGGTAATGCCTCTAATAAAGAGAAATGACGGGATTTGGTCTCAGGTTTGTTTCACTTTTCAGTCCAAATTCTTTCTAATTTTACACTGCTTGTTGTGTGGTTATAGATTTGGGGGTTTCTTCCATTAGGATTGCTTAGCTGTAGTATGCTTTCATACAGATGCTTGCTGTCTTCTCTCCCACCCCCCTCCCCACCATCTCTCCAGGTTTATTCCCCTTCCTTTTTCTTTGGCCTTGTCTCCAAATTCCAAATCACTGTTTTATTTTCTACTTCCATCCAATTTGGTAGAGAAAACAACAGAACCAGAAAGAAGAGGAAACAAACACAAAAGACACAGAAAACTTTAATAACTAAATATCTTCATTCTAAATAGGCACTATTGAGTAGCATGTAAATAACCTCCATTTACATCAGTGTTAAGTGGAATGTAAAATCTATTTGAAATTTTATTTATAATCAGTAAAAGTGGTGATAAAACTTCTACTTACGCTCTGATTTTTTAACAAACTGAATGTTGATCACTGATTTGGTATGGATTCCTTTCAACATTATTCAATGTTACTTTTTATTTTGAGATGTTTATTATAATAGACTTTTCTAGCCACACCTTAGAATATCTCAAGTGTCATTTTAGACTTTTTGCTTCAGATTTTTAAAAATAAGGTGTAAGTGAAGTTGAAGTCAACTATTTGTCTTCCTCTTAGTCCTCTTTCTCGCCTCCATTATCCCTAGAGGTGCATTTTCATTTTTACTAGGTTTTTGCAAAATTATTCTCCAAAGTGATTTTATTAGTTTATTATTAGTTACCACCAGCAGCATGTGAGAGTTCCTCTTTATTCACATGCTTTTCAACTGTTGATATTACATGTTTTTAAAATTCTTTTTAAAATTTTTTAAAATGTTTTTTTGAATTTTTAACTTTGAAAATATAATTCCAAACATACAGAATAATTACAAGTATAGTACAAAGCCGTTGTATATATCCTTTACTCACATTCAACAATTATTTACACTTTGCCCTGTTTTTCCCTTTATACTTTTGCTTTATTATTCTCAATCTCATTTCCTCTCTCTGTACACACACACACTCACAAATATTGTCTTCTGACTCGTTTCAGAAAAAATGGGAGAGACAGCCCCTTTTTATCTAAATACTTCACTATGTATTTCCTAAAACAACTTCTGATTTTTTGTCAGTTCTGTTGGTATGAAAAGACACCCTATGATTTTAATTTGTATTTTTTTAACTACTAGGGAAATCGAGCATCTTTTCATTTGTTTTTAGTTATTTAATTTTCTATCCTTATGAATCATTTGTTTTTATTCTGTTCCCATTTTCTCTTGATTACAACTTTCTTAATAGCTTTTATGAATTCTTTGTGTCTACTGGATATGAATTCTTTGTTGAATATCTTGCAAATATCTCCCGTTTGTCATCTGTTTTTCACTTTATCATACATTTTTTATTTTGATATAATGTTTTTCTTATGACTGTTTTTCTATTTGCATCTAAACAAATTATTTCCTGTAAAATAAATATAAGAAAAAATATATATATATTTTAAATTTCTCTCCCCTTCCCCCTCCCCACCCCAGTTGTGCATTCTGTGTCCATTCGCTGTGTGTTCTTCTGTGTCTGCTTCTGTTCTTGTAAGCAGCACCAGGAATCTGTGTCTCTTTTTGTTTCGTCATCTTGCTGCATCAGCTCTCCATGTGTGCGGTCACTCCTGGGCAGGCGGAACTTTCTTTTGTGCTGGGCAGCTCTCTTTATGGGGCACACTCCTTGCCCGTGGGGCTCCCCTATGGGGGGAACACCCCTGCGTAGCATGACACTCCTTGCGTCCATCAGCACTGCACGTGGGCCAGCTCCACATGGGTCAAGGAGGCCTTGGGTTTGAACCGTGGACCTCCCATGTGGTAGGTGGATGCTCTATCCATTGAGCCAAGTCTGCTTCCCAGAAAATACTATTTTATATCCCAGAAGGTTTAAAGTTTTGTTTTAGAGACTCCTTTTCTTTAAAAGTATGGGAATTTTCCTTGTAGTGTTTTTATTTCTAATTTTTATAAGCAAGATGAATATTACTGATAGTTCTTTTATTTGGTTATTTAGATGGACATAACTTTGAAATGCTTTTAGATTATTAGATTAATGATACTAAATATTGTGTTTATTTCCCAGATTAGAAATCATTTTTCTATCCCAATGGCTTTTTATGAAGGAGATGTTTTATTGGGAACTGCTTCACCTGAAAATGAATTCAGCATACCATTAGCATCATACCGGTGATTTTTAAAATCTTTTTGTTTGCACTAAGATCTTTTATTGATTTTTAGTTTTTGATTCTGTATGGATATTAATCTTTAATTTTGAAACTTTGATTAGATCTACCTTGTTAACCTATCATACTTTTCTTATTTAGATTTCAGAGCAGTTAGAATTTGTGTGAGTGAAACATCATTTAATGTATTTAATTATACCATGTAAATTACTTGTGCTTTTACTAGTGAATATGATTATTGCATGTTTACAATATAACAGTCCTTACCATGCTCCTATGTCATGATTTTTAAAAATGTCTAAGTGAGCATGATTGGTGACTTTGGAATTTATATATACAATTAAGTTACACTTTTTACTTTTTATTTTGAAAGAAGCTTTAGATTACATAAATATTAAATAAAAAATATATGGGGATTCCCATGTAACTCTCCCCATCCCTCCCCATCACACTTTTCCCCATTAACAATCTTTTTCATTTGTATGATACATTTGTTACAAATGATGAGCACATATTGAAGCATTGCTACTAACCATGGTCTGTAGTTTACACTTCGCAACGCACAATTTTATATGTTTTGGCCAAATATATAATGACCTCTCATCTGTCGTTGCAGTGTCATACAGGATGATTCCAATGTCCCGTGTTACACCTATTCTTCCCTCTCCCTCCCCTCAGAAAAAATTCTTTTGGCCACTGCCTTTATTTTAATGTTGCAAGTTTTTCCATTGGTAGAGTAATAATAGGTCTCCTTTAGTACATAGTTGCATCTTCCCCCCTTGTGCTTGTTCATTCCTCAGTCTTGAGGATTTGGGGATGGTGATGACCACTCTGTTTCTGATTTTGAAGGGGCTTGGATCCCATGGGGCAGATGAACGGAACTGTCTTCTTGCAGTTGTAGATACTTTGTTTTTTGGGATAGGTGTTGTCCATCATCATCCTTTTGTTAGTAGTCCTGGGCGAGTCCAGTGACCTGGAGAGTAGGTGTTACAACTCTCCTGAGATTCAGGGTTCAACCGGCATATGAACAAACCGAATATTTAAGTCTCTGGGACATATATTTAATGAATATAATGTTAATTATAGATTCAAATGAAATGGGGAAAAGAGCCATGTGTAGGGAAATTATAAATGACTCTAACATGAGTTAACATTGAGGAGCATATATTCTAAAGTAAGGCCCACTAACGGGGTGCCGAATTCCTGAGATTGTCTGCCTAGCCTATAATGTCTAGATGTCTCTAGAGCCCTCAGTGAGATCCTGAGATGTGCATAAGTGTACTCTGGAATGACCTCCTGACTCAGAGTTTTACTTTTTGAAGGCTTTATAATAGAATTTTTTGAAATTCCTTCAAAAAATATAAAGTATTTTATCTTTTTAACTATATGTTTATCTGTTAATTGTTAAGGTTTAGAGCTGTAAACAGATGTACATAATGCATTAATCTTAAACATCTAAAGTAGTCAGATTAAACTTAATATAAACTTTTATGCTAAGTAAAGATGAAGATTATAACAATACTAAGGGCTAGCCTTATAAATATGGATTTAATATAATAAAGCATTGTTCGGAATATTTAATCTGGAGTTGAAAACAATCTCTTCTACAGTGATTAAACTCTTGAAATTAAAATCTTCCCGAGAATTATGCATACTTAGTTTGTCTAAGTACTATCTCAGGTGGGATTTTAGTGCTTGAAGGCACCTAGCTTTTTAGTTACGGTTTAATTGCAGTGTATTGTACATGATAGAAAATGAAATTTGAAAAATAGTTTAAAGTTCACGTTGACGTATACTTGCTCCCTCATTTTCTTTCCCCCATTTTTGTATATTTAATCCCCATGTATTAATATCATGTCTCTTCCTTCCTATTTTAGAAGATTTGTTGTTCTTAAGTTTCAAGACCATTTATTCCACATCTTCTCATTCAGAACTTCTTGGGATTAATCATCTCTTTCTCTCCAGTTTTCTCTTTCTCATTTATATCTTAAACATTCCTTTAACTTTGCATATTTCTCTAACTCAGATCTTCTTTTCAGAACTAAACTTTTTTTGGGAAAATTGTCACCTTCGCAATATGCTGCACTCTGGCTAGAAAGAGGGGACCACATTCTCATGCCCTTACTTGGTCATATATATGGTATTTTGGTACCTATCAAAGTGCAGTAATCTTTCAACATTATGATTCCTAACTGTGATCTCTTTGAGTTTAAGGAATGTCATACTCATTTTTGTATTTCTGTTTTTGCCTTCTCATTGGTACATTATCTAGTGTTTTGATGAACTAGAGTGTATTGGCATTAATTTAATTTGTAGAAAATTGTTTTTAAGTACTAGAAGAACAGAAAGTAGAATGAATGTAAAGGTAGAATAGGCTTAATTTGGTGAAATGATTTGACAAATAATTATATAGGTGGGTTATAGGAAAGGAAAAGGAAAATTATTTCAATGTCCATAGTATCTGTAGCTGGAACTCTCTGACAAGGGATAGGAGAGAAAGTAAGTTTGGTGTGTTTATTCAGGAAAATTTAAGGTACCATCAGACATCTTTACAAAACTATATAGTATATATTTAAGACTAGAGCTTAGGAAAATAATCAGGGCTGCAGATAGTCTTGACAAATTACTCATCTGTAAGGGACAGTGTTTATTCTTAGATCCAGCTTTGGTTAAAAAATTATTAAACCTAAAAATATAATTGAAATATTAACAGAGCAAGTGAAATTTAAATGTAAAGATTAAGCATTTGTGATACCCAGTGATTTTATCACCATTTTATTGCAGCTGCTTCTGCAACTGTGCCTGATATTTCAGTAAAATGTAGTATCTGTTGAAAGGTTTCACTTCATTAACTTTGAAAAGCTGGTTATTAAATTTTTCAATAGAAATATTTTTTCAGTATATGAACCTAATCATGATATGTCCCTCCTAATAGGACCACATATCCAGGAAAACCAGCTTCTTTCAATTAAGTGTACAGAACATCCCTGATAGTTGCATATGGTTTGCTTTGTGTGTCTGACCTGTAAGATACTGTTGTTGTTTTTTTAAAGAAACAAATTATTAACCTTGTAAACACACTTTTAATGCTGTAAGTATATATGAAAATATCAACCCATCCATCTAATCTGTCTCTAAAAGAAACATGAAAGTATAAAAATTTGTTATACTAGTATGGAAAGATATAGTTTTCTTATCCTAAAGCTATAATCATATAATTTAATATGTTTTCTTTTATGTAGGTCCCTTCTTTCACTGAAGCCAAGAGATGAGAGCTATCACGTGTGTAAAGGAATTGACTTCGAAGAAATTATAAAAAATGATGGAGCTCTTCTAAGGAAGAAATGTAAACCTATAAGTCCTTCTAAGAAACCATTTATCATTAATATTGTCCCAGAAAAAGATAATTTGACTTCTCTGTCAGTGTATTCAGAAGATGGTTGGGACTTACCATACATAATCCATTTGTGGCCACCTATTCTACTCCGAAATCTTCTTCCTTACAAAATTGCTTATTATATAGAGGTATTCTGAATATTTTTTAAATGCCTTCCTTTTGATTTTATAACTTTAGTTATATAAAATAATATTTTAAAGTTCTAATAAAAATTATAGTTCTGCTAAAGAATAGGAGTACACAGACACAGAAATCAGACAGCAAGCACAAACAATGAGTGTGTGTGTGTGGAAATAAATCTTTAAAAAATAAAGAATAAGTAACAGATATTCTTCAAATGAAAAAAAAAGTGTTTTAATCATATTGTATATTAAAAAAGAATTTTAAAAAATATTTTTCAAGGGTACATAGTAACCTTAAAAGCAACCATGAGAATTAACATTGAAATAATATATGCTAGACTTAAACTAAACTAAGATCAAGCACTATATGACATTCTTTTAGTACTAATTTTCTAAAAAGATAGTATGTCCTATGAGATAACTTTTCTTTTAAATGATCTTTGCTTTAACAGACTAGGTCTGGTTCCTTCTTGTAATAACATAGGAATTTCTTCATATTAAGATCTTAAGTAAAAATGAAAAAAAAAAAGATCTTAAGTAAATACTCCATTTGCTGTGCTTATCAAATGAAATGAAACAAGTTTTCCATTGTAGTCTGTTAATAGTTTATTTTACTTAGAATTTACTATATGTTTGAAATTATCTCCCAAAAACTGTAAAGCACATATACATGCATACCCCTTCAAGAAACAGTTCCACATCTGTGATTCTACTCTAACAAGAAGGAACTAGACCTAATCTGATAAAACAAAGAATTGCAAAAACAGTTTCCATATACGTTTCACTTAGCTTTTTCCTGTTAACCTCTTGCACAACAGTAGAGCATATATCAAAACTAAGAAATTAACAAGACTATTAATTAAAACATTACACTCAGATTTCATCAGTTTTTCCACTATCATCCTTTTCCTGTTCCAGGATCCAATCTAGTATCCCACATTACATTTAGTTGTCTTGTTCCAAGAGTCTTCTCAAACTTAGACAATTCCTTAATTTATCCTTTTCTTTGATGATCCTAACCTTTTTGAAGAGTACTCATGAGTTATTTTATAGAATATCTCTCAATTTTGGATTGCTTAATTTTTTTTCTCATGATGAAATTGAGATTTTGTATTATTGGGAAAGACTTCAAGGTGGTAATGTACAGCTCTTGGTGCATCCTCTCACGGAGTGCATGATGTTGATACGTATTATTGGTGATGTTACCTTTGATCACTTGGCTAAGGTGTATCTGTCAGAATTTTCCACTGTAATCTTAACTGTTTTTCCCTTTGCCTTTACTAAATATTTTAGAATAGACACTTTGAAACTATGCATGTATACTGCTTCTGTTTCAACTTTTGCCTACATATTTTAGCATCCATTGATGGCAATTGCCTATGGCAGGTGTTACTATTGTGTTTAAATGGTGATGTTCTTTTTCCCTCATTCCTTCTACATGCATTATTGGCAATTTTTCTGTAAGGAAGAGTTGCTATTCTGCCCCATTTAAATATTCAGTTATTTATGTCAGTGTGGACTCACAGGTAATTATTTTATTCTTTGTTTCTAATTCAATACTATATTTTTTATTTTGTTTCTCAATGTGTTCCAAATTTGGCCATTGGGAGATTTTTCAGATTAACTCCTGTGCCCTTTTAATAAGCATCCATCTCTTTTATGAGTACTTCTTGACTTCCTGGTACCTCAAGATATTTCAGGCTTACCTTGTATTTTCCCTAGTTCAGCCCCAGAATCAATCAGTTTGCCAAGGAACTCTGATTCCTTTTCTTGGAGAATGGTATTTAGAATCAAGAATTGAGTGCTGGGTATGCTCCTTGCTACACCTGTAGTTGCAAATGCAGTTTTACTGAAACTGCTTGTTCTGCTTTTTTATTTACATTTTGCTTAGATTTCTTTTCTATCCTTGAAATTCTTTTCTTTGAACCACTAGAGTGGCAGAATTGTTCTACATGATTGATAGTCAGTTTTATTCCTACAAGCTTGTGTCCATTTCTGCATCTTAGCTTATGCTTTGTCTTTTTCCCCAACTCTCTGTCCTGTGAAATATAAGTGTGTTGTGTGAAGACTGTACATTCATTTCATCTCATAAACATTTAGCGAGCATCCACTGTGTGCCAAGTGCAATGTAGAAACTGAGGATTAAAAAGTAAACATGACCCCTGCATTCACAGAACACAGTACCTGGCTCATATTCGAGGTTATATTCTAGTCTAGTGGGTGAGTCAAGTAAATAAAGGTCATTTATTGTGATTATCCAGATAAGAAACATAACTTTCTTCATATTACCCAAAGTTCAAACATGTAGTAAATAGAGAATGTTTATTAAAAGGTCAGGGGATCAGAAAAAGAGTAGAGATGCTAGGAAATCTGGTGAGATACCCACATATGCTACTTGCTTAAATTCCATTGTCACAGAACTTTCAATTTAATTCTTACAGGTATCCCATTTTGACAGTTTCCAAAGAATGGTGGTGTGATATCAGATTTTAGAAAGACAGTTCAGCTATGTTGTAGAGAAGGAATTAGAGGGGGGCAAGATGAAAGAGCAGTTAGGAGGCACAAAAAGTGAGAGATCACAGTGACTTAACTAACATGAACTAAGGTGATAGGGGGTGAAGAAAAGTGAACAGTTTTGAGAGATACATAAGATGTAATATAAACCTTTATTAGAAATGGGGATGAGGGATTGTTAAAGATCAAGAATGGGAATTAGTATTGCTTATTTTGGATTACCATCAATTTCGTATACATTTTTCATAATTTTGTAGTTTTCAAAACTAAAATCACTGCTGTATATGATTGTTTCTTTCTTTGTAAATTTACTACTTGCAATATTTTACAATGTTCGTAATTTCCAGTAGCATTTCACATTATACTATTCAATATAATCTTTACAATAGTTCTTTAAAGTAGGTAATTTTAAAATCTACTTGACAGATTACTGAATCTTAAATCTCAAATATTTTACACACATTCACATAGTTGGCAAACTTACAACTTATATTTAAGTCTTCTAACTCTGAGTGTATTATTTGTTCTTATAGAGATATTTTGTGTAACATATTTAGAATAATTAAATATAATTTATGGCATATTATTATGGATCGTTTTTTAATTTTTTGTATTTTTATTGTAGGGGATTGAACATAAAGTTTTTACTCTAAATGAAGGTTGTTCAGCCCAGATTTTTACTGCAGAGATGGATAAAGCCAAGCTACATTTAAAGTTGCTTAATTACCTTAATCATGATTGGAAAAGTGAATATCATATAATATCTAATCAGCAGGACATTGGTTTCATCAACTTTACCTGTGTTACAGAAATAGAAAAAACTGATTTAGATATTGCTGTCCATTTGACTTATAGTATTGGCCAGGTAGTGGTGGCATTTCATTCTCCTTATTGGATGGTTAACAAGACTGGTCGATTGTTACAGTACAAGGCAGATGGAATTCATCGAAAACATCCACCTAATTATAAAAAGCCAGTTCTCTTTTCTTTTCAACCAAAGCACTTTTTTCATAACAATAAGGTATGTACATTTAAAATTTTTTCACTATTCTTTAGCTATTTATCACTGCCTTTTGTTTTGTTTTTTAGAGTTCTGAAGAAAAAAATATTATGAAACAAGTAGAAATACTTGTTAAGCATTTGAGGTTGAAAAGATTAGAATTTAATATTGGGAAAGATATTCAGTGTATTAACAATAATAGTTTATGCTAAAAGAGTAGAAAATTTGTTACTTTAGGTAGGAACTTTTAAAGTTACCTAAATTGAAATATATTTGAAATATTTTTTTCTAGGTTCAGCTTATGGTAACTGATAGTGAATTATCAGATCAGTTTTCAATTGATACTGTTGGTAGTCATGGAGCTGTTAAATGTAAAGGCCTGAAAATGGAGTATCAAGTGAGTTAATTCTATGCCCATTAAAAAGCTTATTTATGTTGTGCCTGTGTGTACTATTTGATTGATTTTTATAAGGATGTTATGATAATTTAACTTTTTGAACTGTTACTTTTTTTTTCTCCAAGGTTGGTGTCACTATAGACCTCAGCAGTTTTAATATTACCAGAATTGTGACATTTACTCCTTTCTATATGATCAAAAACAAAAGCAAGTATCATATATCTGTAGCTGAAGAGGGAAATGATAAATGGCTCTCTCTTGATTTGGAACAGGTAGGTAGATGAATTTCAAAAATGTACCTCTCTAGATTTTCTTCATTTCTTAACATTAGATACCTGAAATGACTATGCCATATTTTAACTACCTCCCACCCCCAATTCTGATTGAGTTACATGAACTTTTATTGAGTATTTATGATATGCCAAGCTCTAGATAGTTAATTATTGAAAAATGTACTTGCGTTGCCATCTGGGAATGCATATCTTGATAAGGGAGATAGAGGTTCAATAATTACTAACCAGTTATGATAAATATAGTAGCAGAAAATTAAAGAAAATGATTTATTTATCCAGTCAGCTGCTAGGACTGCCTCCATAGTATAGATTAAGCCTGATTTCCATTAAAGTTATTTGTGGAAGGTAGAAAGACAGAGTGTAATTTTCATTCTACTCCATCATTTAGCTCTTAAACCTCTTGATAAAAGGTTTCTGAAAGACTTTCTGATATGATAAGTATTTTAAGACAGTACCGAGTTCTTAACATGTTTTACTTTTTAAGAACTTTTATAGATTTCCTTTAGAGCTGGTTTTGGAGGTAAATAACATCAGTTTGTATTTATCATTCTCTTTATTTTGTGATCTTTTTTCTTGATAATCCTAGATTGACAGGTGTTTTTTTCCTCAACATGTAGATTTTACCCCACTGTCTTCTGATTTCCATTTTTGCTGAAAATTCTCCTGTGATTCTGTCATTTCTTTGGAGATTGGTCATCTCCTCTTTCTCTCTGGCCATCTTCAAGGTCTTTTCTTTGTCTTTGATATTCTGCAGTCATACTACTATGTTTCTAAGTGTGTGTGTGAGTCAGCCAAGTGATGCTGATGCAAAATACCAGAGATGGGTTGGTTTTTATAAAGGGTATTTATCTGGGGTAGAAGCTTACAGTTACCAGGTCATAAAGCATAAATTACTTCCCTCACCAGTCTTTTTGCCAAGTGTTGGAGCAAGATGGCTACTGACATGTGCCAGGGTTCAGGCTTCCTGGGTTCCTCTCTTCCCTGGCCTGCCCTCTCTCCAGGCTCAGCTGCTCTGTAATCTCTGCAAGGCCAGTGGTAGACCATTAGGCAAATAGCTTGTTTCTCTTCTGGGACCTTCTGTTTTTCCTTACAACCGGACTCCTCAGTGGCTCCAACTCAAGACTCCAACTTCCCTTCTCTGCAGTGCAATTTCTCTGTGAGTCCCTGCCCACCAAGGGGGCAGGGATGCAGCATCCTACTGACGTGGCTCAACCAAAGCCTTAATCATTATTTAATCAAGTAAAGTAAAAGCTCTGAATCCAGTACATTCTAATACACCCAGAGGAAAAGGCTAGTTTATAAACAATCAAATATTTCTTTTTGAAATTCATCAATAATATCAAACTGCTACAGAGTGGGTATATTTTTATTTGTACTACTTGGAATTCTTTGTAGATCTTTGGCTTCATGTATTTCATACTTTCTTTAAATTTGCAACTATTTTCTCTTTAAATATTTCTTTTCCTCCATTCTGTTTTCTCCTTCTGAGGCTCCAGGCACTTGTATGCTAGACCTATTTATTCTATCTTCTGTGTCATTTTTTGTATTTTCCATCAGGTTAAATCTTTGCTGCATTTTGAATAAATTCTACACATACAATTCCTTTCACAAATGCTCACTTTTACTATGTCTAAACTGCTATTTAAGCCATCCACTTTTTATTTGAGCAATTAATATTTCTCATTCCCAGAAGTTCACTCTCTTTTCAAGTCTACCTGCTCATTCATTTTTTCAACAAATATTTATTATGTATCTTTTGTTGGAGTACTTAATAATATCTTACGTTTCTCTGAAGCTCTTTTTCCTATTTCTTCTTTCTTTCTCTCCCTTTTTTGGTTTGCATAATCTCTCTTACTCTGTCTTCAGGTTTGCTGATTCTTCTGCCACCTCAGCTTTACTGTCGAACCCCACTAGTGAATTTTCCATTTCAGTAATTGTACTTTTCAATTCTAGTATTTCCATTTGTTTTTTTAATAATTGCTGTCTTTTTAATGATATTTGCTGTATGATGAGACCTCATTCTTACACTTTTAGTTCTTTAGACATGGATTCCTTTAATTCTTGAACATATTTAGAACAGCTAGTTTAAAGTCTTTGTCTAGTGAATCCAATGTCTAGAATATATCAGGGACATTTTCTATTGACTGCTTTTTTTTCCCTGTGTATGGGTCGTAATTTCCTGTTTTTTGTGTGTCTCATAATTTTTGTTGAAAACTGGACATTTTAAATAATATTTCAATCCTGGAAATCAGATCTTTCTCCTCACAAAGGAATTCTCTTGTCTCCATGCCTAGGTTATATAAGCATGTCTACCAGCATTTTGAACAAAGTGATAAGATAGGGGAGGTATATTGAGTCTCTAGTTCAATTTATACCCTTGT
This sequence comes from Dasypus novemcinctus, assembly GCF_030445035.2. NCBI lineage: Eukaryota > Metazoa > Chordata > Mammalia > Cingulata > Dasypodidae > Dasypus > Dasypus novemcinctus. Next base: position 31,645,958 of record NC_080680.1, on the reverse strand, counting down.
TTTCACCACGTTTCACCCCTCCCCCAGCTATGCCTGATATCCCTAATTCAAAGCCCTTAGGCTTCTACCTTTCCAAAATACAAATCAATCTTATTCTTGGCTCTATAGATTGAGGAAATGACCTGAGAATTAACTGCTTCTTATTTAACTTTCAGTCAATACCCTATTTTCAGCTCTACTTTATTCCCTGTACTTCATCATACCTGGGTTTCTCAATTCCTGATCATCTATTCTCTTTGTATATTTTACACTTATTCTTTTGCTCCATTCTCATGGGATTTTCAGGAAGTGCAAGAGATTAATTCATGAATAAGTTAATCACTTATAACTTCAACTCCTCCCCTTCTTTTTCTGTTAATCTCCTCCTTTGAGGCAAATATTTAGTATTCTTATACTTGCCTTGGAAACCTCCTTTTGGGATTGACTTTGCCTTAGCAGAAAGACTCACTGAGTAATTTTTTATTATTGAGTTGTAAGAGTTCCTATATATTCTAGATACTAGACCCTTATCAGATATGTAATTTGAAAACATTTTCTCAAATTCTGTGGGTTGTCTTTTACTTTTCTTGATGGGGTCTTTCGAAGCACAGAGTTTTCAATTTTGTTGAAGCCCAGATTACCAACTTTTTCTTTTTTTTTTTGCTTGTGCTTTCAGTCATATGTAAGAATCTTAGGCCAAGTCTAGTCATGGAATTTTACTCCTATGTTTTCTTCTAAGCAGTTTTATAGGTTTATATTCTTTTTTAAAAAAAGATTTATTTATTTCTCCCTACCTCCTCATTGTTTGCCCTTGTCGTATGCTTGTCTTCCTTTTAGGAGGCAGCAGGAACCGAATGAACCCAGGAACTCCCATGTGGGAGGGAGGCACTCAGTCACTTGAGCCACCTTCGCTCCCTACTTTGTTGTATCTCTCTTTTTTTAAAGATTTATTTTATTTCTCTTCCCCTGCCCCCGTTCCCGCCCTTTGTCTGCCCTCTGTGTTCATTCATTGTTATGTTCCTCTTTGTCTGCTTATATTCTCATTAGGCGGCTCCAGGAACTGATCCCGGGTCCTTCCAGAGTGGGAGAAAGGCGATTGCTGTCTTGCGCCACCTCAACTCCCTATTCTGCTACACCTTATTATTTTCTGTCCACTGTGTCTCTTATTGCATCATCTTGCTGTGCCAGCTCTCAGCGTCAGCCAGCACTCCTGCGCTGGGCAACTTTCCTGTGCTGGGCAGTATTCCTGCACAGGGTGGCATTCCAGTGTGGGTCTTCACTCCGTGTGGGCCAGTTTGCTATTGTAGGCTACCTTGCCCTCACCAGGAGGCCCTAGGAGCCCAATTGGTTGAGCCACATCTATTTCCCTGTTGTATCTCTTATTATGTTTTCCTCCTTGTGTCTCTTATTGCATCAGCTCACCTGCCAGCCCATCACGTCAGATCTCTGTCTTGCTTGTCTTCTTTAAGGAGGTGTCAGGAACCAAACTTAAGTCATTTGAGCCACATATGCTTCCGTATAGTTTTTATTCTTATATTTAGATCTTTGATCCATTTTAAGTAAATTTTTGTATGTGGTGTGAAGTGAGTGCCCAACTTCATTCTTTTGCTTGTGGATATCCAGGAGTCTTAGTACCATTTATTGAAAAGAACCATTTTTCCTTAATTGAATAATCTTGGCACCTTTGCCAAAAATCAGTTGTCATAGACATGGGGTTTTATTTCTTGTGCTGGTACTGTACTGTCTTGATTATCACTGTTTTGTAGTACATTTTAAAATTGGTAAATGTGAGCCCTCCTGCTTTATTTTTCTTTTTTCTTAATTGTTTCATCTTTTTTCTGGGTCCCTAGCAATTCCCAACGTAAATTTTAAAATTAGCTTGTCAATTTGTACAAAGAAGTTGACTGGAATTCAAATAGGGATTTTATTTAATCTGTAGGTAAGGTTGCAGAGTATATCCATCTTAAAAATATTCTGATCCATGAACAATATGGGATCTTTCCCCTTTATTTAAATCTTCTTTAATTTCTTTCAACAGTGTTTTGTAGCTTTCAGAGTATATCTTTTGCTAAATTTATTCCTAATCATTTAAGTCTTTTTTATTCTATTGTGAATGGAATTTTTTTCTTAATTTCATTTTCAAATTGTTCATCATAAATATATAGAAATACAGTGGCTTTTTTTGTTTCTTGGTTTTTAGGAGGTACCAAGGATTGAACTCAGGACCCTCGTATATGGGAAGCAGGTGCTCAACCACTGAGTTATATCAACTTCCCAGTGACAGTTGTTTTTTTTTTGTTTCTTTTTTTATTTCTCTCCCCTTCTCCCCCACCCCCAGTTGTCTGCTCTCTGTGTCCACCCACTGTATGCTCCTCTGTGATTGCTTCCATCCTCATCAGCGGCACCGGGAATCTGTGTTTCTTATTGTCGCGTCATCTTGTGTCAGCTCTCCATGTGTGCGGTGCCATTCCTGGGCAGGGCGCACCTTCCTTCACTCTGGGCAGCTCTCCCTATGGGGCACACTCCCTGCGTGTGGGGCTCCCCTGTGCAGGGGACACCCCTGCATGGCACGGCACTCTCTGCACGCATCAGCACCGTACATGGCCCAGCTCCAAATGGGTCAAGGAGGCCCAGGGTTTGAACCGCAGACCTCCCATGTGGTAAGTGGATGCCCTATCCATTGGGCCAAGTCCGCTTCCCTGGTTTTTTCATTCATTTGTTTGTTTTGTTTTTAGGAGGTGCCTGGGAAGCAAGTGCTTAACTACTTGACCTATATCCACTCCCCCAGTTGTATAATAACGTTGTATCCTGCAGCCTTGCTAAACTCATTTATTAGTTCTAATACCTTTTTTTAGTGAGTTCCTTAGGCTTTTTTATATACAAGATCATGTCATCTTTGAAAAGAGATAATTTTACCTCTTGGTACCTTTCATTTCTTTTTCTTGCCTAAATTCCCTGACTAGAACCTCCTGTATAATGTTGAATAGATGTGGAAAGAGTGGACATCCTTATCTTATTCCTGATCTCATGAAGGAAAGCTTTCTGTCTCACCATTATAACTGATGTTACTTATATGATGGGTTTTCATAGATGCCCTCTATTCAACTGAAGAAATTTTCTTGTGTTCCTAGTTTTAGTGCTGTTTTTTCCCCATCAAAGTGTGTAAAATTTTGTCACATGTTTTTCCTGCATTGTTATCATGTATTTTTGTTTTATCTTTTAGTAATGTATATTATGTAATTGATTTTTAGGTGTTAAATCAAACTTTCATCCCTAGGATAAATCCAACCTAGTCATGTTGTATACTTCTTATTATATGTTGCTGGAATGAGTGTGTTAGTACTTGTTGAAGATTTTTGTGAATGTATTCATAAGAGACATTGTTCTTATGATGTCTTTGTTTGATTTGAATATCAGAACAATACTTGTCTCATAAAATGATCTGGGAAATATTCCCCTTATTTTATTTTTTAGAATAGTTTGTTGAGAATGAGGTGCAGTTCTTCTTTGAATGTTTCATAAACTTTAACTGTGAAATTATCTAAGCTGGGGCTTTTCTTCATGTTTTTTGATTACTGATTCACTCTCCTTTATAGGTCTGTTCAGATTGTCTCTTTCTTCTTAAGTCTGTTCCAGTAATTTGTCTTTCTAGAAGTTCATGTCTTTCTCAGAATTTATCCTTTTCATCTAAGTTATCTAATTTATTAGCATACAACTGTTCATAGTATTCCTCTTTCATATATTTTTATTCCTTAAGGTTGGTAGTAATGTCCCTGTTTCATTTCTGAGTCTAGTAATTTAGTCTCATTTTTCTCTTGATCAAACTAAAGGTTTGTGAGTTCTGTTTATAATTTCGAATAACCAACTTTGCTGTCATTGATTTTCTCTACTTTGTTCTATTCTCTGTTTCATACTTTTCACTATATTCTTCATTATAGCCTTCCTTATTCTTGCTTTAGATTTAGTTTGTGTTCCTTTCTCCAGTGTCTTAATGTGGAAGCTTAGGTTATTGAACGGAGACTTTTTCTTGTTACTATAGGCATTTATAGTATGAATTTCCCTCTAAGCACTGTTTTATGTGAATTCCTTACGTTTTGGTATATTGTGTCTTCATTTTCATTCATTTGAGAGTATTTTCTGATTTCCCTTTTGATTACTACTTGACCCATTGGTTAATTAGGAGTATTTTTGTTTTAGATTTTAATTTCCATGTGTTTGTGAGTTTCCCAGATTTTCCTGTTAATTATTTTTTATTGCATTCCATTTTGGCCAGAGAATGTACTTGTACTATTTCTAACCTTTTAAGTTTATTGGGGTTTGTTTTTGGCCTAATGTATGGTCTATAAGAATGTACTATGTACACTTGAAAAGACTATATATTTTGTCGTTACTAGGTAGAATGTTCTATAAATTTCTGTTAGGTCTAGATGGCTTATAGTTTTCCCTGTTCTTTTTGTTTTTTCTGTCTAGTTATTCTATCCATTATTGAATTTGAGTATTGAAGTCTCCAGTTATTATTATTGAATTGTCTTTTTCCCTAATTTCTGTTAGTTTTTTGCTTCATGTATTTTGTTGCTCTGTTGTTGAGTACGTGTATGTTTAAAATTGTTCTATCTTTCTGGGATTAACTGTGTCATCATTATAAAATGTCCCTGTTTATCTCTGATAGCATTCTCTGTTAACATTTATTTTGTATGATTTATTAATAGTATAGCAATTCCTTTTCTGTGGTTATTGTTTGCATGATGTATCTTTTTCATCTTTTACTTTCTACCTGCTTGTGTCGTGTGGCTCCTCTAGCAACCTATAGTTAGGTCATGGTTTTTCATATGGTTTGGCAATTGCTGCCTTTTTATTAGATTGTTTCATTCACATTTAATGCTATTATTGATACAGTTGGAATTGTGCATGCCATCTTACTTATTTCCCATGTCATTTATCTTTTTTGTTTCTTTGTTCCTTTTTTATTGGTTTCTTTTGTATTGAGTGAATATTTTCTAATGTAGCATTTTAATTCAGTTAATGATTTCTTTAATACACTTTTTTGAATTTTGTTTTAATTGTTGCTTCAGGTTTTGCCAGATACAGGCAAACTTTGGAGATACTGCAGGTTTGGTTCCAGACCACCACAATAAAGTGAACATCTCAATAAAGCAAGTCACATGAAGTTTTTGGTTTTTCAGTGCATATAAAATTATGTTTGCACTATACTGTAGTCTATTAAGTGTGTGGTGTGATAGCATTATGTCTAAAAATAAAACTGCATGTCATATCATTAAAATCTGACACAGAAACACAAGCTGTTGGGAATTGGCACTGATAGAATTGTTTGATGCAGAGTTACCACATACCATTAATTTGCATAAAACACAATATATCTCTGAAGTCCAATACAGCAGAGCACAATAAAACATATATCTTTACATGTTATTATCAGAGTCAGCTTCATATTTATACTAGCTGAATTCCAGCAATATATTAGAAACTTTAGTCCCATATAATTCTCTCTTTTTTTCCCTTTATGTAATTGTTACATGTATTACATCTTTTAGTGTTATAATTCCAACAATGCACTGTTTCTTTACTACCTGTCCTCATTCCTTGGCCTATTACACTGCTCATCCCATACATCTCCTTTGTGTTGTTAGTGGCAAATGTATTACATTTTTATGTGTTAAAGGCATAGCAATACATTATGTACATATTATTTTATACAGTTGCTTTTAAAATTAGTTAACTGGAGATAGGTAAAAATATGCATTAATAATTTCTTTTATAATTACTTGAATAACTTTACAGGTGCTCATTATTTTTTCATAGTGGATTCATGCTACTATTTGAGGTCTCTTGATTTCATCCATAGTAACTTCTTTTAAGAGTTTGGTAAGGCAAATCTGCTAGCAGTATCATCTCTCTGTTTTTATCTGATAAAGTCTTTGTTTTCCTTTCAATTTTTTTTGAGTTTGTTAATTTTATTTAATTCATATTAATGGGATCATACAATATTTGTCCTTTCGTATCTGACTGATTTCACCTGGCATATTGTCCTAAAGGTTCATCATGTTGTCACGTGGATCAAGATTTCATTTCTTCTTGCAGTGAATAATATTCCATCATACATATATACCACATTTTGTTTGTCCATTCATCAATTGATGGACTCTTGGGTTGTCTCCCAAAAACAACAATAGAGAGAATTAACAAAACCAAAAGTTGATTCTTCAAAAAGATCAAGAAAATTGAAAAACCCTTAGCTAGAATATCAAAGAAAAAAAAGAGGGAAAATGGAAATAAATCAGTACTGAAAATGGGGACAATACTACAGATTTCACAGAAATAAAAGAGATCATAAGAGGATACTATGGGGAAATATATCTAAGCATCTCATTATGATGATAAGTATACTCTGATGGTCAGTTTTTCTCTGTTGCTTAGGATTTTATTGTTGCTTGTTAAGGCTCTTGTTTGATTCTTAGTTCATCTTATACTATCTCCTTAAAATTGCCTGTATTTAACTGATCAGAACAGGGCCAGGGACTCATGAATGGGTTGCAGACCAGTTCCAAAAGGCCCTGGAGAGAGGGACAGGAAAGACACCGTATGGGCCATGATGTGAACCATTGTCTATGAGGTGCAGAGGTGCCCAAAGATGTACTTACCAAATCCAATGGATGTGTCATGATGATGGGAACAAGTGTTGTTGGGGGGGGGGAGAGGGGGGGTGGGGGGGTGGGGTTGAATGGGACCTCACATATATATTTTTAATGTAATATTATTACAAAGTCAAAAAAAAAAAAAGCCTCTTTTCCTTTTCCTTTTTAAAAGAATTCCCCACCACTACCATCCTTGAATTCCTGGGGTTGCACTTTCCTGGCCTACCTGCAGATGGTGCTCTTTGGCAAACCTTTCACTCCAGCCCTAGTGGTCAGTGTATTTTATCCAACCTCCACAGGGTGGTATTAAAGCAATGTCCCCAGGAATTCCCACAGTCCATAGTCACCAATCAGAAGCCACACTTGGCTCTTGACTGTGCTGGCCCTTGACTGTGCCTTCTTTTTTTCCAGGGAGGGAAATCTCCACTCCCCTCTGCCTCAGCAGCAGGCAGTCCTGGGTGGTCCTGAGGTTGCTTGCGTCAAGGATGTGGGATGCGAGCCCTTCCCTGCTGCAGGGATGATTCATTTTTTTTTCTTTGACTTCTCTGTCTCATTCCACTCTCTCCTGGATGGTGAACAGCACTTCCTTGGTCTGCAGATCTCTAGAATATTTGTATCAGACAGTTTCTGCCTTTCCTCTTGCTGTTTTTGAAAGAGAGGTGAGCCCTGCATGTCTTTATGTCACCATCTTTCCAGAACTAAACAACTGCTTAGTTATAATAATGGAGTAATAAGTTGGTCAGATACAAGATAACCATCTTGAATAAAAGCTTTCTACATGTCTTTGCTCTGTTTTTTTGCTTCTTCCCCATCACGTGTTAGTGGCACTTGTGGCCCAGGCCCCTTTATTCAGTCTCTCACAGACTCACTGTACTATAGCTGATTTTGGTTTCCTCTCAGCTCTGTTCCCCCCAGGGCTACCATCCCTCTCACCCAGGTCTCCACCTGCTTTCAATCTTGAAAGAAAACTTTGCTGGAATAGGACTATTAATTGAAAAAAAATTGTCAATTTTGAATATCATTTTATCATTTTCATTGTTTCTGCTGGGAAAGTCAGGTTTTAATTGTATTGGAATTTTCTTTTAAGCGATGTGTTGTTTTTCTTAAGTTGATTTCAAGTTGTCTCCTTGGCTTTAACTCTCAGCATTTTTATTATGATGTTTCTGTTTGTGCATCTCTTTGTGTTTATCCTACTATTTCCTGAATGCGTAGGTTATTGCTTTTTGATAAATGTGGGAAATATTCAGCAGTTACTTCTTCAATAACTTTTTGCTCTTTTTTCTCTCCCCTCTCTTTATGGTACTCTTATTATATGTATGTTACTGCCCTTAATACAGCCTCACTTTTTTCTAAAGGTCTCATCATTTTTCTTCATTCTTTTTTCTCTCTTTTCTTCTGATTATATGATCTCTGTCAACTAATCTTCACATTTGCCAATCTTCTCCCAGTTCAGATCTACTCTTGAGGCCCTTTTAAAGTGTTTTTTTTTTTTTTAATTGTGTGTTTGTATGTGTGTTCACACTTGGGAATGAATCTAAAGAATTTTAAAATTTCAGTTAATTTTCTTTTCTATCCCATCGTTTTCATTTATTTTTTAAAAACTTCTTTCTATTAATATTTCATATTTGTTGCAGCATTGTCACCATACCTTCCTTTACTTTTTTAATCAAACTTTACTTTAGTTCTGAACATGTTTATAATGGCTACTTTGAAATCTTTTTCTAAGTCCAATATCTAGTTGTTCCCACAGATTGTTTTGTTGCCTGCTCTTTTTATTTGGTGTATGAGTTGTTCTTTCATGTTTCTTTGCAGGTATCATAAATTTTTTGTTGGAAACTGGATGTTTTCCATAGCATATTGTTGGAACTCTAGGACTTGGTATTGCTATTTGCAACTGGATGAACTATTAATGAAGTCTATTCCCTGCCACACACACACACACACATTCATGCGAGTCTTATGTTGCTGATGAGGCAGACACAGCTTTTGCTGTGCCTGTGCATTCTGGGATGACAGTGGTACTGCTGGGCTGCTCTTCCATTCTTTCCCTGACCACAGTCAGCTATTAACTCCACTAATTGTTGGAAGATTATCTATTGTTTAAAATAATGCCTTGGGCCATAAATTCCTCTAAAACTAATTAATCAAATTGAAGCTCCTTGAAGAAATAATATTTGAGGTCAGTGCTTATTTGTTCTGACCCTAGGTGGGCTCCTCTTAGTTCTCCTATTCCCACATTCTTTCCCACAAACTAGCCTACAGCACAGAATCTAGACCTGCAGACATTAGATTCCCAAGTCTCTCTCAAGTCCTTTACCACAACTTCCACTGTTTTTGAGTCCTTGTAGGATTAAACTTCTCCAGGCTTTGTTGCAAATGAAGTTATTTCTTCTGGGAAGAGATTAGGAGCTATCTATTTTATGGCTTTCTCTTCTACCCCCAACCCCTGGCAGGATCTCTGAGCCAGCGCTTGGGAGCTGGGGTTCAGGTGATGACATGGTTTTCTCTGAGTAACACCCCCACTCTAGGAGCTGAGTGCTGGGGGTCAGGGATGAGCAGCAGTAACCTGTGGTTCTCTCAGCTTGCCTACCTAGCATGAACCACTGCCTCACAAGCTGGAGGAAATTACTCTTAGGGTTCCAGTATTCTCTGTATCCCATGCCCAAAGCAGACTCTGTTCTGTGAATGGGGATTGTGCAGAAAAAAGTAGCTCCCCCTCTTTACCACACTCATCCAGGACTTAGCCTTAGCATCAGACAGCTGGGGGCAAGCTGAAATGGTGATGTCCTGCTCTTCTGGGAAGAAAGCCCTCAACTACAACTGGGAACTAAAGGAAAGGGAGCCCTGTATTCTTGGCTGTGCAAGTCTGGAAAGGAGCTCTCACAAAGCTGGGAGGGGTGAGATTTAAAAGTAGCTATTATAAACATGTTCAGAACTGAAGTAAAGCTTGGTTAAAATAATAAAGGAAAGTATAGTGACAACGTTAAAACAAATAGAAAATAAAAAATAAAACAAGTAGCCTTGGTTCAAATACTGTACTTGCCTTTCTTGCCAAATTTTTATAGATTATCTTGAATATATGTTTCTTCTTTTGCTTTTTGTCCTTAGGAACATTTCAAGAAACTTTACATGATATTCTTTTCTTTTTTCATTATTTCCTCCAGTTTCAGTAGGTAGCCAGTCAGCAGAGCTCCTCAAGCTGTCATGATGGAAGTCGGTCTCCTAATGCAGTATATATTGCTAAACATAGATGCTTTTTTTCTTTTTTTTTAAGGCTGAGGCTACCAGAAAGTAATACGCTTGAGGATGTTCATAAAGCACATCATTTTTAGTCCTTTTTCGGTTCCTCATGGGAAATAATCATGGACTGGTGTTGCTATTTTGACTCTCCTGGATAAGTTCTTCCTAGGTTTCAGGAAGCCTTGAGTTGGAATATTCCAAGTCTCTTATCCCATATCTAGTTGATAAATTACTTTGTATGGTCGAATAACACTGCCTTTTTTATTATTGTGTATTTGTTACAGTTCATGAGAGAATGTTCTCATATTTTTACTTTTAAACACAATCCATTGTTCACCACAGGTTCAGTGTGTTATATAGTCCCCTGCCTTGCATAGTCCATCCAAAGTGTACATTCAGGGCTCTCAGTTTATTATTTTACCTTTATCTGACAAGGACTCTGGATTTAAAATAACTGTTCTGACTCATTATTTGTACTTTTTTTTTTTTTCTTTTTTTTTTTTACTTCTGCCTATATACCAAGTGATACCAGACTGATTTTGATTTTTGGTACCTAGATGTACCCTTGTTTTAAAATGGTCACCTGGTTCCTAACCTGGTTCAACTTATGTGCTGATGCTGATATATATATATATATATTTTTTTTTTTTCCCCTTCTTTTAGATCTGGACCACATTAAAGTCTTCTCCCCAGCACTCTACTTACCTTAGCTTTTTAACTTATAACTGCTTTTATTCTTCTTGCCCACAATGATGACCTGCATCTTGTTGAAGATGTATAGCTGTTTCTCTAAGCAACCTGATAAACAGAAAAGAGCTTTTCTTAAAAGTTTATATTAAAGTGAAACTTTTAAAGTTTACTTAAAGTCTACTCTTGGCTTATTAATGATACAGGTATTTACAAAGAAAGCTGTTTATCTTAATATTTATGCATATATATAATATATTTCAGTGTATCCCCTTTTGGCCTGAGGATGCTTCTAGTAAACTTCTCATTAAAGTTGAAAGGAATGAAGGTCCTCCCAAAAAGATATATTTTAACAAGCAAGAAAATTGTATTTTATTGCGTCTGGATAATGAGGTAAGTGGGTTTTATTTGTGTGTCATTTCAAGAAGCTAAAATATACTTACTTTTGTTTTATTTCTTTCGAATGATTCTATGGTGATTTTTTCCTTTTCTCCAAAAATGAACAAACTTTTTTTTTTTGTAAAGGGAAAAGTTACCTGTATTAGCCAAAGGGGTGCTGATGCAAGGTACCAGAAATGTGTTGGCTTTTATAAAGGGTATTTATTTAGGGTAAAAGCTTACAGTTACAAGTCTCTAAAGAGTCCATCTCAAGGTACCATCAGAGGTAGTTCCTCACTCACAGTCTGTTTCCAGCTGTTGAAGCAAGATGGAAGGTCCTGTCTGTGAGGGTTCATCCTTTCTCTTCCCTGTTAAGGCTCCATGGGTCCAGCTTCTTCTGATCTTAACTGTAGGCTGGCATAGTGCTCGTCTCTCTCCCTGGAGCTCATTTCTATGGGCTCATCTGGTCTGTTCTTTTCACAAAGTCAGCTGTAAATTATAGGCAAATGGCCATTTCTCTCTTTCCAGGGCCTCTGCTATGGCTATGGAGCTGTCTCTCTTTTCTCTGATATCTGCTTCTGTGTCCTTGATTGAGCGTCCATTTATATAGCCCACCAAGGGGGTGGGAACTTAAACTTAGTTGTCCTTAAGACATGGTCGAATGAAAGCCCTAATCTTAACATAATTTAATCAAAGGTATCTCAGCTGAATCTTATACAATCAAAGTGTATCACACCCAGAGGAATAGACCAGTTTAAAAACATAGTCTATATCTCTTTTTGGAATTCATAAATAATACCAAACTGCCACAGTACCCAAGGGGAACAGAGACATAAAACAATTTAATTGTTACACAAAAAGTTAGTTGGAGTACCAGAAATACTAGCATATGGCACATCTTGGATTTTATCCATCAACATAAAATATTTGAGATTCAAGGTGACCCAGACATTCATTATAAAGTGTTAAATTGCTTTTTGAATTTTTAAAAAATTATTAATTTAGGAATAGTTTTATTATTGAATGTTAATATTCTTGTGGAAATTATCACACTGTAGAGTATTTTCTTTTCCTTCTAGCTTGGAGGCATAATAGCTGAAGTTAATTTGGCTGAGCATTCTACAGTTGTTACATTTTCAGATTATCATGATGGAGCAGCTACATTCCTGTTAATAAATCATACCAAGAATGATCTTGTTCAGTACAAGCAAAGGTAAGAAAAGTATAACAAATACTGTAACTCTTGGTTTTAGCAGCATCTATATGAAAAGATACTGAATTTATAATGATTTCTTAAGAATATAAACAGTGATAATAACATTATGGCTATGTCATACAATGTCCCCATTTTTAAAGAAATGTACACTGAAGTAAAAAGGAGTAAAAAATGATACAATTTCTAAAATTGACTTTTTGAAAACATTTATTGAGATAATTGACATAACATTAAATACCATTTTTTAAGTGAACATTTCAGTGATATTTAGAATATTTACAATTTTGAACTACTAGCACCTCTCTCCTAGTTACAAAACGTTTCCATCAGTCCAAAGTAAAACTCCATACCCATTAAGCATCCCTAGCTCCTGGCAAACACCAATCTGTATCTGTCTCTAAAATTTTACCTATCCTGTATATGGAATCATACAATAATATGACATTTTGTGTCTGGCTTCGCTTACTTAACGTGAGGTCTTCAGGGTTCATCCATGTTGTAGCACATATCAGTACTTAATTTCTTTCTAAGGTTGAATATAATATTCCATTGTGTGTATATATATATATGACAATTTATTTATCCAGTCATCCACTGATCAACATTTGAACTATTTCCATCTTTTGGTTCTTGTGGATAGTGCTATTGTGAAAATGTGTATGTGTATACATATATATATTTAAGTACCTGTTTTTAATTCTCTTGAGTGCATACCTAAGAGTGAAATTGCTGGGTCATAGATAATTCTATGTTTAATAGAACTTGCTTTAAAATATTTTTTTTTAGAAAGGGAGGGGGGAAATGCAAGCACTGAAATAAAAGTGTCACAAAACCTTGATAATTATTGAATCTTGTGAGGAATATGTCAGGATTTATCATGGGAGTAACTAAATTTTGTGTATATTTGAAATTTTTCATATTTTCAATAAGCATATGTAAATATTGAAACCAGAGTATTTTCAGGCAATGGATGCCTTTTTCTCACTGAATTAGGTGAGAAAAGGACTCCTACACTTTTAGCCACAGTAAATTCCATGATTAAATCTTGATGATTCAGACTTCTTTTAAGATGTTTCAGTTTGATGTAATGTTGTATCTTTCTAATGCCACTGTATTTTGTGTAACTGTTTATTCCTCTGCTTTGGTAATCCTAGGCTCTTTTGAATTATCTGCTTTTTTGGTTTCCACCGACTGTTTGTATGTAGACCTATATTTACCAGAGCAGTTATACTTTCCTTTCACTGCTAAGTGTGTAGTTTCTGATCATTGATTAAAATCACCAGGCATTGAATAAGGACCTACCCAGGGATGGGCTCTCTCAAGTACCTAGAATGCCTGAATAGCCTTTGCTAACCAGCATTCACAGAATTACACTCTACAGAAAATGACTGAGGTTCTTTCCTCAATTCTCTTAAGGATGGCATATAACTAGTAACATTCTAGATACAGAGGCATTAAATTAATTCTTAAGTACTTTGGATGGCTTGGGGCATTATATCTTAATTCTTTTGCAAATGTGGTTTAGGCTAACCAAGGAGAAATTTAGTCTTTTCTTTGACCTTTATCTTACAATTTTCTTCACAGTACAGTTCAAATGTAAGATTTTAAAGATCTTATTTACTGCATTGTTATAAATGTATAAGTAAGGAATAAGGGGAATACTGCAATGTGATTCTGCGTTAAAAGTTTGAAACTTAAGTTACAATCTTAACGGAAACATAAAATTAAATATCTGAAAGAATGAATACTGGATTTAGATTTAGATTTGAAGTTAGTTCTTAAATCAAGAACCTGAAACTTTAGTTTAGACCTAAGAACATTGATTTAACAGACTATTGAGGGAAGCAGGTGTGGCTCAAGTGATAAGGCTCCGTCTACCATATGGGAGGACCCAGGTTCAATCCCTGGGACCTCCTGGTGTGAAAGAAGAGAAGGTGTGCCTGTGCAGCAAGCCAGGGCCCGTGTGGTGAGCCATGCAGCAAGCCAAGTGCCCATGTGAGTGCCCGTGTGGTTAGTCAAGTGCCCTCATGGTGAGCTGAGTGCCTGTGTGAGTGCCCACTTGGTGAGCCAGTGCCCACACAGCAAGCCGTGTCTGTGTGGCGAGCCAGTGCCTGTGCAAGTGAGTCACACAGCAAAATGATGACTCAATGAAAGAGAGTCAAGGGGAGAGACAGAGTGAAGTGCAACAGAGAACAGGAACTGAGGGGATGCAATTGACAGGGAACCTAGGATTGAATCCCTGTGACTCCCAGAGGAGAAAGACCAGAAGACAAAAAGAGAAATAGATACAGGAGATCACACAGTAAATGGACACAGGCCACAAAAACAGCAGGACACAGGAGGGGGAGGGAAAGGAAAAAAAGACTATTGAATCCAGCATCAGTCTGACAGGTTGCTATTGTTCTGACCACTCCTTTTTATCTCCTTAGTTTCGTTCTTCCACACTCCTTAAATATTGCAAGGTGAATTCCTAGTCCTATGCTGTTTATATTCTGTATGATCTTTGTATAATCTCATCCATACCAATGAATATTTCAGTTATCTCTTGTGTCCTGCCAGTCTCCAAATCTTTACTCCAACCTAGGTCTCTCTCCTCATTATGACAAAGAAGCATGAACTGATCCAAAGCTGACCTCATTATTTCTCTCACAACATCTGTTCTTTCTCCTTCTTATCCTTTCAGTGAATATCAGTGTCATCTACCTCTGTCATCCTAGATTTCTCCCCTCTTTTTATATTCTCCTCCTCTCTAATCTCTCCAGTCATTATTTTAGTGCAGGCTCCCATCATTTTTTTAATCTATTTAAGTAGACTTTTGAGCTATGTATCTCCAGTCTTATCCCCTCTAGTAAATCCTTTTTGCCACCAGAAGTAGGTTTCTAAAAATATTAAATATAATTGTATCTCTCTCCTATTTAAAGTTCCTCAATAACTTCCCATTTCTTTTAAAATAAAATGTTCCTGGGCTACCATTCTAAACTCTTCTCTTGCTGTTGCCTGTTTTCCTATAATTCAGACAAATTGAAGGCTTTGTTTCCTGAATGCTCTGGGTTCTTCCATGTATACCTTTATAGGTATTCCTTTTTGCTAGGAAAACTTTACTTCCCGTGTGATTCCTGTCCTCACCACCCCAATCTACATACCAGTCTTCCGTAACACCTTTGTATACATAGATTATAGCAGTTGTCATTTTCATGTTTTCATCTTCTTGTGAGTTTAAGATATGCACACTTAACGTAGTCGATATTCAGAATAGTTTGGTTAGTTTTTCTTTTCTTTGAAGTCCCATTACTCACCTAGAATAGCCCAGTAAATTTCTGCAAAAGGAATAGTCTGTAGTAAATTAAATAGATTAAATTTTATATGAATTAAAATATTTCTAAATATCTTTAAGCAGATTTACCTGATAATCAAAAAAATTTACATTTGATTTTTTTCATGGAAATATGAGGATTTGTATCCTCTGACTTCCCTTTCATTGACTTTTTACTGACAGCTTTTAAAAATATAATTATTTCCTGCATATAAAAATAATAACTGTTTAGTATTTTTTAAAATCTTATATTTATAGAAATTTGTTAAAAGACAGCCACAATCGCTGTAATCTCATCATTTAATTTTTTTTTGAGGTTTATTATGGTTTTTTTCCCCAAATTCTACTCAATTTATTCATTTTTTAAAAAATATTACATTAAAAAAATATGAGGTCCCCATTCACCCCCACCGCCCCCACTCCACCACTCCCCCCACAGTAATACTCTCCCCCATCATCATGACACATCCATTGCATCTGGTGAGTACATCTTTGGGCATTGCTGCACCCATGGCCTGTGGTCCACACCATAGCCCACACTCTCCCACATTCCATCCAGTGGGCCATGGGAGGACATACAATGTCCGGCAATTGTCCCTGGAGCACCACCCAGGACAACTCCAAGTCCCGAAAATGCCTCCACATCTCATCTCTTCTTCCCATTCCCCACACCCAGCAGCCACCATGGCCACTTTTTCCACACCAATGCCACATTTTCTCGATTATTAACCACAATAGTTCATGAATAGGATGTCATTAAGTCCACTCAAATCCTTACTGTATTCCTCCTTCCTGTGGACCTTGACTTGGTTGTGTCCATTCCACATCTATGTCAAGAGGGGGCTTAGATTCCACATGGATACTGGCTACAATCCTACTGCTTTCAGTTGTAGGCACTCTAGGCTCCATCCATGGTGTGGTGGTTGACATTCTTCAACTCCGTGTTAGCTGAGTGGGGTAAGTCCAATAAACCAGAGTGTAGGAGCTGAAGTCTGTTGAGGCTCAGGGCCTGGCTATCATATTGTCAGTGCAGAGATTCAAATCCCCTAGATATATCTTAAGCCCAGCACCAACTACAATTCCAGTAAAGTAGCATGAAAGTCTTGTGAAAAGAGATCCCATCTGAGTCCAGTTCCATCACGCAGAAACACTAGCTCCAAAGAAGGGCCAACTGACATGGCAGTGAACCCCATCTACCATGACCATAGAACCTGTGGGTCTCTTTAGCCCTCAAAAGGACCAGTACCTGGGGTTGTATATACTTTATCTGTTTCTGAGACTCTGCTCAGGTGTGCATAAGGGCAATCCTTCTGACAACCTCCAGACTCTTTTTTAGAGACTCATAGCCATATGAACTCATTTGTCCTTTCCATTTCCCCCTTACTTTTTAGGTCAAACAGCATTTTTAACTCCTGTTATTATATGTAGACAGGGATATTCTGCTGGTCCGCGTTGAACCTTTAATTCAAGGTCATTTTCTAGTTGCATCATCAGCTGGTACTTGGTAGTGATCCCTCGGTGCCAGGGAGGCTCATCCCCGGGTGTCATGGCCCATGCTGGGGGGAAGGCATTGCATTTACATGCTGAGTTTGACTTCAAGACTGGCCACATTTGAGTAACACGGAGGCTGTCAGGAGGGAACTCTTAGACACAGTGCTGCTTTAGGCCTTGTTCTTATTTTGGGTGTATAGGCTCACAAGCATAGTCATTAGTATCAGGGGCTCACTGCTGGACCCTCATTCCTTCCTGGTCCTTACAGTTGCACCTGGGGGACTGCCGCTGCTCCCCTAGGGACCACGACAGAGCCCCCCCCCCCCGGCATCACTGTTAATTTTTGATGCATTTCTTTTCACAGTCTTAATTTTTACTACCATTTATGTATACAGGTGTGAATCTTGTCTTTTAACAGCTATTATGACTATGTAAATTTGCTTCAAAAATGTAATTTTTAATGAATGAATGATATTCCATCATTTAGATGCATTATAATTAAACAGTACTGTAATGTTGAGAATTTCGTTTGTTTCCAATTTGTTAGAATTTTAACAGGAATCTTTAACCCACTTGTAATCATTATAAAAACTAATTTATTATTTTGTGTCATGTATTTTATTTTTGTAAGTATGGATTTTCTTCTAATGATTATTTGGAAAATACATATGCTGTTTCTGTTAGCAATAGTTACTTTTTGGTTCTTACAGATTCTCAAATCATTTTTACTCAATTTACAAAGTAAAACAATGTCTGCTAACTTACCCATGAAAAATTGAGAATGATTTTACATTTTTCACAACCTCTCTTTCCAAATGACCAGTTTCTGGTGAATAAAATAAGGAATTTTTGACCCAGATTAATATAAAATTTTTGGTTTTTTAAAAGTATGTATTATTTTTTCAAGACTTTTTGACATTTGTATTAATGTGTAACATAAGTTGACTTCTTTTAACTGGTTTAGTTTCTTACAACCAGTCCTTTAGTAGATCTTCACCCCAGTTCTTAAAATTTTATTTTAAATTATCTCTGGATTGGTTGAAAAAAGTCTTCACCTAATTTTTTTTTTTTTTTTAAAGATTTATTTATTTTATTTAATTTCCCCCCCCTCCCCTGGTTGTCTGTTCTTGGTATCTATTTGCTGCGTCTTGTTTCTTTGTCTGCTTTTGTTTCTTTGTCCGCTTCTGTTGTCGTCAGCGGCACGGGAAGTGTGGGCGGCGCCATTCCTGGGCAGGCTGCTCTTTCTTTTCACGCTGGGCGGCTTTCCTCACGGGCGCACTCCTCGCGCGTGGGGCTCCCCCACGCGGGAGACACCCTTGCGTGGCACGGCACTCCTTGCGCGCATCAGCGCTGCACATGGCCAGCTCCACACGGGTCAAGGAGGCCCGGGGTTTGAACCGCGGACCTCCCATATGGTAGACGGACGCCCTAACCACTGGGCCAAAGTCCGTTTCCTCACCTAATTTTTTCAGGAAGAATTTGTTAGTAATGTGTTATATAATTGCTTGTTTGAAAATGTCTTACACTTGCAAATTAATGACAACTTGGTGTAATTTTTAAGTCATAACTTTTTCCCTCAAAATTGTGTAGATTTTGGTCCCTTGTTTTCCGGTGTTTAGTATCATAGAAAAGTCTTAGAACAGCTTCATTTTTATTCCATTATGGGCAATTATGATTTTCTAGATACTTATAGAGCAGGGGTAGGGGAACATCTCTGTTTTCTTAAAATTTAAACATTTTACAAAGATATATTAGGATGGATGAATTCTCATTTCATTAATTTTGCCTGATACCCTGAACTCTTAATATGTAAACTTTAGCTCCTTTTCAGCTTAGGAGAACTAAATTTCATTAATTCCTTTGTTTTTAACTTCTCTAATGTTTATTTTTCTTTCTGGGAATCTTTTTGGAAGTTGATTGAAGTAGTTAACTTCATATCCCATGTCTCAAGATTTTTAAAAATAATTGAGCTGTATTGTTTTGTCATAGGAAAATCAATACTTAAGAAAAGGTTATCAATTAAATTCTTTTAACTTTAGTATAGAAAAGATAAAATAAGGAAATTTTTTCTTCCATAATTGATTTGTATTAAAATAAATTTGGCAGAGTAGTTTGAAAGACTGAAAGATCATTATTTCCTAAGTAGGATAACTATTTCCCTAAAATATTTTCATTATTTTCTTGGCAAACTCTTTTTATGTTATATTAGGGGAAAATTTCTGTCTAATCATAATTAGAACTATCACAAATCTCAATTATAAGGCTAAAATAATGGATTTTTTACACACTTATATATTTTCATTTATTTTAATGTATATTTTTGCTGCTTATGCCAGTTCTCTCCATGAAATAGAAGACTCCCTTCCTCCTGGAAAGGCAGTATTTTATACATGGGCCGATCCAGTGGGCTCTAGAAAGCTGAAGTGGAAATGTGGAAAAAGCCATGGAGAAGTAACGCAAAAGGATGTAAGTATCTAGTTATTATCATGCTCTCATTAGCCTTATTTTTTTAAAAAGGTATGCTCTTTAAGTCTTGTTTTAAGGACTGTTTTTGTGCATATAGTTCTAAAAATCAGCCAAAGATTTTAAAAGCAGTATTCAAACTTTAACATAACCAAAAATGTTAAAAATGGTAAATAGTCTTATGTCTACATAATATCTGCTTCTAATTTATTATAAAGAGTAAAGCAGTGTTTAGAGAAGTGCTTTCAGCATTCATCTCCTAAGAAAAGTTATTTTTATTTCCTGCCTCTCATTGGTCAATGTTTCTTTCAAAATGTCCTTGAAAAAGTGAGCTTTTAGAGGTGTACCATTTTGAAATATATTGTTACTTTTTGCATTTATTGGTTTTAGTAAAAATTCAAAGTGCCTTACATTTGTTTCTGTCAACATCTGTGTCATTCAAAGACAATGATGAATTATACTGATGATGTCTTAGTTTGCCGCAGGGCTACTGATGCAGAGTACCAGATGTGGGTTGGCTTTTATAATGGGAATTTTATTTGGGATACCAGCTTACAATAATGAGGCCATAAAATGTCCAAATCAAAGCACCATTAAATATGCTTTCTCACCAAAGTCAGCTACTAGGATCCTGGCATCCTGCCACATGGCAATCAGGCACATGGCAGGACTTGTCTCCTCAGCCTTGAGCTATTCCTTGGGCCCAACCCTTTGGGGACCTCTTTCTGTGCCTCTGCGCTCTGCTGATTCCAAACTCTGTGCCCTTTCTTAGCCTCTCAGATATTCTCTGCCTTTCTGCTGCTAAAGGCATATCTGGCATCTTGTTTTTCTCACATGGCAGGTCCAGGATGGCAGCTTTCTTTCTGTGTGTGTCTCTTTCTGTGTCTCCATTTATATAAGACCCAGCAAGAGGGCCAAGACTTGGCCTGAGTCATGCCCCACTGATGTTAGTCCAGTCAAAAGGGTCTCACAGGGAAGGAGACTTGGCCCAATGGATAGGGCACCCACCTATAACATGGGAGGTCCACAGTTCAAATCCCGGGCCTCCTTGACCTGTGTGGAGCTGGCCCATGCGCAGTGCTGATGCACGTGGAGAGTGCCGTGCCACGCAGGAGTGTCCCCTGTATAGGGGAGCCCCATGTGCAAGGAGTGCGCCCCATAAGGCGAGCTGCCCAGCACAAAATAAAGTGCAGCTTGCCCAAGAATGGCACTGCACACACAGAGAGCTGACACAAGATGATTCAACAACAACAAAAAAAGAAACACAGATTCCTGGGGCCACTGATAAGGATAGAAGTGGTCACAGAAGAACACACAGCAAACACACAGCAAATGCACACAGAGAGCAGACAACTGGGGGGGGGGGGAGAGAAATAAATAAAAAATAAATCTTTAAAAAAAAAATTCCAAAGTAGGACCCACTGGCAGGGCACCAAACTCCTGAGCTATCTGCCCTGACTGTAGTGTCTAGATGTCTCCAGA
The DNA here is from genome assembly GCF_030445035.2 of Dasypus novemcinctus. Taxonomy (NCBI): domain Eukaryota; kingdom Metazoa; phylum Chordata; class Mammalia; order Cingulata; family Dasypodidae; genus Dasypus; species Dasypus novemcinctus. Next base: position 31,625,056 of record NC_080680.1, on the reverse strand, counting down.
GCCCTTAGGAGCCCTGCTATTTGTGGTAGTATCTACTTTGGCAGGCAATAAGATCCTGCTGTGATAAGCTTAAGTGTAACCTCGGAACGACCTCCCAACTCATTTTGAAGTCTCTTGACCATATGAACTCATTTGTCTTTATCTATTCCCCCTTTTGGTTCAAGGTCTTTTTACAGTTACATGGCTAGTTGGTGTTTGGTAGTAATCCCTTGGCTCCGGGGAGGCTTATACCTGGGAGTCATGTCCCATGCTGAAGGGAAGATAATGTATTTATATGCTGAGTTCTGTTTAGAGAGAGGCCACATTTGAGCAATGAGGAGGCTCTCAGGAGACAACTATTAGGTACCTTATAATACTAGGCTAAATTTCAATTTCAAGAGTAAAGATTCATACGCACAGTCATCAATATCAAGGGCCCATCAATGGACCATCCTCCTTCACTAGTCATTGTCCGTGTACTTGGGGGATTCTTGCTGATCCATTAGAGATGTGGCAGACCTCCCCAGGATGGGAATTGGATATTCCTTCAGTTATTGTATGAATTTTTATCCACCGTGATGATGCCCCATGAGTATTTGAACACATTTACCCAGTGTCTTTTTAGACTCAATTAAACATTCTGACTCTGAAAATTACCATAGGCTGCAATTTGTAACTGCTTACTCAGGAGGATATAGGCCAGGCAACAAGCCTTCCAGCTGGGAGCATTAGTCATTCCTCTTGGATGGAAGTCCTTACAGCAGTCCAACAGTTTAGAAACTAAATTCAAATAATGGCTTCAGTGTGAGGGAACCCAAGTTTCACTTGGTTGAGTTAGGTGCCACTCTGACTTAGAAGCCCCCTACCCTATCATAGTAAATAACTCTTGTAACAACCCATGAGCATAGCTTATAGGTTCTCTGCAAGGGACATAGAAGCATCATTACATTAAGAGAAGCAAAACTGTAGTTTCCTATCACATTGTTATAATGTATTCTTGACTTTTTTAAAAATCTGCTGTAAATTAAGTACTTATAGTACTTCTCTAGCAATGCAAAGACTTTAGAACTCTTTGACTCCATTTTGCTTCCTTTTAATTGTATAGTATTATGGATTTTATATCTAAATATATGATAAATTTTATAAAAGTTATTTTTTTCTACAATTAATATTCCATTTAGATTCACCTGCATAGTTTTCCTTTTTGCTGTTTTTTATTCCTTTCTGCATCTCCATGCTTCTATCTAGGCTCACTTTCCTTCTCAAGAATTTTTCTAAAGCCACTCTACAGCTGACAAATTCTGTAAGAATTTTGTTTGTCCAGAAATGTCTTTATTTTGCCCTTTTTTGTGTGGTGATTTTAGCTGGAAGTCCAATTTCAAAGTTGACATGTTTCCCACCTTCTCTTTCCCTGGCTATTTTCATGGTTTTCTCTGTTTGTTGGCTTTTATCAGTTTTACTATGGTGCTTCTAGGTATGGTTTTCTCTGTATTTATTTTTTTGATTTTTTGTGCTTCCTTATATAGTACCTTGAAGTTTTTTATCTGACTTGGAAAATTCTCAGCTATATGTCTTCAAATAATGTTGAGAAGTTTTTTATCTGACTTGGAAAATTCTCAGCTATATGTCTTCAAATAATGTTGATACCTGCTTCTTTCTCTTACCTTAGAATTCTACAGGTACTATACTGACAACTAAGTAAAAGTCACATGGGACATTATAAAAAGGTTTTCTGTATTGTTTTATTGTTTTTCATCCATGCCTCTGTACGGGTATTTTTTTCCGATCTAACCAGTATACTTCTTTTGCTGTATCAAATCTTTTGTTAAACTCATACTTTGAGATCTTTAATTTCAGTTACTAAAATTTTCAGTTCTAGAGTTTCTGTTTTTGGAAATTTCTGATCCAAAATTCTCTATCTTGTTATTTAATTCCTTGAACATATTAATCAGTTATTTAAAGCCTATATGAGAACTGTTATATCTAGATCTCTTGTGGATCAGTTAGTATTTTTCTCTTTTTCCCCTTAGTCTTCACTCAAATCTGTTCTCATTTTTATATTTGCTTATTTTTTAAGTACTGGATATTGTATATGAAAAATTGTAAAGATAATTTGAGGCTTTGTAGGCATTCCCTTTCTCTTTTTTTTTTTTTTTTTTTTGTGTGAATGGTTTTTTTTTTTTTTTTTTAATTTTTTTATTTTTTATTGACTTTGTAATAATATTACATTAAAAATATATATGTGAGGTCCCATTCAACCCCACCCCCCCACCCCCCCTCTCCCCCCCCCCAACAACACTCGTTCCCATCATCATGACACATCCATTGGATTTGGTAAGTACATCTTTGGGCACCTCTGCACCTCATATACATTGGTTCACATCATGGCCCATACTCTCCTCTATTCCATCATGTAGGCCCTGTGAGGATTTACAATGTCCGGTGATTACCTCTGAAGCACCATCCAGGGCAGCTCCATGTCCCGAAGACGCCTCCACCTCTCATCTCTTCCTGCCTTTCCCCATACCCTTTGTCCATTATGTCCACTTTTCCCAATCCAATGCCACCTCTTCTATGTGGACACTGGATTGGTTGTGTCCATTGCACCTTTATGTCAAGAGGAGGCTCAGATTCCACCTGGATGCTGGATGCAATCCTCCCATTTTCAGTTGTAATCACTCTAGGCTCCATGGTGTGGTGGTTTTGCATTTGTCAGGCAACTAGTCTAGAGGAAGAATGCTGTAATCCAAGTGCCAGTTGAAATGATTTGAAACTGGTCTTCTGTCCTTATGAGGACAGGTTTATTTCCAGTTCACGCTTGCACCTAGGGTTTGGAATTCTGCTAAGGTGTTAACCTCTTCTCTTCAGCATGCCCTGTACTCCACTGTTTGTCCCTTCATTCCCATGAGACTATCCAATATCTGCTGAATTTTATGCCTCTCAGATTCTGCTTCCACTTTGAGAATTGAGAATTGACTTTTGGAGAAAGTGGCTCCAAATGCCAAACTCACCTTTATTGGCTTTCTTGCTTTCTCAGTTCTTGGCCCCATTGATTTTCACTGCCTTTTCAGCTTTTCTGTCTTTTCAAACATATGTCTTACGTTTTATATTTTGTCCAGCTTTTGTTTTTAGCAAGATGGTTGGTCAAAAACCACCTGTCATTAATGCCAGGAGTGAAAACTCATGGTATATTTTAAAATTAAACTTTCTTTTTAGTGAACAGAAATTCTTGGGCATTTATTTGTTGAGTATCCGGTAGACTTACCGAACTCTTTCATTAATATTATTTCTATTTTCCTTTCTTTGTAGACAGTCATGACACTAATAATTAAGAGTTTTGTTTTCTCTTTTCCAATCCTTTCATCTTTAATTTCTTCTTGCCTTCCTGAACTGGCTAGGACCTCTATATACTATTGAATAAAAGTAATAATTGCAAATAATTTTGTCTTTTTTCTGATCTTAAATTAATGTCTTTGATATTCATCATTAAGTATGATCCTTGTTGTAGGGTTTTATTTTGGGTTTTCTGTTTTTTGTTTGTCTTGAGATTTCCTTTAAGAAGTTAAAGAACTTTCCCTCTAGCCTTAGCTTGCCGAAATTTTTTTCAGTACTGGATATTGAAGTTTATAAAATGTTTTTCCCACATAGCTTCTATTTTACTTACATAACATTCCTTTTTGTGCTTCAGATCTCCATCTTGGCTCACTTTCTTTTTGCGACTGGTTAACTCTTACTGTAGAATTTCCTTGAGTGAGTCTGTTGATGATGAACTTTGGTAGTGTTATTTTTTAGTAAGTATATTTTGTATGCCTTTTTTCATTGAAGGATATTTTTATTGAATGAGGAATTCTGGGTTTACTGTTATTTGCTTTTAGCACATTAGTGGTATTTTTTTCATTGTTTTCTAGTATTGATATTGAGGAATCTGGTGGGAGTGGATTGTTGTTTTTTAGTGTAATAGTGTTGCCTATAATTGGCCTAACTTTTTAAATTCTTGATTTTTGGATTTAACCAGGAGAAAAGATTGTGTTTTAATCTAAAAATAATCTTACTCATTTGATCTGTTTATTAGTAATTTTGTATTATGTGATAATTGAAGTTTATTATCTGAAATTCACTGCAGATAAAAAGACTTCTGAATTATTTGGAAATGAGATATTAATTCCAAGGTAGTTTTAGTGCTGTATATTTTATTTTACAAAGTATTTTAAGTAACATGACTATTCTTAGGTACTGATTTTATGCTAACACCTCCACTTTTAATCTCTGAGTTGTAACATGAACATGTACTACATAATTTCCAATTGATTAGAATATTCACTTAATAGAAATTCATGGCCAACTGTTTTAGTCAGGGTTCTCTAGGGAAACATAATGAACAGGAGATATCTGTAAATAGTTTGAGATTTTATAAGATTCTCTCACTTGACCACAGGGCGGGGATACACAAGTGCAGATTCCACAGGCAATCTGGAACCCAGGGGCTCCAATGAAAGTCCAGTGAGTTCCTTTAAGAGTTTCTGGGAGACGTTGGCTGTCCAAAAACTAGCTGGGAAATTCTTCCTGAAACTGAGATCACTTCCCCTTTTGAGGCATTCAACTGATTGGATAAAATGTCGCTCATTTGCCGATGGCAATCTCCCTGGTTGATGCAGATGTAATCAGCCATCGAGGCAGTAAAACTCACTGATGACTAAAGCCTATAAATGTCCTTTTATTACAAATAACCCAGTGTTTGCTTGACAGAACAACTGGGCACAATTACCTGGCCGAGTTGACACATTAGCCTAACCATCACACTGACTATTAATTATTAGAATTTTGCTATATTTATCTTGTATTGGACCTCAAGATCCTTATATCAGCACAATGCTTGTATAAGAGCTTGTACCAGAACTGATCACATAGTGAATATCCATGATTTTTAGAGCGTGCAACTGAGGTGTTAGATTATTTATTATTTCTGATTGAATTTGCCACAGTCTTAGAGTAAAGCAGAGAAAATTATACTTTGTGTTAATGATTAGCTTTATTAATGTTAATAATACTTTGTGTTAATGATTAAAGACTAATTAGATTTCAGTAAAATGTTAAAATAAAGGAAATTAAACATTTGACCTATCTTCTTGATTAATAACTCATAAAAATAGTATTAACTAACATCAAATGGTTACTCTGGTGTAAAATTACTATATTAATTATATATTCATTTAATTGCCACCCCAGTCTTATGAAATAGGTGCCATTATTCTCATTTTATAAGTGTGGAAATCAGATTTCATGTTGATTGGAACTAAATACTAATTCTTTTTTTGGTCCTTTTGTTTTAGGATATGATGACTCCTATAAATTTGGGGAAGAAGACCATTTATTTAGTTTCATTCTTTGAAGGCTTACAACGCATTATATTATTCACTGAGGATCCAAGGGTATTTAAAGTGACTTATGAAAGTGAGAAAGTGGAGTTAGCAGAGCAAGAAATTGTGGTGGCCTTACAAGATGTTGGAATTTCTCTTGTCAATAATTATACAAAGCAAGAAGTAGCCTATATTGGCATTACAAGGTTAGATACAATCTGAATAAATTTAAACAATCAGTTCTTAAGGAATGATGGTTATTATTAAATGATTGTAATATCTAAAGTAATTTAGTATAATTTATTTTTTACTATTCATTGGTACAAAGGTAATGCTACCTAAAAGTTCTTTGGTAATTTTTTTTGGCCTTTTGAGATAAAGACATAAAATCAAATTCATAAATTCCTCATTAAGTTATTAATCTCCTTCCAGCTCTGTTAAAAGTTAGGTTTATTCAGCTTGCCAAAAGTAGTACTTTTAAATTTTAATAAGTCATAAAATATGCTTAATTGTTGTCCTTTACTTCCTGTCACAGTGTGGGATACGCTATAGATATTCCATAAATAGTTTTAGGGGATTGAAAGTAGAGGCCATCACGTTCTAGCTTGACCGTGGCACTTGAAGCTTTAATAAGGCAATACTATATCATTCTCCATGTAGGGTATCATCAGTAATACTTTCCTTTCTCTTGTGCCCTTATTTATAAACACTTGAATTAGAATTAATTTCTATGTATTAGTGCCTACTTTGAGAACATTTCTTCTACTTTATAACCATGGTAATGTAGTTTTATTTATTTATTTGAGATAAATGCTAGAACAAATAATAAAAGGAACACGATACAGATTTAAATTTAGTTTTCTATGTAAATTCATCTGACTGTAAATGTTCCTTATCTTTTGTTGAATAGAATCAATGCTATTTTAAAATAAATTTTTATAATTATTTTACTGGAATTTAAAAAGGCAAGATTTCATTATTTAAAAAGATCAAAAAAGGAACAGATTTTAAGACTGTTATGCCTATCATTTCTTTCTCCTATGCTAAATGTACTTTTCTGAAAATTTATTAAGTGAATATAAAGTTTTGGAAGGAATAAACCCAGATAGAATAGAGAGAACAGTAAGAATGAAATAACTTCAGAGTAGATAGATTTAATTTAATTCTATATTTATGCCTTTCAGCAATGTAAGGTCAATAGATTTGTTCCATTCACTAACTCTCTTAGATTACTATTTCATAGTTTTTCTCTCCTCAAACCTCCAATATCTCTTCTCTCTTTCTCTCAGCCTGCATTCTACTTCATTAAGAAAATTGAAACTGTCAAAACAGGACTTCCAAAACATAACCCCTCCAAATACCACAACTTCCTACCATACCCATGTACTTCCCTGTAGTTGCCATTGATATACATATATGTTTCTACTTAAACAAATTTTTCTACTTCTTGCACCACATTCCATTCCTTCTTGCCTTGACATTGGGACATTGATCCAACAGTTCTCTTCTCTCTCTCTCTTACACCTGCAATTTTTGGCTCTGTACTGGATTATTCCCATCAATGTTATGTCTCTTAAAAAAAATTCTTTTGAGCCTACTTTTCCTAAGTACTGCCCATTTTTTGCTTATTAGGTTTATAGCCGGACTCCTCCAAAGTGTTGACTGTTACAAAAGAGTTTTAAAATGTTAACATCCAGTAATCCTTTTTCACCCATTTTCTCTTAAACCACTCCAGAAAGGCTTTGTACCCAATACATTATACCATGAAACTGGTCTTGTCAAGATCACCATTGATCTCTGTTACCAAATCTAGCGTACACTTCTCATTTCTCATATTACTCGACTGCATATTTGACACATTTCTCCTTGATACAGTTTCTTTCACTTGATTTCCAGCACCATCTTGATTTTTCTTCCTGTCCCAGCATTCCCAGTGTCCTTGTTGGCTCCTTGTCTTCTCAACTGCTTAATATTGGGTACCTCGAACCTCTCAGACTTTAGTCCTCTTTTCTTCTATCTGTTTCAGTTTTATGATTTTAAATACCACTTCCATACCCAGAATTCCCAAATTTATATCTTTGGCCAGACCTGTCCTCCCAACTCCAGACTTGCATATCCAATTACCTACATAAAATCACTGCACAGATATATAAGTGATTTCTTAAGTCTTATATGTACAAAACCAAGCTCATTTCCTCCTCCTACCTAAAACTGGTTCTCATCTGACTCTTATGACAACTGCATTCTTCGTACTTGCTCTTCCCAAAAACTTTGTAATCATCTTTGATTCCTCCCTCCCACACATCAAATCTAATCCATTCAATAGTTCTGCATTGGCTCTACCTTCAAAATAACATGGAATCTGACCACTAAACTTCTTTCCTGTTACCACCTAGTCAGATGGAATATATCCATCACCATTTCTCTTCTGGTTACTGCATTAAGCTCCTAACAGGTTTTCCTGCTTCTAGCCTTGACACCTCTCTTTCTTTCTCCTTATACCACTAAGCAGTGTATTTTTAAAGCATTAGTCAGATCATGTCACTCATCTTCTCATAATCCTTTTATAGTTCCTCATCTCACTTAGAATAAAACTCAAAATCCTTATAATGTCCTATAAAGTTTTACATTATTTGCTCTTGCAATACCTGTACCTGTCTTACTTCATCATTTAAATCCTCTCCTTGCTTAATGTATTCAAGCCATGCCAGCCTCCTTGCTCTTCTTCACATGTGACAGGTGTGTTCCTGCTTTAGAGTCTTTGCTCTAACTGTTTCCTCTACCTGAAATGTTCCTCTCCTCTTATCTCTTACAAAATGGTCTCACTTCCCTTCAAACTTGCTAAAATCTCACCCTCTTACTGAGGCCCCAGTTGACCACTCTGTTTTAATAACGAAACCCCCACCACTTCACATATCCCCGTACTCCAGATCCTCCTTTTATCCTGGCTGATTTTCTTCTTGCAAAGGCATTTTTATCTTCTTCTATATTCAGATTTACTTATTACTTTTACTATTTATTGTCTGTCACTTCCCAGCTAGAACAAAGCATGAAAATTTTACTGAAGATTTTATAATTCATGTGATAAACCTGTTAAAATGAAAACATGTATAAATTAGTCCCATGATTTTTGCTTTTATATGTAAGTTCTGATGTTGTTTGGGAGACAAAGCCCAAGAAGAAGGCAAGGTGGAAACCACTGAGTGTAAAGCAAACTGAGAAGTTAGAGAAAGAATTTAAGGAATATACTGAGTCTTCACCTGCAGAAGATAAGATTATTGAGTTGGACACTAACATTCCGGTAATATTTTTAGTACTTATTTGAATTTTTAATCTTCATCTGTTATAATTACATGAATTACAAGTAAATTTTAAAGGAAAGTTAGGTTGCCTTACAAAGCAAATTGAACATAATTAATCCTATCAAATGTACTTCATATAAAGGGGTGCTTATCTATTAAGTTAGCACACTTTCTCTTCAGATGCTAATGATCTGTTCCTTGGGGTTTACAAGAAACAATAAATTATTTTATTTTTATTATATAAATTTGTTCATTTTATTTTTAAAATTGCTTTTATTTTGTCTTTTATTAATTTTAGTAAATTTATTCAAAAAGTGATGTAGCCCAGCTGTAAGGATTATGTAAATATGTGACTTTTATGGAATATGGATCTGAACGTAATCAAATATTTCCCCTACTGTTTTAATTAATATTATCCTTTTTTTTTTTAATATTAAAAGGTGTTTGGGGGCGTGGTTTTTTTTTGGTATAATTTCTAATTTCAATCTATTATGGATAAACATAATTTCAAATTATTATGGATAAACAGAAATTTCATGGTTTTTTTGGTGGGGGGGTGGGACATGTTTTTCAGGTACGCTTAACTCCTACTGGTAGTAACATGAAAATTCTGCAACCACATGTAATAGCTATCCGAAGAAATTATCTTCCAGCATTAAAAGTGGAGTATAGCACATCTGCACATCAGTCATCATTTAGAGTTCAAATTTACAGAATACAGGTTAGTCTTCCTGAAACAGTAGGCAAATAATATTCTGAAAGAAATATAGTTAGACACTGAATATATTCCTATGGTCTGTTTTATCTAGTTCTTCAGTTTCAGAGTTGTACTAGACTTTTAGATTCCTTATACTTCTTAAATCTCGTTATTCTAGTTAGCTAGTATAATTAACATACTAATATACTGTCCTGTTTTTTTTTTTATTTTCTTAGATCCAAAACCAGATACATGGTGCTATATTTCCATTTGTGTTTTATCCTATTAAACCTCCCAAGTCAGTCACTATGGATTCAGGTTCGTTTTTATTTTTTGATCGCCATGAAAACAGTTGTATTAGCTATTTTATTTAGTTAACTATAAAAATATGAAATGAAACCATTCTTAAATTTCATTTCTGTAGGATCATTGGAAAATTAAATTGCTTAAGAAGGGCGAATAAGGGTTCAACTGACTTTATCAAAACTGAGTGAATATGTACAAAAGATTAATTAGAAATATATATTTAAATTTTATAAATATTAATTGAATAAAAACCAGATTTTTCATTTGCAAAATTCTGATTTCATTAGGACCTATGAATAAATAGTGAGAAAGTTCAAATATAGAATGTTTTCAAACAACAGAAATTCTTAATGTTCTCCAGTTGGAATAACTGACAAGTCCTTTCTTCTACACTCATCTTTCCTGTTGTTTTTTTTCTTTCTTGACTGTCCTTCTTCTCCCCACTTTACCTTCCCCCCGTTATTATAGTGCACTCCCCTTTGCTTTGCTTCCCCTCCCACATCCCCCTATTCCCCACCCCCACCCCACACCACTGGTTCTTAACTATCTAGAATGTGCTCTTAATATTCAGCTTGGAAGCTTTTTTACCTGTGTATATGCCCAAGCCCACCTGGAGGTCTGGAGCAGGACCCTCACATCTTTATTTTTACTTAGGTTTCCCTGATGATTATAATGCTTACTTTCATTTTTAAATCTCTAATTAAAGAATTAGTTGCCCTTACAGTGAATACAAATAATTGAAAATATAATCCTGGAGACTAAAATTGAGATAGTAGTGAAGCTTGCAAATAGTAATTTAAATTGGCACTCATGATTTAGTAAATGAATTTATTGTATATTGTGATATACAGTGTATTGCAAGAAAATGTTCATCCTTTGCTTAATGCATCATGTGATTAATCATGTTTATTAACCTTTACAGCACCAAAACCCTTTACAGATGTCAGTATTGTTATGAGATCTGCAGGGCATTCCCAGATATCTCGTATTAAGTAAGTGTCTTAAAAGGTTTGTTCATTTTCATTTAAAATTTTGATTTAAATATATTGTTAATTATACTCTTAAAATAAATTTCAGATGAATCAAAGATTTATTTATTGTTTATTTATTTATTTCTCTCCCCTTCCTCCCCTGCCCCCAAGTTGTCTGCTCTCTGTGTCCATTCACTGTGTGTTCTATGTCCGCTTGTATTCTTGTCAGTGGCACTGGGAAACTGCATCTCTTTTTTGTTGCATCATCTTGCTGCGTCAGCTCTCCATGTGTGCGGTGCCATTCCTGGGTAGGCTGTGCTTTTTTAGTTCTGGGTGGCTCTCCTTACAGGGCACCCTCCTTGCACGTGGGGCTCCCCTACGCAGGGGACACCCCTGCATGGCATGGCACTCCTTGCACGCATCAGCACTGCGCGTGGTCCAGCTCAACATGGGTCAGGAGGCCCTGGGTTTGAACCTTGGACCTCCCATGTGGTAGGCAGATGCCCTATGCATTGGGCCAAATCTGCTTCCCTCAAATTTAAATATACAGATTAAAATTATAAATGTCATAGAAAAAATCTATTATTTTATAATCTGGAAGTGTCAGAGAGTTCTAGATGAAACGTATCTAGGTATTAACTGTGTATTTTTCTGGGATATGGATATTTTATTGTTTTCTTTTTTGTTAGTATATGTCTGTAGTGATGTATACTATCTAAGGAATAAGGTAGAAATATTTTTTTCATATTAATTCACCATCCAACATTGACAGTGATCACCATCTTTTTTTTTTTTTTTTTAAAGATTGATTTATTTATTTAATTTCCCCCCCTCCCCTGGTTGTCTGTTCTTGGTGTCTATTTGCTGCATCTTGTTTCTTTGTCTGCTTTTGTTTCTTTGTCCGCTTCTGTTGTCGTCAGCGGCACAGGAAGTGTGGGCGGCGCCATTCCTGGGCAGGCTGCACTTTCTTTTCACGCTGGGCGGCTTTCCTCACGGGCACACTCCTTGCGCGTGGGGGCTCCCCCACGCGGGGGACACCCTTGCGTGGCATGGCACTCCTTGCGCGCATCAGCACTGCGCATGGCCAGCTCCACACGGGTCAAGGAGGCCCGGGGTTTGAACCGCGGACCTCCCATATGGTAGACGGACGCCCTAACCACTGGGCCAAAGTCCGTTTCCCACCATCTTTTTATTACTCTCTTACCTCTTACTTCCCCTACTCCATCACCAAGATAAGCACCATCCTTAATCCCTTGCTTGATAAAATAAATAGTTTTATTTTGGCTGTGTGTATGTGTCTAGACATAATATTATATAGGTTTTGTTTGCTTTCAGTGTTTTAAAAAATTGTTTCAAGCTGTACAAAGGCTCCTGGGACTGGTTTTTTTTTCATTCAAATTTTTTACTAAAGTTTATTAATGTTTTATGTAGCTATAGTCTGTTATCACTGATGTGTAATTTTTGTGTGTGTGACTATATACCATAGTTTATCCATTTTCTCTCTATGGGCATTTGGGTATTTCTAGTTTTTTGCTATTATGAACAATATTGCTCTGATTATTTTTTATTCACTCATTTAAAAAATTTAATACTTTTTTCCTCATTTAGTTATCTTAATGCAGTTAATCCACACTTTTCAAATGTTTTCTACTTTGTAATATAGGTATTTCAAAGTGTTGATCCAAGAAATGGATCTCAGGTTAGATCTTGGATTTGTCTATGCTTTAGCAGAACTTATGGCAGAAGCTGAGGTGACTGAAAAAACAGAGGTAAGACTTACCATCGTAGTGCCTAATGGAAAGGATTAAGGAAAGGAGAGGACTAAGAAATTTAATGTTATTATAAATTCTTGAAGGCATCAAAATGGTTTTGGTTTAAAATTTTAAATATTTTAGTATGCTATTATAATGATACATTGGTAGATTCCTTTTATCAAATTATGGAAGATAGGAGGACAAATAACAGCCTTTGCAAGGTGAGTTAGCAAATAGGAGGAAATGTTTTGGGCCAGCAATAGAGGGGAGAGTGTAATTGGTCATGTTCACATCACTGCTAGTCTTATTTTTCTTTATTGTCTTGGGTTACTTTGTAGGCTTTTGCTTTGATTAATTATTTAGAAGTTTGGGTAAGACTAGGATATTTGATGGGAGAAGGGGTAAGGCAATAAAAGATAATTATCTCTTCATGTCTGATCAAAAGACTATAAAATCACAGCAATAGAGCAGCTGAAATATGGTCTCTTTTTAAAACATACCCTCTGTAGCAGTTTGATGTAGTTATGAATTCCCAAAATAGATATTGGATTATGTTTGTAATCTGGTCTGTACCTGGGTATGATTAAGTTATGATTAGGGCTTTGATTGGGCCACATCATTAGGGCTTTGAGTCCCTACCAAGGGATGGGGACTCACAAATAAAAGGCATGGCAAAGGACAGTTGAGGGTTTCTGTTGTTGGAGTTTTTTTTTGTTTTGTTTTGTTTTTTAGGATTTATTTTTTATTTATTTCTCTCCCCTTCCCGCTGTTGTCTGCTCTCTGTGTCCCTTCGCTGTGTGTTCTTCTGCATCCACTTGATTATCTGATGGCACTGGGAAACTATGTCTCTTTTTTTGTTACATCATCTTGCTGCATCAGCTCTCCATGTGTGCAGTGCCACTCCTGGGTGGGCTGCACTTTTTTCACGCAGGGCGGCTCTCTTTATGGGGCGCATTCCTTGTGTGTGGGGATCCCCTACACAGGGACACCCTGCATGGCAGGGCACTCCTTGGGCACTGCAGCACTGCATGTGGGCCAGCTTACCACATTGGTCAGGAGGCCCTGAGTATTGAACCCTGGACCCTCCATATGGTAGATGGACTTTCTGTCAGTTGAGCCACGTCCACTTCCCTCTGATGTTGGAGTTTTGATGTTGGAGTTTGATGTTGAAGCCTTAAGCTGGAGCCTCAGGAAGTCAGCATGCAGAGGAAAGAGAAGCCAGCCCCAGGAAGAGAGAACCTGAGTCAGGAGAAGAACACAGAGGAATAGAGACAGCTCCTTAGACATGGCAGAAACCCCAGTGAGAGAGACAGAGCCGTTCACCTGATAGTCTACAACTGACCTTGTGGAGCAATGGCAAGTCTAGAGAGCCTCATAGTCTACAGCTGACTTTGTGGAGAAAAGAGAGGAGCTAAGCCCAAAAGAACCCAGGAAGCCTGAACCCTCACAGCATCGGCAGCCATCTTGCTCCATAACTCTCTAGGATCACTTGCTTTCAGCCTGAAGAACTTACTTTAAGTCAAGTCAGCAACAATTTTCCTCAATTTTTGTTTATCTGGTGATGTCTTCATTTCACCTTCATTTTTGTAACACAGCTTTGCTAGATACTGGATTCTTTTCTCACATTTTTTTTCTTTGAGCACTTGAATGTTATCCCACTGCTTACTCACCTCCTTTATTATTTTTTTTTAAGATTTATTTTTTATTTATTTCTCTCCCCTTCCCTGTCCCCCACCCAGTTTTCTGCTCTCTGTCCATTTGCTGTGTATTCTTCTGTGACTGCTTCTATTCTTGTGAGTGGCACCAGGAATCTGTCTCTTTTTGTTGCGTCATCTTGCTGCATCAGCTCTCCCTGTGTGCAGCGACACTCCTGGGCAGGCTACACGTTTTCTGTGCTGGACGGCTCTCCTTATGGGGCACACTCCTTGCGCATGGGGCTTCCCTACATGGGAGACACCTCTGTGTGGCACGGCACTCCTTGCATCCATCAGCACCGTGCATGGGCCAGCTCATCACATGGGGCAGGAGGCCCTGGGTTTGAACCCTGGACCTCCCATGTAGAGGGCAGATGCTCTATCCGTTGAACCAAATCCGCTTCCCTCCGCTGATTATCTTAATGCATTTAACTTTTAAGTGATGAGTTATTGTTCATTTGCTGCTTTTCAAGATTATGATGTGTCTGTCTGACTTTCTAGGTGTTTTTTCAATTATCGCAACTTCGCTGAGCTTCCTGGATGTGTAGATAACTGTTTTTCAATAAATTTTGGGAGATTTCAGCCACTATTTCTTAATTTTTTCTGCTCCTTCCTCTCTCTTCTTGCTCTCTGGTACTCCCTTCACTCATGTGTTGGTGTGCTTATTGGTGTCCCATATTTTTTGTGCCTCTATTCATCTTCATTCTCTTTTTCTCTGTGTCCTGTGGCTTATATAATCTCTATCCATCTTTCTTCAGTTTGCTAATTCCTTCTTCTGCCAGTTTAACTCCACTGTTGGGCCCCTCTAGTAAAATTTTCATTTCAATACTGATTTTTCAAATCCAGAATTTCCATTTGGTTCTTTCCTAAAATTTTCCATCTCTTTATTAATAATATCTCTTTGCTGAGACATTATTATCCCTTCCTATATGTCTTTAATCATCATTTCCATCACTTCTTTCAGCACATTATAATGGTTACATTGAAGTCTTTTTCTTTTAAAGCTGACATCTGGTTAATCTCACAGGAAGCTGCTTTTGCTGCTTTTTTCACTAGTTTGGTTTATGAGTCATACTTTCCTGTTTCTTTGCATGTCTTAGTTTGTTGGAAACTGGGCATTTCAGATAATATAGCAATTCTGAATACTGGTCTTCTCCCCCTCTGGGGTTTTTAATTTTTATTTGATTTGTTTAGTGACTTAAAGTATTATTTTAGTGAAGTCTGACCAACCCACCACTCCTAGCCTTGCTGCTCTGTTACGCCTCTGATATTTTAGGGGAGGTACAGCTTTGGGCATGCCCACAGACACCCTGAGATGACATTGGTTTTGGCAGCTCTCTTTTCATCTTTTTTACAACCAGTCCCCTGCATCTAATTGCCAATTGATTGTTCCATTGTTTTCAACGGTGTGTTGGAGTATACATTATTCTACAGCCAACTCTGATCAGATTTGGACTCCTTTGAAGGAATAATTCATATCTGCCTTTGATATTTTTTCTGATTGCAAGAGGGCTCTCTCTGTTGTCTCTTTCCCTGGTTTTCTCCTGCAAACTAGCTGACCTCAATTTTATCATGTATCTTAATTGAATCTACAGCTCTCTTCCCAACTGCTTTTCACCATATCCTCCATTACTTTTTCTCTTTCCTTCCCCTGCCCTACTGTTTTGGGTTTTTTTTTTTTCCTTTTTGTGTGATCTTTTGTATCTGTTTCTCTTTTTTTTGTCTTCTCTTCTAAGATTCACCGGGATTCAATCCTGGGGACCTCTGATGTAGAGTTTCCCTGTCAATTACAGCACCTCAGTTTCTGGTCTCCGCTGCACTTTACCTTGACTCTTCCCTTCGTCTCTCTTTTGTTGCGTCATCATCTTGCTGTGTGACTACTTGCACAGACACTGGCTCACGGCATGGGCACTCAGCTTTTGCTGCACAGGCACGTGGGCACTGGCTCACCGTGCAGGCACTGGCTCGATGCGCAGGCACTCACCTCACCACATGGGCACTTGGCTCACTGCATGGGCACTCAGCTTGCCACGTGGGCACTGGCTCATGGCACAGATACATTTTCTCTTCTTTTTCACCAGGAGGCCCCAGGGATCAAACCCAGGTCCTCCCATATGGTAGGCAGAGGCCCTATCACTTGAGCCACATCCACTTCTCCCTCCCTTATTTTTGAGAGCACCCTTAATGGTGAACATCTCCATACTCTGTTACAAATGAAGTCAGTTTCTTTGGGGAAGAGATTAAAAGCCATCTACCTACTTTTCCTCAAGGCAAGATCTCTGAGCTAGCTTCTTGGTGACTATAGGAGCTTGAGTGCTTCAGGAAGGAGGGCATCTTTGAGATCTTCTCTTCTTGCTTCTCTGGTATGAAACTACTGCATTAGGAGCCAAGACAAAGTCTGTCAGAGCCTGAATATTCTCAGGGGTGCTGCATCAAAGATAGACCAGCTATTTCATGGGTGGGGGCTAAGCAGAAGAAAGGAGCCCCACCTCATGACTGCACTTCCCTGGAACTTAGCCCTAGAAACAGGTAGCTGGAGGCAGGATGAGAAATGCTTAACATCCTCATCTTCCTGTGAAGGAAGTCCTCTGACTAGGAGGTGAAGGGGAGAGGGAGTCCTATGTTCATGGGTGCAGCAATCTGGAGTAGAATTTTCTGCCTCACTTAGCTTAGAAGATGGAGGAAGAGGGCAGTCTTAATTCAGATATCACAGCTTTCAATTGTCTTACTGAATTTTGTATTGATTTCTTAAATAGATATTTCTTCATTTGCTGTTATCCCTTTAGGACCATTCCCAGAGTCTTTAAATTGTTTTTTTATTGTTGTTAAATAAAACAACAGAGCTCCTCACAGTGTCATGTCAGAAGTTCATCTCCAAATATACTTCTTACAAGGCTGTCAGTTTAATATATTATTAGTAGGTTCACAAAATATGAATATAAAAGGGCCAATTCTTAACACATAGAAAAGCTTAGATCTGTGGGTGTTTAGAAAATAAGTGTTGATTATCAAGAATGATGTACTAATTGCATCATGTGAAATTGTTAGCACCTTCCCCCACTTTGATTATATTACTGGTATTTAGATTTCAGTAAGGCATTTCCCAGATAGCTCCAAGAGGACCAAATAAGTGTGTTTAAAGAAACAAATATTCCAAAGAGAATGTTGATTAAAATGGATTAGGGGAGCTTGGTAATATAATCTATAGTAAAATGAAGATCTGTATGAACTTATAGTAACATGAAGAAAAGTTTAGTGGCTTCTTATAGTGGCCTGAATGGAAACCCTAAGAGGTGTGCTTATCAATTTGTGAGTGGCAGAGAGACCTCACAAGTAGGGATAGTAATTTTCTTTGTGAGATGATAGCTTTCCCATCATGAGAAATGTGTTAAGTATTGTTTTAGTTTGCCAAATGGCTGCCAACACAAAGTACTAGAAATGTACTGGCTTTTATAAAGGGTATTTATTTAGTTTGAAAGCTTACAATTTTAAGACCATGAAAAGTCCAACTCAAGGCACCGTAAGAGGTGCCTTCTCACCCGGGTTAGCTGCCATGTGTTGAAGCAAGATGGTGGGCAATCTCTGCCTGGTTTCTGCCTTCCTCTCCAGGCTATACCATCTCTCAGAGCTCAGCTGAGGGCAGCCAGGCAAAGTGCTTGTCTCTTCCTGGGCCTTTTCTCTCAGGCTTGGCTGCTCAACTTTCTTGCCAGTTTTACCTGCAAGCTATCAGGCAAATGGCTCATCTCTCCCTAGGGCCTCAGCTGCTTAAGCCTTTCCTTTCTGTCACGTGGCAGAATACGAAATGACAGAGATCTCTTTTCCAGTGTGTCTGTCGTTTATTAGACCCAGCAAGAGGACAGAGACTCAACCTGAGTCATACCTCACCAAGGTAATGCGATTGAAAAAAATGTCTTGCACCCACAGGAGTGGACCAGGCCACAAACATAATCTTTCTCTTTTTGGGATTCACAAAATAATTTCAAACTGCTACAAGTATGTATATTATAGAGGAATTTTCTGAAATATGTGGAGTATTAATTTAAATTGCTCATGTAGATTGGTCTCTTCATTTCTTAGCATTTTGTGTTCTTTATAGGTTGAACTTTTTCATAAAGATATAGAAGCTTTTCAAGAAGAATATGAAACAGTTTCATTAGTAGATACATCACAAGTCAGTCTCTATGAATACTTTCATATATCTCCTATCAAGGTAAGGTAAAAATAAGTCATTTTCATTGTCCTTGCTAATCTAGGTAATAAATAGCAAATTGATTTAATCGGATGTGGGCAGTATAGAAATTAAATTATGCTCTTTAATAGAATATAGATACTGTATAGATAAATAACAATTGGTCCTTTTAATTTTTTTTCCTTCTAATAATTTTTTAAAAGATTTATTTATTTATTTCTCTCCTCTCCCCCCCAGTTGTCTGCTCTCTGTGTCCATTTGCTGTTTGTTCTTCTGTGACCGCTTCTATCCTTAATCAGTGGCACCCAGAATCTGTGTTTTCCTTTTTTGCGTCATCTTGTTGCGTAAGCTCTCCAGGTGTACAGCGCCATTCTTAGGCAGGCTGCACTTTCTTTCGCGCTGGGCAGCTCTCCTTATGGGGCACACTCCTTGTGCATGGGGCTCCCCTACACGGGGGACACCCCTGTGTGGCATGGCACTCCTTTTGCGCATCAGCACTGTGCATGGGCCAGCTCCACATGGGTCTAGGAGGCCCGGGGTTTGAACCACGGACCTCCCATGTGGTAGGCAGTCAGATGCCCTATCCATTGGGCCAAGTCCGCTTCCCACTAATTATTTACCATGTGAAAATAACAGTGGAACCACCTATAGCACATGTTTACATCTTAACTTAACATTATTTTATCTTAGTTTTCCTTTTAGCTATTTGGGGCAATTTTCAAGATTTGTATATTAGGTATATATTATTTTTCAAATTAATTTATAAAGTAGCCTTGATTTAAGAATTAGATATCAGGGAAGCAGATGTGGCTCAAGTGATAGAGCTTCCGCCTACCATATGGGAAGGCCTGGGTTCGATCCCTGGGGCCTCCTGGTGAAAAAGAAGAAGAGAAAGTGGTCCCATGTAGCAAGCCAGTGCCCCCCACAAATGTGTCATGCAGCAAGATGATGATACATCACAAGAGAGCCAAGGGGAAAGTTAAGGTGAAGTACAGCAGAAACCAGAAACTGAGGTGGCACATTCAACAGGGAACCTCTCTCCCCATCAGAGGCCTCCAGGATCAAATCCTGGTGGAGGAGAGAAAATGAAAAGACAACACAGACAGCAAAAACAGCAGGGCAGGAGGATAACCAGCAAGATGGCGGCCGAGTAAGGAGCTCCTAGAGTCAACTCCTGCTACAGGGCAGTTGGTGGACACCCAGAGCTATCTGAGCTAGCTGAAGCACCTGTTTGGGGGCTTTAGGAGGCCAGAAGGGCATCCTGAAACATCCTTGTAGGAATGGAAGGAGGAGACTGCCCATCTGCAGAGAAGACTTGTAAGTAGAGCACTCCACACCATGGAGGCTGGTGCCCATCCTCCACTGGAGGCACAAGCTGCCTCGGGAGCTGTTCCATGGCTGGAATTGAAAGCTCCACTTCCCAAAAACAGAGGAGGAAGAGATGGTTGGGTACCAGCTTTAGCTACTGAATAAATTCAAAGGACTAAGGTATTATCCTGAGAACAGCTAGTGTTTGAGCCTATTCAGGTCTGAAAGAGGCCAGAAGCCGTCATCTTAACTCCATGCCTGGCTCGAGTGGAAGTGGGGCAGATTGAGAATCCCAGTGCTGGTGGGGACTGGCTTCTTTCCATCCAGGTCAGATTGCAGGTCTAGCCTAAGCCCCAGTGCCACCTCCGACAGGGAAGAAGCTACAGGGACCTGCTCCACCCTCTCCAGGAAATTGCCAGCCAAGCTCTGGATGCCAGTGATTGTCCTACTCTAGTGGCGCAAGCTGCTGTTCTGTGACTGGAGCTGGAAACTCCATTTCCGAAAAACGGGAGGAGGAGATGGTTGGCTGCCGATTTCAGCTACTGATTGGTACACTCGGATGGCTAAGGAATAACCCAAGGAACAGCTGGGGTGTGAATCTGTCCACATCAGAAAGGAAAGAGGCCAGTGGCTGCCATTTTGACTCTGCTCCCAGCCTGAGGGAAAGCCCAGATGACCAAATATCATAGTGACAGTAGGAACCAGTTTCGTTCACCCAGATCAATCTGCAGCCCTAGCCTAGGCTTTAGCCCCACCTCTGCAGGGAGGAGGCTGGCTAGCTCTGCACCATCCTGTCCAGGTAACTATGGATACCTTTGGCTGGCACAAACTGAATAATCTGTAGGCTTTCAGGGCAACTGCAGTCATCTTGGACCTGCACTGCATAGACTGCTGACCACACCTGTAGCTTCATGCACCTTTCTCATCAGTCTCTCTGGGCAACTACAGTCTAGGCCTGCACGACTTGGATTATTCCACACAACTGTGACTCTGTCCCTACCTCTGGGAAAGAAGAAAGTTGGGAGAAGCTTCACTGGTCCCTGGGGCAATGAGGGCAGCTTGAGCCTGCATAGTTTATAGCACCAATTACATCCTTGGCTCCTACTGCACAACCAGCAAGGGAGAAAGGGCAGGAAGCCCTAAACTAAAGAGAAAAACTCCACCCAGAATAAATACTCTAGTAAACCAGATGCCAAGACACCAACCAAAAGTTACAATCCACACCAAGAAACAGGAAGATATGGCCCAGTTAAAGGAACAAGATAAGCCTTCAGATGACATAAAGGAGTTGAGACAACAAATCATAGATGTTCAAACAAATCTCCTCAATAAATTCAATGAGATGACTAAAGGGATTAAGGATATTAAGAAGACACTGGATGAGCACAAAGAAGAATTTGAAAGCATACATAGAAAAATAGCAGATCTTATGGGAATGAAATTTAAAAATCACTGGAATCATATAATAGCAGATTTGTGAAGACAGAAGAAAGGATTGGTGCACTTGAAGAAATGGCTTCTGAAAGTGAATGTAGAAAAGAACAGATGAAGAAAAGAATGGAAAAAAATGGGCAAGGTCTCAGGGAACTAAACAACAGCAAGAGAGGTGCAAACATACATGTCATGGGTGTCCCAGAAGGGGAAGAGAAGGGAAAGGGGGCAGAAGGTATATTAAAGAAATAATGTTAGAAAATTTTCCAACCATATTGAAGGACATAGATATCCATGTCAAGAAGCATGACATACTCCCATCTGAAAAAATGCAAACAGACCAACTCCAAGACACATACTCATCAGAATGTCAAATGCCAAAGACAAAGACAGAATTCTGAGAACAGCAAGAGAAAAGCAATGCATAATATATAAGGGATACCCAGTAAGATTAAGTGCTGATTTCTCATCAGAAACCATGGAGGCAAGAAGACCATGGTCTGATATATTTAAGATACTATGAAAGAAAAACCTCCAGCCAAGAATTTTATATCCCGCAAGACTGTCTTTCCAAAATGAGGGCAAGATTAGAATATTCACAGATAAACAGAAACTGAGGGAATTTGTAAGCAAGAGACCAGATTTTCAGGAAATGCTAAAGGGTGTGCTACAGCCTGAAAAGAAAGGGGCCTGGAAGAGAGTCTAGAAATGAAGATTATGTCAATAAAAGTAACTAAAAGTGTCAAAAGAGTGGTGAACATAAAATATGGTAGATAAAACTCAAATAGGAATAAACAACCAATGACGTAAAGCACTTGAATTCAGAAAACTGCAACCCAATGTTAAATTTAAAAAGTCCTAAATAACTGAAAGAATATTCCATGCTCATGGATTGGAAGACTAAGTGTCATTAAAATGTCAGTTCTACTCAAATTGGTATACAGATTCAATGCAACCCTGATAAAAATTCCACCGGCATTAGAAAAATAAATTGAAAACACAATTATCAAATTTATTTGAAAGATAAGAGGTCCTGAATAGCCAGAAACATCATGAAAGGAAAAATGAACCCTCATCTCCAGACTTTATATCATACTACCAAGCTATACTGGTAAAAGCATGGTACTGGCATAAAGACAGACACTTAGACATCAATTTGAACAAAATTGATGGCTCAGAAATGGACCCTCACTTGTATGGTCAAGTGATTTTCTACCAGCCTGTCAAACCCACACTACTGCAGTGTGTTGGGAACGCATGAGAAAAATACAACTGGAGTGAACTATGGACAGTGTTTAGTGGTAATATAATATTCTTGCATCTATGCCAAATATATACTGTGTTGGCAATGGGGCAGTATGGAAAATGTGAGACAAATGGATACTATGGACATTGTAACAATCAGATGATATTATCTTAACGTGTAACAAATGTTCCACCACAGTGTGGTGTGTTGAAAGAGGAGTTTGTTTGGGAATTCTGCACATGTGCATGATTATTTTATAAGTCCACAACTTCTTTCATAAAAAATATATTTAAAAAATAATAAAGGGGTGGGCTGGGGGGGAAACACAGTCCATTCAGCAAAATGGTGCTGAAAGAGCTGGATGTCTATAGCTGAAAGAAGGAAAGAGGACCTCTGTCTCACACCTTATCTAAAAATTAACTCAAAATGGATGAAAACCTAAAAATTAAAGCAAGAACCATAAAACTTATAGAAGAAATTTTATAGGAAAATATCTTCAAGCCCTGGTGGTAGATGGTGGATTCTTAACCGAGATAAGAAAAGGACTGAGATGGACTACTGATGTTTAATGTATCTAGAAGTTTTAATTAGCTTTACTGTAAAAGTGTGGAAATGTATGGAGTAGATGGTAACAAATAGTAATAGCTAGTTTATAAATGGGGATGTGGCTGAAAAAAATGGTAGTCTAGTTATGTAAATGCCAATTGACAGAATGCTAGAGAATAATCTAGGAACAGAATGGCACAGTAAACCAAGACATGGATGAGAACTGTGGTTGATAGTACAGATGCAAGAGTGTCCTTTGTGAGCTAGAGCAAATGTACATCACTACTGCAGTGTGTTGGGAACGCATGAGAAAAATACAACTGGAGTGACCTATGGACAGTGTTTAGTGGTAATATAATATTCTTGCATCTATGCCAAATATATACTGTGTTGGCAATGGGGCAGTATGGAAAATGTGAGACAAATGGATACTGTGGACATTGTAACAATCAGATGATATTATCTTAACATGTAACAAATGTTCCACCACAGTGTGGTGTGCTGAAAGAGGAGTTTGTTTGGGAATTCTGCACATGTGCATGATTATTTTAGAAGTTCACAACTTCTTTCATAAAAAATATATTTAAAAAATAATAAAGGGGTGGGTTGGGGGGGAAACACACCAAATGTAAGATAAGGACTATGATCAGTAGTAAGATTTTGACAATATTCTTTTGTAATTTGTAACAAACATCTCACGACAATGCAGGGTGTTGGTGGAGGGTTGATGTATGGGACTCCCCTGTATGAGTTTATGCATGTTTGCTTTGTAAGTTCACAACTTTTGCAATACACTTAATTGTTTATATATGTTCATATATAAATGATATAAAGATAATAATAGGGAGGGTTGGGGGAAAATACTTTGGTTAGTAGTAAAATTTTGACAGTGCTCTTTAATCATTAGTTAAAAAGGTTTAACAACAATGTGAGGTGTTGGTGGTAGGGTGAGCTATGAGAGTCCTGTATGATGTTATATATGTTTGTTTTGTAAGTTCACAACTATTACTGTACACTTATTGTTTATGTGTGTGTGGGTGATATATTTAAATAAATTTTTTAAAAAATAGGGCAGGAGAAGGGGAAGGGGGAGAAATAAATCTTAAAACAAAAAGAATTAAAGATCACAATGGAAAAAATGTAAATTAGTTCTTAACACAATTTCTGTGTTAATTATGTAATACTTGAAAATTATACAAGCATATATATCGTATCTATATACAACATAAAATGGTTTTTATCAGGCTTCACATGAATTTTAGTAGTTCAAATGTACAGTTTTTGAGGTAAGAGTTTTCAGCAACTTCAACTTCTAGTTTTTAATATTATTAATGCATAATCTTAAATTTTTGAATTGCAAATTTCATAAAAAGAGCTATAGTATTATTTCTACTTACATGCATAATTCAAGTAAATTTGAAAATATGGTGTAATGAATTTAAAATTGATGTTTAAAAATTAAATTGTCAATATTAAGAAGATACTTAAAATATTTCTCTCTTTATCTCTTCAGTTGCATTTAAGTGTTTCACTAAGTTCGGGTAGAGAAGAAACTAAAGATTCAAAACAACATGGTGGACTTATTCCAGTTCGTTCTTTAAATCTTTTGCTGAAGAGTATTGGCGCCACTCTTACAGATGTACAAGATGTAGTTTTTAAGTATGTGTAATATTCAAATATATAAATTAATGAAAAGTATACTTTCTGTAAAACTCTTTAGCTGAGAGTGTAAATATGTTGGAGATTGTAAGCAAAATTAAGTTTTTACTCTAAATGAAATACTATTTAAATATTAACTATACCAAAAATACTTCTTATAAACCCTTAACTAATAAATAACAGAATAATTGTTAGATAATTTCCTTGAGCAAGACCATGGACCATGCAAGTTTGTGCATTATGTAAGGATACTGTCTTTCTGACCTAGGGAAGGATTCTTAAGATATATGTACCCAAAGGTATGGTGCTTGAAAGATGTGCCTTAGAGGCCAATAGGATCCTTCAAGTGTTTGTGACTAGAACAGAATCAATGTGGTGATAAGAGAAATAAGGGGTCAGATTAAAGTTGTAGTCAAGAATTTTCATTTTATTGTGAGTCATAACGGGAAGCTATTAGAGTATCTAAACAAAAAGACTCAAAGGTCTGAGACTATAGAACAGAATGACCTTTTCAGATAACATCTAGAACTGATTCAATTGAGAACCAGTATCAGGACTTAATGAGTCAAGTAAAAGGTAGCTAAACCTAGATAAAATAAGATAAAAGTAAAATAAAATAAGTTTGAAGACACCAGAAATAAGGATACTAATTTTGTTGACTTTGAATCCCTTAGCATAGAACTTCCCAGTTACTGGATTGGGTAAATGCTGTGAATACGTTACAAGGACACTGAGCTGATTCTTCAGCTCTTGGGATGACCAGACAGGACCTGAAGCAACTGAGCCCTGTCATTCTTGAGTAACCTCTTCCATTTACCTCAATGTGTCAGATATTTTTTACATGGGCCTTGACAAACAGTTGTGAAATACTTCTATAGTGGTGGATAAATGGGCTTCAGGGGCTCTTAGAAGCCCTTTAAGTTATATGAAAAATTGTGTATATGAGTGGTTTATCTGATAAGAAGATCCAAAGCATGTATCAGATTCTTACTGTTTTTTTGATCAAAATGTGCAGAGATATATGTAAAAGAGTAGATTTTTTTTATTGATGTGAGAAAATGTACTAGAAGGCAAAGATGAGGAGAAAAAGTTTCTAGAGAAAATTAAACCATTTGTTAATGTTAACATTCTTTCTCTCTTCATTCGCACACACACATACATATGTGTGCATTTGTTTGGTTTTTTTCAGGCTTGCATTTTTTGAACTCAACTATCAGTTCCATACAACACCTGAACTACAGTCAGAAGTAATAAGACACTATTCAAAACAGGTTCGTCTGAGATTATCTTACAAAGGGACAGTGTGATATAGACTGGTGAAATTTATATGTGTACACATATATATAATGTAGATTTAGAAAAGCAATAAATAGTCATTTTTAAAAATATAAACATGTTTAATAGGAGGAAAAAATTGAGTCCAAGCAGTATTTTGATTTTCTTTCCAGAAATCATTTTCTGGGTCAGTGTGGACTATAAATAAATAAATCTTTAAATAAAATATTAATTTACCAGATTTATTTTGAATTTAAAAGTGGGTTCAGTGAAAACTATTAATTAGTAACTAGTTGATGAGCACAGGGCATTTTCCATGTAATTGATTTCTTTAATTAGCTATATAAATTATTTTAATGGAATTCACTTTGGAAAGATTACTGTATTTTATGGTATAACTTAAAAATTATCTGAAGCAACTGTGGCTTAGTGGACAGATCACTGAGCATGTTCTCAGTTTGGGCATTTACTAGCTCTGTGACCCTGGGCATTATTTAACCTGTATGTTTCTCCGTTCTATAAAATCACAGTTAGTAATAACTTTCACACAGAGTTGTAAAAATGAACATATTTTAAATATTCTAAAGCTTTATATATGTTTATTGTCATTATCTCCAATACTATAATACCAAATTGCTTTTTTAAAACGAAGAATTTTGATGAATAAGGTGAAAGTGTTTAGTTGTTAAAGTTGGTGATAAGAATGTTGGATTGAAAAAACTAGATCTGCGTCCTGAATATCCATAAGAAAAAATATTAGTTTTGATTATATTGATTAATGTTCATATTTCATTTTTTAGGCCATTAAGCAGATGTATGTACTCATTCTTGGACTTGAAGTTTTGGGAAATCCCTTTGGCTTAATCAGAGAATTTTCTGAAGGTGTAGAAGCATTTTTTTATGAACCTTATCAGGTAAAATAGTTCTCTTAGAGTTGTGTGACACATCAGCTAATATTTTTGAACTGAATGATAATGGATTCCTGTTTTCAACTTGAGGTGTTGGTGTAAATACATTTTGGAAAACATGCAAAAAAAAAAAACACATTTTCCTGCAAACAAAGGTAGTTTTGGGGGTGTGTTTAATTTTTGCCTTTTCTCTCAAAATTTAACCTTAAAACTTTGCTAAGATATACTGGATTTTAATGTTGTGTTAGATTATAAGAGGTAGATAACTTCAAGCTACAACATAAGGAAGATCACTGTGTTCTCTTGCTTTGCACAGTTGTAGGGACCATAAAAATAACCACACAAGCTTGAAACTGTGCAAAGCATTTATTTATTAATCACAGAAAAATTGTTCTGTGACTCTTAAAAATTTTTGTCAAAATTTTAAACCTTGCTTATTCTTGGTTACACATGTATAGGGTAATGAAAAAGTATAGCTCAAGAGATTGAGTGCCTACTTTCCACACATGAGGACCTGGTTTCAATGTCTGGCTATTTCTAAAAACAAAACAAACCAATGAAAAATCCAACCCAGGGGACCCAATGTACCTCAGTGGCTGAGTGCCAACTTCCCACGTTTGAGGTCCCGGGTTCAATCCCCAGCCCTGGTACCTAAAAAAAAGTAATATATACAACTTTATATTCTTTTTGATCCTTTAGGGAGCCATTCAGGGTCCTGAAGAGTTTGTGGAAGGAATGGCACTGGGACTAAAGGCACTAGTTGGTGGAGCAGTTGGTAAGAAAAATAATGCCTACCAAGTATTATTGTGCTAGAAAGTAATGACATATTTGTTTTTATTAAAAATACTGTAATTTCTGCTAGGTGGATTAGCTGGTGCTGCCTCCAAAATCACCAGTGCTATGGCTAAAGGGGTAGCAGCTATGACTATGGACGAAGACTACCAGCAGAAGAGAAGAGAAGCTATGAATAAACAACCAGCTGGTCTTAGAGAAGGCATCACTCGTGGAGGAAAAGGCTTGGTTTCTGTAAGAAGTTTCACAGTTAGGGATGTTTTAGGGTATATCTTTTAAACCTGCATTCTGTGAATAAGAAAAATAGACATATAATTCTCACTTCTTAAAGTATTATTTAGATGGTAGAACAGTGGGTGGTATATATATAAAATGTCAATAGCCTCCAAAATCTTTGTTTAAATAAAATATGTAGGAAATATATTAATTCCTGTGGTATCTAGATAGCAAACTCCATAATTTTTATGTAAGCCAGAGTTGGTTCTTTAAGGCATCATGTGAGAGTATTGTAAATTTTTCAATTGTGCTTTCTTTCTAGGGTTTTGTAAGTGGTATAACAGGAATTGTGACAAAACCAATTAAAGGCAAGTATAGTAGTACTTTGGATTATGCATATTACCATGTCTTTCCAAGTTATTTATTCTTGTTCCGTGTGTTTAAAACTTTCCCCACTAGGAGCTCAAAAAGAAGGAGCAGCTGGTTTCTTTAAAGGTGTTGGGAAAGGTTTAGTGGGAGCAGTGGCAAGACCAACTGGAGGCATCATAGACATGGCTAGCAGTACATTCCAGGGAATAAAAAGGTAAAAGCAAAGATATTGCTGTGTAATATGAGTAAAATGCTTAGGTAATTAGAAATTAAATAAATCTGCCATTTTGTTTGGGGCACTGAATTATAAGCACTATATATAGTATGGCAGGTTTCAAATGATCTCCCTCATTCTTTTTTTATACTTTTTAAGTTGCCATTACATGATTTCAATTTTATAAAGTTCTCTTTTATTTGTTACTAATTCCCAGCAGCCTTGGCAGGAAGGGTTTGTCATGTTAGGCAAGCTTTTCAGTTATCTTGTATATTTGTCATCCAAAGGGGTGCTGATGCGAAATACCAGAAATTGGGTGGTTTTTATAAAGGGTATTTATTTGGGGCAGGAGCTTAAAGATTACCAGGCCATAAAGAATAAGATGCTTCCCTCACCAAAGTTTATTTTCATGTGTTAGAGCAAGATGGCTCCTGATATCTATGAGGGTTCAGTCTTCCTGGGTTTCTCCCTTCCAGTGTCTTTCTTCTCTCTGGATTCAGGGTTTCTTGCTTCCCAGGGTTCCAGCTTTAGCATCAAACTCCAGCATCAAAACTCCAACATTAAGAACCCTCAACTCTGTTCTTTGCCATGCTTTTTATTTGTGAGTCCTATGATTCACCCTATGACACAAGAGGTTTACATAATTACATAATTACTTAATCTAGTAAACCTATGAGTGATATCAAACTGCTGCATACACTACTGTAATATATTTCAATCAAGATATAGCAGTTTGATACTATTGATGAATTACAAAAAGAAATATTGGATGATGTTTGTAAGCTGGTCTTTTCCTCTGGCATATTAGAATGTATTGGATTCAGAGGATTTACTTCTACTTGATTAAATAACAATTAAGGCTTTGCTTGGAACATATCAATAGGATATTACATCCCAGCCACCTAGGTGGGCGGCGACTCACAGATAAAAGACGTGGCAAAGGACAGAGTTGGAGTTTTGATGTTGGAGCTTTGATGCTGGAGTCTTGAGTTGGAGCCCCAGGAAGTAAGCGCACAGAGGAGCTTCCTTGTGAGGAAAGAGAATCAAGCCCTGGGAAGAGAGGAACCCAGGAAGTCTGAATCCTGGCGGATGTCAGCAGCCATCTTGATCCAACATGTGGCAAAAGACTTTGGTGAGGAAAGAAACTTATGCTTTATGGCCTAGTAACTATAAACTTCTACCATAAATAAATACCCTTTATAAAAACTAACTGATTTCTGATACTTTGCATCATCACCCCTTTGACTGACTAATACAGTGTAACAAAATATGTCATTAATAAAATTAGTAAATATTCTGTCTTCCTTTTTGAAGAAGAATAAATAAAATAAAGAATGGCATTTTATATTGTTCATGTCAAACTCAGCTTGTTTTCACTCTTCTTTTATTGGTCTTATTCTGTTTTAAACTGTTAAATCCATTCTCCTTATTTCTCTTCATTTTTGCAATTAATTTTAAATATGTTCCCTCTTCCTCCAAATTAAATTTAGCCAAGACTGACATTTACTGGTTGCATTATTGTTTTCTCTGTCCTAGAAATTTATGACACATACTATAAATAAATAAATTCATTCTAAGGCCTCATTTGGAAAGTTGGGTGGTTATATCCCTAACCTTTTTCTTTTCTGTTTCCTCTTGCTTACCATTTGATACAGATATGTATTGTCTGTGGGGATAAGATTGTCATCTTACAAGCTGCTTTTCTTCATAGTGTACAACATAATTGAGTATTTATGTTTTTATCATTTAGAAATAAAATGGGAAAAAAGGAATCAATCTCTCTACTTAAAACTTTACTTTTATAAATATATGCTGAATCAGATTCATTACAGATGTTCAAAAGTCATCAAAGCATAAGAAATTCAAAACATATAGGGAGTTATACAAGCTTCTGCCAAGAGCTGCCAGTATTACCTAGTATTTATCTCAAATACGGTTAATTAAATGTTGACTATGTAATAAAGATATGCAAAGGTTTATAGTAGGAATTTACCCAAAGTAAAATTGAATATAGATTTCAAAAATATTTGGTTTTAAGGATGCAAAATTTTATATGAAAATGAAAAAAAATCAATAAAATTAATTGTCTTATTGGACACACTTGAAACAAAGAAGTTTGAAAATAAAATGGAGTTCCAACTTCATTTATGAGCTGAAATGTCTCATAATAAATGTGTAGAAATGCTAGGCAAATTTTTTACAAATTTTGGAATATGACTAAACTCATAAAATGAGCTTAGGGAAGGGGAATTTGACAGATGTTATAAACAGAGAAGGGACTATGAATCAAAGAGGTAAACGCATGAGCTTTAATATCATGGAGGCTTGGTTTTCTATTCTGGAATAAGCAGTGAGACACTTGGGTCTTTATCAGATAGGGAGTGACTTTTAAGTTCATGTGTCAACTTGGCTAGGTTATGCTATCTACTTGTTTGGTCAGGCAAGCACTGGCCTAATTATTACTATGAGGATAGTTCATGGATGTAAATTATCATTCAGTTGATTGCATTTATGGCTGATTAAATTACAAACAGCTGAGGAGATTGCCTTCAACAGTGAGAACATCTCATTCATTGAATTGAAGACTTTAAAAGGAGAACTGATGATTTCAGCAGTCATAAGGGAGAATTTCCATCTCTGTTTCAACCAGGCAGCTTCACTTGGGGAATTCACCAAAACCTCATTGTAGTTCCCAGCTTGCAGCCCACTTTACGTAATTTGGACTTGTCAATTCCTTTAACATATCTTATCAGTTCATTTTCCCTGGAGAATCCTTATAATATACCAGGTGTTGGTTCTGAAACCATTGTAGAAAGCCAGTCTTAAAAGATAAATTAGAAGGTAAAAAAAATCTACCTACTTGCAAAGGGAGACAATAGGAAAACTTAAATTTGTTTGTTTGAGTTTGAGAGATGTAGTCTTCCCTGAGATGGTGAAACTCTAGGCTTGAATCTAAACATAATCTGGGGTTGAAATGTAAATTTCCCTTTGGGTCCAGTATCCATCAAGCTGAGGACTTTGTAGAATATGACAGTGTCTGGCATAAACAAAGAAATACATGTCTTCTATAAGGATCCTCCCATAGTCTGTGCAGCATAGGATTTCCATATGGGAAACATAACAATAAAGAACAAGGTTCTTCAAAGATGAAATCTAATTTAAAAAATTAGAAAACACATAAGGAATTGACTTGCCAAGGACCACAGCAGAAACAGGAGAGGACTTAAGAAGCTTTTGCAGTAATCTAGGTGAGAGATGATGGTTATTTAATCACTGGACTAGTGGTTGTTTGAAAAGGTCATGTTCTACATCTATTTTGAAGGCAATGACAACAGATTTTGTAGATGAATTGGGGGTGTATATAAAAGAAAGAGAACAGTACAGGGTGACTCTAAAGTTTTTGTCTGAACTACTAGAAGGATAGGGGTGTCATTCCTTTTATGGAAAGTGGGTATTAGTTCTTTCATTTTTAATGTATTAAGCTTAAGATGCCTCTTAGACATCCAAATGGAGATGTCAAGTGGTTGTCGAATATAGAGAATTGAAGTTGAAGAGAAAAATCCAAGCTAGAGTTAAAAAATTGAGATTCGTGAGACTGTAGTGGATGTTTAAAGCTGTGAGTTTGGACGAGATGACCTATGAAATGAGGACGGAGAAGAGAAACAAAAGAGAGCTAACCATACTAACATTTAGAACTTGGGAGAGTAAGGAAGAACCAGCAAAGGAGACTGAAAATGAAAATCAGATATGGCATTTATAATGGAAATTGTTCTCACTTCCTGACCATTTGCAGTCCCCTCTGCTTAGAGTACTCTTCCCCTAGTTGTAAGTATTGCTCACTCCCTTTGTTCAAATGAAACCTTCAACTTACCCCATATCTCTCTTCCCTTAATTTTTTTTTCCCTTAGCTCATTTCTATTTAATATACTACATATTTTACCTTATTTGTATGTCTCTCTAACTAGAATGCAAGTACCACAAAAGCAGTGTAGTCTTATTTATTTATTTAAAGATTTATTTCTTTATTTCCCACCCCCCTTCCTCTTCTCCTACCCTCCTGTTTTTGCTGTCTGTGTTGTCTTCTCATTTTCTGTCCTCTAGGATTCACCAGGATTTGATACTGGAGATCTCTGGTGGGGAGAGAGTTTCCCTGTTAATTGCGCCACCTCAGTTCCTGGTTTCTGCTGTGCTTCACCTTGACTCTCCCCTTGGCTCTCTTTTGATGATCTTACTGTGTGACTCACTTGCGCGGGGCACTGGCTCACCATGTGGGCATTCATGCAGGAACTGACTTGCCGCATGGGCACGCTTTCTCTTCTTCTTTTTCACCAGGAAGCCTCAGGGATCGAACCCAGGTCCTCCCACATGGTAGGCAGAAGCTCTACCACCTGAGCCATATCCGCTTCCCCTTTTTTATTTTTAAGTGAAATTTTTATTGATATAATTGTAAATTCACATGCAATTGTAAGAAATAATGCAGAGAGTTCCCTTGTAAACTATGTTAGATTCCTGTGGCCTTTTAAATAAATTTCCACAGATTTGGTGACTTAACAGAAATTTATTCTCTCACAGTTTTGGAAGGCAGACATTCAAAATCAGTTTCACTAGCCAAAATAAAGATTTCAGCAAGGCCACATTCCCACCAGAAACTCTAGGGACAAATCCATTCCATGACTTTTCCAACTTCAGATGACAACTGGCATTCCTTGACTTGTGACCATGTTACTCAAATCTCTACTTCCATGGTCTTATCACCTTATCTTCTTATGGCTGTGAAATCTCCCTCTGCCCTTCTCTTATAGGATACATTGTGGATCCACAACCACACTCAAAATACTGAACTGTTCCAGAACCACAGAGATATGTTGCCCTTTTATATAACCATGCCCACCTCCCTTCCAATGCCCCCATAATCTGTAATACTGCTTCTCTAATAAAGTATTTTATTAATTGAGATAAAATTCACCATTTAAAGTGAATTTACAATTTAGTAGTTTTTGGTATATTCACAAGGATTTTCAACTGTCACCACTATCTGATTCCAGAACATTTTCATCACCTCTAAAAGAAACCCTGTGTCCACTAGGAGTCACTCAGCATTTCCCCCTTCCCAGCCAGCAATAACCCCTAATCTACTTCTGTCTCTATGGATTTGCCTATTCTGGATAGTTTATATAAATGAAATCATACAATATGTGGCCTCTTGTTTCTGGTTTATTACACTTAGTATTATAATGTCTTCAAGATTCATCCATGTTGTAATATATGTCAGTACTTCTTTTTATGACTGGTTAGTATTCCATTGTTTGAGATATACTACCTGTAGCAGTTTGATATAATTGATGGATTCAAAAAAGAAATACTGGATTATGTTTGTGATCTGATCTGTACCTGGGCCTGATTGAGTTATCATTAGGGCATGGAGTACCCACCCAGTCCCCACCCCTTGGTAGGTGGAGACTCACAGATAAAAGGCATAGCGAAGAACAGAGTTGGGGATTTCTGATGTTAGAGTTTGATGCTGAAAACCCAGGAAATCAGCACCCAGAGGAAAGAGAAGCCAGCACCAGGAAAGAAGGAACCTTGAACCCAGGGAAAAGCAAGCTCCAGGAACATAGTAACCCAGGAAGCCTGAACCCTCACAGATGATGTCATCTATCTTGCTCCAGATAGACTTTGGTGATGGAAGTAACTTATGCTTTATGTGGCCTGGTATCTGTAAGCCCCTACCCCAAATAAATGCCCTTTATAAAAACCAACCAATTTCTGGTATTTTGCATCAGCACCCCTTTGGCTGACTAATACAGAATTTGGTACCAGGACTGGGGTAGTGCTTTTGCAATTACCAAATGCTGAAATGGTTTTATAAATGGATAAGGGGTATTTTTTGGAGGAATTGTGAGATGCTTGGAAGAAAAAACCTACAGTGCTTTGAAGAAACTGTTGATAACAATGTGGATGCTAAAGAGACTTTTATGATGCCTCAGAAGTAAATGATATGTCTATTATTGGAAACTGGAGGAAAGGTGATCCTTGTTTTGAAGTTGCAGAGAATTTAGCAAAATTAACTCCTGGTGTTCTATGGAAGGCAAAATTTAAAATGGTGAGCCTGGGCATTTAGCTGAAAAATTTCCAAAGTAAACCCGGAGAATGTGGCTTGGATTCTGCTTGCAGCTTATAGCAAAATGCTAGTCGAGAGAGATATGCTGAGGACGAAACTGTTGGGCTCAAAAAGACTAGAAGCTGATTGTGGAAATTCCAAGCCTCTGGAGATTAAGCTCCCAGGTGAAAGTGCCCCATTGGAAAGCTTAACTGAACTTGTAAATCAGGATTTAAGATGCAGTTATGTTGGAAAGAATTGTGGAAAGTCTTACTGTCTGATGGCTTGCACCCCTGTTTTCTGCATGTTAACCAACAGACTTTTTGAGAGAGCTCTATGAACAAAACCACTGTCAGCCTGGAATAAAAGGGACATGGAGAGATTGAAGGAGAAAGAGCTTTAAGAGGAAAACCATGGAAGCTGAGATCTAGAATTAGGACATCACCTTGGGCCAAGAGAGGAACCCCACCCTTGTGTACACAGAGGGCAAGTTTGCCCCAGCAGTTGAAGAGGGTGGATGTTCCCACCCGATATTCTGGGAGAGTTTTGCTACCCCAGGGTACAGAGAGGGTAGAGCACATTCCCCAAGGATTAGGGCAGTTAAGGTTAGCAACCCACAGGTCTGAGCAGGGTAGACCTGTCCCCCAAAGTGGTCAGCTCATTGCTCTGAGAGTGTTGAGCCTATATGCCAAAGGTTAGGGGGAGTGTTGTCTTCACATCACTGTGCTAGGGGGTTAAGACTAACTCAAAGATTGGGTAAGGTGTGGCAATTACCCCAACACTCTTGAAGGGAGAGGTCTGGAGCTTGGTCGACACCCAAATGCTTGATGAGGGTGGAACCAAGAAAATGGCTGTTGGGCAAGACCGTGGAAAGGGTGGGTCCCCATATGGCACCAAGGAGAAGAAACCATCTTCTTAAGAATAACCCTCAGACTTTAAAATCGAATGGAGGTTGCCCTGCAGGTTTACTGAACTGCAAAGGACACGTGACTCATGTTTGCTTCCCAATTTCTCCTTATTACAATGAAAACGTTTATCCTATGTCAGTCCATTTGTGTATTGGAAACAGATAAATTGTTTTGTAAGTTTCAGAGATCTATAACAGACAGGACTTTGCAGCAAGACAAACTGAGTTTCTTTAAATTGATTATAATATGATTTAGCACTTGCATTGTAGCGGATTTAAGGCTTTTTTGAATATTGTAATAACTTTTTGGAATTCAGAGGGTAGAATATAGCTGTTTGATATAATTGATGAATTCCAAAAAGAAATACTGGATTATGTTTGTGATCTGATCTGTACCTGGGCTTGATTGAGCTATCATTAGGGCATGGAGTCCCCACCCAGTCCCCACCCCTTGGTAGGTGGAGACTCACAGATAAAAGGCATAGTGAAGAACAGAGTTGGGGATTTCTGATGTTAAGAGTTTGATGCTGAAGACCCAGGAAGTCAGCACCAGGAAAGAAGGAACCTTGAGCCCAGAGAAAAGCAAGCCCCAGAAACATAGGAACCCAGAAAGCCTGAACCCTCGCAGACGTCAGCCATCTTGCTCCAGATAGACTTTGGTGACGGAAGTAACTTATGCTTTATGTGGCCTGGTATCTGCAAGCTCCTACCCCAAATAAATGCCCTTTATAAAAACCAACCTATTTCTGGTATTTTGCATCAGCACCCCTTTGGCTGACTAATACACCACCTTTGTTTACCTGTTCTTTCTACTTTTTTACTATTATCAATGCTGCTATGTGTATTCATGTTTGGCCATGTGTTTTCAGTTCTTTTGGGTGGAATTCTAGGAGTAGAATTTCTGGGCCATATTGTAACTCTCTTTAACTAGGTAAGTGTATTAGTCAGCCAAAGAAGTGCTAATACAAAGTATCAGAAATCTGTTGGCTTTTATAAAGGATATTTGTTTGGGGTAGAAACTTATAGTTACAAGGCCCTAAAGAGTCCAACTCATTGTACCATAAGAGATACTTCCTTACCAAAATCTGTTGCCATGTGTTGAAGCAAGAGGTGGATGATGTCTGGTAAGGTTCAGCCTTCCTCTTTCTTAAAAGAGGAAGAGGGTCCAGCTTCTTCCTATCTCCATAGGGCTTGCCTCTCTTCCTGGGCCTAGTTTCTTTCCCAACTCAGCTATTCTCTTCTGTTCACAAGGTCAGCTGTAAACGAACAGGCAAATGGCTCCTCTTCCTTGGGCCTCTGCTGTGTCTATGGGGCTCTCTCTCTCTTCTTGCGTGTCTACTTCTGTGTTCCTGATTGAACGTCTGTTTATATAGCCCACCAAAAGAGCGGGGACTCAACCCTGCTCACCCTAATGGTCAATTCAAAGCCCTAATCTTGATTTAATCAAGTGAACATAAAGCCTTTGAATTTAACACAATCAAAGGGTATCATGCCCAGAGAAAAAGAGTAGTTTAAAAACAAACTCTTTTTGGAATTCATAAATAATCTCAAACTGCCGTAGTAAGGAACACTCAATTGTTTTCCTCAATGGCTAACCCCACTAACAATGTAGAAAGTTCCAATTTCTCCACATCCTCTAACACTTTTCTTTGCTCTTTTTTTCATTATCACCAACCTGGTGGGTACTTTTTAATTAGAGAAGTTATAGACTTATAGAACAATCATGCACAGAATACAGGATTCCCACATACTGCCCTATTATTAACACCTTATATTGGTTCATTGTAGTTTTGATTTGTGTTCCCTAATGACTAATGATTTAAGGATCTTTTCATGTGCCTGTTGGCCATTTGTATATCTTCTTTGGAAAAATGCCTATTCCAATCTTTTGCCCATTTTTAAATTGGATTATTTGTCTTTTTATTTTTGAGTTATAAGAGTTTGTTATATGTTCTGGATGCTTGACCCTATTTTCTCCCTTTCTGCAGTTTGTCTTTCACTTTCTTGATAGTGTCTTGGATATATTCATACATATAGATATATTGTGTGGTAGGCTCCTAATAAATATTTGTTGAATGAACAAATAAATAGATTAGCCATTCTCACTTATTACAATAAAAAAGTTAAATAAAATATTCAACAATTCATGTATTTGTTTAAAATAGTACACATCACCCCACGTAGAGTTTATGAGGAATGTAAACATATTTGAACATTAGAAAGCCATGTAATATAACTTATAACATTAATAGACTTTTAAGAAATAAATCTTATGATCACGACAGTGACCAGAAAAAAAATTCTTAGTTAAAATTCATTGATCATTCAGAATTTTTTAAAAATAGTAACAGTAACTAAGGACCAAAAAAGCAAAGTAAGAGGAGAAATGAACTTTCTTGGCTTGATAAAAGATGTCTTTAAAAAACAAGTAAAACAAAAAGGTAGCTTTATGTCTGTACTTCATGGAAAGTTTTAGAAACTTTTACTTAAAGTCAGAAATGAGACAAGGATGCCGGCAGTCTTTTGTATTTAGTATTGTACTGGGGGAACTAGATGGCATATTAGGACAAGAATAAAAATAATTGTTTAACTGGGAAAATGAAGTAAAACTGTTATACTTGCTGATTTTTTTTAATCTTGAAAGTAAGAAAATCTATAAGCAAACTTTATAGTTCTGCATTTTTCTAGAGAACATTTATTTATGACAAAAAAGTTTAAAAAAATAGCATAGTGATGTGATGTTCATATTTTAGCTAAAAGAAAATCCCTTTAAGTGTATTTTATAGTGTATTTGAGGTTTTAAACAAATTTTAAAATAAAGTTACATTTTTTTCCTATAGAGCTACAGACACATCTGATGAAGTGGCAAGTCTGCGACCCCCTCGGTTCTTTAATGAAGATGGAGTTATCAGACCTTATAGGTTGAGAGATGGTACTGGAAATCAAATGTTGCAGGTGAAGAAATAGCTTATATATTAAGATTAGTTTAGTTGCATTAGGTTTTTTTTGTTTTTTGTTTTGTTTTTTAGTAACTATATAGTGCTTTAAATATATAATATATAATAGATTATTTGGGGTTTTATATGTTTTGCTTAATTCCATGTATAAATTTCTTACATTTACTTAGATATACATTTACATTTATTTACTATAAGATTTTTTTTTCTTTTTTACAGGCCTCAAAAAGTTTGATATGAAAACAGTTAATGCATGACTTTGCAAGTGAAAGCCAACAGTAGATTTTAGTCTTAAATTTACAAACTACGTACGGCTGTTTCAGTATTTTGGGTACAAAGAAAAGCTTTTGGTAACTTTTTATGTAGGACTTATAGTGAATCTGGTCTTTTTATAGGGTATTCTTAGCTCTACACTGGATTTGTGAGATTTGTTGAAAGGCGATGTTCTTATATACCCTCATAATTGGTGGTGCTTATTTAATTAGGCAGTTTCTGTTCAGATTACTTATATTTATCAATCCCCTGATAGTTCTATAGTAGATATAACACTCATGTCAAATTAGGTATGAATGAGGGGAAAAAATCAGAACCACTGCTATTGTAAATTATTCTTGGGTTCATATGCTTTCCAGATATTTCTTTTAAAGATGCTAAAATGGCCATGGCCCTTGTGCTTTATTCTTGTATAATCTATATGTAAAACCTTGTAGAATTTGATAAGCAGTTCACATGAAAACCAACTCTTTTAGTAAGGAAAATTAGTTTTGTAATAATAGTTTGAGGATAGACTATTTTATCTGTTTAACAACTTTCTTACTTGGTAAATTGGAATTTTTAAAATATGAACTATGGTGTAGGTAACAGTAATCATACACTAGGCTATACCGTTTTAAAAGCATTTTTGTGGTTTCTGTACAGAAACCATTTGTTTGAAAATATACAAATAGTCATTATATTGTATAGACTTGAAAATATTAATGGTAATAATACTCTGTGGAGAGTTGGTCCTTCCTTCAATAGCCTTGATATTTTAAAATGTTGTCATGTTTAATGTTCAGGGTAAAAATTTAAAGCTTTAATATTTTTCTCCACTGCAAGTAGAGCATATAATTTTACATAAAAAATACTTACAAATTCTTCTCTGAGTCTTCCACCTATTAAAATAGAACATTTCCATATATTTAATAGACAGTATGTTGTAAAGTGATTTTATACTGTGTTCAGAATGTTTCTAAAGCATCAAAATAATTGCATCTTGGTATACAACTAGCAATCCAGTGAGAGGCTGTACTCAGGAGCACTTGTGCCATCTCCACAATGACAGTATATCATTGTCTCCTGTAGCTAATATAGTTGAAACACATTTCTACCTTCCTCATTAGAACACAGTTGGTATGTTACATTTTATAAGACTGAATGCTAAATAATTTTCAACTGGCTTTTTAAAAAACTAAAAATATTTCTTGAGAAGCAATTTTAATAAATTTAGGATGAAGAGAGGATGAATGGTGAGGAGAGTTTGAAAGTACATCCTCATTCTTAGGGAACAGGTTAGGAACTGATTTGTTGTTTGGTGCATGTGATGCTTTTTGAATCAAAACCCTGTTGCTTATATTTGGAAATATATGAATTACCAGTACTGTGGAAAAGGAGTTGATAGCATGTAAACAGGATTTAAAATGCCCCTGCCTTGGTTTAATCTAAGTAATTTAATGATAGTGTCCTTAGAAAATGAGAAAAGCTTCCAAATGCTTCCCCTTTTTTCTCATTTTCTAAAAAATAGGTGCTCTCACTGTTTACTAAATTATGTGTCCACATGTAATAATTTTAACATAACAAACTCTTTTGTTGTATATCTTTCTATCCCAAAAACAGCACATTATTGTGCCTTCTAGGTAGTCCATGAAAGTTGCCTACTAGAGATATATAGAATGATCATTTTAATTTGTTCCTAGAATACCTTATTGGTATCATCAAACTGTTTTATACATTGAGTTAAACCAAGCAATTAACTTTAGTCTTATTTATATTAAGTAATGGAATATTATTCCCATAATTACACCTGAGTCACAGTTTAAAAATCTGCTTTGAAATTTTTCTGACTTCTTAAACACAATTCTACCTGTTTTCCAAGCAGTTTGCCATATTTAACTAACCTTTGTGCTTCTCTTTTCCTTTACCATGCTTACAGAAAATTCAGGCCTACAGGGAGTGGATTATGACTCACAGTAGCAGTAGTGAGGAGGAGGAGGAGGAGGATTAGTCAGATCTGAACTGTTAAAATTTATATGTTCTTTGTTGTTTTATTTGGAATGTTTCATTAACATGTTTGTATGACCGCTACCATAACAGCTTGTGTCCATTTTTAGGGAGGTTAATATTTTTTCCTTTTAAAATGTTTCCTACACATCTTCAAAAAGCAAAATATTTGCATTGTTTGGGCACGAGAAAAGTGTATTTTACATCCAAATTAAGGCAACTATATATTATAGCATTTGCTTGTATATATCTTAAAGCTTTGTAATACAGTTTGTCTTTGAGATTTAAAATTAGATTTGAAAACATTTTTTAATGTTCACTAATTTTCTTTTATTTTAGATTATTTGCCCATTTGTTAGCAAAACGTCTTTCTTAATATTCTCTATGTACATTTTCTTGGCTGTAATGTAATGCCATTGTGTAAAAAAAAAGATTAAGATTAGCCAATGTTTTATATTTATTTAGCATTTTTAAAATATTTTTGTCAAATTTCTTTCAATAATAATAAACTTAATATGAAACAATCAATTTGTTTTTCTATTCCAAAATTGTATAGGTTGTCAAACTATTATTATAAAAAGTATTCATGATTTGTCATGGAAGATTAGATTAGGTGAAATAATTTACAATCTGAGAATGAAAAAAAAAAGATTCTTAGATTCCTTTGGTTCACTTTTTATTGTTTTATTTTATATTTACATATATATTTTGTGAAACAATGACAAAAGATGTTTTTATAGTCAATTTATTTAACTTATATAAGTATGATACATTCCTATTATTAAAAGTTATGACTTAAGTCATATTAGTAGGAGAATTTTTATAGTAAACATATGTTTTTTCAGAGTAATGGGAAAAATATCTATTTCTCTGAAAGATCTATGATCAAATCTATTTTATGTTTTGAATGTATACTGAAGCTTTTTAAAATTTTCGTATTGTATGAAACTGTCTTGTCCTGTTTCCTTAGTATATCATCTGTACTAAAAGAAAAACCTCTTAA
Source organism: Dasypus novemcinctus (assembly GCF_030445035.2). NCBI lineage: Eukaryota > Metazoa > Chordata > Mammalia > Cingulata > Dasypodidae > Dasypus > Dasypus novemcinctus. The sequence continues at coordinate 31,583,617 of NC_080680.1, read as the reverse complement.
AAAGGAATGACTATTAGTAATTATGTTATTTAATCCCTTATGATTACTGTACTTTAGGATCAACAAAGGAACTATTTACTTCAACTTATGTTTAACTTTTTTCTTATATTAAGCTTATATTAGGTTATAGTAGATAATTGGTTTAACTGTTGAACTTTTTATTTAATTTGTTCAGCCCATTGGTTCTGAGTCTCTTCTCATTCTTTGGTTGACCAGGTTTTTATTTCTATAAATCATTAGTCTTTGAAAATGACTTCTAGATTTTAAAATATTGAACTTACAAAAAACAGCTAAAAATTATATCTTCTTTTAAAATTTCTGTCTGCCTAGCATTCATTCCATATAAATAGAAATCAACATCTTGTATACTAGGATTAAGAAATATGTGAATATCCAAGAATTTGATTATTGCTTTTATCACAATAGTATTCTGATCTTTTTGTAATAAGTAAATAAATAAAAACAGTGACTATTAAGATAGTCATTATTGTTATCAGAGGTTGAATTTGTATTTGTCATGCTGCTACTGCGCTCTCCCTTGCCATAATCAAACAAAACCTGCTGCTTATACTAGAAGCTAGAAGGAACACAGCCTATTGAGGCATATTTTGTATATCTGAGAAAGAAAAAGTCTGAAAATGTCTTCATTAGCTTTTACATTCCAGCTTTGCTTAGGTGCAAGACCTTTCTAAAAGGAAAAATGTTAAACTACTTGTTTGCAAGATGTTTGCTGAGTTTGTAATGGTTGATTAGCGTCTACTTGATATTGTGTAACATTGAAAACTGGCAGGAGGGAAAATTTGTGAAACTCCTGAAATTGGGGACATTTATCACTATGGATAAATAATCTAATTTATAATAGCCTATACATGAAATTAAATAGGGGCTTACTTTAGATAAAGATATAACAAATGTAAATCTAAAGTAATGTTGCTAACTTGCAGTATTTCTTATACAAAAGGAAAATTAAATTTTAGTTTATTTCTGTATTTAAAATATTTAGGATTTCATCAGTTTTACCTTTTGAATTAGTCCAAAACACATATCACTGATAATTTTAAGGTCATGTTATTAAAATTTATAGGTGGAGCTATTGTAAATCTGTGACTTGGGACCTCAGTGTTCAACATGAAAAATATGCTACTGTATCTACATCCCAAGATCACAAACACTAAAGAATGGCTCCTATACATAGAAGTCACTATAGTTGTTTGCCTGACTTAAATCCTATGATGAAGTTTTGTGTTAATTGATGATGGGAAGAGAACCAGAAAGAGCCATCCCACCTTGTTGTTGGGTACTTTGTCTAGTGCACCCTCAAACCTCAGTTTTTGTCTTACAAATTTTCTTGCAAATGAATTTATTATAGCTCAAAAGCAATAATGGTCCTATTGAGTTTAAATAAGATGTTAAGTGTGCACACATTATTCACTTAGATCAAGTAATAATTATGATGGGTATATAATAAGAATGTCAGTTTCATCTTTCTATACTTGTACCTTTTAGATAAATGGAAATCATTGTTAAAAGTTTGAAACTGTTAGTCTTTAATTTCAGTGGATGTATCTTTGGATTCATGAAGTGCAGTGAGTACAGTCAACATTATACATTATAAAAAGTCCTGAGTCAAAGGATAGTAAAATACAAGATTTCAAATAGGTCTGTATTAGGGAGTGAGAACAGTTTATGATTTTTATATATAGGGATTTTTGGTTTCTTTTGTTTTAATTTGGTAGACCATTTTCATATCCATAATTATCTCTCAGTCAGTGCAATGAATTTATTTGGCAATTCCATATGGGCCAATATGTATAACAGTGGCATACCTTAAAATATTAGCTTTTAAAATAAATGTTTACTCTATTTGTAAAATTGACTTCTACCTCCTTTCATTGTGTAAATGTTCTAAACAATTGGTCACAAAGAGTTCTACTAAATTGCATAATTCCATTTCTCTGGATCTAATTTGGAAACCCTCAAATATGTGAACATCAAAATATTATAGGAATTATTTGAGTGTTTTTTTAAATAATCAGGATAGCCAGAGATTTGGTTAAATATATATAATTTTTCTTAATTGTATATATTTTATTTTATATTATAAATGATCATTTATTAATAACCTTTCAACTACATTGTCTACAAAGATTTTCTTAATGTACAGGATAAAAATTGAGTTTCTGTGAATAAGATAAAGCCGAATCCTCCTTGTGAATAAGTTTACTGACATTGATTCTTATTCTACAATTTTGGCATTGTACTGAAGAATAAAATATAATTTTACAAATTAAAGTAGTAGATTATATTCTGTTTTTTAAGCAATATTATGCCCATTAAAGTAGGATACTGTAGAAAATAAAAAAATTATTCTTTTTCTCCCCACCATTTTTAGTGTATTAGGTGTTTCTTTCTTTCGTTTTTTTTTTGTGAGGTAGTGGGACCGGGAATTGAATCCTGAACCTCATGTGTGGGAAGCCAGTGCTCAACCACTGAGCCACATCTGCTCCCTGTGTTTCCTTTTTAAATTTTTTATTTAAATGGTTATGATCCCAACATTCATTTCATTTTATACTTTATATCTTATTATAATATTTCATAAATTTATTAACTTCTAAAATTTTTAAAAGTATCCCATTCATAAAGTAACTCCCAATATGGGAAACCTAGTACTTATTTCTGGAGCACATAAATAGCCAGCAGGACCTTTTTATTTTTATAGTTGATGTAGAGGGCTTTTCTTTTTCTTTGAACAGATTACTTTTGACTTACATCTTTTTAAATAATTTCTTTCCCTTACCACAATATAAAATCTCTTAAATTGAAGTGTGCATGTGTCCTGCATTAAGTATGCTTGTTGCCCCGGGTGGGTGATCCTGTAGGGACAGATGCTGGACATTGTATGTCCTGCCATGGCCCACTGGGTGGACTGGGGGAAAGTGTAAACTACAATGTAAAAACCATTATCCATGTAGTGCAGCAGTTCTCCAAAGTATGGTCACCAAATGCAGTGACTGTCCCATGATGATGAAAGAGGTTGTTGATGTGGGAGGAGTGGAGTGAGGGGGATGGGTATATGGGGACCTCTTATATTTTTTGAATGTAACATTTTTTTTGAAAAAAGAAAATAAGTAATATATTTTTTAAAAAAGGTATGCATGTTGACAACTGGGACATCCCATGGAGGTATTATATTCTTAATGATCTTGGATATTTTTTAAATTTTGTAGATAAATCTGTATTGTCTTTTAATCTCTTATAAAAATATCATAGTTGTCATTTTATAAGTTGTTGTAGAAGGGACGCTGTTTTTGTTTGTTGTATATTTCTTTTCTTTCAGACATTTATAATTAGCTTCAAATACTGCCTTAATAGCAATTGGAAGATAACTGCCTTCAGTCGACGTGGTCTTTCCCTTTACTTCAGGAGGACAATTACAACTGATATGGAATAAAGGGCTTACCATAGGCAGTCAGATCCACCAGAGTAGTGCTGAACATTCTTCCTGGCTTCATCTGAAATTTTGAGTAAGTGAATGAGAACTAGGAGACAAAGGCTTATTGGATATCACTCTTCATTTTGCAACTCTTCCTCTCCAGAATACTACTTCTGAATGGGATGAGAAAGCTGAAGAGAGCCAAATTATTTTATTCAGGCAAATTAGAGTTCTTAGTATCTAAGACAAAGCAGATCATATGGAAAAGGAGACTACATATCCAACTTAGATACCATTCTCATCCCTAATTAAGTTTAGCAGTATTCTCTTGGAGAGGCTTTTTCACATCAGTTTTGAAGCTTCAGGCTTTTGAACATTTAGTAGTAAGTCCCAAACTTTTTTTTTTTTTTGGACCAAATGATATGCTTCATCCCATATAGAACCTTCCAGTATTATTCAAAAATACTTTTGGGGAAAAAAATAATACTTTTTGAATGAGACTTGACTATAGTTATATCTTCCTCTGGAGGGGATGATTTCACTTGAGGTAGAGACTTCCTCTCAATTCTAAAATGTGTTTATTAAGACTCTTGGAATGTATTCATTTGAATGAAGCTCATTTGATTTCTAAATCTCTTTCAAAAGTTTGTCTTCCTTACACCCCTTAAATTTGTAAATATATTAAGGAAAGATAAATATTAGAAAATTCACTTCATTTTAGTATTAAAAGAAATCCCACATTTTAAGCTCAAAGTAGTTTGAACTTGAGTCTTTTCTCTTACCAAGGACATACAAATAGAGCTAAAATAGGTCTGCAGTAATTATTAGTTTAAAAAGCCTTAATTAACTAAAGGTGTGAAATTCTAACCCTAATACTCAACTCATGACTTCTCTTTTGATGTGTTAACTTCCCATGATTACTTTGAACATAAAAGAGAAATAGCGGATCCTGAGCTGAGTAAGGCTCAATCAGATTTTGTGTATGTGCTCAAACAATAATGTTAGGAGACTTTAGTATAATTTAAGAAAATTCTACTTTTTATTTGCCACATGTCCTATGAAAGAAAGGATCTTCTCTTGCCAAATGAAATAATTCGTTTTCATACAGAATTGGATTGAAGACCTCTTTCATTCATTTAAAAAACAAAATTTAATGTCATCTATGAAACAAAGAAGCACTATGTATACTTTTTTTGTTAGGTAACAGTCTTTAGTTATAAATTCAAATGAAATTAATACCCTATTCACTTCTGATGATTAAAGAGCTCCATAGAAAATATTGTGGAGAAATACACATGTAGACATTTGGTGGCATTTTGAGTCTGAGGCAGTCATTTTAATTAGAGATCTCATGAAGTTACAGTATTGGAATATAAATATGGGAAGCTATATGTTTGATGTAAGGCTAACCTTTCTATAATAAATTGCCAGTCAAATTTGAAATACAAAATTGCCAGAAGCGCAAAGTGCTTAATTATATAGGTATAATTGAAATTTTGCTGGCTCGATTTAATAGCATAGTTTGTATGAATACAAAGAAAATTTCATTCTGCAAGTATTCATTAAACTCCTGTTATGTATCAGACCCTCTTCTAGATATTAGGGTTACATCCTGAAGAGAGCAGTCAAGATTCCTGCTCATCCCTCATGAGTTTATAATAGTAGTGAGGGTTATTATTACAGTGGTTGAGGTGCCACTTTAGAGGCCAGCCCTATATCAGATCTTGCTACATGCAAGACTGTAAGAATCGTTGGACTCCGGAGATGTATAAGACATTCCCCATCTTCCAAAGAGATAACAATCTCTAGTTATTACATGAAATAGAAGCATTGCAAGAGGTATGATACAGCTGGTGGAAAATCTGAATCAATATTCCAGTGAGCTGTTAAAATGGGATCCCACTGCATTGACTAAAATATATATAGTACTGTGCTAACTTATTTTGGTAATAAAAATTGAGATACAGCAATACCCTGTGGCTCAGGGCCTGGATTTTTGGCCCAAGTAAACCTGAGTCCATTCCAGCCTCTTCCTTTGACTAGCTTTATAATCTGGGGACATGTATTATGCTTGTCTGACCTAAGTCTCTAGACTGTAAAATAGAGTTAATAGTAGTGCCTATCTTTGGGTGGTTTCTAGAGTTAAAACATATGAGGTAACATAATTATTATGAAAGTGCCTAATAACTCAATAAAGATTGTATTGTATTTATTCCAGATGCCAGTTTGTACTTAATTCTTGGTCACCATTATATAAATCATAAATTTCTCATGTGTCTCTCTTTGCCAACATAAAAGTGTCTTTAAAATCTTACCTTTTTCCTTTCCAGTTAATAGAAATTTTAGTTTAAATACTATCCAGGGAGTAGGTGTAGCTCAGTGGTTGAATGCCTGCCTCCCATGTATGAGGCCCCAGGTTCAATCTCCAGTACCTCCTAAAAATAAAAGAAAGAAATACAATAACAGTTTCCACACACCAATTAATAAGCAGTAGAAACAGTAAAACCTCAGAGATTTGGACACCTGTGAATTATACAGTATTTTAAAAGAAATGTTTTTGTTTCCTAGTATACATAGTATTATGGATCAATAAGTGTTCAATAGTGGTTCTCCTGTAACTGCTTTAGTGAGATTTTTGTAACTTTATACTTACATGATTCTTTATCCATGCGCTTTTGCCCTACTTCTGGAATTAAGTAGGTTAATTAATGATGTGTTATCAGTGCATGTGATTATATCATGAGCATAATTCTACCCCCTCTCAAGACTCTTTTGGTTGAACCAGTTAATGACAATTTATATCTCTTATGATATAATAGTTTCCTTTTTTTCATTTTATGTCAGAGGGTTATGTTCTGGTTTCCTGGCCTGTCTAAGCTATTAAGATAGTCTATGCTATGGCTAACAATTGAAAAGCTCTTTAGCAGTGTAGGAGACAAAGTTATGAAGGGTTAAGTAAAGGTTAATTCTTCCATCAGATTTGATGACATTTAGTAATTTTTTAAAAATCAGTTTACTTCACAAAATAAGCTAAGCACTTCTTCATGCTTCTGCCAGTTTATTATATATGAAATCACTGAGCTTTGCGGTAATGAAGTTCTACTATATTTGATCACAAAGCTTGGTTGACTATCTTTTACCTGGTCTTACCCTCAAGTCTCTCATATTCAAAGTGAATTCGCAAAATGGTTCCCTAAACCTTTATCAGGTAACTATAAGGAAGTTACACTTACTTACTTCATAAATAATTGAGAATTGATGGCATTTACCATTTTAATTTAGTTACTTCCCTGTAATTTGTTGGTTTTAAAAGGAAGTGTAATTGATGAGTTGAATCTATTCATAACCCTTTCCCTTTGCCCCATCATTCTCCTGATCATTCAAATTAACCAGTCTATAAAGCCATTTATTTGTAGATTTTCTTCCTGGATATCATTCTTACTCTTCCTTTATTGTACAATTAGATTAATTTCATGTTCATTTTATCCCCAACATTGCTATCTTTTTTAAAAAATCTCACTTCTCTGAAGTAATTTTGTCTTGGAAATGAGTTAGATGTTGGTGAAATTTTGTTTACTTAGCTAGCTGAAGTATACATTCATGTATCTTTACTTGATTTCTTAAATATATGTCTGCATGAATGAATAGCACTTTATATTGTATGGGACTTAAGCCTTACATGTTAGTGAGTTGTTCCTAACTGTCCTTTCCTAATATGCTTTAATTACTCAGAAATGTTTGTTATGAAACTCTGCTATTTCATGAAATTTGGATTTGATATTTATTAGCATTGTTTTCTGCATTACTGTAGTTTCCAGCTTCTGTTCTCTTTCTAAAGTATTGGGACTTACCTGACAGGAAATATGGATGAGAGTAACCTTGAATCCACTGTCCTTCAATCTCCTCTATTTTTCATGTATTTCTAAATATGTGATTATTTCATTTGGATATTTTTTATATCTAATAAACTAAGGTTTATGTACTCATCTTTTCTCAATGCAAACAGTACCCTTTTAACAGTAACCATATATTTTAAGAGTTGCCTACAGATTTTGGCAGTTATATGTAATGAATTCAATTTCCCTTGTTTTTCTCTGTTTCTTTTAGATAGTTTTCAAACAATGGTAGGTGATTCATGTATACATTTAATGAATAAGGTAAAAATCATTTTTCCTTTAACTCTAAAGCATATAAATGAGGCTACAGTGTCTAAAGTACTGGCTATTGTTAATCCCTTATTTCAGCCATATCTTTGTCATTAGGCAAAAGCCTTGTACAGTGATTGTTAGCCTTGATTTTGTTAATTCTCCATTTACTTTAAAGGGTTTTACCAACCATTTTAGTAGAAACATGCATTCTTAGCATGTGTTTGGGATAGGGAAAGATAGAATATTAACACTAAACTGTTTGAGCATTGTTGACCTAAAAAAATTCAGCTAGCCTGAGCTGCCTTTAAAACCTCCTTTAAAAACCACCAGCATCCAGGGATATGGAAGACATTTAATTTACCATGGGGAAAGTATGGGTGACATTATTAGAGGAAATGTTGTTTAGTGGGAAAAGCACTGGAAATAAAAGTAACCAATTTTCTGAGGCCTAGTTTTGCAACTGACAATGTGACTCCTAAGCCACTTAACTATAATCTTATTTAATTATACAAGGTTGTTGTAAAAATTAGATGGCTAAGATACGTATCTGATCGTCTTTTTTTTCGTGTGTAAAGAAAGACTTGTTTGGAAAAACTATAACATTCCTTTCAGGTCTAAAATTGTTTATTTTTTCCCCTGAAATAATGTGTAATGATTCTTTGAAATGTTTGTAATACATTTATAAAGTCAAATAATAAGGAACAAAATTGTCGCCAAAGACATGGCATTTGCAGTTTCTTTATACAACATGATAAAAGATGATCATGGTTGATAAGCTAGCATCTCTCTTGATTTAGTTCCAGATATTTTAGCTTCTGCTTACAATGCTGTTCTTATTCCAAATACATACGCTTGTAATAGAGAGTGACCACTAAAACTTTGCTCTGTAAGGAGATATCTTTGAAGTTTATTCAAATAAATGAACACTTCAGTAACAAAGGATACAGTTTATTATAATCAAAGCAGACTGCCATGGCCATAATGTCCAATCATCTTTCAAATGTTGCATTTAAGCTGTGTGATGGACTCTAGAAGGTATTACATGAATTACTTTTTTTTATCATTTTGTCCTGGAAACTCTTGTGACTACTGAAGTTGATTTAATTGCTTATATGCTCAGAGTAGAATAAGTTAAATCTTAAAAGTAAAAAGTAAGGAGAGACCTGCTGAAATGCAAAGCCCAAACTTTGAATGAGATGAAGATAGGTACTTTGGGTTGAATCATGGATTTTAAATTATTAGATGGTTATTATCCATGAAGTATAAAGACTTGACTTGTAGTAGTGGTCGTGTTTTTGAGAATATCAACATTTGTATTCTTTATTTTTAAATTTGGCTTATAGAACAAAAGAGAATAAACACAAGCTAATTTATTTTCAAAGACAAAAAACAATGATAAACAAAAGGATGCAAAGTTAAAAATAATGGTCTCACTCCTACCCCACAATTACCTTTCCAAAGCTCAGAGATATATACTGTTAACAGATTGGTGTGTATACTTCCAGAAGTTTCCTATGTTTATGCAAATGTGTGTATATTTGTTTCCTCTCTTCTCCCTTCAGTTCATTATGTTCTGTAATTTAATTTTTTCACAATATGTTTTACACATCTTTTACAGCAGTATACACAGATCTACCTCTTTCTTTTCCATGACTTCATAATGTTCTATTGTATGATTATACTATAATTTATTCAACTAGTTCCCAATTAATGAGCATTTAGATTTTTTGCTTTGATATAATATTGCCATGAACGTTTTACGTGCATGTCTTGGCTGGAATTGCTGACTCAAAGGACATGTTTATTTTTTATTGATAGGCATTTTATTTTGAGTTAAGTTGGACATTTTCCCATGTTTACTCGTTAGATATTTTTGCTTATGCTGAATACCTGTTCATATCCTTTACACATTTTCCCGTTGGTTTAGTCATTTTTCATCTATTGGTTTAGTCAAATTGCTAAAATTCTCCATACTATGAAATTAGCTCTGTATCTCATATTGATGGATATTTTCCCAGTTTGTCCACTGATTTTTGTGTTGTTTTACTTTATTTCTGTTTATTTGCTTATTGTTTTGCCATTCAATAGTCTTTAATTTTTATGTATTAGCAATTTTTTATGTTAGTTTATGGATTTTGTGATATATTTAGGCTTTTTCCACTTCAAGATTGAAAATATTTGCTTTGTATACTAAAATCGTTGATCCATATGGAATTAATGTGATATGGAAAGATAGGAATACAGCATTAGCCAGCTATTTAATAGCTGCCAGAAGCACCATTTGATAATATATGCTTTTATCCACTGAAATGCTTTCTCAATTTCATAAATCCTATATTCAGATATATAGGATTTTATAAATTCATTTAGACATTTTGGGCAATTTCTGGAAACTATATTCTTTCCATTGATTCTACATATAAAACTTCTGCCAAGTGCCAAACTTTTTAACTGCTGCAGCTTTATAAAGTGTACGAATGTGCGTTAAGATAGTTTTTCTCATTCTCCTTTCATAATTTACTTGGATAGTCTCACATTTAGTTTTCTAGATAAATACTAAAATCATTTTGTCAAATCATTCTCACCATCCCCCCCCTCAACAAAAAATATTGGGATCACATTGAAAATGTGTGTGTGTATGTATATATATAAACTGGGGGGTAAATAACATCTTTGTAGTAATGAATTTTTATATCTAAGAACAAGACACATTTCCATTTTTAAATTTTCTTTTCTCAGTAGTGTTATAAATCTTTTATCACATAAAATCAGTACATTATTTTATAAACACTAATTTGGAAAATGGAAGAAACAGTCCTGTTTAGAAGAGTAATAAAAAAGATGAACATTTACACATGAGCTTAATAAATAAAGTGACTGGTTTTTATGTGCTTGGTTTTTCCAGATATACTGCCATCTGCAAATAATTTGTGCCCTTCCTTCCAGTATTTGATGTTTCTTTCTCTTAATTTATATTTTCTTAAAACTTGATATAATTCATCTAGTTCTTCAAATTTTTGCGTAGTTATAAATTATGTAATTCTTAATTCCTCTGAATCTTTAGTTATGTCTGTAACTAAACACATTTGTAATCCAATGTATTTTTGTTTACTTGCCCTACCTATGAGACAATAAATACTAAAGATATTTTCTCAATATTTTATATTTGAAGTTAGAAAGTTCTCCCATGTAGTTAATCTGTATTGTTTTTATTTTACTTCTGCTGTTGTTGTTTTTTTTTTTACTTCTGTCTCCAGTAGAAATGAAGACTATTCATATCAGTTTCCTAAACCAGGATTATTGTGAAGTCACTGCTTAACTTTCTTCTAAGCTAAATAATTGTGGTTTGTTGATACAGCTTCATGGAACACAAATTTCTAAACTCTATATTCTTATTCTCTTTTGGAATTTCCTCAAGATTTCTAACATTTTGGCTGACTTCTTAACATACCCCTACTTAAGAGATTTACACAATTGCTTGCCTTTAAAAAAATCTGTATAGCCTACTATATATTTGGGTAATGAAATTAACTCCATCCTCCGAGCAAATAATATATAAAAAACGGAATAAAAATGGCAAACATGTATTTCATTTATATGGTTATCTTTCTATTTTCTGGAGCAACAAGTAGTTGACAGACAATGTTGTAGATGAACAACGTTTCAGCAGTCTTGAAAATAAATTTACAAGTAAAGGCTGTTCTAGAGACTAAGTAGGCCTGGAGATTCCCCTATTTGTCGAGAAAAATCTCTGCCCCTTTTGAATGAACTGAAATATTGACAAAGAAAAGCATGTCTGTAGAGTAGATAAGGAATTTCCAGGGAAAAGGTAAGGCCAGGGGCTAATAGTGATTTGTGTGATAAATATGTTTACATGTGTTTTTATATAGATGTGATCAAACACTAATATATTTTCCAAGATAAAAATAATATAATAGTTCAATAATAACCTCAATAGGTTCAGTTTAAACTTTGTAAGAAAATAACAGTATCTTCTAAAAGTCTAACATCAGATGACTGCAGTGGAAGAATCTTGAATAAAGCAGTACATGTAGATGCTTTTAAAAAGGAAACAAATGTTTTGTGAATATTTAGTCAATTTTTTGATGATATGCGTATCCTTAGTGAATAAAATATGTTAATGGTTTTCCCCCATTAAGAGATGGTGTTTAGAGTACTGTAAGGCATCACTTGCATTACAAAGGAATATTCTCAATTTTTCCCCTTTACTCATTTTTTAGGTCATGGAAAATGGAAGATTTGCAAAGTACAAATATTTTGCCCATGCCATGATCAATAAAACAGATATGTTAATGATAACCAAAAGGTAACTTGCTTCATTTTTCTCTAATGTAATTTGATGAGTTAACTGACAGCCACTTATGAGATGAAGCCATTGTTATTCATCTTTTGTTTTCAGATAGTCACATTGATTCCTGCTAATTCTGGTTCTTTTATCCTACAAGCCTTGATTCTAAAACCTTACATAGGGAAGTGGATGTGGCTCAAGCAATTGGGCTCCTGTCTACCATATAGGAGGTCCAGGATTTGATCCCCAGGGCCTCCTGGTGAAGGCAAGCTGGCCCGTGTGGAGTGCTGGCCCACGCAGAGAGCTGGCACAGCAAGATGACACAACAAAAAGACACAGAGGATAGGCGATAAGAGACGCAGCAGACTAGGGAGTTCAGGTGGCTCAAGAAAATTATCACCTCTGTCCCACTCCGGAGGGTCCCAGGATCAGTTCTCAGAGCCGCCTAGTGAACCTACAAGTGGACACAGAAGAACACACAGTGAATGGACACAGAGAGCAGACAGAGGAGGGAGGGGGAGAGAAATAAATTTTTTTTAAAAGCAACAAACCTTACATAAATACACAGCCCTTTGCATGCATGCAGATAAACACAGAGGCATGTACAAACATTATATAAAATACTAAAATAAAAGTACTAAAATTCCCACAAAGCTATTCTATCAGGGATCACTCCTTTCCCTCTGAAAAAGTACATGATATCAGGTTATCCAGAAGGCAACAGTCTTCTGGTGGTGCCTACTCACTAGAATACATATATATTCACCCACATAGGTAGACACAGTAAAAAGCAGATAATTTCCATATGAATATGCCCAGCTACAGCCAATTCTTCAGGTAGACCTGTAGACAGTAGAAGGATATGTGATAAAATACACCGTGGTGCATAGCCTCAGAGGGGCAAGTGTTCACAAGCCTTATAATTGTTCATCTGGGGAAAGGAATGACGTGTAGTATGGTGGGCATTTCTGGATGGCAGAGAGTAAATATGTGGCTGAGGGAGAGCAGTTATGGCTAGATAGAAAGGAGTGGTCAATAAATTTGGTTTTGCTCACTATTAAAAAGGTAAAATTATATAAATATTTTGGTGCAAGATGACTATTGTACTTAGACAGTTTTCATGTTTTTAAACCTAATTTCTGAGTCTAAAGTTTCTCACTACCTTAATTTTATTTTAGAAGTAACACAAAGTATAGAGAATCCACAATATTTTAGAAGGTATACATTTAAAAGCAAGTCTCCATTCCATCCCAGATACCCTGTCCCTCTGTTCTTCTTCCCAGAAGCAACCACTTTTACCTGTTTCCTTTATATCCTTGAAAATTTTTATGCTTATTCAAATTTACCCATATCTAAGTGTATTTTAATACTTATACAAATATACTTTTTTATTTTTATACTTGAGGTCTGTAAGAAAGAAAGATGACTTACCAGAATTAAGAGTCAGTTGCAAGCTGGTTAGCTTCTGAATCTTGCCACGTATTTTAAGTTGTCTTCTTTCACATGTTGGACCTCTTTAAATGAGGCTACATGTACTTTTCAGAGTAAGGGAAGCACATTAGTTGTTGATTGAAAGGTAAGTTTACACATAGAATTTCCTTTTTTCCAACTCTCAGGTTTGAGGATAAAGGATCTTTGAATCAGGGGAGAGAAGTACTAGGTACCTGCTAGAAGATTAGCCTGTCTTTTTCTGACTATGGTTTAATTATGTTTCTTGAAATTGTACCCTATGTTTGCCTGCTGAAATTTACAGTAATAGGGCTTGACTTTACTCATGAAAACCCCAAGCATCTCAACATGTTGGTTCTGTGTTCAACATGACTGGAAAAGTTTCTCTTCAATGTAGGTTGATAAAATATGTGCCCTGGAGCCTTAGTAATAAAAACACGTATTTCAAAGTGTTAACTACTTGAAGTTCACCAGAATACTGTCTGGTTATTGGTTCTGTAAAATTTCCTGTTTCTTATAAGTTTCATCAATATTTGACTTCAGTTTTCCTAATTCAGACATTTTTTGCTACAAATTTCCCTCTAGGCATTGCTTTAGCTGCATCTCGCAAAGTTTTTAACTTTTTTGTTTTAAATAATTTCAAACTTAAAAGGACAAATACAGTGTAATACAAATATAATACAAAACAGTGCATTGAATTCCAGTATACTCCCTAGCCATATACTCAGATTTACCAACTCTTTGCCACATTTATTATATCATTCTATTGATCTGTTTTTTAAACAATAAGTATTTAAAAACATCATGCTCCTTTAACAATACTTCCATGTATATTCCCCTAAGAACACAGATATTACTTATGTAATCAGTTTACAGTTATGAAGTTCAAGAAATTCAACCATATAAAACATGCTGTCTATATTCCAATTTTTTTCACTTGTCCCAGTAATATCCTTTTGGGCATTTTCTCCTTCATTAATAGGTCCAGTGTATTGTATTTAATTGTCATTGTCTCTTTAGTCTTTCATTTCTTTAAAAATTGTGGTACCATAAATTTCCCATCTCAATCACTGTCAAGCATAGAATTCCGTGTCATTAATCACATTAAAATGTTGTGCTACCATACCCGCCATCTATTACCAAAACTTTTCATCGCCCCAAACAGAAACCCATTAAGTATTAACTCCTTATTTCCCCTGTCCTCTTTCCCTTGGTATCTTGTGCTCTAGTTTCTGTCTCTATAAATTTGCATATTTAGGTGAAATCATACAAATTTATAATTTTGCATCTGGCTTATTTCACTCTGAAATTTTCCAGGTTCTTCCATGTTGTTGCATGTGCAGAAATTCATTGTTTTATAGCTGAATAATAGTCCCTTGTATGTATATACCATATTTTGTTTATCTAGTCATGTGTTGATGGACACTTGAATTGCTTTCACCTTCAAGATATTGTGAATAATGCTGCTATGCATACAAATAGCTGTTGAAGACTCTGCTTTCTGTTCTTTTGAGTATATAACAAGAAGGGGATTGCTGACCCTTATGGTATTTCTTATATTTAACTTTTTTTTTTTTTTTTTTTTTTTTTAATTTTTTTATTTTTTATTGACTTTGTAATAATATTACATTAAAAATATATATGTGAGGTCCCATTCAACCCCACCCCCCCACCCCCCCTCTCCCCCCCCCCAACAACACTCGTTCCCATCATCATGACACATCCATTGGATTTGGTAAGTACATCTTTGGGCACCTCTGCACCTCATATACATTGGTTCACATCATGTCCCATACTCTCCTCTATTCCATCATGTAGGCCCTGTGAGGATTTACAATGTCCGGTGATTACCTCTGAAGCACCATCCAGGGCAGCTCCATGTCCCGAAGATGCCTCCACCTCTCATCTCTTCCTGCCTTTCCCCATACCCTTTGTCCATTATGTCCACTTTTCCCAATCCAATGCCACCTCTTCTATGTGGACACTGGATTGGTTGTGTCCATTGCACCTTTAATATTTAACTTTTTGAGGAACCACCAAACTGTTTTCCACAGTGGCTGAACCATTTTACATTCCCACCAAAAAAGTACAGGGGTTCATATATCTCTAAATCATGGTAAGCACTTATTTTCCATTTTTTAAATAGTAGCATTTTAGTGGGTGTCAAGTCGTCTCTTGTTTTGATTTGCATTTCCCTAATGGCAAATGATGTTGAACATCTTTTCATGTGCTTTTTGACCATTTGTGTATCTACTTGGGAGAAATATCCAAGTCATTTACCCATTTTTTAGCTGGGTTGTTTGTCTTTCTGTTGTTGAATTTTAGGAGTCCTTTATATGTTCTGAATATTAAACTCTTGTCAGATAAATGGTTTCCAAATATTTTCTCATTCTGTAGGTAGTCTTTTTACATTCTTGATAATGTCCTCAGAAACGCAAAAATTTTCATTTTGATAAGGTCCCATTTATCAATTTTTTATTTTGTTGCTCACACTTTCAGTGTAAAGGCAAAGAATCCATAGCCTAATTCAAGATCCTGAAGATATTTCCCCATGTTTTCTCCTAAGACTTCTATAGATTTAGTTCTTATATTTTGGTCATTGATCCATTTTGAGTAATTTTTGTATATGTAGTAAGATAGGAGTTGACTTTCATTCTTCTGAAAATGAAGATCCAATTTTCCCAGCACCATTTATTGAAAAGTTTATTCTTTCCCCAATGAGTGGACTTGGCACCCTTTGTCAAAAATCGCTTGGCCATAGAGGTGGGTTTATTTCTGAACTCTTAGTTCTGTTCTGCCAGTAACACTATTTTGATTACTCTCTGATTTGTAATAGGTTTTAAAATCAGGAAGTACGCATTCTCAAACTTTTTTCTTTGACAGGATGGTTTTGGTTATTCTGGGCCCCTTACCCTTCCATATGAATCTGATGGTTAACATTTCCATTTCTGCCAAGAAGGCTGGTAAAATTTTGATTGAGATTGTGTTGAATCTGTAAATCACTTCAGGTGGTACTGACAGCTTAATGATGTTAAGTCTTCCAATCCATTAGCACAGGGTAGCATCTCATAGACTGACTGATGTTATATTTTCATTTTATTTAGTTCAAATATTTTCTAGTTTCAATTCATTCATGATGTAGAATATGGTCTGTCTTATTGAATGTTCCATGTGCTCTTACAAATGTGTATCTTGCTTTTATTGGGTATAAATATCTCAATTTTAAGGGGGTTCTTTTTTATTGTTTTGTAGTGGTGTATTGTTTGTCACCAAAGGGACATTTGGACAACTTACATGTGAGTGGCAGTATAGTTTTGATGAGTTTACCAAAGAGCCATTCATTGTTCATGGGAGAAGATTGCGCATTGAAGCCAAGGTATGTTGGATAGATTTTTTTTTTAGATTAGAACTGAAAATAATGCATTGAACTAGTCTTCCTTACTTTTTATAAATTTTTCACCTCTTTTATAGATGTATAATCTTGACATGACTTAACACTTGCTCTCATACTCAGATGTAAAGAAAAAAAAGCTACGCCCAGAAAAAATGTGCTACTTTCTGTGCTAGGACATTGGTAGTAGCATACCTGGGCCTTCATTTTATATTCAGTGACAGAACTGCTGTCCAAGATACTAAAATGAAATACCATTTGTATACCTCAAATCCCTAATAGTCCCCCATGTTTTTCCCTAAAAATAGTCCCCCATGTTTTTCCCTAAAAATCTAGCCAAAGAACACTTGAAAAGTTAAATCTCTTCCAGTGAACTGTTGCTAGTTCTTTTTTTTAATTGCTTAATATTTTATCTTCCCAATTTGAGTATAATTTTCTTGAAGGCAGTAACCATTTCTCACTCTTCTTTGATTACTAGTAGTTAGTACTTGGGTATTGAGATAAACCATAGTGAATTGCTGGTGATTTTTAAATCAGCAGAGACTCAATATGCATTTCAACCTTTAATGAATGTACTAAGTGGCTTAAGTGATAGAAAGGACTGTAAAATAATGTATTTAGCCTTAAGGTATTTGACCAGATAACCTATGTGTAGGGCCACCTTGACACTGGCTATATTAGTCGGAAACATTTTGTTTTTCTGGTGACCCAACTGAAGTAAGTTTTGTTTTTGTTTTGTTTTTGAGAGATTTTATTGGCTCATGTAACTGAAAACATGTAACTTAGATATGTCCAAATAAAATCATTAGCAATTATTCTTCCTCCCTTTCTCTGCTCCCATATACCCTCCTTTGCCCCCCCCCCCCCTCCATCTCTAGGTTCTACTTTCTTCTCTGTTGCCTTCATTCTCACAGGCTATCCTCTGGTGGTAGGATGGCCAGCAAAAGTTTCAGGCTTATATCCACTAGCTCAGCAGAGTGAAGGCCTCTCACTGGGTCTCACTGGGTGACCTTTGGTCACTTACTCATTTCTGAACTAATCAATTTGACCAGTGATGGAATGGGCCATTTGATCAGGCGTGGCTCATGGAATTACCCTGATGTTAGCAAGAAGGTGTGGTCAGCTCCATTTGAGATATTTGGAGTGAGAGAAGATAAGAAATAGTTACCCCCAAAGGAAAACCAAAGTTATTAACAGAAGAAGAAGCAAGGGACACAGGCTGGGAAAAACAAAGATGTCTTCTGGGCTAGCCTTTAGAGCAGAACTGCCCATGGGCCTTGTGTTCAACAATGAAGACCATATCTCCAGTCCTATCATTCATTCCAGAGACATGGGGAAGCTCTTGAATAGACTGAATATTAGTTCTTGAGGATCCTAGACCAACTTACTCATTGATAATTTCTCTAATTCACTCAAGAAATAAAAGGCCCTAAACCATATATGAAATGATAGATAGTAGATATTAGCCTTTTCTCTAGCCTTTACTGCTTTCTTGGCTCTTTAATTTACATAATTACATAAACATATATAAGCAATAAGTAATAGTTGTCAACTTAGAAAGCAAACATACATAAAACATCATACAGGGCTCTCATATCTCACCCTACCACCAATACCTTGCATTGTTGTGAAACATTTTTAACTAATGATTAAAGAGCATCCTCAATATATTTCTACTAACCAAAGTATCTTACATTTGATGTATTTCCCCCCCCCCAACACACCCTATTGTTATTATTATCATTTGTGCAGGAACATACATAAACACTATGTGTGTAGTAAAAGTTGTGAATTCGCAAAGCATAACTTACATAACATCATACAAGGATCCCATACATCAAACCACCAACACCTTGCATTGTTGTGAGACCTTTGTTACAAATTGTGAAAGAGTATCATCAAAATATTACTACTAACTATTGTCCATATCTTATATTTGGTGTATTTTTCCCCAAACCCAGCCAATTTTTTAAAAATATTTTTTTATTACAGAGTTTGCAAACTTGTAAAACAATCATGCACATGTGCAGAATTCCTATATAACACCCCTCTATCAACATACCACACCATGGTGGAACATCTGTTATAGATGTGAGATAATATCATCAGACTACTACCACTGACCATGGTCCATAGCATACATTTGGCACACTTTTTCCATACTCCCCCATTATCAACACAGTACATCTTTGGCATAGATGCATGAATATTACAGTATTGCTGTTAACCACAGTCCATAGGTCACTCCAGTTTTATTTTTTCCATGCTTTTCCACATTCCCACTGCCCTGCAATAGTGATGTACATCTGCTCTAGCTCACAAAGGACACTCTTGCATCTGTACCATCAATCACAATTTTCATCCACCTCCGGGTTTACTGTGTTATTCAGTACCTAGATTATTCTCTAGCTTTCTTTCAATTGACATTTACATCCCTAGACTTACCATTTCCAGCCAGCCACATTTCCATTTATAAACCAGCAGTTACTTACTGTAATGTGTTACCGTTAACTATATATTTCCACACTTTTACAGTAAAGTTAATTAAAAATTCTACATACGTTAAGTGTCAGTAGTCCATCTCAGTCCTCCCCTTATCTCCTTTAAAAATCCACCACCTGCCACTAGGTCTTGATGAAGTTTTCCTACATTTTCTTCTGGAAGCTTTATGGTTCCTTTATAATTCGGGTTTTGATCCATTTTGAGTTAATTTTTGTATAGTGTGAATAAGGTTCTCTTTACTTCTTTTGGCTATGGATATCCAGTTCTCTCAACACCATTTCTTGAAAGGACTGTTCTGCCTGAGTTGGGTTGGTTTGACAGGCTTGTCAAAAATCACTTGACCACAAATGTGAGTGTCTGTTTCTGAACCATCAGTTCAGTTCCATTGGTATCTGTCTGTCTTTATGTCAGTACCATGCTGTTTTTACCACTGTAGCTAGGTAGTAATGATTTAAAGTCAGGAAATGAGAGTCCTCCAACTTGCTTTGCTTTTTCTTTTTAAGGCATTTCTGGCTACTGGGGACCCCTTACCCTTCCAAATAAATGTGATAATCGTGTATTCCATTTATTTTTAAGATGCTGACAGAACTTTTATTGGGATAGCATTGAAATCTATATAA
Organism: Dasypus novemcinctus; assembly: GCF_030445035.2. NCBI lineage: Eukaryota > Metazoa > Chordata > Mammalia > Cingulata > Dasypodidae > Dasypus > Dasypus novemcinctus. The sequence goes on along the minus strand of NC_080680.1, from coordinate 31,563,765 downwards.
CAACTTGGGTAGAATTCACATCTTAATTAGTCTTCCAATCCATGAGCATGGAATATTCTTCCAGTTATTTAGGTCTTTTTAAATTTCTTTTAACAATGCATTGTAGTTTTCTGAATACAAGTGCTTTACATCATTGGTTAAGTTTATTTTTAAATATTTGATTCTTTTAGTTGTTATTGTAAATGGAATTTTTTTTTCCTGACTTCCTCCTCAAGTTGTTCATTGCTTGTGACTTTTAAAGTCTATTTTATCTGATATAAGTACAGCTACTCTGGTGTTTTTGTTTCATTTTGTTTTTGTTGGGGTTTTTCGTTTTTGGGTTTTTTTTTTTTAGGTTTTTTTTTTTTGGTTACTGCATTTATGTAATATCTTTTTCTAGCCTTTACTTTCAGTCTATTGGTATCCTTAAATCTAAGGTGAGTCTCTTGTAGACAACATGTAGGTGGCTCATATTTTCTTATCCATTCTGCCAGTCTCTGTCTTTTGATTGGGGAGTTTAATCCATTAACATTCAATGCTGTTATTGTAAAGACAGTTCTTATTTTGCCCATTTTGACATTTGGGTTTTATCTTTCATTTTTTGTTTTCAACACTTTTACTTAATTTACTGATATAATCTTCATTTCTTGACTTTCTTCCAAGCCTCTCTCTCCTGTCTTTTCAGAATATAACACTTTAGTGTTTCCTACAAAGCTGGTCTCTTGGTTACATACTCTCTGTTTCTGTTTATCTGTGAATATTCTAAACTTGCTCTCATTTTTAAAAGACAGTCTTGCTGGATATAAGATTCTTGGCTGGAAGTTTTTCTTCTGCAGTATTTTAAATATATCATATCCCTGTATTCTTACCTCCATAATTCCTGAGGAAAAATCAGAATGCAATCTTATTGGGTATCGCTTATATGTTATGCAATGCTTTTCTCTTGCTGCTCTCAGAATTCTCTCTCTCTTTAGCATTTGACATTCTGATTAGTATGTAAATCGGAGTTGGTCTATTCGGATTTATTCAGATGGGAGTACATTGTACTTCTTGTACATGGATGTCTATGCCCTTCAATAGGGTGGGGAAATTTTCTACCATTATTTCTTCAAATATTCCTTCTGCCTTTTCCCTTCCCTTCTTCTGGGACACACATGACATGTATGTTTGCACATCTCTTGCTTTCATTTAGTTCCCTGAGACTTTGTTCAATTTTTCCCATTATTTTCTTCATCTCTTCTTTTGTACGTTTGCCTTCAGAGGCCATTTTTTCAAGCTCATCAATATTTTCTTTAGTCTCCTCAAATCTACTGTTATATGATTCCAGTGTATTTTTTTAAAGAGTTATTTTATTTATTTCTCTCCCCTTCACCACCGTTGTCTGCTCTCTGTGTCCATTCACCGTGTGTTCTTCTGCGTCCACTTGCATTATCCCGTGGCACTGAGAAACTGCATCTCTTTTTTGTTGCATTGTCTTCTGCACCACCTCTCCATGTGTGCAGCGCCACTCCTGGGCAGACTGTGCTTTTTTCACGGAGGGTGGCTCTCCTTGCAAGGCACACTCCTTGCACGTGGGGCACCCCTATGTGGGGGCGCCCTTGTGTGTCACAGCACTCCTTGCGCATGGCAGCACTGCGTGTGGGCCATCTTACCACACAGGTCAGGAGGCCTTGGGGATCAATCGCTGGATCCTCTATGTGGTAAGCAGATGATCTATCAGTTGAGCCACATCTGTTTCACCCAGTGTATTTTTAATTTGATTTATTGGACCTTTAATTCCCATAAGATCTGCTATTTTTCTATGTATAATTTCAAATTCTTCTTTGTGCTCATCTAATATCTCCTTAATAATCTTAATCTCTTTAGTCATCTCACTGAATTTATTAAGGTGTGTTTGAACAGCTCTGATTAGTTGTTGCAACTCCTTCACATCATCTGGAGACTTATCTTGTTCCTTTAACTGGGCCATATCTTCCTGTTTCTTGGTATGGATTGTAATTTTTTGTTGGTGTCTTGGCATCTGGGTTACTAGATATATTTATTTTTGGTGCAGTTTCTTTCTTTAGTTTAGGGTTTTCTTGCCCTTTCTCCCTTGGTGGTTGTGTAGTAAGAGCCAAGGATGCAGTTGGTCCTGTAAGCTGTGGAGGCTTAAGCTGCATTGCCCCAGGGACTGATGAAACTTCTGTCTTTCCCATTTGCCAGGGCTAGGGACAGAACCACAGCCATGTGTAGTAATCCAAGTGATGCAGGCCTAGACTGTAGTTGCTGGAGAGACTAATGAAGGCATGCCCTTCCTCAACTGCCTGAGATAGGGATGAAGTTACAGATGGCAGCAATCTATGTCGTGTGGGTCCAAAATGACCACAGTTGCCCTGGTAGACTTGCAACTATTTAGTCTGTGCCAGCTGAATGTACCTGCAGTTACCCAGAGAGGCTGGTACAGGTCCCGCCAGCATCCCCTCTGTCAGAGGTGGGGTTGAAGCCAAGGCTAGGGCTATAATCTGATCTACATTGAGTGGAAAGAAGCCAGTCCCTACCAGTACTGGGATTTTCAATCTGCCTACTTCCCCTTATGTCAGGGGCAGAGTTTAAATGGCGGCTACTGGCCTTTTTCTGACTTGGACAGTTTCAAATTTTAACTGTTCTTAGGATTATACTTTAGCTCACCGAATAACAAACCAGTAGCTGAAGTTAGTGCCCAACATTCTCCTCTTCCCCCATTTTTGGGAATTGTAGCTTCTGATTGCATCACAAAATAGCTCCTGAAGCAGCTTGTACTGCCAGTGGAGGATAGGCACCAGCCTCTGTGGACTAGAGTACTTTACTCCCGAGTCTTCTCTGCAGATGAGCAGTTGCCTTCTTTCATTCTTTCAAGGATGTTGCAGGATGCTCTTCTGGTGTCCTGGAGACCCCAGATAGGTGTTTTAGATGGCTGTGAGTGATTACTAACTGCCCTGTACCAGGAGTTGACTCTAGGAGCCTCTTACTCTGCTGCCACCTTGTTTGTTGTATCTTTCTCGACTTTTTTATCTCTTTCCCTCTCCAAGGATAGCACTTCCTCTTATCTCCTTGATTTCTTCTCCTTCCACCTCTTCTGAGGCCTTTTATCAGCAATCATCATCTTATTACATGACTGGCTTAAAATGTCACAAGTTACATAGACACACACATTCATATGTATGTGTTGATGTGTATGTATGTATACACACAATCGCAGGTGTGTTTATATTGTTTCTGAGCAAGATTCAATCATGAGACCATGGCCAGCTATCAAATATGGTCTGAGAAATTATTTGGAGAGAAAAAACAGTGGCACTGCTCCTGTCCTTTGTGTCAACCTTTGTGGCTTTAGCAACCAAAGTCTCTTCTTCAGCTTTAATGATAACGGATGTGTTAGAATTTAGTCTTGTTTTTTCTATATTCTTGGTTCCCCACGCTTGGCTTTTTTAAAGATATATGATTTGTGTAAGATGGATGCTTTAAGGATAGATTTATAAAACTGTATACATTTATTTAAAATTTATCGTATTTCTACAACTGGATTTCTTTTTTTTAAATTTTTTATTGAAGTTTAGCATTCATGCATGAGCATTCGTAAACAATAAGTGTATAAGTTGTAAACTTATAAAACAAACTTTTTTTAAAAATAGATTTTCTTATTCTGTTGTTTACAGGAACGGGTAAAGTCTGTATTCCATGCCAAAGAGTTTGGAAAAATAATTAACTTCAGGACCCCAGAAGATGCTAGGGTAAATATAATGAATCTTTTACTTAAATAGATCTGAGCTTCTCATTTCAAAGTCATGTAATTGGACTGTTTTTTAAGGCAAATAATTTTTATTTTGTTTTTGTTTTGGCACTTTTAGTATATGTCACTAGATGCTTTTTCCCCAAAACTGATTTTCACTAGATTGAATTCAGCAAATCAGATTGCTCCATGTGTTTCAAGTCCTAACTGTAATACTTTTTTAAAGCTCTTAAAGAAATGACTTCATTCTAGTGTCAACCTACCAGCTCCCAGCTTAGTGATTAAAAAAAAAAAAAATTCCTTAATGCATCGTGGGACAAAGGGAACTAAACCAGAAGTCAGAAAACCTGGATTTGAATCCTGGTTCTGTCCCTTCCTGACTATAGAACCTTGAGGAAGTCACTAAACCTCAGTTTCTTCAAAATGGGAATGATAGGAACTGAAAAGCATTATACATCTTTAGGGTAATAGCAATTACAAGGATGTTCACTGTCAAGAAAGTGAAGATTATGAACTGAGTATCTGACTTCACTGATCAAAACTAAGACTTTATTCCTGCTACTGTGAATTGTACCCACTGGGTCTGTGAAACTTATAATGAGAACATAGTGCTCTTTTACTTGATTACTGGACTTCTTGCCAAGCTCAGAACATGTACCCAGCTTCCTGCCCTCATACTGCTCTCTCCATTGGTCCTGGCTCAGTATGATCCTTGCCAGTTCACTTGTCATATCTGGACCCCAAACCAGGGACCTCCCTCATCCACACACACATATCTTGAACCAATTAGCACATACATTGCAAGTTTTTATCTAGACATGATGATATGTAACACAACACTGACATGCTAATAGTAGAAAACTAAAAGGAGTTCGAGTTATAAAGAAAGAGGAATTGAATAGCTAGAGCTTCAATATGCATATCACCTGAAACAGTAGAGCATGATAATAACATGGCTTTTAGGCCACCTTCTTTCATGTTGCCAAAGAGCATTACCACTTATTTCTGTTCCTTTGTAGTAAGTTTTCCACTTAATACCCGTCATGACTTTATTCCTGAAGATTTCTTTTTATCCTTCTCCTGTTCTGCTGGAAACATCCGGAGAAAGCTACTGGCTGTTTTCTTTCTCTACTTATAACCACTCCCACCAGGTTCTTCCTAAATTAAAGAGCCTAAGTATCTCTACTAAAGCTTTTCATAGTGGAATAACCCTGGTATCTCATTCAAGGCTTTTATCTGTCATACAGACCGAGTAATAATGGACATTGTTGATAGAAATGTTTGCACTACATTGTGTTTTATTTTTGTGATTTCAAATTATTTTAGAATAGGAAATATATTGTGAGAACGTGTAAAATGCTCAAGAATATTGCTATGCTGCTATCCACTATAGAATTGTATGTAATTCAATCAGTAGAATCTTATATCTGGAATCATGGAGGCTTGGTAATACAGAATTGACAAGAGAGTAGAAGGGATTTTTCAGAGATAATTTTTATACCATGCCAGAGTTATTCAATTCACTTCCAAAATTATCCTCTCTTTTACTGTTACTTCTTTTACTTCTTATTTTACTTTCATTCTGAAGGTGAACATCCAAGTTCGAAGAACCTTAGAACAACATTATTGCTATTGTTAAATTGTACCCAGTCACATTATCCCTGAGCCATTTGGTCCATTTAATTGAATGCAATCTCTTGTACAGGATGAATTGTTTGTAATGATTGAATAATTGGTATATACATAACTAAACTGGAAAGTCATCTTTTGGATTTCTTTTCATTACATTTGGATTTCATTGCAAGTTCATTGAAGTAAGCAAATGTTGGTTTATTTCCTTATAACAGTGGATCCTCACAAAGCTAGAAGAAGCAAGAGAACCTTCCCCAAGCCTCTGATGGAGAAAACTAGCTGAAGACACACAACAATAAATCAACACAGCTTCCAGCATTTATCTTCCAAATCCTCTTTAGTACCCATTCTAAAACCTGTTTGGGAAGCATATTACAAAAGTAGTTTTAAGTACCTATATGCCAGATGTTAAAAAAAAAAATCAGGTAAATAGCTATGTGATTAAAATATGCCAACTTTGGCAATCTATTCTATTAGTTTTCTTAGCTTGAATCATGCATCTGGTTAAAATTCTAATTCTTTCAGAAAAGTAGAAACATTTATTTTATGAATCTTAAATACTTGCTCTGGGTGATTGTCTTCAGCGGTGGAGAGGTTGCCCAAAGTTAGTTTCCACATGTTGCCAAGTTTAATATTCCTAGTTCACTTTTTACACTTCTATCATGCTTTCTTCAAACTGCCTGAATGAGTGATGGGTAAATGAGCCAATCAACATTGCCTCAGTTGTATCAAGAGAATTTTGTTGGTGGTTTCTTCTTAAACATGATGTTCTTTTTACTGAAAAAATATTTTGCTATTATTTTCCTTATTTTTTAAAATAAAGAATAGGTTTGAATTATGTGAAAATTCATAACATAATTATGAAAAAAAATCTTTTTTATATAATATGATATAGACTGAAAAATACCCCTTCATTCCTCACCTTATGAAAAAGGCTTGAAGAAAGAAGTACCATACCCAAAATGGGAAAGCTCCTCTTAGAACTTAGAATCTAGGAATGCTTCCTCTCCTCAGGCCAACTCCATCGGTTCTACTTGATTTATCCAGGCCATGTTTTTAATAGACTGCTGATTTCAAAGAAAAATTCCTGAAGCCTTAACAATACTGACTTTCCATTCATTCACTGGTAATATGAAATAAAATTCTCAAAATCTTAGATAAAATGAGTTATGCTCTAGAACAGACAGCTCCCCTCACAAGTGAATATACCCTGAAATCTAATACCGCAACATGTCCTACTGACATTATACTTGAAAATTTCTGGTTTGCTTTTTCTACATTTATTCAAGTGAGAATCACTTTTTTCAGTGTACAGCCCATCAGAACAAAAATCATGGGCTGCACAAAAAATAAGGCCTTGAGTTGGTCTTTTTTATGGCCAAGATTTTTGCACCTTAATATTAATGTACTTTTTCATGTGAATGGGACTGAATATATGATTGTGAAACATGAAGAAAATGATGCAGTATCTTATTTAATTATTGAATAATACAGAGTATTTGATGCATGTTGTATGTGCTGCCAAATAAGTATATACTGTTTTTGGAATTGGGGATTCCGTATAGTCAAAATGTTGTGAAATTCCTCAAACCCTTGCTTTGTTGTAAAAGCTAAAGTAAACAGCATGCCAGATTGTAATTGTATTTATTTCTGACTAAATCCTGCCTACTAAATACTATTGCTTTTCCTCTGAAAATACAGTTTATTATCAGTAGTTTTCTTCAGAATTTTTTTCCTTTTCTTAGCATAAATTGAATTAAAAAATTATAAGTTTCAAACCCTGTAAGAGTGTGTCCCCCTGAAAGTTCAGAGTAACAGACATTTTCTCTGTTGCTGAGCTCTTCTAATTTTGCATATGTCAGAATAAAACCTAAGATCAGAGGTAGTCAGAAAGTTCAAATTGTCCTCATCACAGGTGTTATTTTACTGGCATTCCGTTCAGTGCCACTAGACAAGCACCTCATTGCCTAATTCAGTTTCATGATTTCATCTTTTTCAGAGAAAGTAAAGATCACAACTCCTTGGGTACACAGTGGTGATAGGGAAAAGCGTGTGTAAGCATAGAAACTCTTTTACTATTCTCTAAAGGCCAGCATGAGTGAGTTCTATAACTAGTACACATACAAAGCCAGTGTTTTCTTATCCATAAGAACCTAGAAATCTTTTTTCCCATTCTTCCTCAAGCAGTCATCTACCCATCAATGCTTCCCCATCACTTCCTCTTTTTCCAAAGTAGAAGGACCATAATTTCAGGAGCTGTAGTTTATCAATTGTTTTAGAAGGTTGCCTTCATTTAAACAAAAAACTAAGAACATCAGTATATCACTAGATAATGAGTCAGTCTTTTTAACTTAGCATTTTATGATTTATTTATAAACACATTATAAAATGTGTTCGAGTCTATATTCCATTTTCTTCAATGTTAGAAAGTCCAGAATCTTAACTGTATTTGAAAACAATCTTCTATGAATTATATTTAACTACATTTAATAACTCTCTGCTTGAGACTTTAAGCTGTGTTGGTTGTTTGGTAGTTGCTACAGAATGAGTATTATGTCCTTTCTCTCAGTATATTATTTGCTATAGTCCCAGGCTCTTAATTCTATTACAGCATATATTCTGGTCCATGATAATTTTGTGAAGCCCAAGGCAGAATGTTTGTTTCCTGCCAGTTTTTCTCTGGAAAGTATGACATTAGAAATAGCAACTTTGAATTCTGATACAAAAAGAAGCTTGTGATTTCTTCACATTTTCAAAGTATTCTCTCTCTGGAACTTCTGCAGTGATTTCCCCATTGCCTTCAAAAAAGAATAGCGTATGAATTTGTTACTTCTTCCCTAGGGTAGCAAGACTCATTTTAGTATAGCTGTTTTCTGATCCCTAAATAATCATTAACACCTATAGGTAGTCCTTCCTTGCCCCTTCTCTCCTCCATAATCCTAATCCATCCTAAAACTATCACTCCAAATAAGAAATTTTCTCTGAGTTTGTTATCTTTTCTATCATAATTCTCTCCCTTGATTTTCTGATAGTGAGTAGTAGCAATAATATTATCCCAAAAATTATCTATGCACCTGGCTCATCTCAGAAACATCCTGCAAAATGGTGTCCTAGTCCTATCTGGTTAAAAAAATAAAATCTTTACCTCAGGACTGGATTTTCTGTACTTTAGTTATTCCGTCATCAATTGCCAATGTTCTTCAGACTATGCCCAGTGCTTCCTGCATAGGCCCCTGCATTGAAACAACTGGGGCAAGTTACTGGGTCAGTTTGCCTATAGGAGCTGAAAGTGTGTGCCAAATACACTGAAAGTGGAAATCTGGCATCTGGGGCAGGGCGTTTTCATGATATTGCCAACACAATTCAGAAAAATCTGAATTCAACCAAAATCCTTGAAGACAGTGTTTTTCAACCAGGTCTTAACCCATTAGTGAGTCATAAAATCAATTTACATACTCATGACCAGCATTTCTTGAAAGTGGAGTAGAGGAGAAAACAGCAGAGAGCATTGCATTTAACAAGGGTTTCCTGAAATATTGTCTTAAATACTGTAGGTACTGTGTCAACTGAGTCACAATTTAAAATATTTCCTATTGTGAATTGCAGTTTTTAAAAAGTCACTGCTCTAAGTTTTTAGGCCATTAGTGATTGTTGGGACAGTCTGGATTATGTGGAGCCTGATCTGAGAAAAGGAGCAGCAGATGAACAACCATTCAGGCAGTCTTCCAGTTTGTCTCTGGAGTGAAAAAACAGGGTAGCTCTATTTGGGCTTATAAAATGTTTTCCTTTCCTAGTGTGTATCAGAAATTCTCATATGAGTCAGTGTGATCAGACAAAAACAGAAATATGGTTTTCTTTGGTGCTATAGTATCACATACAGCTCCTTTACAGATTCTAAAAGGGGACCCATTCACTCTCCTGTCTCATCCTTCGAAATACACTTCCTAAGCTCCTTATTGCTAATGCTAACCTATAAAATTAGCATTAGGAAGTTAAAGTTTTATGATTCTTGTAATCTGTGTTTTCAATTATTGGCCAGTCCAGATATTAGTGCAAACTTTTTTCCATGCTTTTCTTCCACATTTGGGATAAAAGTAGTATTTGTTTCAGGGCTAACCAAAATGCAGTCCAGTACATTCAGTGAGAAGATGCTGGATCCTACTCTGACATAAACCTTATTCAAACCTTTTTTAAATTGAAACTCTTTTTTCACTTTCTCTTTTGTAAAATAAATTGTTCCATGTCTCATTCAAAGAAATAATTTGTCTGTTTCAAAATTATGGATTAGTTCTACTTTTTAAAAATATTATGGAGTTTTCAGAAAAATAATTTTAGTTTCTCAAAGGGCTACTCAAGAAATGTAACTTCAGGTTTTATAGGTTGATATGTATATTTTAAACATTTTTATTACTTTATGCAAATACAAATTAAGTAATTTGTATTATAGTTTAACACTTGCTATGATAGACATCAAACTAGCAACCAGAAAATCCCTGTCACTAAACACCAATCATTTAGAATTGCTCTGATACCTCACAGTAATGTGTTCCTTCTAATGATGTACTTGTAACAAGAAACCCTATAAGAATGGTATAATACAATCTATATGTATATATGTAATATACAATCAAAAATATACTCAAAGTAGTATATAACATGTTAGAAACCCCCATTTCCTTGGTATTCCATCATATTGTCAGTGTTCCATTAGTTAACCTAAAAGTTCCCAATTTGGGGGCTGAAATACATTCAAATAAAAACGTAGCCTGGATATCACTGAAATTTTCTCAGTTTTGTTTTATAGCCACACTCGCAAACTATCAGAAATTGTATCTAGGATTTGTTACAAGGTCAGATTCTTATAGATTTTTTAAATATGATCATCTCTGTATGTGACCATGTGTATTAGGTATAAAAATGAATTTTGCAGGTAATGTGCACTTTTAAAGTACATTCTCTTACTAATTTTTGTTTTGATCAAAAAGTTTATGCTTCTTTTTGAATGCTTATTCTTTGGTGGAAATGTGGTCATTGACAATGACCTTTAAAAAAAAAATTTTCTGCATTACTGCAGTATTTCCTTCACGTTTATCCTCGTATCTCTTATGTGGGCCTCCTATGTGGTCTCTGCCTTGGTTTTGTGTATTCTGGTAAAGTAATTTATAAACACAAACTTTTACAGTGAAGTTCTTTCTTTTGAAACTGTGACAGGCTTTTTTTCCCCCTGAAAATTGGTTGGCCATGCTCAGTAATGACTTTTTCTAAACAATGATAATTATTTCTTGGTATAGGTAGGTTTGGATTGCCTGTTTAACCATGTATACCTTTTTCAAATAAATTGAGTCACAGATTTCTCATCTTCAGACTGTCTCTGTTTTTTAACTATTGAATAGTACTAGAAGCATTATCAACAACCTCCCTCTTGCCTATCTAAACCACCCCTTTGGAGCCTGAGTAACTGTGGATAGCTAACAGATTAACCAAGGTCCTGAATTTCAGTCAAAGCTCATGGCACTCAGCCCACTATGATCACTTCCTTGAGTGATAATACTTCCAAAATTCTTAAACAACAAACTGTGCCTGTCAATCTCAGAAAACTTCAAATGGATCATTTCCTCAGTAAGTAATGAGTATTATTTGGAAGATGGATTTCTACTTGCAAAAATCAGTATGGCTGAGATAATATAATTCACCTCCTATTTGGAGAGTTCAACCTTTCCCTGACTTGAAATACCTTATAATTACCAAACTCTTTTTTAGTGATTTATTTGACCACCCTCCTACTACTAGAGGTGACTGAAAACAATCATATACTTTTCGTGCTTTTAAGTGTTGGCCAAAGATAAGTTAAAAAAAACAACTAATGTTAAAGTACCTGGAATAAAAAATTCCATGTTGTTTAATTTCCCTGATTATTGATTCAAATTGAGCCTTTTTATATTTTAATTGGCTATTCAGAACCAATTCATAACTTTAGCCCTTCTGGTGGTGAGGGGAGACAAGGGGTGTTTCCTTTTTGTTGTTGCTGTTTGTTGGTTATGTTTATGCATATTCTGAAGAGCTGGTCCCCCATCTTTTTATCTTGTACAAAATTATCTGACTTTTCCTGGACCTTTACTGTTCCAGATCAGTTTTAACCTCAGTTTGTCAAGCTCCACAAAAATTACTGCTACTAAATTCAACTCTTGAGTGAGGATTAGCTTTTAAAGCTTGATGTTGCTATGGTAGTCACTAGATATAATTCCTGTCCTTTCTTCTGTTCTTTAATAGCTTGCACTTAGAATTCATCCAATAGAATGAAAACCTGACAAATCTACTACCTGGCTGATAAAGGCATAGTGCAGCTATAGGATGCTGATGCATTGTTCTATAATATGTGAACAACTCAGGTGTATTTTATAGATTGGTTTGAAATAAGCCATATCACTAAATCCCTAGTAATGTGTGCTTATATATATACACACATACGTGCACTTATACATATGCGGTATTTGTGTATATGTACATGGGTGCACACCTTCATATAAAAAGAGGAAACAAAACCATCTTGGGTTCTTAGTTTGAAGCACTCTTTACTTTGCAGGGGATTCTGCCTTTGCTTTACAGAGCTAGCTGCTAAAGGATCTCTTCCAAAATAACATGATAGAATGCAGACTTACCTCAAAAGGATGAAATTTAGGAAAGTTTCTAAGTTATTAACTATGAAGATAATAGCGTTTTTCTTTTTAGGAGAACCGCCATCAACCATAAGCTCAAAGAAACACAACAAAATTCAACGCTAATGGTATAATGTTATATTCTTAGCCTTCTCAGAAAGGCACAACATACATAGTTCAAGCCACAAATCTGTGGTGACCACAGATTTGGCAGGGGTTACATTTGTTAAATAGTTGGGACTTTTAGCCAGTTCATAAGTTTACAAGACCTTGGAATATACATTGGAATACACACACACGTATATTTTATACCAATGCAACATAGATGTTCTCAACCCATTTACCATATGTCACCTTTGGCTCCAATGTGATCAGATTGTGGCAAAACTAAATTAGACTGATAAATTCATTAATTTGGCTTACGAAGTTAACATTCAGAAAGAACTATGCCGTTTTCAAAAAACTTTGGTGGCATGGTAAAGAAGTCATACTTCAGCATGAGAGAAAAATACTCAATAAAAATATCTCTAAAATGCAAGATTTAACAAAAAGCTTCAAACCCATTAATATTCTTAAAAAAGAAAAGGTCACCCAAATTAATCCTCTCGAGGTCTTGGGCATGATCTATAAATTAACAGGCCTCTTTAGGTAAAATATGTGATTTCAATGGGTTATTATTAAACACTTAAAAAAAATAAATCACAGTAGCTTTTAAAATTCTATAAAATCTCAAATTCTAAAACTACAGTCTTAAAGCCAAAAGTCAAGAAAAGAACTATAAAAACAATCTGAGAATAAGGACTTTAAAAAGGTTTTTGTTAACTCAAATACTTTCCATTTTTGTCCCTGTGGCCTGTATGATATACTCAGTGCCTGGCACAGTGAGCCAGGCCACATGATGTCAGAAGCATTTGCAGATAAAACAAAAGTTTGTAAATCACATCTTCTGTTATGGCAAAGGAGAAGGCAGCAGCTTTTAAACTAGGTTGAATTCCCTCAGGTTTAGTTGTAGAATTGTATCTTTGACAGCAGCAAACACAAAGCGGATATTCTCTGTGTCTGTGGCACATGTGAAGTGGGAATAGATGACTTTCTCTTTGTCAGGATTCTGGTCTTGATAAAGCTTCAGGATAAAGTCTCTGGCAGCTTTGACATCCTGCTTTGGTCCTAGTCATGAGTGCAATTAGAGAAATAAAAGAAGAAAGATACTCATTGTCATGTCTTTCAAATCATTTTTAATATACTCCTATTCATTTTGGGGATCCTTCTTTGATATAATTTTATTTCCAGGAGTTGGTTTACCTAGGGCATTATTTTTATTATGCCTCATTATTAATCCATAAAGTAGTATTTTAAGGTGTCCATTGATATCTGAAAATTGTACTTTGTTATTTTCTTAAAACGTGTGTCCCAAATTTGAAGAGACATAATTCTTAACTCATACAGACACAGAAGTGGGTTAGGAGAGAGAAAAGGAAAACTTTGAGAATAAACATTATTATGTTTTCAAGTCTGATGTTAAAGCTTGAGAGCTCCATACTACACAATGTGGTTAATAAAAAGTAAATGGAGAGTGTTAAAACACTAATCCTCTAAATATCAATGTCAAACTTAGTAATATTTGAGATTTCCTTTACCAGAAAAAATTAGCAATAGGCCATAAACTCTCCTGCCTTGGATAAGTTATGTATATAAAGAATTTTAAGGGAAGTGGATGTGGCTCAAGCAATTGGGCTCCTGTCTACTACATAGGAGGTCCACGGTTCTATGACCAGGGTCTCCTGGTGAAGGCAAGCTGGCCCATGTGGTGAGCTTTTTTCTTTAAAAAAAAGGAAAAAGAACTTTAAGGTCTGCCCTGTGTCTGGTAAAGGAGATGCTACACTTTAACCTGCACTTAAGAAGTGCCAGGTACTCTGACTGGTACTGCAAATGCAAAGATAAATTGGGCACAGAGCTGATTGGGAAGATAGCTGAGTGAACAGACAACACTACACAGTGTGATGAAGGCTAAGAGAGAGTATATTCAGTCCAGGCCACAAGGGAGTACAAAGAAGGCACAGCTAATACAGATTATAGGTGAGAGGCAGGAGTGTGAGGGCAAAGATCAGAAAGACTACAAAGGAGATGCTGGAGAACAAAGTGGAATTAGCTAAAGGAGTTCGTAAATGTAATGAAGCACTGAGAAAGCATGTGTGGAGGTGCTGAGGTGAAAACACAATGATGGAGAGTGACTGGAGCTTCTATTCAAAGGTAGGGAATGGTGAGAGGTTGTTAGAGGCAGACGATGAAGGCATTGTAAGCCTTGGTAAGAACTTTGGATTGATGTCAGGGAACTTGACAAAACATCCACAAGATGGACTCTTACTTACCTTTGTATTCTGGGAAGTAGCTAATTAGATGAGAGTACATGATTTTCTCTTCTAAAAGGTCCTTCTTGTTTAAGAACAAAATTACAGATGAGTTCAAAAACCAGGGATAGGTAATAATTGTTTTAAATAAGGCCTTGCTTTCTTCCATGCGATTCTAAGTGAGAAACAAAACACAGAATAAACTAGATAGTAAAAGCAGTACTTTGGGAACAATAGGCCAAATTGCCTGTTCCTTCCATCTATATTTTTCTCACCAAGCTGCAGTCTCTTGGTCACAGTCTTGCTGAAGCTGGGGTGCAGGAGGAACCCCACAGGGCTAGCCTGCTGCTTCTATTTTTCCCCATTCCCACCAGCTCATGAGTTACACCTTCCTACTGCCTCCTGGTTCTCCTACACAGATCTCTCCTGTAGTCCCTAACTAATGCTACAGAGCTCCTTCTCTATGCCGTGCTTTGCATGCATGTAATACAGGTGAGCTCTATAGAGGAATAGGATCCCTGTTTTTATAATGAGCAGAAAAAGTAACCTTCCCAGACCTGAACAACAGTGGAACCTAGCTAAGGTTATGTAGAAGCACAGTACAATAATAATTTGTAAACATTGACAAAATATTAAATACTCCTAATTTATGGAGAGCAGATAGAATATACAAATCTTATCTGGTAATTGTTCTTGATAGGATACTGCTAAGTATTCCTAAGAGAAAGGAAATAAGGTCTTCCTTTCAGAGAGACATTGTCAGGTTGAAAAAACATCAAAACCCAGCACATCTGCTCCAGAAGGACATGCCATAAAATCTCTATTTCCCTATAATTCCCAGAACCCTGGGTTCTTTCTCTCTCACAATATGTTTTTGGGATTAAAATCCAGGATTTAATTACTAGAGTGGGAAACCCTCACTCCAATTCTGTTTTGAAAACTTATTTAAAATTTATTATGACATTATAAATAATGATTTCCAAGGAAATATATGGGGAGAAAAAAGTCCTAGACAGCATGATGAGTAGTTGCAGTACAGGAGTGGTTGCAACCCAGGAGGTAGAAGTCTAGATGGGAATCATTTAATTTTTCTCCAAATACCTTGTGATTTTTATGGGAGGAGAAAATTTTAATTTCTAAGCACATCAGGCTTAGATATTGGCCCCTTGTACACTGACAAATCCTTTGAGTCTCCTGAGAAATAGCATGATAATTCCTAAGACAAATTTGGAGATGTTAATAATTTTTCATATTGATAACTGGATGCCTTTGTTTTTTTTTAAAATCTGCCCACTTGGAAGGGCTGGGTGGTAGCCAGGATAACTGTTCTGTGCACAATGACACAAGTAAATGGGTTAATCCTCCACTAATTAGATAATGTCACTGTGCTCCTCAGAGAAGAGTCTGCTTTCAAGAAATAAAAGGTACAATTTATTCGTAGTTATTGCCTAATCCTGTGCAGAATTCTTTATTGATTTACTTTCATGCCGTGGAAACAAGATATTTTTATAAAAGGCCAAAAAGTCTTGGGCAAGTTAAGCAGAAAAGACTTTGGGGGAGACCATGGGTATCCTGTAGAAAATACCTCTAACCCCTGAAAGAAGCGGCCATGCCTGTCCTCTTTACCTTCTAGGCAGATCTGCGATAACAGCTCAACCCTGCGAGCTCTAGGAAAACTCTGCAGGGGACAGAATGGTTGACTGGGACACATCAGTCAGCGCTGCCTTGAGCACACCCCTCTCTGAGGACGTAAAGGACCCAGGGGTACTCAGAAGAGCTCCCAGCATCTGGCGTCACCCCTCAGGCCAAATCAGCTAGCTTCCTGTGGAGGCAGGGATGTCTGTGCGCATATCAAGTTTACTAAAAATTGTTTCTCAACCGTGGTTCCATATTAGAATCCCTGGGGAGCTTGGAAAGCCAACAATTATGAATCTCTGGGATAGGGTCCATAAGATAGCATTTTTTAAAATTTCCCCAGGGAATTCCAATATGTAGTTAGGAATGAGAACCACTACTTTTGAAAGGTTTTCAGCCTAAACAGTGTACTAGAATTACCTGAAAGCTTTTAAAAATCCCCATGCCCAGGCCATCCCCAGTACCAATTAAAACAAAACCTCTGAGGGTTTTCAGGTAACCCAGGGAATTCCACGATGCATCTAAGTTTGAGAACCCGGATTCCAAGTCAGCGATTCTCAAACTTTCATATATATTTTAATGACCTGGGCTCTTGTTAAAATGCAGATTCTGTTTTGGTAGGTCTGGGTTGATTCAGGAAGTACAGTTTTATAAGAAGTTCCCAGGTGATGCCTATGTTGCTAGTCTCTGAAGTCCACTGTAAGGAGACAATTTAACCTAAGGAATAGGGCCTATTGCTAGAGCTGGCTGGTTTCTTGGAAACTGCAGAAATAGATCTCTGTCTTCCACAGCTATTTAAAGTCCCTACCCAGCATACCTCATTGTCACATTCAGCCAGGACCTGGTCATATTCACTCAAAGCAACCAAGAAAATAATGGAAGTGACACTTTCAAAGCAATGAATCCATTTCCGCCTCTCAGATCGCTGGCCACCAACATCTACCATCCTGTTCAATAGAAAAAGAGAGTATCAAAGGTTGGAGTACATAACTGGGGAAAAAATGGATGGGGATTCATTATACCATGGAAATTGGGCTTTGGGGGATCCTTAAAAATATTTAAGACTGAAAAAGTGTTCTGAGATTAAAATGTTAGAGCACTACTACTTCAGGCAATGAAGAACCACTGGATGTTTCCTAGCAAAAGAACCACAGAATAGAAATGAAGTTTCTAAAGACAGATCTAGAGATGAAAGGTTCAGCCTGCTTGGAGAGACAAGTTAGGAAATGCCTACAGTAGCCCAGGCAGAAAATACAAGTATTCACTTGGGGTTTGCTTCAACAACCATAGGATCCCAGGATACTAGACACAAAACGGAGGTCCAAAATAGTCATCTAGTTCCACCTGGCTTTCTTTAGACCCTGGTCCATTCTTGTTTTCATAGCTGCTCTAATTTTTGCACAAATCCTTTCTGCATTAGCTAGATCCCACCCCTTCTTCCCTATAAAGACCCACGTTACCTTTATAAAATATGGAAATCCAAAGCTTTTATCTGTGTCTTTGGGAAAGATTTCAGGGAATGACAGCCAAGGCATCCAAAGCTCAAATGCCCCAGAGGTCAGGCAGTGTATGTAAATGAACCAAAAGGGCCTGTCCTAAGTAGAAAAACAAGCAGAGTGCTGGGTATCCTTTTAAAGGGATGGCTGTTAAACACTGCAGCAAACCACAACCACTGGTAGACAAAAACAGGCTCACTATTACTAGATCCTCTAACTTCTAGGAAAAACTAGGAGCCAACTGTTTTACATGAAGCAACACAATTTTTAAACATCAGCTTAAATTTCTTTGAAACACTGAGATCCAAAGAGGGTACATCTGAGGGTACATCTGGGCTAGATGCTGCCCAGAAGATGCCAGGCCATACTTCTGTGACTGATCAATCCCTGAGTTTACTGGACCAGTGTGGTCAAGTGGCCCACAGACCAACCCCCATGACTGTTGTCAGGAAAAGTGCCGAGAAGAAAATAAAAAACAATGCTGCCCTTGAACTACGTCATGGCAGTGTAACCACAAGTGCAATGGAATGTTCATGACCAGCTGTCCCACATCACAGGAAGAAGCAGGGAATGGAGCTAGAAAGGAAAAGTGAAATTGTCAAGAGGCTAGGGATTCAATTTCCAAGACCAGAATTCTCCAACTGGAAAAATCCCACTGGAGCAGAGGGTACATCTTAAGCTGTAAAATAATAGAAATCATTGGTGGGTGACATCGAATTCATTCGCCAAACTCCAGAAAATAAAATGAAACTACTCATCAAACCCTGAGAAAGAAGAAATTTAACTTTTTTTTTTTTTAATCTTGGGAACTTCTTATTATGAGGGGTTTTGGAGATTGCCAGTAGAAATTGATTCTGAAAAAGGTTTACATAAATTCATGGGCCACAGGTACAGAGGCTACTATCAAAACTGGGGATATGCTCACCCAGATGGAGAATATCAAGGCATCTACACCAGAAGGCTCCCCCAATATTACGGTTCTGAAGAAGCAGTGAGGGGTATACAAACAGGACCTGGATGAGGGAGGACTGTACTTTTGTTGTTTGAAGTAGAAAGTCTGCATAATAATTTTTAGGGGAAGTAATGGATATAAATTTTCAATGCTATGTACATGTACCATATTATTATTTTTTACTATACTTAAATGTATTGAAGATCTATTTAAGTCATCCTAAAAGTAGTTCTTATATATGTAAGTAGAAATCCATATATTTTTACAGTTATAAATAGTGTGTGTAATGTGATTTTAATATACTTCTTAAAATTAATTCTTATCCTCTTTTAAGAAGGACAAATCTTAGAGAAGGAAGTAGAGGAAAGAGTGATATTATTCCTCCTTAGGGAAAAAACACCAGTAGTCAATTCAGGGGCAGGTCACAGAAGTATACATCTGTGTGCATGTTTGTACATACAAAAATTATTCCAGGCAAAGTAAGAAGACTCCCCTCTAAGGGTAACAGAAAGGTAAGTTCCCCTCCTTTCTAGGATTTGAGACCAGCTACTGTTCTAACTAGCCTGTGATAAAGAGGGCCATTCTCCCCTACAAGTCATAACCCCTGCTTAGAAGTAACACAAGTCATTTAAAATTCCATTTGCGGGCCCCCGCCCTGATCAAAATGGTAGAGTGAGACACTCCAGGCTCTGCACCCACCACAGAAGTTTTAAACAATCAATATGTGGCAAACTATCTTTCTCAAAGCTCCAGTAAACAGTAATAGGTTATAAATAAGAGGCTAAGTGTTGAGTCAAGAAAAAGCCAACTTAAAAATGGTAGGATCCATGAGGTGCAGCGGTGCTCAGAGATGTATTCACCAAATGTAATGAATGTCTCATGATGATGGAGGAAGTTGTTGTTATGGGGGGAGGAGTGGGGTGAGAGGGGTGGGGGGTATATGGGGGCCTCATATTTTTTGAATGTAACATTAAAAAAATAAAGTGAAGGCAAAAAAAAATGGTAGGATCTCATATTATCCTTGCTGATTCCTCCCCCATCCCTGTACCAGTTTGATGTGGAGCCAGCCAGCCTGCACTCCCAGTGTGAGTCCCTGGTCGCAGTTCTGAAGGGAGAAGAAAGATCCTCATGTATATATTGGGTATGTGTATGTCTATGCCACTCTTTCTGGTGGCAGCCTGAGGGACTGAATCAGGACCCTTCTCATGGACTTGCCATCACAAATCCTACCTTGTGCCTGGAGATCACCTATAGAGCTCTCCTCAGGAGAGCTGTGGGAAAACAAGTATATTGCAGCAGCCTGGGCTAAGTACTGCTGATGGTGGGACCGAGAATGTGGCACCTAGACCATAAGGAAATGCAAAATGTCCTAGGGGGAAGGGAACATTCAGATCCACGTAAACAAGGGAATTCCCAGGGCCATGTGTGCATGCCCAGACAAGACACCACAGAAAAGACTGGAGAGGACTCTATGCTTTTCTCTAGGCTATTCTCTAAACTGGTTGGTAGGGCAGCTAAGTTTGGAAGGACAGCACTCAACAGGCCAATCTGTGGACTGGAAAAGGTTTTTGTGGGGGGTTTTTTCTTCTTTTTTTCCCTCCTTTACTTTGGTTAGCTCCTGGCATTCAAGAAAATCTCTCTCATAATAGTAGCTGGATACAAACTTTTTCAAGGAACAGACACCACAATGTCTCAATTGTAGAGAAAACATGAAAATGGCAAACTGTCCAGGTTGCAACAAGACATTATAAAACATATAAAGAAACAGGAAATAATGATCCATGCAAAGGAGCAGGATAAAGCATTAGAATCCATCAAAAAGGAGGACCAGACATGAAATACATCAAAGACTTTTAAAAAGTCCTAAATATACTCAATGAGCTAAAGGAAAACAAGGACAAAAAACTAAAGTAAATCAGGAAAACAATAGATGAACATGAGGAGATTATTAATAAAGATAGGAATCTTGAAAAGGGACCAAACAGTTGAATACCACAGTAACAGAAATTAAAAATTACCTGGAAGGCTTCAACAGCAGATTGGACTTGGCAGGAGAAAGAATCAGTGAAGTTAAAGATCAGACAGTTGAAAGCATTCAATCTGAGGAATAGAAAGTAAACAGAGCCTGAGCAACCCATGGGACACCCTCAAGCACAACAGTATACACATTGTGGAAGACCCGGAAGGAGAAGAAAGAAAGAGGTGGAGAGAATATTCAAAGAAAGAGTGGCTGAAAATTGCCCAAATTTAATGAAAGACATTACTATACACTACCAAGCTCAGTGAGTTCCAAACAAGATACATCCAAATAGACCCACACAGAAACATATCATAATTAAATTATTGAATGCCAAAGTTAGAGAATTCTGACAGTGGCAGGAGAGAAGCAATGTATTACATACAAGGCATCCTCAACAGAAACTTCTCATTGGAAACCATGGAGGCAAGAAAGCAGAAAGACCATATATTTAAAGTGCTGAAAGGAAAAACATACCAACCAAAATTCCATATCCAGTGAAATTGTCTTTTTAAAATGAGGAAGAAAAAAAATGTTTAATAAATAAAAATAAAAATGAGGAAGAGATTAAGATATTCCCAGATAAAATCTGAAGGAGTTCATTATCACTAGACTAGCCCTACAAGAAATACCTAGAGGAAGTTCTTCAGGTTGAAAGGAAGAAGACACTAGATATTAAATCAAAGCCACATGAAAAAGTAAATATCTTCCAATAAGGTAGCAACATGGGTAAATATAAATGCTGGTACATTTGTATATTTTATCTGTAATTCCCCTTCTTACATCCTACAGGATCTAAATGACAAATGAAAAAAAGTCAATGGTTTTTTATTCATACTGTATAAATATGCAATTTGTGACAAGAACTACATTAAGTCATGGAGGGATTTAGGAATATAGTTTGTGTTTGCAATTGAAGTTAAGTTGAAATCAAACCAAACTAGATTGCTACAGATTTATTATGTTAATTTTAAGCCCATGGCAGCTACAAAGAAATTATTGGAAAAATAAGACAAATGGAAAGGGGGAGAAATTTCTAAAGGATTCACTATAAAAGATCAACTAAATACTGGGCAGTAAAATAAGTGAATCACTCCTATCTCAGAGGAGATATTAAAAGTTTTAAAAACCAGAGGTGAGGAATGATGGAAAACTCGGACACAAGGCATACAAAAAAAAAAAGGGTAAGAATGGTGAGAATTATGAATCAAATTAGTTTTATGTTTCTGTTACATGTGTCTAACTTTCTGTTTCTGTCTGTTCAATGTATATTTTCATATCTCTGGATGGCAATATCAAATTAACACATGAAAATTCTTAAGAGAGCTCTATTCAACTTGCTAAAAATTAAATAAGTACACATATAATTGTAAATGAGTACTCCTGGAGTCCCAAATTAGAAAAGTCAAGCCTCTGATACTCTTTTAAACTTACAAGTTAAATACTCAGACTTTGGCCAATTAATTTTTCAGGATGAAAAGGTCATATAGAAATCTGACTAGAGAAAGTATTTGAAAGAAAAAAGAAAAACTAAAAAGCTTTTAGTTTTTCCTTCAGTCTTTTTATCACCTATCCCTACCTCCACAGCTTTTACCAAAATGTTGACTGAATTCAGGCCAAGACCAAGACAGTCAAAGAAAGGAAATAAACTGGTTGGGGAATCTATGGGGGAAGGGAGTTTCCCCAACCAATTTCTGGATGTAGAAAAATGGGGGAGATGTGAGTTTAGCTTAGAATTCTTTCTACTAGGCTGGAAATTCCAAATGAGAGGAACAGAGCGAATATTACAGAATAAACCTTGGTTTGCATAATTTGTCCTATAATTCCCTAACTGAAATTTTTCACAGCCTTAGGATAAAAGTAATTAATAATACAATTGCCTAATTTCAGTAAAGTAAAATGTCCTTGAAACTATGGAAAGGTTTTTCTAGATTATGCTTAAAATGAATTAAACAATAGTACTATATTCTCTAGAGCCTGATAGTATGCTTTTGACATTGTTCAAAATTTTAGAATATTATGGAAACGGGTTTTATAACCTCTTATGGAGGAAGAAAAAACCATTTCGGGCATAAACTACCATTGTTTCAATTTTATTCCACTGGGTATAATTTCTCTAGGTTTATACACATACTAATAAATTAGCATTATAACCCTTTGCTCTTTAAGATGATGAAAATTGTAAATTTGCATTTAATGAAATTAAGTTAAAGAAGAGAATATAGTTCTGAACTAAAGTGAAATGGCTAGTTTTTCACAGAACTGAATGAGGGCTGTAAGATGAGACTTAAATGGATATGGAAAGTAGTAGAAGATCTGTGGAAATGAATTATATTTGTCGTAGTCAATGGTGACTATAATTTGATAAGCTTGCTTAAGGGGGTATGTTTTTGTCCTAAGATAAAAAGGCTAGTTTTCATAGAATGAGAGGCAGAAATATGTAGGACAATACCTGAATGGAAATAAAAAGTGTTAGAGGGTTATAGAAGTAAATTTTGTTTGTTGCTGACTATAATTTAATAAGCTTATTTAATGGTGAAATTTTGTCTTAAGGTAAAACAATTGGTTTAAATGATTATAAAATGTAATAGGAAGTTATAGATTGTAGGAAGTTTAGAAATATTTCCTAAACTGAGGGATTTCAATGTAAATGACTGATTTCTAGGAAGCCAGTATTAAGTAGAAATCTGTGAGTTGATATTGATAACAAAAAGTGTAACTTCATAGCAGAGAAACCTTTGAGAAGCCATCATCATCTGTTGTGATTGATACTAACTAGGATTTGATGAACTTTTTTCTTGACTGGTACACTCACCCGTTGATGGTTACTTCAGATTGGCCTCACCCTTGTGTATACTTGCTATTGTGATGGTTATGCTAAATTTGTCCCACCTTTGTCTATGCTTGTACCAAATTGGTTTTACCCTTGTATATGAATATTCCTATTAAAATGTTAACCACTCCACCATCCGCTTTGCAGTCCATAAGAAAAATCTTATAACTGACTCTCCTTCTGTACCTACCTCATCCCCAGATGCCCTGATCTCTAATGATTGTCTTGGGCTTGTAAGAGCTTTCTGACTCACATGGGTTATGGACTCAACCCCCATCCTGTTCAGCCCCTTAATGAATGAAGGAACCTGAGCCAGCCCCTCCCCAATTACTCATTAGCATAAACTGCTAAACCTGGATATAAACCTGGAGGCAGTTTTTGAGCCCTTAGGCCACTGTCCTCCTTTGCTATGTGCAAGCAAATCAGCTCTTTGAAACCCTGATAACTCAGGATTGGTCATTAATGAAGTACAGTGGGCAAGAACCCGCTTTTACTTTGTATTAAATTAGTTAAGAAGATAACAATTATAAATGTGCGTAACAACAGAGCCCAAAAATATATGAAGCAAACATCGACACATATGAAGGAAGAAATAAATAGTTCCTCATTAATGGTTGGAGACTTAGATATACCACTTTCAGTTATGGATAGAACATATAGACAAAGACCAGTAAGGAAACAGAGGACTTGAACAATACTATAAACCAGTTAGGCCCAATAGACAAACACAGAACACATCATCTAACAACAGCAAAGCACACATTCTTCTCCAGTACAAACAGAACCTTCTCTAGGATAGTCCATATATTAGGTCACAAAACAAGTCTCAGTAATTTTGAAAGATTAAAATAATAGAAAGAATCTTCTATAACCATAGTGGAATTAAACTAGAAATCAATGGCAGAGGGAGAACAGGAAAATTCACAAATACGTGAAGATTAACAATAGACTCTTAAACAACCAATGGGTCAAGGGAAATTAGAAAATACCTAGAGACAAATGAAAATACAACATACTAAGACCTTTAGGATGCGGCAAGGCAGTGTTGAAAAGGAAATTTGTAATTGTAAAATGTTTACATGAAAAAAAAGAAATATCTCAAATCAGCAGCGCAGCTTCACATCTGGAAGAACTAAAAAAGAGTAAACCAAATCCAGAGTGAGAAGGAAGGAAAAAGTAATGAGATGAGATAAATGCAATAAGAAACTAGAAAAACAGAATCAGTGAAACAAAAAGTTGGTTCTTTGAAAAGATGAATGAAATTGGAAACATTTAACTAGACTGACAAAGAAAAAGAGTAAAGAAACATAACTAAGGTAAAAAAAATGAATGGGGGCTTAACAACATTACAGAAATAAAAGGATTATAGGAGAATACTATGAACAAATATACACCAACAAATTAGACAACATATTGAAATGAACAAATTCCTGGAAACCCACAGACTACCTTAACTGAATCAAGAAGAAGTAGCTCTGTCTCTGGAAGCAGATATGGCTCAAGCACTTGAGCTCCCACCTGCCACATGGGACATCCCTGGTTCAGTTCCCAATGCCTCCTAAAGAAGACAGCAAGCTGGCACAACAGGCAGGCATGGCAAGCTGAATGCAACAAAATGATGCAACAAGAGACACAAGTAGAAAACTAAAATGAGAGATGCAACAAAGCAGGGAGCAGAGGTTTCTGGTACCTCCTAAAGAAGACAAGCAAGACTGTGAGCTGATTTAACAGGCAGATGCAGCAAGGTGATGCAACAAGATGACACAATAAGAGACACAAGAAGAAAAACATGAGAGACACAACAAAGCAGGGAGCAGAGGTTCCCAGTGCCTCCTAAAGAAGACGAGCAAGCTGACACAAGATGATGCAACGAGACACAAGAAGAAAAACATAATGAAAGACACAACAAAGCAGGGAACAGAAGCAACTGGGTGCTTCCCTCCACATCAGAAGTCCTGGGTTTGGTTCCCAGTGCTTCCTAAAGAAACAAGGAAGACAAACAGACACAGCAAATGCAAACAATGAGGAGGTAGGAATAAATAAATAAATAAATCTTTTTTTAGAAAAGACAGGATAGCTCTCAACAGACCAATAATAAGGAAAGAGATTGATTGAATAAGTAATCAAAAAACTCCAAATAAAGACAACTCCAGGACCAGATGGCTTCACTGGTGAATTATGATAAACATTCCAAGAAGAATTAACAACAAATATTCAAAGTATTCAAATAACTGAAGAAGAGAGAAGACTTCCTAAATCATTCCATGAGGCCAGCATCACCCTAATACCCAAACCAAATAAAGGTAACTCCAAAAAAGAAATGTCAAAGGATTTTATGCCATTTTCTAGTGGAATTTATCCCAAGAATGCAAGTGAGGGTTCACATATGAAAATCAATGCCATACATAATATGAATACAAAGAAAGAAAAACACATTATCATCTCAATTGACACGGAAAAGGCATTTAACAAAATCCAGCATCATTTCTTTTTAAAAACACAAAACTAGGACTACAGGGAATGTTTTCAACATAATAAAGGCATATATGAAAAACCCAAAAGTAGCATCGTCTTCAATGGTGGAAGATTGAAGCTTTCCCCTAAGATCAGGAACAAGAATGCCACTGTCACGACTATTATTTCAACATTATACTGGAAGTACTACCCAGAGCAATTAGGCAAGAAAAAGAAATAAAGTTATCCAAATTGGAAAGGAAGAAGTAAAACTCTCTGTATTCACAGATAATATTATCATATATATAAAAAACCCTAAATATCCACAACAAAGCTAATAGACCCAATAAATGAATTCAGCAAAGGGTAGGGTACAAGATCAATATACAAAAGTTAGTCATGTTTCTATACACAAGGAATGAACAATACAAAATGGAAATCAAGAATAGCAACTAACAAAATCAAGTATCTAGGAATATATTTAACCAAGGACTTGTATACAGAAAACTACGAAGCAATATCCTGGATTGGATCATTAAGATGTCATTACTATCCAGAGTGATTTACAGATTCAACCAATCCCAATCAAAATTCCAATAGCCTTCTTTGCAGAAACAGAAGAGCCAATTATCAAAATCATATCAAGGATATGGGGCCCCAAATAGACAAAGCCATCTTAAAAAAGATGTACAAAGTTGGGAGACTCACATTTCCTGATTTCAGAATTTATTACAAGCTACATTAAAAATAGCATGGTACTGGCACAAGGACAGACATATAGACCAATGGAATCAAATTGAGAGTTCATAAATAAACACACATGACTAAGTGATTTTTTGAACAAGGGTTCCAAGTCCACATTTAACCAAAACTATAAAATCCCTAGATAAAAACAGGCGGACCTCTTCAGGACCTTAATTGCCCTTCAGACAATGGCTTCTGAGACTTTACACCCAAACCATGAACAACAAAAGAAAAAAATGGTAAATTGGACTTGATCAAAATTAAAAATTTTTGTGCAAAGGACATTATCAAGAAAGTGAAGAGACAACCTACAGAATGGAAGAAAATATTTGGAAACCATCTATCTGGTAAGGATTTAATTATCTGGAATATACAAAGAAATCCTACTACTCAACACAAAACAACAAACAACCCAATTTTTTAAAATGGGTCAAGGACCTGAATAGACATTTTTCCAAAGTAATTATAAAAAGGGCCAAGAAGTGCATGAAAACATGTTCAACATCAATCACTATTAGGGAAATGCAAATTAAAATGGAAATATAAAACCACAAGAAGATACCATTTTACACCCACTAGAATGACTATTACAGAAATGGAAAATAACCACTGTTGGGTGGGATGGAGCAAAATAGGAACCCTTGTACATTGTTAGTGGGAATACAAAATGCAGCCACTGTGGAAAACAGTTTGACAGTTTCTTAGGAAGTTAAGGATAGAATTGCCATATGTCCCAGCAACCCCACTTCTAGGTATATATGCAAAATAACTGAAAGCAGGGTCCCTGAGATATACCTGCATAGCAATGTTTATATCAGCATTATTCACAATATAGTCAAAAAGCAGAAGCAACCCAAGTGTCCATCAATGCATGAGTGGATAAACAAAATGTGGTATATACATGCAATGGAATGTTGTTCATCCATAAAAAGGAATGAATTTCTGATACATGCTACAATATCAATGAACTTTGTAGCACATATCAGAAATTCATGTTGAGTGAAATAAGCCAGACAGAAAAAGACAAATATTGTTTGCTCTCACTTACATGAAATAACTAGAATATGCAAATTCATAGAAAGTGGAGCACTGGGGACAGGGAAAATGGGAAGTTAATGTATAATGGGTATAGGTATCTTGGGTTATGGGAAAGTCCATGGCGATGAGCGTAGTGCAATATTGTGAATGCGGTTGATCCTATTGAATGGTATGGTTGGGACGGGTTGAGAATGAAAAGCTATGGGGAAGCAGACTTGGCCCAATGAATAGGGCATCTGCCTACCACATGGGAGGTCCGCGGTTCAAACCCTGGCCTCCTTGACCCGTGTGAAGCCAGCCCATGCGCAGTGCTGATGCGCACAAGGAGTGGCCTGCTACGCAGGGGTGTCCCCCGCATAGGGGAGCCCCACGCGCAAGAAGTGTTCCCTGTAAGGAGAGTCGCCCAGCGCAAAAGAAAGTGCAGCCTGCCCAGGAATGGCACTGTACACACAGAGAGCTGACACAACAAGATGACGCAACAAAAAGAAATACAGACTCCTGGTGCCGCTGATACGAATAGAAGCGGTCACAAAAGAATACACAGCAAATGGACACAGAGAGCAGACATTGGAGGGGAGGGGGGAGAGAAATAAGTAAAAAAATAAAACTTATTAAAAGGAAAGAGAAAAGCTATGTTGTACATATGTTTCCATAATTGGAAAAAAAACCAAACAACTAAGGAAATAATTAAGCATGACCCTGGATTGGAACTAATAATGGACGAGAAAGGCCTAAAGGGACTTTTTTTGACATTTGAAAAACTAGAATATAGACTGTAAGCTTTTTATAAATGTTAAATTGCTTGAACTTGACAACTATACTTAAGGTTACGTAAGAATACCTTTGTTCTCGGGAAATGTCCTTGAAAATGTGTTCAAGGAGCATGAGGTACACAATTTCAAATGCTTAGGAAATGAATGGCTGACTGAATGGATGAAGAGAATCATATGGCAAATGTGGCAAAATGTTAGAAATTGGTGGATCTGGGCATCTAGGTGGGGGGGTGTTGGAGTTTTCTGTATGTGTTTTGTATTTATTTTTGTAACTGTCCTATAAGTTTGAAATGATTTTAAAATTTAAAAGTTGTGGTTTTTTTCAATCCATTTAGGGACTTCCAAGTCTAGATAGACATATTCTTAATGTTAGGGAGACAGTCTTACCGAAAGATGATGTTTTCCAAGTTGAAAGGATACTCGATGATGCCAGTGGTGGGCACTCGGACACGGAGCACATCTTGCTGGGTTGGCACAAACGACGGCATGGCGATTCGGTCAATGTCAGTCAGGTAACTGTGACATGAGAGAAAGGGGCTGAGACTCCTTTAGGGAAGGATGAAATGCCCCTCCTATGGAAGGGAATTCACTCCCCACTCACGGAAACCCCCACAGATGCACTGATCCCATTAATAATTGACACTTTATTGACAGAAGCTTTGGGCCAGGCCCTCTGCTGGCCTTCTGCTCCTGGGTTCTGGGCAAGCCCTGATCAGTCTATTTGGCCAGTAAGAGAAATGGTGGAGCTGGAAGGAATAGGATGTTGGAAATGGCTCTCTCTGACTCCCCATCTGTTCTCCCTCTCAAAGTCTTTCTCCTTCCCACTCATCCTCATCCAAGAACATGAGATGATGTAAATGCACTTCTCTAATGCTTGTGCTCAGTGAGTTAAATAGAGTTCCCAAAGAAAACATACATGCATAAACGGGGAATTCTTTTAAAATAACACACAAAAAAGGTTTCCTGCGAAAGACATTGGGAAACTAAACATCTCCTAAAATAACCCAAACTGTGCCTGGAATTATTTTGGCAATATACTAAATCCCTGTGCTTAAAACATTTCACTTTTTCTGTGTAGAATCGAAGATGCTTTTTTTTTCCACTTTAGCTTTAATTCAGGCCCTGGCCAACAATGGAGTTGGTGATTCTAAGACCCCTGCAAAGGCTGACTTGCCTTCTCCCAGCACAGATACACCCCATCCTAAGTGGGCCTGGGGCAGTCCCAGTATCAGGAGCTAGACAGGTCAGGATGAAGCCAAGCCAAGAGGTAACTGGTAACCCCCACCCACCAGGTGGCCCTCTGCTCAAAAAGCAAACCATGGGGCAGGCTTCTGTTAACACCCCTCCCTCCTGCTTCCATGCATGTTTCCCGAGCTTATTGCAGTTACTGTAGGACTTTGATGCATGTGATTTTTTTTTTTTTTATATCTCTTTCACCTCACCAGACTATGTTCCATGAGGGCAGAGA
Source organism: Dasypus novemcinctus (assembly GCF_030445035.2). Classification (NCBI taxonomy): domain Eukaryota; kingdom Metazoa; phylum Chordata; class Mammalia; order Cingulata; family Dasypodidae; genus Dasypus; species Dasypus novemcinctus. The sequence goes on along the minus strand of NC_080680.1, from coordinate 31,533,992 downwards.
GCATGTCTATTTTTGGTCATATCTGCAGTTCTTACTGCAATGCTTGGCATGTAGCAGGCACTCATCAAATTCTTGTTAAATGAGTGAACAACCAAATAATCCAACATTATCTGAGAAGTGCTTTTATCTCTATTTTCAGTTTGGTTCAAGCAGCATCACTTAGTATCTCTCTTGTAGAAGGGATGAGTTGGGCAGTGCACTCAATAAGAAACCTGCTCTCTAGAAGTTCATAATACTAAGAAGAAAAAATAAAGAACTTGGTAAATGGAAGATGATGTAAGATGAATAAGATAACACAGTCCAATTCAGAGCATTTACATGTGTCCAGCACTTTACCTACTTTATCAGTATCCCCAAAACAACCCTAAAAATGGTCATCACCAACCTTCTTGTATATCTAAGTAAACAGGTTCAGTAAAGGCAAATGATTTGCTTTAAGATAGAAAAGGACAACATAGGAAACTGGCAAGCAGACAGGCAAAACTCAGACAGGCAAAACTACCAAGTATCCTGTATGTGCCAGCATTATTCTAAAGGAGGAATTGGCAAACTTTTTCTGTAAAGTGTCGATAGTAAATATTTTCAGCTTGGGGGACACATATGGTCTCTGCCACAACTACTCAACCTTGCTTTTCTAGCACAAAAGCAGCCATAGATAATTCATAACTGAATGGGTATGTTTGTGTTCCAATAAAGGCTTATTTACAAAAACCAACCCTAGTTCTAGATGATGGGAAAACAGCAGTGACCAAGGCAGGCCATGCTCCTTCCCTCATAGGACTCAGATTCTAGGTCAGGGCTTGTAAGCAAACAGTAAGTAAAACTTTAGAACTAGTTTCAGATAGCCATAAATATTTGATCCATGCATGTCATGATCTTTTCTTTCACCTACCATTCTCTACAACTGCCTCACAACCATTGGTGAGCTGTGATTATTTGTCAGGGACATCAAAAGTGGTTTGTTACTTATAATAGTACCAGAGGGGATAAATTTTAATATCAAGGAAAACAGATTTGAGTTTCTCCCTATCATCACGTTTTTCTCACACATTTGCCTCTCATTTCTTTCTATGAATGAAAAAGAACTGGATGGAGTCCCTGAGAACTTGTGGAGAACTCCAGGTAGCCTGTGGGTATGTCACTTATGTGACCCCTGCTGGGATTTGTGTCATCATATTAGAGGCTGTTCCAGAAAGCTCTTAGGAAGAAGAGATACTGGGAGAATGTCACATTTGCAATGAGACTTGAGTTTCATGATTTAGGAGATAAAGTGGTGAGACAGGCATTGCGGGCTGACAGCCCAGCAGAAGCAAAGGGCAGGAGGTAGGAGCGAATGAGGATGATTTGACTGGAGCATTGGGTACGAGGGACTGGAGGTTGGCAGGAAGAAAATCTAGAAAAGGTGGCTGTGTCTGTTTGGGAGAACCACACGAAAGCAAAGTGAGGCCTAATCCTCTCGGAGACCATGGGCAGTGTCTAAACTGAGGAGGGATGAACACAACACAGTCCTTGAGAAGGAACAGTGCTGCCGCTGTGCTCCAGAGGATGGACACTGAGAGGTTAGGAGCAGCTGCCTGGAACAGGCCAAGCAACAGGGGCTTAATGTTAGGCTTTGGCCGTAGGTAGGGAAAGGATTGAAAAGACAATGGAGGTGAAACGGATGTGGCTCAACCAATTGGACTCCTGTCTACCATAGTGAAGGCAAGCTGGCCCAAGTGGAGTGCTGGCCCATGTGGGAATGCGGCCCCATATGGGAATGCTGCCCAGCCCCGGAAAGCTGCCCTATGCAGGAGTGCCAGCTGACATGGAGACCTGGTGCAGCAAGATGATGCAACGAGACACAGAGGAGAGAAAATAAGAAGACGTAGCAGAACAGGGAGATGAGGTGGTGCGCGAGAGCAATCACCTCCCTCCCACTCCGGAAGGTCCCAGGGTCAGTTCCTGGAGCCACCTAATGAGAATAAAGCAGAACACACAGCGAATGGACACAGAGAGCAGACAAGGGGGAGTTGGGGGATAAATAAAAATAAAATAAAAGACAATGGAGACAGTGGCCACGGAAGTTGCTGAGTGTGGGGAGAGGGAAGAAGAGATGTGATGTGGGGGCATCTTCCGGACTTGGAGTTGTCCTGAATGATATTGCAGGGACAGATCTGGACATTATATACCCTGCCATAACCCACTGAATGGCCTGGGAGAGAGTGTAAACTGCAATGTAAACTGTAATCCATTCTGTGTAGCAGTGCTCTAAAATGTATTCATCAAATGCAATGAATGTACCACACTGATGAAAGAATTTGGTAATGTAGGAGGAGTGGGGGGGGGGTAAAAAGTGGGAGTATATGGGAAGCTCTTATATTTTTTCATGTAACATTTTGTATGATCCATGTATCTTTCTAAAAATTTTTTAATAAAATAAATGAAAAAAAAAAAGAAGACAATGGAGTAGAGCAACAGCTTCCACGTCTCATTATTTGACTGTGTCTTGCCTTCTTTTTCCTTGATTGCTTCAAAGGGACACAGAATTCATTGCTAGAATTGGAAGCCACCTGCTTGAAATGGAATCTTAAAACTTTCATGTAGGCGGCGGACTTGGCCCAGTGGTTAGGATATCCGTCTACCACATGGGAGGTCCGCGGTTCAAACCCCGGGCCTCATTGACCTGTGTGGAGCTGGCCCATGTGCAGTGCTGATGAGCGCAAGGAGTGCCCTGCCACGCAGGGGTGTCCCCCGCATAGGGGAGCCCCACGCGCAAGGAGTGCGCCCCGTAAGGAGAGCCGCCCAGTGTGAAAGAAAGCGCAGCCTGCCCCAGAATGGCGCCACACACAGAGAGCTGACTCAGCAAGATGACGCAACAAAAAGAAACACAGATTCCTGTGCCGCTGACAGCAACAGAAACAGACAAAGAAGATGCAGCAAATAGAGAGAACAGACAACCAGGGTGAGGGGAAGGGGAAATAAATAAATAAATCTTAAAAAAAAAAAAGTTAAAAAAAACCTTTCATGTAAACCCCTATTTGGCCACTAGCTTTGCTAAGTGCCTTCATTCATTCAAGTAGATCTTTCCAGTCTTTCCATTCCAAGCCTTTAAGAACACCTCAAAGCACTCCCAGTTACCTACACCAGAGTTTCTAACTTTGGTGACATTTTGCACTGGATAACTCTTTGTAGGGGCCATCCTGCATATTTTAGGGTGTTGAGTTTCACTCCTGGCCTCCACCCACTAGATAGCAGTTCTCCTAGTTGTGACAAACACAATGTCTCCAGACTTTGCCAAATATCTGCTGGGGTGGGGGATGGGGAGTGTGGAGCAAAGTCACCTTGGTTGAGAACCACTGTTCTAGACGGAGAAAAAGCAAAAGTACCTCAAGTTTTGCCAGTTCAGGAAGCTGGGCAGTTTTCTGGGTTTACGAGAGCCATTTCTTTTCCTGTGGCAGCTCTGTCCACCACCCTGGCCAACCCCCAGACTCTCTTAATGGACTTGACCTAGTTTTCAGAGCTCCACTGAATTCTGCAGCAGCTCTGGTAAGCATCTCTCCCAAATGGACATATATCTCAATTTTCCCTGAGACAGCCTAGTGCTCTTTCCTCCTGTGAGGTCCTGGGGATTGGCTGGGCTGGGTTTTATATATAAAAACAAGGGATGGATATCTTGGCAGACTTTGAGATGTCCCTGATTCCCCAGGCTGTCAAAAGTAGCTTGCCTTTCTCTTTGGGACACTTCTTTCCATCCCTCCTTTATGCTGAACCAACACCTTACTGGGGACTGCTTTTATTTCCTGAGGATGCTCTCTTGCATCTAAATGTTCCTTCAGTCAGACTAGTTATCCCAACCTGGATTAAGAGCATTAAACAGCCTGAAAAAGCACCAAAGGGAGGATCGTGAAACAGCAAAAGGTAATATTTCCAGTCTCCTTTTCTGCCGATGGCCTTGCTCAGGCAATAAGGGTAAACCACCCCCTCAAAGCTAGTTTGGAGGGTGATACCAGCACCTAAAGGAAGGGGGTGGGTCTTAGAAGAGGATTTCAGGGCCCTCAGAGGATGGAAGATGATAGAGGCAAGGTAGAAAGAGCTGAGCTGCAGAGGCAGGGTATCAGATAACTTTTCAAGGAAGGACCATTTGCCCAGTAACCTGGCTAAATGAGGCATTGCTGTAAGAATTCTTAAAAACAAAATTCTGCAATCTCTGTGGCATAGTTAGCATGTAAGACCATCTATTTCTTTTTGCCTTAAGGGACAAATGATTTAATATTAGAGTTTTATGTCGGATAAAGATACCACAAGAAAAGATATTTACAGATCAACATATTCCTTATGAATATAGATGCGAAAATCCTCCACAAAATAGTACCAAACCAAATCCAACATCATATTAAAAGAATTACACACTACCATCAAGTGGAATTTATCCCAGGAATATAAGTGTGGTTCAACATAAGAAAGTCAATAATGCCATATACCACATTAATGGAATGAAGGAAAAAACCACATAATTATCTCAACTAAACAAAATTCAGCACCCTTTCTTGATTAAAAAAAACAAACAAAAAACATTTAGAACACTAGGAATAGAAACTTCATCCCCATGATAAATGGCATATATAAAAAACCCAATAATGAAAGACTGAAAGCTTTCTCCTAAGATCAGGAACAAGACAAGGTTGCCACTGACACCATTGTTATTCAGCATTTTACAGGAAGTTCTAGCCAGAGCAATTAGGCAAGAAAAAGAAATAAATGGCATCCAAATTAGAAAGGGGAAAGTAAAAGTTCTCCTATTCACAAATGATAGGATCGTATAATAGAAAATCCTAAATTATTTACAATAAACTCACTAAGCTAATAAATTAATTCAGCCAAGTGGCAGGGTACCATACCAACATGCAAAAAATCAGGGGTATTTCTATGTACTGGGAATGAACAATCTGAAAAGGACATCAAGAAAAAAAAAATCCATTTACCATAGCAGGTGAAAGAATCAAATACCTAGGAACAAATTTAACCAAGGATGAAAAGGACTTGGATATGCAAAACAACAAAAAATTGCTAAAAGAAATTAAAGACCTAAATAAATGGAAGGACATGTCATGTCAAGTCCCCCCAAAGTGATTTACACTCCCAATCAAAATCCCAACATTCTCCTTTGCAAAAATTGAAAAACCAATCATCAAATTCATGTGGAAGGATAAGGAACCCCAAATAGCCAAAGCCATCTTGTAAGAGAAGAATGAAGTTGGAGGACTGATATTTACTGATTTCAAAACTTATTACAAAGCTGCAGTAATCAAAACACCATGGTACTGGCACAAAAAAGACATATAGACCAATGGACTCAAATTTAGAGTTCATAAATAAAGCCTCACATCTATGGCTAAGTAATTTTTGACAAGGGCGCCAAGTTCACTAGATGGGAAAAGAATAGTCTTTTCAATAAGGGGCACTGGAATATCTGGATATCCACATGAAAAGGAAGGAAAGTGGGCCCCTACCTGATGCCATATTCAAAAATGAACTCAAATGGATCAAAGTCCGAAATGTAAGAACTAAGCCTATAAAACTCCTAGATAAAAACATAGGGAACCATCTTCAGGATTTTGGATTAGGCAGTTGTTTCTGAGAGTTTACACCACAGAATGAACAACAGAAGAAAAGAATTGACAAATTGGACTTTATCAAAACTTTTGTGCAAAGGACATTACTAAGAAAGTGAAAAGACAAACTACAGAATGAGAAAATATTTGGAAACTATATATCTAATAAGGGCTTAGTATCCAGAATATATAAAGAAATCCTACAACAACAACAACAACAAAATTTAAGAATGGGCAAAGCAATTGAATATACTTGAATAGACATTTCTCCAAAGTAGTTATAAAAAATGACCAAGAAGCACATAAGATGTTCAACATCATTCACCATTAGGGAAATGCAAATCAAAACCACATTGAGATACCCTTTCACATCCCCTAGAATGACTATTACTAAAAAACCCCCCCCCCCAAAAAAACAAACAAACAAAAAACCCGGAAAATAACCACTGTTGGAGAGGCTATGGAGAAATAGGTACCCTTGTGCATTGTTGGTAGGGATATAAAATGGTTCAGCCACTGTGGAAAACAGTTTGGCAGTTCCTCAGAAAGTTAAGGAGAAACTTACAAGATGACTTGGCAATCCCACCTCTAGATATATACCCAAAATAATTGAAAGCCTGGACTTGAACAGATATTTGCACACAGATGTTCATAACCACATTATTCACACAGTTGCCAAAGGATGGAAGCAACCCACAGGGTGTACATCAATGGGTGAATGGTTAAACAAAATGTGATATATACATACAATGGAATATTATTCAGCCATAAAAAGTAATGAATTTCTGATACATGCAACAACATGGATGAACCTTGATGACATCATGTTGAGTAAAATAAGCCATACACAAAAGTACAAATATTGTATGGTTTCACTTACGTGAAATAACTAGAATGTGCAAATTCTAAGAGTCAGAAGTTAGAATATAGATTTCCAGTGGCAGGGGTTGGGATGGAGAACTGGGAGTTAACCTTTGGTACGGAGTCTGTTTGGGGTAATATAAAAGTTTTGATAATGAACGGTGTTGATGGTAGCACAAAATTGTGACTATAATTAACACCACTATATTGTATACTCGAAAGCTATTAAAATGGGAAATTTGTTTGTCATATATAGGTTATCACAGTAAAAATAAAGGGAAAAACATAGGACTGTACTACACAGAGTAAATCCTAATGTTAATTGTATAATAATATTGGATCATCAATTGTAACAAATGTACCACATTAATGTGAATGGTGAGAGTAGTAAAATGGAAACTCTATTGTACTTTCTGCATGATTTTTCTATAAACATACAACTTCTCTAAAAAGTTAAAAAAAAACTAGAGCTAGTGCGTAGGCCTTGGGAGATGGTCAGCAAGGGACTGAGCCTGCTTCATCTGCTGGGGACTCAGTACCTACCGCTCCCACTAGAGAGCAGCAGGAGATAAGCAACTAACAAGACGATGGCACGCACTGCTGGTCTAAATTTTCTGATTTGGAGGCAATTGGCTCTGCAGAGAAAGAGAGCACATGAGGAGGAAAGTGGAAGCCTGAAGCAGGCATATCCTGTTTAAATCAGGTAATTACAGCAACCCAGCTAAGATCAATCCCACTGACCTATCAGCCAGTTTGACCGAGCCTCTCGTTGAAAATGAGAACACGGGGAGAAAGGGTGGCTGTCCGCGCGGGAGAGATGGGGGGCCACAGGGTGACTGAAGGGTTTTATAAGGTTTTAAGATAAGGCACCAAGAAAGAAGAGGGGGCTCCACCCACGCCACCCCCGCAGCCAGATTCTTCTTTATAACTGAAAGCACGAGGTTCAGGCCGGCGCCCTGCGCTCACTATTTGGCGGAGTCCGAGAGCTGGAACTCCCTCCTCCGGTCGTAGCACTCCTGGATGCCCGCGTCCTGCCAGAGCTGCTTGATGGCCTCCACCTGGCTCCTGGATAAGGCGCAGACCTTGTCAACTTGCACTTCTCGGATTATCTGGGCATTTTCCTACTCAGAGGAAAGAGAACCTTCATTAGGCAAAGGAAAGGAAGCCAACACACAGGTGGTTTAGGGACAGCACTCGGTCCATGGGTTAAGGAGAATCACACAAGATAGGTGCAGGGGGCGTCCTCCGGGGGGCTGCTCATTGCCAGCCCCTCAGCAGCAGCCACTGGGCACAGGCGACCGCCCTGCTCAGCTCAGCCTGCAGCCTGGGGTCCCCGGCAGTAACCCTGGGGCCTTTTTCACCAGGATTCACCATTCAGTCCTGAATAGAGGCTGCCTGGAACTACCACCCACGCTTACATACTTTCCTTCCTTTCTAAATAAGAATGATTTGAAAATCTCCTAGCCGAGTGAGCGATTTTCAAATGACCTTTACTATTATCGGTGGCATACCCAGGGTGAGGGTGTGGACGCGGTCCACCTCGGTGCAGGCAGTAAGGAGATGAGTCCCCTTAGAGAACTGAAAAACAATATTAACACGGAGTAAATGTCAGGCTGCTTTTCAAGTTTAAATGATGAAAGGTTCCTTCCCACCAGGTGGACCACTGCCCTTCCCCCACGGTACACTCTATGCTGTATTATTATTATTGGCGTGATTCTTAAATAATGATTGCTCTATAACTACAATAGTTGTTAAGATCATTATTACTATGTTTATACCATTACTGCAGTTACCATTTATGGGCTACTTCCTATTTGCCCAGGGCTTTACATACATTATCTTACTTAATCAATGGGAATCAGCTTGAAGCCAGAAACCTGTCCAAACCTCAGAAAGTGAAAATGATACAGTTGGCCTGAATCCACATGCCCACATGTTGGCACACAGACTTAGCACCTCTTTCTTGGCTGCAAGTTGCTGCAGACCAGCAAATCCTGATGTGAGACACAGCCCTGCCTCTTCTTCCATCTCCCCCATCTCCCATCTCTCAGCATCTCCCAGCAATTAAATCAGGCAGAACGGGTTATTCTCTGCAGCTGTGAATCAGCCAAGTGCCCACTTGGCAGCAGCTATCTCAAGTGCGTATGGTAGCCCTTGAAAAGTTACACTTGTCCTGTATTGTTAACAGTCCAACAGGAGGCTGGAGAAAATGGGGGTCATATAGATTCACTTGGCTCAGGGCAAAACCTAGCCTGTGACTAAATCAATGTGACTTTGCCCCATATCAGTCACAAAAGTAAAAATAAAGTGAGGGGGAGTCTTCAGTCAAGGTATACGCAGGACAGATCAATGGGAAGTTCCCTGAACCAGGAATCAGAACCCTGTGTTCTAAGTAGTTGAGCTGGGACTTTTAAGGACCCTAAGTTTCCTGCCTTAGCATCTTCCTTTGTAAAATGAGCCAGTGATTTTCAGGGGAAGTATCAACCAAATGTAAACGGAATTAGCAGATGCCTAATAAATATTTCTTGTTTGGAAAAACAGGAAAACATCGACATCCTTTAAACAATGATTTATAATCCTGCCCCACTGCCACAATTTGCATCATATGCCCTATTCTTAGCCAAAGAAATAACGAAGAGTTAGCACACAGTTTGTACGGAGAAGGGCTGTCTCCCATCTCCTCTAGCCACTCTCCCTCCTCCATGAGAGCATCAGATGGTCTCTGTTCACCCTGGGCTCACTTCCCTCTGAAATCAAGGGTTACTACTCTGAGTCAAAACACCTGTTTTCCTATCATCTTCATAACAAGTCAGGAAATGCTGTGACGGCAGAGCCAGGGTATTTGTCCTTCTATACCAGAACCCAGCACAGCACCTGGCAAATGGTAGGACTCTTATTAAAGCATGTGCTCAATAAACATTTGTCATGCATTGAAAATATACCTATCTAAAGTAACACTTTGTCTCTTCCAGGGAGAAACTTTAAAGAGCCAGTGAGTAATTCACCACTTTCTCTTTCATTTGCCATGGTGATCTTGGAAGCATGTGATAAGATGAAGCCTCTATCACCAGAGTTCCTAAGCAACTACAATGAGTCAAGGCTCTCTAACAAACCATATTGGGTATATAGCATGAGTGAGAAATCAACCTTTATTGTGTTAACTAATCTGAACTTTGGGACAGCTTGTTACTAAAGTACAAGCTATTCTATTCTAAATGATACATGTTCTAATGGATAAACCCAGCCTTTGGCTCTTCCAGTCAAGAAGGAAAGTGGATTCCAGTGAGAAGCCACAGAGAATGAAGGCTTCTACGTAGGATACTGGAGGATGGGGATTGGAGAGAAGATAAAGACTTGAGTGCTCAGGTAATCAGGGGAGCTTAGCTAAGAGAAGAAGACATACTGCCAAGTGAGAAGAGTTTGGGGGGTCTATCTGGAAAGAAGAGGAAAACTCAGGCTCCTTGAAAAGCCCAACAATAGGACTCAGGTTTGGAGCAGCTTTAACTCAAGCGGCCCAGAAGTATTCTAAATCCAGAGGTCTCTTCTGTTATTGGCTCCTTCTGACAGCATTTGAGCCTTTCAGTCTTTTTCCTTTTATAAGTTATTTTGAAATAAGACATGCACGAATGAGGGGTAAATGTTACAGAGTTCTCCTATGCCTTTCAAACTTGCCCAGATATGAACATTCCCTTGCTCCATCTTTCACCACCTCTCCTTCTGTGTTGTGCATATACATATACACACTCACGCACAGCTACATACATGTATTTTCTTCTGAGATAATTGAGAGTAAGTTGAAGACACAATGCTGCTTTATCTCTAAAGGCTTTGGTAAGATTTCCTAAACACTAGGTCATTCACTTACATAATCACAGTGTAATGATCAAAATCAGGAAATTAAGGTGGACACATCATTATTATCTATTCCTCAGACTTTATACAAATTTTACCATTTGTCCCAGTAATCTTCTTTATCTGGGCCAGGACTCAGGATTCCGGTTGCCTTTAGTTGTCATGTCCAGATAAGTGTTGACTTAACTGGGAAGGTTTTTCTGTCAGAGAAGTTGATTTTGTCATTGAAGAAGAGTGGTGTGATTTTAGGCACAAGTCATTACGATGGTGGCTGGTATCGAGAGTGGCACAGAGACCACAGCTGAGGCAGTATCAGCAAGGACAGAAGAGCAGGCACAAGAATGATCTGTACCTTTACTCAAAAACATTTATTTATTGACGCCTAGAGCACGGATGACTTCTGAACACCAGCGATAGTATCCCTGTACAACTAACAGCAGGTTTTTGTGTGCATTCCCTTCTGGCGTGGTTAGTTTCCTGTCCAGGCACCTGACACAAGGACACGGGCATACTCCAGCTACCTCTGCAGTGAACACCTCTCTCAGACTGAGGCGTCTCTCGTACAACGTGGAAAACATTTCGTGCCATTTAATACCAACGTCTTCATCTCATGGAAAGAGGGGAAGAAAGGTTGGGAGAGGGTCAAGATTGGGTGGTCCTCCTTGGTAAGGGCATGTGGAGTTGGAGGTGGGTGGGCAGGTCCTGGGTGGAGAGGTCCAGAACTCAGGCAAATAAAGCGGGTCTGTACTCATAGGAGAGTCCCGAGGCTGGGGACATAAATGGAGTTGAAATCGCCTGACAGATTTGTTTACACGAAAAGAAAAGAAAAATCAAGGGCCTAAATGTAACGGGGCAAACCTAACAGGTATAGACACACGAGCACGTTCTCAAACCCTGAGCTAATATCAGGACTTTCCTCTTTGCCTTTCTCAAGCAAACCACCATTCTCACCGACCTGAAGAGTGAACACAGGAAACACGTCCTGCATGTGTGATTCAAACATTCCCAGAGGAACAGTAAAGGGAGCAGCTTCGGCAGCAGCGCCGTGTGGTCACCCACGTGGACCCGCAGCCCCGGCTGACAGGCCCGTGGAGCACTGGGAGCCCTCTGGCTGGGATCCGGGCCCTGCTGGACAGCTGCCCACCTCCACAGACGCACAGGGAGCCTTCGCTCCCGTGACCGCCCCAGGAGCAACAGGGCCCAGCAGCTGTCCCTCCACGGCCGACCTTCTACTGACTCAGGGGGTTTTTCCCCCAGAGCCAGGGAGCTAGAGTTCTTTTTTTTTTGGGGGGGGGGGGGTCAGAAATTAAGTATTTTCATTAAAATGTGTATTCATTAGCATATTCTAGCTGATTAAAGCTTAAATTAAAAATACATCATGTGTGTACCATGGTACGTAGTACTTATAAACCTCCTGAGCTTAGTGAAAAGAAGTGGGATACAGTTATATGATAAAGGGAAGTGGATGTGGCTCAACTGATAGAGCATCCACCTACCATTTGGAGGGTCCAGGGTTCGATCCCCAGGGCCTCCTGACCCGTGTGGTGAGCTGGCCCACGCGCAGTGCTGCCACACGCAAGGTAGTGCTATGCCATGCGGGGCGCCTCCGCGTAGGGGTGCCCCATGCGCAAGGAGAGCCACCCCACGTGAAAAAAGCACAGCCTGCCCAGGAGTGGCGCCGCACACACAGAGAGCTGATGTAGCAAGATGATGCAACAAAAAAGAGATGCAGTTTCCCAGAGTTGCTGGATAATGCAAGCGGATGCAGAAGAACACACAGCAAATGGACACAGAGAACAGACAATGGGGGGCAAGAGGAGAAAAATAAATAAAATAAATCTTTAAAAAAAAAAAGATCTGATAAAAATGAAATTTCTCTCTGATCCTGAATTTGACTTTCATATAATCACCACTACTCACTTTAACAAATACACAAAGATCCACGATTATTCTACATATTCTAAGTCAAAATGATGAAGTAAAATTTTCATGCTCTATAACCAACAACTTTAAAATGTCTCAAACATGACCTTGTAAAGAAAATACCAGGAAACTATGCTAGAGAAAGTTTTTCCTGTACAAAATAAAGAAGGGTCTTATGCTTCTGCTAAAGGCAGACTAGGAAATTTGGATCAACTCTCCTAAGGACAACAAGAAATGGTGGACAAAGTATTTTCAAAAATATGCATGAAGTATTAGAAAGCTAACAAGATAGTAATCACTGCTGGGCCAGAATGTAGAAGAGGATGATGCCCACGGAGTTGCTTGTCTTTCCCCTGGGCTTCTGCCTAGTCTGGGAAAGACACCTGTGAGTCGGAGCAATTCCTTTGTCAACGTGACAGGGCTAGGGTGACAGGTTAAAGTTTAAGGATTGGCAAGAGCAAAAGACCTCTGGTTTTGGGTTGGGATTCCCAAGGGCAGCTTTTAGGGGGCTGCAATTCTGCTTGGAATCATCACAATCTCAGAAACTGAGTAGCCCCAGACGCCTGGCAGAAGAAAAGGAAACTCCTCTTTGGAGTTTCGAAGGTAACCGTTTCCCTACCCTCAAAGTACTTTTTCAAATATGTGTCCAACACACCATCAAAAATAACCAGGCATGAGAAGATAGGACAACGAAAAATGGCAAGTAAAAAGATGGCAAAAGCTATACCCTTAAACGCTAACCAAAAGGAAGCCGGATTTGCTCTATTCGTATGAAAGTAGGCAAAGTAAAAAAGCATAACTAGGGAGAGAGAAGGATACTCAAACGACAAGTTCAGAAAGACATAACATTTCCAAATTTCTAGGTAGCTAATGACATAGGCTCGAAATACATAAAGCAAAATTTGACAGCTCTTAAAGGAAAAACAGATAAATCTTCGATCTTGGGGAAGAGTTTAACATAGCTCCTTTAATAACTGATAGAATACATACACCTAGAGTAAAGGCAGACAATGGAGACAGCATGACCAGCAAATTTGGCCTTATGGACACATACAACTCGGCACTCAAAATAACTGTAGGATACACACTTCCTTCCAAGCATACCTGTAGTATTTATAAAAATGACCATTTGCTTATTAAGATTTCATATAAAAATGTGATTTTCCAGCTTCTCCAGCAACTCTTAGCTAAAACAGGGACATGCTCTCAATTGCCCACCCTTGCCACCAACCCTCCCCACTCACTCTGCAGATATTTGAATACTTAACCACTGGTCAAAGCCAAGATTTTTCCACAAAGAGGTAATCTTCCACCACCCTCTGAATAGAAACTGAGCTTTTCTAACCCAATTCAAGATTTAATACCTGTTGAATCTTTTCCTATAAATGTCATTTATCCTCCACTTTTTATCTTCCTCTGTCTCCTCATCTTTTCTCTAACAAAACTAAATAACAGAGTTCACTTGCCCCAAACTGTTGGCTGAAAGGCCAAGTTATGAAATCTTTTCTTATTGGTCAAAATTTCTGTGAGTTCTGCTAAGAAAAAAGAAAATTTTAAAAATGTTAAAAAGTTCTTCCCAAAGCTCCTGTGGTAAATTATTTTGGTACAGATACCTGCAGTTACAATGATTGTTAATAATGCCATTGAGAGATAGGATGTGTGCCCTTGTACCGTGTCAACTTGGCTAACCTGCAACTCTATTTCCCACAATTCCCTTCCCTGGACTCTCCTGGTTTAGGGTGGGCTACAAGAGAAATCTGAAGAGATCTGGAAGGCAAAGTGAAGCAGCAGTCGTTAAGCTCTGAGGGTCACAGCAGCCCGGCTCCTACCTCGACCTTCCCCTTCAGCTTCTCCAAGTCCTGGGTCAGCTTCTCCATGTAGGGCAGACCCGCATGCGGGTCTGGGGCAAAAGCCTCCAGCCTCTTCTACACGTCACCTTTGTTGCTGAGATCGGATTGAGCGAGATGCAGGTTCCAACCTATCCTCATCCTCCCGAGGCCCACTTTGCCTTCGTGGGTTCTGGTTTGTCTTTGCAGGTTTCAGTTTGTCCTCTTTCCGCTCTGTCTCACATCTGCTTTTCTTCCTGCCTGCTAACCCTCCTTCCTGGAGAGACCCATCGCCAGACACACGCAGAGGCAAGAGCCTTCCAGTGACTTCTTCACAGCCACAACAGTTAGACAAGTTGGAATCCCGATCATAAAGCCCTTATTCCGTGTCACTCTTAGTGGCTCTGATACCCTGATCAAACCCAAACCGATACACCAGCAATTCCATTCTGACTCATACACTTCTACTTGGGGGCAAAATTCCCTATAAGCTTAGCCCAGGGGTGAGGAGCCTCAAGTGGGGCACTGGCAGCCGGACACATTCCTCCTTCAGGAAACGGGATCACACACCTGCTCCGCGCCGTCGCTCACACGGGCTGCTGGGAGTAACGGCAAACAGGACCATGTCCCCGCCCTTGTGGATGTCAGAATTACAGCGGTACATTTTGGTGGGAGCTACAACAGACTCACCCACAAAGGCTGAGGGATCAAAGACAAGGGGAAAGTTCAGTTGGGAGTGGGGGTGGGGCGGCCTGAAGGAGGTAAGGGGAAGGGGCTGTGTCCAGCATTCTCGCTGTGGGTGGGGACTCCCGAGCGCACCTGCCAGCGATGGCACGGCTACAGCGTGGAGGCCAAACTGGCTCTGCGATCTATCACCTTTCTTTCTTTTTTAAAGATATTTCAGTATCATTTTATTTATTTATTTATTTTTTTAAGATGTACTTTATTTATTTCTCCCCCCACCCCGCCTCGTTGTTTTGTGCTCAATGTCTCCTCTCTGTGTTCTTCTGTGTCTGCTTGACTTCTCTTTAGGAGGCACCAGCAACTGATCCTGGGACCTTCCAGAATGGGAGAGGGGTGCTTAATCTCTTGTGCCACCTCAGCTCCCAGGTCTGCTGCATCTCTTATTGTCTCTCCTCTGTGTCTCTTTTTGTTGCAGCGTCTTCCTACCCCAGTACTCCACATGGGCTAGCACTCTGCATGCGCCACTCCTATCACCTTTCTGTGAGGTGCTCTGGAAAGCAACTGAACCCTCAGGTCCTAGGGCTGAACCCACTCAAGGTGTAAGACAGCAAGCAACATCCTGGAAGCCCCCCGACCAAGCTGGGGGCAAGAAAGGATTGAGTATATTTGGCCAATTGAAGCTGCCTTTCAGAAAATCACTTGTATGGGGTCAAGCTGAACTGCATATGGCCAGAGGTCAGATAATTCAGGCAAGTTATATAGCAAGACGGGGGTTCAGACCCTGTCACCGTCGTATTCTCCCTCCTCTGCTCCCTCCTGCAAGGAGCTTTTTAGCCTTGCAGCACTTCATCATTTCGCTATACGCCTGTTTATTTTAGCAAGAGGAGAGCTGTCTCTTTTGTACAAGCACCTATCTGGAGAAGCTGCAGCACCTGCTGCTGTGCGGGACGCCAGGGTCTGTGCCACAGCCCACCCAAGTTCTCCCCAGAAGGGCCCACAATGACTGTATGCACAGCCCTGATGTCAAGAAGGGCAGGAGAGAACGAGAGGGCCCCAGGGAAAGGCAGAGAGGCCAAAAGGGAAGGAGACCAGAGATGCTGGGCTGGAGCTCTTAGATCACAGTCCTCTCAGCACGTTCAGGTATAAACACTTTTGCTCCCTCTGCTGGCTCTGTGTAAAGTCACAATCAGCTGCAAGAAATAAGGTTTCTCTGGTATTAGAGTGCCCACAGCCCCTCCAGACGACGCTGTGTAACAAAAGCTCACAGTAATGAACTTTTCAGTAATGAGCTTTTCTCAAGTCAAGAGCAGGTTGGTTTCAAATATGTGTTTGAAATGTCAGTTGTTAAGAGTTCAAATGATTTTTTTTCAGTAAGATGGAGACTACTATGGGTCCACCAAATCCTGTTTTATTTTCCTACTGGGCCCCTGGGTAGTGCTGTACTTCCCAGCTTCCCATGCCGTCAGGTGAGGTCCCATCACAGAATTCTGAGAGATGGCATTGAGGCTAAAGTGATGCTTGCTCCCAGCAGGCCTGGTTTTTAAGAACCTCCCAATGCAGTCCTCCACTCTTTCTTTTCCCATTTCTTAACTAAAAGGAGAGGCCAAGAGGAAGTGGAGCTTTGAGAGAAAAGGAGCCTGGATCTCTGAATGATTGTGTGGAGCCAAGTCACCTGTACCCAGGATCCAACTCACAGTGGATTGACATGCATGTGACCGAAAAATAGTTTTAGTTTGTTAAAACGCTGAGGTTTTGATGTTGGTTTATTAACAATAATACCCAATTTTTTTCTTTATTAGAGTAGTTGTGGGTTTACAGAACCATCATGCATAAAACACAGGATTCCTATATACCACCTTATTAGTAACACCTTGCATTATTGTGGAACATGTGTTACAATTGACAGCACATTTTAATAACTGTGCTATTAACTACAGCTCATGGTTTACCTTAAGTGTCACTGTGCAGTGTAGTTCCATGGATTTTTTAAAAAAATTTATTTTGTCACTATATATACAAACTAACATTTCCCCTTTTAATCACAGTCAGATATATATTTCAGTGCTGTTAATTACATGCACAATGCTGTGCTACCATCAACACCATCTGTTACCGAAACATTTCCATCATTCTAAATAGGAACCCTGTACAATTTAAGGCTTGGCTTCCCACTCCCTATCCCCGCCCTGCTAACCTATATTCTAGATTCTGACTCTATGAGTTTGCTTATTCTAATCGTTTCAAATCAGTGAGAGCATACAATACTTTTCCTTTTGTGTCTGGCTTATCCCACTCAGCATGACGTCTTTAAAGTTCATCCATGTTGTTGCATGGATCAGCACTTCACTCCTTTTCATGACTGAATAATATTCCTTTGTGTATACATACCACATTTTATTTATACATTCTTCGGTTGATGGACACTTGGGTTGCTTCCATTGGTTGGCAGTTGTGAATAATGTGGCTATATACACCGGGATGCTAATAGATGTTTGTGTTCCTGTTTTCATTTCTTTGGGTATATTCTGAGTAGTGGCATTTCTGGGTCATATGGTAGTTCTAACTGAGCTTTCTGAGGAACCACCAAACTTTCTTCCCCAATGGCTACATCATTTTACCTTGTCACTAGCAATGAATGACTTCCAATATCTCCACATCCTCTCTGATACTAATTTTCTTTTTTTTTTAAATTGTTGTCATTCTAATGGATGTAAAATGGTATGTCATTATGGTTTTGATTTGTATTTCCCTGATAGCTAATAATGTTGAGCATCTTTTCATGAGCTTTCTGGCCATTTGTATATCTTCTTTGGAGAGATCTCTATTCAAGTCTTTTGCCCATTTTTAAAAATTGGGTTGTCTTTTTGTTGTTAAATTGAAAGATTTCTTTGTATATTCTGGGTATTAAGCCTTTATCAGATATGTGGTTTCCAAATATTTTATCCCATTGTGGAAACTGTCATTTTGCTTTCATGATAAAGTCCTTCGAGGCTCAAGAGTTTTCCACTTCGATGATCTTCCATTAATCTATTTTTTCTTTTGTTGCTTTTGCTTTCAGTGTAATGTCTAAGAAACCATCTTCTAACACAAGGCCCTGGAGATGCTTTCTTTTGTTTCCTTCTAAGAGTTTGATAGTTCTAGCTCTTATATGTAGGTCTAGGATCCATTTCAAGTTGATTTTTCTATAAGGTGTGAGGTAAGGCACACATTGTTTATTTGTACCCTGACAGCAAGTGAGGACAAAGAGCCTGGAGCAGTGCACTGGAAGTTTTATGGACCAGGCCTGGACACAGGGGCCTTCACTTCTGGACACCATCCACAGTTACATGGTTCAACCCGACGGCAAGGGAGGCTAGGAAATGCATCTTTCTGGGTGCTCAGGTGAAAAGTGAAATGGGATTTGGTGAATATATTACATTGACTCTGCAACACACATATTATCATGGACTCTTCTGTTTCACCACAATGATTTCTAGGTTTGTAGGGTACTTATGTGTACTTCTGTATAGATCAGTGGTCAGCAAACCATGTCCTGTGGACCAACTCCAGCTCAGAGACCTTTTTTTTTAAAAGATTTATTTTATTTATTATTTCTCCCTACCCCCTCATTGTTTGCACTTGCTGTGTCTGTTCATCTTCCCTGTTTCTTTAGCAGGCACCAGGAACTGAACCCAGACCTCTGATATAGGAGGGAGGTGTCTAATCACTAGAGCCACCTCTGTTCCCTGCTTTGTTGTGTCTCGTTGTGTTTTTCTTCTTGTGTCTCCTGTTGCATCACTTTGTTGCACCAGCTTGGTGCATCTGCCCACCATGTCAGCTTGCTGTCTTGCTTGTCTTCTTTAGGAGGCACCGGAACCAAACCAGGGACCTCCCATGTGGTAGGCGGGAGCTCAATTGCTTGAGCCACATCTGCTTTCCTCAAAGCCCTTTTTGGTTGTTGCTAATTTTAAACTTTTTATTTTTAAATACTTTCAAACTTACAGGACAGTTACAAAAACAATACAAATGCCATATGGACAACCCCAACATACCCCTATCCCTCCGGATAGCCAGATCACCAATTTTAACATTCTGTCACATTTTCTGTATCATTCTCTCTCTCAATATCTCAAGCTACCTATCTATCCATCTTTTTATCAACCCATTTTCTGAACCACAGACTGTCTAATAAAGCTTTATTGGAACACAGTCCCACTGTATCACATTGTCCTGCTGCATCTACACTACAATGGCATTGTTAAGTCATCACAAAAGAGACTTCTTGGCCAGCAAAGCCAAGATATTTGTTATCTGGCCCTTTACAGAAACTTTTGGGAAGCAGATGTGGCTCAAGTTATAGGGCTTCCGCCTACCGTATGGGAGGACCTGGGTTCAATCCCTGGGGCCTCCTGGTTAAAAGGAAAAGAGAACAATGTGCCCACATGGTGAGCCAGTGCCCGCTCTGTGAGCCGAGTGCCCACATGAGTGCCTATGCGGCAAGCCAGTGCCCACACGAGTGCATCACACAGCAAGATGATGACGCAACAAACGAGAGACAAAGGGGAGAGTCAAGGTGAAGCACAGCGGAGACAGGAACTGAGGTGGCGCAAGTGACAGGGAACCTTTCTCCAAATCAGAGGTCCCCAAGATCGAATCCTGGTGACTCTTTGAGGAGAAAAACAAAAAGAGAAGTAGATACAGATCACACAGCGAATGCACATGGACGACAAAAACAGCAGGGTGTGGGAAGGGAGGCAGGAGGGGAGGGAAAAAAAAGTACAAAGTACCTGTGCGATATTTTAAAAAAAGAAAAAAGAAAATGTTTGCTGGCCCCTGATACAGACAGATAATTTCTAATGAGCATCTATGTAGAACACAGCTGGAATCTTAGCCCTCTCATTCACTGATTCATTGGGCATACAGTTATTAAGCCCCAACTTTTTGCCAAGCATTATGCTAAATACAAGGAGACGACTCTGAAAAAAATACTACCTTTCCCTCAAGCTTCCAGTTTCCACTGGAACGATGTTAAGAAATGAAAAGGGTATGGAAAAAAGAACCCTCTAAAAATTCCACTTAAGTGAATTTCCTCAACTCTTTGGAATTTTCAAAGGGCAATGCCCACACCTAATTTAGATAGTGGACATTCCCTACGACTGGAAGCAGATTGTAAATACCAAACAAAAACACCACCCAGTGGAAAACGTTGGAATTGTTCTCTTTCACAAAATTCATTTTCCCATTTCTTTTTTTCCCCTCTTAATTACTTCCTTAAGCAGGTCATTTCATTCTGTGCTAGATCCCCTGAGGTTTAATATTACATTGTTTTACAAAGTTTATGCTGTGTCAGCCAGCAGAAACTAGAGCCAAGTGATCAGACTTTTCCAGAGAATCTGAACTCTAAGATCAGCTGGTCCGAGAGTAAATGGACATTCCTGTATTCTTCCTGGGGTGCTGCTGTCAAGGGAAGCCATGGGCAAATATATACATGCATACATATCGATATCCATCTCTATCCATCTACATTGATATTCTCTAAGGCAACTCCAAAAAAAAAAAATCCCCCTTGTAATACAGGTTTCATATTTAAACAAATGCAAATAAAAGGAAATGCCAGATTCAAGCATTAGCTCAGTCACACCACTAGACAGGTGCATCCAAAGCTGAGCTGAAGAACAAATATTAAGAAATAAGGTTCCTGGGATGGCACTGAGCCAGAGCTTTATCTGTATGTCTCTCTTTAAAGGCCACCTTAGGTCCAGGCATATTTCTAGAAACTCCCTGTTTGTGCCTCACAATGATTCAGACGCTTTCCCTCCTCCCTCCCCAGGCATGAACATTAGAAACAGCAGAGGACTTGGAAAATCAGGAGGATTAAGTGGTCCCAGACACACTGGAAACTAGGGTTGGGAGGAAGGGCATTTGGTATTTCAAGGCCCTTTGCATTCTCAGGGTATTTGGCCCAGGGATGGCAGAATTCTGGGACTTTGGAATTCTGTTTCCCAGTGGGTCAGACTAAATTAAATGCTCTTCTGTGCCTCCGCCCTGGATTCTTCTGGCTCACTGGGCTTGAGTCTTGATTTACACGATGGGATACAGCAGGGTAAGATGAGAGGGCTCTTCTTGTGTCTAAACATTTCTGTTCACTAGGGCACAGAGTCAGCCCCAGGCAAAATATAAAGGGTTTAGCACAGTGTCCAGACTCTCAGTAGAAGGTAGCAGTTGTCATCCTCGTCCTCGTTCGCTTTCCTTGGGTCTGCCTAATGCCTGTACCTTCACACTGCCTCAAAATAGTTAAGCAAGGGAAGCGGATGGAGCTCAGGTGATAGGGCCTCTGTCTACCATATGGGAGGACCCGGGTTTGATCCCTGGGGCCTCCTGGTAAAAAATAAGAAGAGAGAGTGGGCCTGCGTGGGGAGCCAGTACCCCTGTGGTGAGCCAAGTGCCTGCACGAGTGAGTCACGCAATGAGATGATGACTCAGCAAAAGAGGGATGAAGGAGAGCGTCAAAGTGAAGCACAGTGGAGACCAGGAACTGAGGTGCTGCAATTGACAGGGAACCTCTCTCCACATCAGAGATCTCCAGGATTGAATCCTGGTGAATCCTAGAGGAGAAAGACGAGAAGAGAAGGCAAAAAAACCCCACAAAGAACATAGAGACAGAAGATCACACAGCGATTGGACACAGACAGCAAAAACAGCAGGGCAGGGGAGGGGAAGAAAAAAAAAGTTAAGCAATACTAACCCACTTGTTAGTGATTTAGTTTAATAATAGCTTAAGCCCCAAGTGTGTCTGCATTTTTAGAAAGGATGTGTAGAGAGGAATGGACTCCTGGAAGAATAAATCCCAAGTATCCAAAGATCAACCCATGCAGATTTTTTTAGATCCTAGAGATTCCCGGAAAACCATGAGATCATCCTGGAGGCAGCTGTCAGCTGTGCTTCTTGGGGCTGTAGAAACCTGCTGCCACATTCCTACCATCAAGCCCTCCGGATTCAGCTGGGGTTGGGGTGGGGCAGAGGAGAAGCATTTGATCTGCAAGGTGACTGCTGGGCATGGCTCCAGGTGGCGAAAATCCTAGCTCTGGTTCAGCCCTTTCCCACGTTCATCATTAGGTAACCACAGAAGGCACTATTTGGGTGGAGTGGGAAGGGGAAGAGAATGATGAGAAGCACTGGGAATTTTGAGGCAGTGATACACATCAAAACATCCTTTGATAATTCCACATTCCCTTGGCACTGGTATACCCACCTCAAGCTTTCACACCTAATGGAACACAGCTGCCAACACCCTTGAGAAGTTAAGGGACTCAGAATATGATCTCAGCTCATCTACCAATAAGGAGCTTTAGATAATTCATCCTGACTGCAGGGCCTAGATTTCCTCATTTGTAAAATGGGGTGGGAGGGAAGCAGCTGTGGCTCAATCAGCTGGGCTCCCGTCTACCATATGGGAGGCCCTGGGCTAGCGGACCGGGGCCTCCTTGTGAAGGCAGGCTCACCTGCACGCTGTGGAGCGCTGCCAGTCCGGGCGCCGCAGAGTGCCAACTCAGCGAGGTGACGCAACAACAAGGGAGAAAAGAGGGGGGGGAAAAAAAAACATAGAAGAGCACACAGCAAATAGACACAGAGAGCAGACAACAAGCAAGCCACAAGGGAGGTGGGAATAAATAAAATAAATATAGACACAGAAGAATGCACAGTGAATGGACACAGAGAGCAGACAGCAAGCAAAAAAAGCCATGGGGGGGGGGAGCATAAAAAATGGGGTGGGAAAGGGTATATGTGTGATCTTTGCAAGAATAGCATTCTATAATGCTGAAGAATGCTTTCTTTAATTATAAGGTTTCATCAACATTTATTCTTGTGAACACACTTCCTTCAAATTATAAAGGAAAACACATCCACCAAAAATGTTCTTTGTAGAGAGCCCCAAAGCAATCATCACACATTTTAGGGAATGAGAGTGAATTATACCTATTTGAGGACGTAAAGAATTGACACCATTAAAGAACAAGGACCTCAAGTCCATGAAGTTGGAATGTCCTTCCATTTTTTGAAAGTCTCCTTAACTTTCTTTTATCAATGTTTTATTGTTTTCTGAATACAGGTCCTTTATGTCCTTGGTTAAGTTTATTCATAAATATTTGATTCTTTTAGTTGTTGTTATTAATGGAATTTTTTTCTGATTTCCTTCTCAGATTCCTCATCAGTAATGTATAGAAATACCATTGATTTTTGCATATTAATCTTGTATCCTGTCACTTTGCTGAACTCATCTATTCTAGTAGCTTTGTTGTGGATTTTTCAGCATTTTCTAGATATAGGGCCATATCATCAGTGGATAATGAAAGTTTTACCTATTTCTTTCCTATTTGGGTACCTTTTATTTCTTTAATTTAGCCTAATTGCTCTAGCTCGCACTTCTAGCATAATATTGAAAAACAGTAGTGACAGTTTTTCAAGATAGTGGGCATCCTTGTCTTGTTCCTGATCTCAGCAGGAAAGCTTTCAGTCTTTTACTGTTGAGTACAATGATACCTATAGGTTTTTCATATATGCACTTTCCCATATTGAAAAACTTCTTTTCTTCTTTTCTAAGAGTTTTTATCAAGAAGGGTTCTTTATTTTGTCAAATGCCTTTTCTGCATCAGTCAAGAGGATCATGTGATTTTTCTTTAATTTATTAATGTGGTTTATTACACTAATTGATTTTCTTGTGTTGAACCACCCTTGCATACCTGGGATAAAACCCACTTGATCATGGTGTACCATTTTTTAAGTGTGTTTTTGGATTCAGTTTTCAAGTATTTTGTTGAGGATTTTTGCATCTATATTCACTAGAGATATTAGTGATTTACAGATTCAACTCCTAGAAGAAAATATAGAAAAACATCTTCAAGATCTTGTGGTAAGCAGTAGTTCTTAAACCTTATACCCAAAGCAGGAACAACAAAAGAAAAAAAAAGATAAATGGAACCTCCTCAAAATTAAACACTTGCATCTCAAAGTATGTCAAAAGGGTAAAAAGGCAGTTACTCAATGGGAGAAAATATTTGGAAATCACATACCCCAAAAAGGTTTAATATCCATGATATATAAAGAAATACTAAAATGCAACAATAAAAGACAAAGACCCAATTAAAAATTGGGCAAAATACTTGAACAGATTTTGTCCAAAGAAGAAATACAAATGGTGAAAAAACACAGGAAAAATGTTCAACGTCACTAGCAGTTATGGAAATGCAAATCAAAACTACAGTGAGATATAATTTCATGCCTATTAGAATGGCCACTATTTAAAAACTCATAAAAACTACAAATGTTGGAGAGGATGTAGAGAGGTAGAAATACTTATTCACTGTTGGTACAAATGTAGAATGGTACAGCTACTGTGGAGGACTGCTTGGCAGTTCTTAAGGAATTTGTATATAGACTTGCCATGTGACCCAGCAATACCACTACTGGGTACATATCCAGAAGAACTTAGAGCAATGACATGAACAGACATCTGCACACCAATGATCAAAGAGGTATTGTTCACAATTGCCAAAAGATGGAAACATCTCAGGGATCATTGACTGATGAAGGGATAAACAAATTATGGTGTATATGCATGATGGAGTATTATGCAGCTTTAAGGAGAAATGAGTCATGAAGCATATGACAACGTGGAAGAACCTGAGGACATTATATTGAGTGAAGCAAGCCAGACACAAAAGGACAAATGCTGTGTGATTGTGCTATTATGAACTAAATATATTGTGTAAACTCATGGAGGTAATATGTAGAATATAGGACACCAGAAAATAGAATGAGGGTAGAGAATGGAAAGCTGAGAACTACTTTGTGCAGAATTGGTAAAAGGTTGTTTGCAAATCTTTGGAGATGAATAGAAAAGGTGAAAACACATCATAGTGTTTGTAACTAACCGAAGTATTATATGGTATGACAGGGGTTGAAAGGGAAAGTCTAAGGCCATGTATAATCCTAGAAGGAAAGCTAAAAAACGTAACATGGGACTGTGTAACATAGTGAAACCTTGTGTGAAATACGAATATGGGTAATATTGCATATATAAGATTGTTTTTACAAAATACAAAAACAAACTAGAGAGATAGAAACAGCATAGCAGCTATGTACGGGAGGGGACGCATAGAGAGATTGAGAGTTGAGAAGTTTTTTTTGTTTATTGTTATTGTTGGAATAATGAAAATGCTCTAATAGTGACTAAAGTGATGAATGCACAACAATGCAACTCTACCAAATACCATTGATTGTATGCTTTGGATGGATTTATTAATATATACCAATAAAATTGATTTGTGAAAAAAAAAAAAGAAGAATCAGGACCAGTTACCACACAGAACTAAAGAGGTGGGAACATTTCTGTTGCTGGGCCCCAGGGCCAAGGCTGCTCTGACCCTGGGTGTCACAGGACGCGCAGCTCTACGTGCTGGCCCTTCTCTCTCCTGTTTCACACACAGCTTTAGAAGAACCAGGAGGACAACATCAAAGGCAGTTACCCCAAAAGACACCATCTCCCTCAAATCTTTCCTCTCCTTGCACCTTCATCGGTAACCCTGAGGGCTGCAGACCCCCAGGCCCACCCTTCCACTCCAGCAGGACTGGGCCAATACATCACAAAGCTGCCCCCTCCCCTGCTCACAGAACCACGGGAGACTCTATTGTGAAGGAGGTGAAGGAACCCTGTTGGGATCAGTGCAAAGGGTCCCTGTCTTTAAGCATCTCAAAGTTTTACAAACAACCAAGTTTCCTAATATATTCTTTTTAAAAAACCCTGACTGAGCAACCAAGTGAACATGTCTAAGTGACAGGCATGGCCTCTTAGAGTCCCCACAGTCCAGGAACACTGTATTCCCTAGCAGATGGCCAACTCACCACATGGTGGTATCCCGCCAGGCCCCAGGACACGCAGCCACAAATCTACAGAGCCTGATTTGGGAGAGCCACTAACCAGAAAGGGACAAAGACCAGTGCAGATCTAATTAAGACATTACTTGATCCAGAATGACTGAGAAATACCCTGGGCTTTTCTGCAAGTGTGGGATAGATATCCAGGCAAGCAGCAGTCTCCAAGGCCTCTGAAGTCACCAAAGCCTTTACATTTGATGTGGGAAATGTAAGAATTTGCTTTGCAAAGCATGGCTGCACGCCAGAGCCCGGTGGAGGGTTTATCAGTCATGTCTCTGCTCTCTCACCCATATCAAATGTTGAAACAAATGATATTTATGGACAATTTTTCTGCAGTATGCATATTCTGGCTATGTCTTTATCAGCATTTCCCAGAGCAGGTGATTATATAGAACACTACTTCACAAAATGTTGGTATTGAAAACAAAATTCCTCATCCAAATAACTTCGTCATCCAGGTTTTTAAAACCACAGAACTTCTCAGAACTTGTGTGTATGTTTATGTGTGTGTGTATCCCTCATGCACAGAAATCTTAGTCTCTTGTTCATCAACGTACCCCAAATGCTTAGAATGGTGACTGGTACATCAACACTGTTAGAATAAATAAATGAATGTTCCATTAAAATCTTTACACTTAGTCAATAAAGATAAACTATATATAAGTCAAGGAGCAATGTGCATTCACGGGATGCAACAGTTCATGGATATATGCAACTATGCACATCAAGTTCTTAAGAATTTGGTCACCTAGAAAGAGAATGCACACGTGCATAATAGGGAACAAAAGGAAACTACAGCAGGCTCTTATCAACAAATGCAACGTTTAGCGATTACTTGCCAAACTGAGCAAACATAGGCAGTCATAAGTCTGTAGCTACAAGACATACAACAACATCAAGTGGGGAAGTCCAAGTAGGTCAGAACCTTGAATGTGCTAATTTCATTATGAGTTTCCAAAGAGGGGGTTTAGGATACACTACTTGCCAAATTCATGTAGCTTAAGTGGCAGATGGGCCCCATTTTCCTTTAGGGTATAACTGCCTCAGACCTCAGCTAATTCCATGGCTTGTGAACCTCAGAAGCACTTCCACAGTTTCTGCTCATCCCCAGGGGTTAAATCTTCATGGCTCAGTATCTTCTTCATTTGCACAGGCCCAAAACTCAGCACTTCTCACTCTGAGCATCCAATCTGTTCAAAATTTTGGGTTTCACCAAGAAGGGCCACACTGCAGCCTTCTACCATCTCAGCTGTTCCCTCTTCCCTCTCTACTTCTCAGCCACCGCTCCTGAATCTTTGGCCTTTAGGGGCTCCAAATTCTTCACCTTGTCTTAAGGGAATCACTTCCCCTTTCCTCTCACCCCCAGGCATAGGGGAAGAGGGCTGGGATTCTACCCCTAAACTTGCAAACCTAATCCTGCTTTCAAGATCCTCCTTTGCTTTTGGATGGTCCACCACCCCTTTTCCTTCCTTTGATTATAATTGTCTTGGGGAAATTACCTTTCTCTCAACATGGGAACCCTGGAGAGTCTGTTGATTGAGGTCTCCTGCTCTCTGCTGGCTAAGTGCCAGCCCACTCAGACTTTACCGAGACTTTGACTCTTCAGCAGAGTTATGAGATAACAGGAACAACAGGGGGATAGGAGCAGAGCAAATTGTTGCATAATTTTGTGGCATGGTGCGATCAAAGCTTTCCTTGGTAGTGGCACCCCAGCAACTTCAGGGACTGAAGTTGGACTTCTCCTAAATTCCATGACTTCCACTACAGCCTTTCCATTCTTCTACTTACATTAGCCAGCTTATTTCTGTTGCTTTGAACCAAATAACCTTTCTCCCCAACCAGAACAGACGCCTTCTCTCTAATACAAATAGTTGGGTCTGTTATAAAAGTTTTCCTCTCCTCATGGTACATCTATTAACATGTCCCTCTATTAATTGTTATATTAAGGGTACTTTAGGAAATACACTTGATGTTCTAGGCTTTATTTCTCTATCTATCCAAAAGCTGTGGACTTCAACCATATGGTCAGTATTAGTTTTCTTTTGCTGCACAACGAAAATTCACAAACTTAGCTTAAAACAAACCCTTTTATTATCTCACAGTTTCTGTAGGTCAGAAGTGCAGGGGAAGTGGATTTGGCTCAACTGATAGAGCGTCTGCCTACCACATGGGGGGTCCAGGGTTCAAACGGAGGACCTCCTGACCCATGTGGTAAGCTGGCCCACACGGAGTGCTGATGTGCTCAAGGAGTGCTGTGCCATGCAGGGGTGTCCCCCACGTAGGGGAGCCCCATACGCAAGAAGTACGCCCAGTAAAGGAAAGCCGCCCCGCACGAGAAAAGCACAGCCTGCCCAGGAGTGGCACCGCACACACGGAGAGCCAACGCAGCAAGGTGACACAACAAAAAGACACAGATTCCTGGTGCTGCTGACAAGAATCCAAGCAGACACAGAAGAACACACAGCAAATGGACACAGAGAGCAGACAATGGGGGGGGGGGGGGGTAGGGAGGGGGAGAGAAATAAATAAAAAATAAATCTTAAAAAAAAAAAAGTGCAGACAGAGCATATGTACCTGGGTTCTCTGCTCAGGGTCTCAAAAAGCTAAAATCAAGATGTTTGCCAGGTTGCATTCTCTGCTGGAGGTCAGGCTCCTCTGCCATGCTTATTCGAGTTATTGGCAAAATCCAGCTCCTTTTCATCAATGGTAACAAATGTTCCATACCACTGCAGGGTGTTGGTGGGGGGACGGTGTAGGGGAATGTGTTTTATGCATGATAATTTAGTAGACTCACAACTTCTCTAACAAATAAAAAAAATTCAGTTCCTTGCCGCTGTGGGACAGATGTCCCATTTTCTTGCCAACTATCACCTGATGGGCCCTCTGTGCTCCTAGCCATGGGGGTTCCTCACAGCACGGCAGCCTGCTTCAGAGCCAGCAGGAGAATCTCTCTGACCTCTCGGTCTCTTTTAAAGGGCTGATTAGGTCAAGCCAGCCAGGATAATCTTCCTTTCGATTAAAGTCAACTGATTAAGGACCTGAATTACATCTGGAAAACCCTGTCACCTTTTTCAATATAATGTAGCCTAATCAGGGAGTGAGAGCCACACTCAGGGGGAAGGGGTTATACAGGGCGGGTGGGTGTGGGCAGGAGTCTTGGCCCCACACTAGAATTCTGGCCCCCATATGGGCTTGCTCACAGCTCTGAGGAGCACAACCGCCTCTTTTCCCCCCTTTGGCCTAGAGGAGTGCCTGTGACACCCACTGTAAAGCCGTGGTTGGGGCTAGGCTATGACATCATTAGCATTTCCCATATACTGCCTCACATAAGAAATGCTAGTTTTTAGAATTAAGGACTGAGAACAAGTACGTGTCCCTGAGAGTGGTAGGTTTTGCCTGATGGTCCATCAGAATCCTATTAGTGAAACTGATCCTTTTTTTTTTTAGGAAGTACCAGAGGTTGAACCCAGGACCTTGTACATGGGAAGCAGGTGCTCAGCCACTTGAGCGCTCCCCTATGGTTTCATTTTAGCTAGTGGTAAGCACAGAAACAAACATTTGGCTAAGTCTAAGCAACTCAGTACAAGTTTATGAAGACTCATGTCCTATAATAACTATGTTCTATTCCACCAGCACCCCCAGGCTTTTACTTTTACCTTAATTCACAAATTTTTCTGGCAATGGGATTTTTTTAAAGGTACATATTCTTATAACCTGCATCCAATGTTTTCTGTAAAGAATAGGGAATACAAATGATTTAATGAAATAATAGCAATAGCTAATATTAGCTGAGCCATTATTCTGTGACCACCTGGTATAAGCATTATCTCATTTGATCATTCTGACAACCCTATGAGGTGAGGTTGTTTTTAATGTCCCTATTTATCAGATGGGGAAACTGAGGCTTAGAGATGCTAGGAGGCAGTAAGGTTGGAACAGTCATTCTTGCCTAATCTGCTGGATGCTAGAGCCACTGGTCTTAATCAACATGCTCTACTGATTTAAATACATTCCCATTTGAAAGGGAGGAAGAAGTGCTGGCTGCGGTTGCCTGTGACCATTGAGACAAGTTAGAGGTCACGCTACAAGCGGGGAGAACCAGAGGAACGGTTTTCTACGCTCCTAGTCTGGCAGCTGCTCGTCTGCCACCTAAAATGATGTTCTTTGGAATTCAGAACGTAATCGCCAACCTCCTTCTCAAAAGACAGGGAGGGAGGGACCATACATAAGATTTCCAAATAGTCACCAAGTAACTAGGAGTAAAATGGGTTCACCTTAAAAGAGAATGTGGAAAATGAGAATTAGTAATGCCCAGGCCTGGTATTCTTTAACCCTTACTCTAAAGCAGGGGTTCTTAACCAGGGGTCTGTGAGCTTGAATTGAAATTTTTTAAAAAACCACTTTTATTCTTGAGGGGACATGTTGGTACAGGCGTGATACATTTATTAAATAATACAAAGTATGGTGTGGACTTGTAAGGGGTCCGTGGTTTTCACTTGACTGGCAAAGGGGTCCAGAGGGGAACAAAAGAGGTTAAGAACCCCTGCTCTAAAGGATATTGCTTATACAACAAAGTTCCTAAAATCAGTGAAGAACTGTTGAGGGTAGTTTATGTCAGTATCAGTGTGATGTTCATAGGAAAATAAGCATCGTCGATTAGATTACATACTTACCTAGGTCCACAAATAGCCATGCCTGGGACAGCCGGGCCTTGGGTTGAGGTTGCTCGAATGGGGCAGCTGCCCTACCTGCAAGGCTACTGACAGTGAGGCAAGAGCCTCGAGGGCCCGCCTTTATACTGCACACCTGTACAGTTTCCAGCAGAACGGCTGGATTTTATCTTGAAGTCAACCTCAGAGTTCATATGGAAGGAAAGACCTAGACAATTTGTTTGAGAGTGAGAGAGAGAGATTGGATAGTTTCATGGAAGGCACATCTTTGCTGCTACTTTCTAGCTAGTAGAAGATTAACCACCAACAGAGTCCCTTGGAGGAGAGTATCCTATAAATTAAAATGTTATTGGTATGTCCTTTGAAGTGTATGAAAATTCACGAGAGGTGAAGTTTCTTCCACTAGTCATAAAGCAAATGAGCAGTAAATGGACTGAACCTAAGCAGCCGCGTCCCCAAGCTTTCCATATTACGTCATCTGTGCTCTGAGAGCTAGCTCTGCATGGCTAGACAGGGAGGCCCTTCCAGAGGGGGAAAGCAGCCCAGGAGGCAGCCTGTTTCTCTGGTATGTAAGGAACTACCTGAGGTTTTCCTCCTGTTTTCCCTGAATTTTAACCACATGTTTCCTGTGGATGGGACTTCCATTCCAAAGCATGTTCATCTGGGCTATAGACCCCCTTTCCTTCCACCCTTTAAATGCCCAGAACATGGTCCAATGAGGCCTAAAATCAGACTCTGTGGTACTTCTCTCTCCACACTAAAGCTTATTTCTGAAAATAAACCGACATGCAACTCCCAGAGAATCACCCAACAATATCCCTTGCTCTGTTTTTGTTTGGTTTGGGTCTGGGTTTGGCGTTTCATCTCCTCCATTCTTTTTTCCATAGCCTGAAAAAGCTTCAGCATACCACAACAAATATCTGGGTCACAGTTTGCTTTGAGGATGAGCTTTCGAAATGGGGGTTTTTACCCTGGATGTGTTTCTGGTTCCTGTTTTCCTTCTGAGGGAGCCGCAGCATGTCTGCCCAGGAGCAGCGTTAGGACAGTAGGCTGCCGGGAGTCCCTAGGGGCCCCCTCAGCCTCCGTGGTCCCGTAACAGCCCAACCCTACGATCTGCAGAGCCTGCATCTGGGTTCTCTCCGGATGGGACTGGGGAGAAGGAACTGTCCCTAGGGAGGCCCTAGACTGGCCCACATCCTCATCTCTTAACCGTTACCCACTTCTCTGTAGATAAAACCAGGTCCACGTGGACAAAGGGGTCCCCCGAACTCCCAGGAGCTGGAGAGACCTGTGAGAGCAGTTGGTGCTTTCCTCGGCAGCACACGTGGCCCAGCAGAGTGGGGGCCGGGACGGGCTGGCCACGTGGACACAAGCCTGAGGTGTTTCTGACGGGGTGTGGACTGGTTGAGAGAGACCCTACCACGACTGAGCTTCAGTTCTGAATCTAACTAGTCAAGGTATCTAAGGCTCATCAGAACAGGGTCGCCAACATTCAGATGATTTTGAATTCCAGATGTACAACAAATAATGCTTTAGCATGCCCCGTGCATTTGAAAAGAACTTACTACGAAAGAAAGCACCTTTTCAGTTTACTCTAGGCCAGGGTTCTTAACCTTTTTTGTGCCACGGACCCCTTTGCCAGTCAGGTGAAAACCACAGACCCCTTACTAAGTCCACAGTCTACGGTGTATTACTTAAAAAATACATCACACCTGCACCAACACATCTGCCCAAGAATTACGTTCTTTTTTAAAATGTCAATTCAAGCTCACGGCCCCCTGGTTAAGAACCCCTGCTCTAGTCCTTCATTGTAGTAGGGTCTTGGTGTTCTGTATCAGGGGCTGTTTGCCAACACCAAATGCTTTTTCCTGGCTTTCGGAGCAAATTTGGCGTTTGCAGAGGGGAGAAAGAGAAAGCAGTGCCCATCTACCCCGGAATGATTGCTCTGCTGTGCCAGTGTTCTAGAAATTCACTTCTCTGCAGAACCGAAGTCCTTTTTTTCATAACGGGGGGGGGGGGGGGCGGTGTGCCAACCTTTGCGCCCCTTCATCCAAGACTCCAAGCCCACCCCCAAGGGACTCTTCCGGCACCAACATCCAGCACTCCGGCCCTCGTCACGCTGCAGCCTTCGCACAGGGCCTGTTATGCCCCGGCTGCAAAGTCTCGGGGCTCCTCCTGACTGCAGAACTCAAGTCACGCCAAAGGCGGCCTTCTTACTGCGTGCGCACGCGCCCTGGAGCTCAGCTGCCTGCGACCCCGCCGCCTTCCCAGCTTCTGGCCTGGTTCTTCCCATTGCGCCCCTCCCCGCTCCCATGATCCTTCCCACTGTTTCAAGCCTGAGGAAACCGGTCCACTCTCAGCCCCTCAACTCCAAGGACCGCCTGCAAACCCTCTCTTGACGTCTTCCTCGGTCCAACCAAAGGGGGTGCAGGGGAGGGCTGCGCCCGGATTTCTTCTGCTGTTTACGAAATATTAGCAATGCCTGATCCCTCAACAATTTCATTTATTTTTTTCCAAGTGTCAGATCAGCTTCTCATTAGCCAAGCACAATAACGTGTCCTCATTCCACCCCAAACTCCCCTGCCTTACAGGTACAAAGCTTTCTCACAACGCACGGGGCTGACAAAGTGCCTTTTTATGCTCCTGGCATCACAGGGCCGCCCTCTGGCAGGCATTGCCATGCTCCGCCCCGTACCCCTCCCTCACAGGGGCCCAGGCTGGCGGGACCTGGCCCCGAGCCTGCAGGGGTCCCGGTGAGGCCCCCAAGGAGCCATGGAGGGGACGCCCTGCGGCTCACACGGCCCTGCCGGGAGCGCGCTGCACCCCGACAAGTCCGGTTCCTTTTCTGCTTTGGGTTCCCTGATGCTGTTTCCCAGACGCTACACAGCCCCTGTCAGAAAGTTCTTCGGAACCAATTAGCTTTGAAACTCTGGGTTGAACATCCTGGGCACGGGGGGCCGGGGAGCGAGCCTGCGCCACCGGGAGGACCGCTCCAAGCAAATCTGAGCAAAGTCCCTGCAGCTCCGCCTAGGAGCCCCTGAGGGGGGGAGGGGCTTGGGGACGAGGCCCACACGGCAAGGAAAGTGAAGGGACGCAGGGGCCAAAGAGCACAACAGCCAGGTCTGCCACCCTACCAACCCCAGGCGGTGCCTGGGAGGGCGGAGCGGAGGACAAGAAGAAAGTGAGTCGTCGTCATCTTAAGGCTGTGGGGCGCGGACCGCCAGATCCAGCGCCCCTGACCTCAGTGGCTCTTAGGAGTAAAAGCACTGCTCTCCATGGGCCCGCAGGAGAAGCAAGTCAAACCAAGCCAGGGAGAGTGTAAATGAGCTCCAACGTTATATATATATAAATATACATAATTTTTAAGACATAATTTTTATGTATATTTATATACATTTGTATGTAAATACAAATTTGGCTCAACTGATAGAGCATCTGCCTACTGTATGGAGGGTTCAGGGTTCAAACCCTGGGCCTCCTTGACCTGTGTGGAGCTGGCCCACGCCAGTGCTGCTACATGCAAGGAGTACTGTGCCACGCGGGGGTGTCCCTGCGTAGGGGAGCCCCACACACAAGGAGTGAGCCCTGCAAGGAGAGCCGCCCCGTGCGCAAAAAGCACAGCCTGCCCAGGAGTGGTGCTGCACACACAGAGAGCTGATGCAGCAAGGTGATGCAACAAAAAGAAACACAGATTCCCGTGCCGCTGACCAGAATGCAAGTGATAACAGAAGAACACACAGCGAATGGACACAGAGAGTAGACAATGGGGCAGGGGGGAGGGGAGAGAAATAAATAAAAATAAATCTTTAAAAAAAAATTTTTTTTGGGGGGGGTCCAGTGGGCCCTGCCCTGGCTGCCCCTCCCTGAGGGAAGCTCGGCCCGCAGCCACCTGCATGCTGCAGGACACAAGTAAAATGTCACAGATCTCCCCTCAGGGAAACAACGTACAGATGGTATCACAGATATCATTTGCTCGAGGCTGTACGCTTCCTTCCTACAGTAGCATCACCAGACCCCACTGGAGTGCTTCATGTGACCCTAGAAAAACTCTGCTATGCAATGCCTGTGTTCTGAGACCCTACAGATGGCCCCTCCACTTCCAGACTCTTTGCAAAGCATATCTTCATTCTCCAAACCGCTGCCTTCGGAGACCCTCCCCTGTCGGTAAGCCCCAATAAATAAAGCTTATGCCTGACACTGAACCAGGTACGTTCTTTGGTCTTGCAGTGGCCCCAACTCTGTGCCCCTCAGGAACGGGGTTGGAGCATGTATATATAAAAGATATAGAGCATGTACATATATAATGGATAGAGTTCCACTGACCCAATAAGTCGCAAATGCCCAGCCTTCATTTATGTCAATGGGCCAAAGAATTATCAGATCCTAACTGCAGAATGAACGTGTACGCACTGTTTTCCCCAGGCCTTGGAGGCAGGGCTAGAGGGCGGCACACACTGAGACTCGCTTGGGAGCTGGCTGGAAATGCAGAATCTGTCCCCTCACCCCCACCTCCTTCCCACTCACTCAGAGTCTGCATCTCAGCAAGACTCCCCAGGTGGTTCATTTGCATATTAAAATTTGAGAAACCCTAGAATAAAACAAGGTCTTGCCCTCAAGCGTGATTCTTAAAATATTGATCTGAAGTAAGTATTATCTTCTTTTTAAAAATGGGAAACTTGGGCTCAGAAAGATAGGATCATTTTCCCGAGGTCACACAGCTTGCAAACAATCCGCAGGATTTAAATTCTGACTCTAAACTCAATCTTCTTAACTACACAACATTTACAGAAAGGGCAAAGTGACAACATAGGACACACTTGCATCAAAAGAATCAGGAAGCAAACTACAGTCCTCGTAGTTTTATACTCTCTTTTTATTTAAGGATTTTTATAATATATACCCCAAAAGCGTTTCTTTTAAATCAGTCTGCATTTCCATTTTAAGACAATGCACAAACAATATTACAACAGCAAACTGAGGATGGCTAGTGAGATAGGGAATCAATAGATGGATCTGGAACGTGGCAGAGAGTCCACGTGGACATCAGTAACCCCCAGGATGGCTGCTGGAAGACCCTCTCCAAGATTCTGCCATTCAGAACAAAATTTCCTCTGGAAGTCAGGAGAAGCCCAGAATATTCCCCAAGGACTTTATCATTGGGCCCTCACAGGGGACTGGTGGGTGGGGTAATCAATCAAAACAGCAAACAGCTGCCATTAGCAAAGGGGTGGAAAAATTAATGGTTCAAAAAGCAGGTGCAAGGCCTGAACTCACGCCCTCTCACCTTTGGACCCCGATCCTGGCCGCCTTCTCCCTCTGCATGGATTAACACGCTCTTAAACCTGGGCGTTTATAATCTATAATGGGGAATTGTAGTCTGTGAATCAGCCCACTTTATCACTCTTCAGCGCCTTCCTCTCTACCTGGGACCCATGATCTGTTATTTCCTCCCATTTCTCTTCCCTCCCTATCTGAATAAATTACTGGCCTAACTCACCCAACATGCTCTTGAAATTCATTTCTGCAACATAGCCAAGAACCTAGACAAAATCTGGTAATAAAACCATCTGTCCCTATAAAAGGTACAGGGGATTGTTATTCTCCTGAGCAAGTTAAAAAAAGCCAAAGAACTTACACATTTCTTCTGTGCTATGTGCTACTTTACTTTACTTTTTGGTTTTTTTTTTTTTTTTTTAGAAAATGCTACTGGGGTATCATGGAAGGAGATGAGAAGTATTAAATCATGTGGTTACTGCTATAGGTCTTTTAGGATGAGACCCCCAGCTAGGCCTGAAAAGCTGAGATTGCCTAACTGTGAATTCCTGCTTAGCATGCTGGAGCACAGCATGTTTGAGGCTCCTCTTCAAATAACTGTTGACGAGTAAATTTTATTCAGAAACTTGACATGTTATTCGGATGTCCACCCATGCCCTCCAACAACTCTCTGCCTGGTATGCACGTGTCCAGCGAGGCTGCTCTGGCCCCTGGCTGTGCCTCAGGTGAGCAGTGATCTTTCTCTGTGAGCTCACGGGGGCTCAGTTCTGGCCGCTGCAATAAGAGGTGCAGGGGCTCGAGCCCTGTGTGCTGGCTGCTCTCAGCTCCCTCCTGAGATATCTGGATGGAATCTTTCCAGAGGTTCCCTGGCTTCCCTACATTCCTCCTCTTTGGTTAGGAAAGACTCAGCTCGCCCTTCCTGTAGCCCTTCTTCAGCCTTTCAGGGTTCAGGGAGAACTAGCAGTCTCGACTGTGACTTGTGGGTGTGGGACGGTAAGAGGCTGCAGTCCTGCCCTTGGTGACCATGGCAAGGACTCCAGTCCCAGGAAACAGTTTAACGATGCAAAGTCTATAAGCGTTAAATATTCAGGGAAAATGCAAACCAAATATGTTAAAAGCTTATCTAGAATGTATAAGGTCCATGCTAAAAGCTTACCTAGGATGTGGACGATATATGCTAATTCAAGCCTACTGAGCACTGAAACAAAGAACAATTTGACCCTTCCTCTCTGTATAAAAGGAACTCAAAATTCTTGTTCAGGGCTCGGGTTTGAAACAGAAAGCTCCTGAGTCTGGCTGGCCGTCAATAAATCATTTTTCCTTCTCAAAATCATTCTTGAGTCCTGGCCTTTCTATATGCAAATAATTGAACCGCTCTCCACTTCTACAACAAGGGGAGTGGGGTTTGGAGCACCAAGCTTTTAAAATCCTCTGTTCCTGTACAAAACACGCCATTTTGGAAAACAGAATTGGATTGGATCCTATATAGTTTCTAGAGTAAATGACAGTAGAACATAGGAATCAAAAAACCCTGACAGTAATAGATAGGTCTCTTTTACTCTCTGGACTAGAAAAGATAGTACAGATCCCGACTGTAATTGCTCACAGCTACAATGCACCTCAAACAGGTGACACTGGGAAGCGGATTTGGCTCAACTGATAGAGCATCTGCCTACCATATAGGAAGTCCAGAGTTCGAACCCAGGGCCTCCTGGCCCATGTGATGAGCTGGTCCACACACAGTGCTGGTGCACGCGAGGAGTGCCATGCCACACAGGGGTGTCCCCCACACAGGGGAGCCCTATGCGCAAGGAGTGCGCCCCACAAGGAGAACCGCCCTGTGCAAAAAAAGCGCAGCCCACCCAGGAGTGGCACCACACATGGAGAGCCAGAACAGCAAGATGACACAACAAGATGAGACACAGATTCCTGGTGCCGCCGAGAATGCAAGCAGACACAGAAGAACACACAGCGAATGGATGCAAAGAGCAGAAGCTGAGGGGTGGGGAAGGGAAAGGGGAGAGAAATAAATAAAATAAACCTTAAAAAAAACAAACACAAAAATCAGCTGACACAATTTAGCAAAGCCAGTAATAGTTCTCCAGTGAAGATACCCATGACCCAAGGCTGCTCATGAAAAAGGTTCGGAATCAGTTCACTCTGATAACATAAAAAAAAGAGATTGCATTCTATGTGGACTGGTCAGTTCTTAGACAGATGCTGACCTTTGCTTGAAAAAATATCCCTGAGAAGCACAAGGCAGAACAAAGGCCAAGGAGATTATATCTGAGAAAATGTACCTTTATCCTTAACCTTTATGTTTTGACTCCAGCCAAACATTTCTGTCATTTAGAAAGTGTGATTAGCTTTTACGTAAGTTTTTTAAAATTCAGCAGAGAGCATGTTTCTCAACTAATATA
Organism: Dasypus novemcinctus; assembly: GCF_030445035.2. Classification (NCBI taxonomy): domain Eukaryota; kingdom Metazoa; phylum Chordata; class Mammalia; order Cingulata; family Dasypodidae; genus Dasypus; species Dasypus novemcinctus. Next base: position 31,495,977 of record NC_080680.1, on the reverse strand, counting down.
AAAAGCAAGTAGAGATGCCTCAAAAAATGATTATTTAGTTTCCAGGTTAGGAGTGGGTAGTAGTAGAATAATGCTAGTTTAACGGTCCAGTGAGAACGCATGAGCTCTAAGGCCAGGGAATCTCAAGATCAGACAGCAGCTTGGAAGTTGAACAGAACCAGTCTAACTGATGGCTAAAACTCAGAAGGAACTTGGGGTCCATCCTGGCTTCATGTAGTAAAAGTACATACATGAATTCCTCTCTTTTATACAATAGCTTTTTACACCAGCAAGGAGAAGAAAAAGAAATATATAATTATACTTTTATCATTACCTACATAATTACTTTTACCAGAACCCTTTTTTTCATGTGGATTGGAATTACTGTCTGTTGTCTCTAACTTCCTTCAGAACTACTTTTAAGAAAATGTTATTAACCATGAATTCTCTCATTTTTAAAAAATCTAGGGATGTGTTTCTCTTTTTTTATACAATTTTGTTTAGATGTTCTTCACTTAGTATGTGATTCATCTGAAGTGCACAACTCCTTGCTTTTTAGAATGTTCACAGAGTTGTGCAACCATCACTACAATCAACTTTAGAATATTTTTATCACCTCCAAGAAAAATCCCACACCCTTAGTGGACACTCTTCTTTCCCTTCTAACTCCACCAGCCCTGGACAACAACCAATATACTCTCTGTCTCAATGGATTTGCCTATTCTGAACATTTCATATAAATGGACTCATGCGGACCACAATATGTGGTCCACAATATGTGGTCCTTTGTGACTGGCTTCTTTCACTTAACATAATTGTTTGAAGGTTGTAGCATGTATCTTTTTACTGTCAAATAATGTCCCATTGTATGAATATATCACATGTATTTATTCATTTATCAGTTGATGGAGAATTAGATTTTTTTCTTTCTTTTTAGCTATTTTGAATAATGCTTCTATGAACATTCATGTGCAAGTGTTTTTGTAGACATGTGGTTTCATTTCTCTAGGGTATGTACCTAGGAGTAGGATTCCTGTGTTATATGGTAACTCTATGTTTAACTTTTTCAGAAATTTTCAAACTGTTTTCCAAAGCAGCTTCACCATTTTCATTCCTATGAAGGTCACCTTCATTTTTGAAAGATAGCATTGCTGTTTATCAGATTCTTGGTTGGTTTTTTCCTTCTTTCAAACCTTTAAATATGCTGCCTCACTGACTTCTGTCCTTCATGGTTTCTAATGAGAAGTCTGCTACTCATTACATTGGCATTCCCTTGTATGTGATGAATAGTTTATCTCTTGCTCTTTTCAAGATTTCCCTTTATCTTTGACTTTTAACATTTGGCTATAATGTGTCTAGATGTAAATCTCTTTGCCTTTATCCTACTTGGGGTCCTTGAGGTTGTTAGGGATGTATAATAGTGTTTTTCGTCAAATCTGGGAGGTTTTCAGCCATTATTTCTAATATGTTCTATATCTTTCTCTCTCTCCTGTCCCAGTACTTTTATTATGCACATGTTGGTGCACTGAATGGTGTTACACATTTCTCTGAAGCTCTGTTCAATTTCTTTGTTCTTTTTTTTGGTTGTTGTTCTTCAGATTGCACAGAAAGATCTGTCTTCAAGGTATCTGATTCTCTCATTTGTCAGTTCAAATCTGCTGTAGAGTCTCTGTAGCAAATTTTCCATTTCAGTTATATTTTTCAACTCAATAATTTCTACTTCATTCTTTTTAAAATAACAATTTCTATCTCTGTTTTAAATTATTGTTATCACATCTTCCTTTAGTTCTTGATGCATAAGATTTTTTAGTTCTTTGAACATATTTATAATAGTTGCACTGATATCTCTGCTAAGTCCAACATCTAGGCCCCCCCAAACCTTGCATTTTCTTCCTGTGTATGGATCACCTTTTCCTGTTTCCCTGCATGTTGTTTTAGTTTTCTTTAACTGTTCAAGCAATACCATGCAATGGATTGGCATAAACAATGGGAATTTATTGGTTCACAGTTTTGAGGTAAGGATAAGTCATCAAGGTGATGCTTTCTTACCAAATATTGGCATTGTTGAGCTGGCTGCCAGTGATTCTTGGTCCTGGGATCCACTGCCATATGGCAATGCACGTGGAAGCCTCTCCTGGCCTCTCCCTTCTATTCCAGGTTCCACTGACTTTCAGCTTCTAGCTGCTCCCTCTGTGGCTTTCTCTCTGTCTTTTTAAGCAGTAATAAAACTGCTTAAAAAGACTTCAGTAATAGGATTAAGACCCATCCTGATTGAGTTGGACCATACCTTAATGGAAGTGACCTCACCAAAAGGTTCTACTTACAATGGGTTCATACTCACAGGAAAGGATTAAGTTTAAGAACATGTTTTTCTGGGGTTCCAAATCAGAAAAACCATCACACATGTCTCATAAATTTTTTGTTGTTGAAAACAGGTCGCTTTAGATCAAGGGTTCTTAACTAGGAGTCCACGGACCCAAGAGGTCCATGGAAAAATTTCAGGGGGTCCATGAGCTTGAATTGAAAAAAAATCAACATATTATCTTTATTTTCTAAGACCTCTAACTGAAATCTAGGATTGCCTTCACTTATGAATATATGCAATAAATAAGTTATAGTAGTATTCATTTCACCTGATTGGCAAAGAGGTCCACAGAACCAGAAAAGGTTAAGAATCTCTGCTTTAGATAATAAATGCAGCAACTCTGGGTATTAATCCCTCCCTCTTCTTAGGTTTAGTCTGGTTTCTTTGGATCAGCATAAGCTGCTTTTAATCAGAGGTTGTGTTTAAGCCTCCTTAGCCAGTTAGAGTTTACCCTCTGTCACTGGATGTGTGAGGCTTGGAGCCTGCTTCTACATTTCAGAGTGTTAACAATTTTGCCCATGTTTATCCAGGGTCCAGGGACTAGTAGGTCAGAGGGTCTCTCTGGGCACCCCTGAGAGGGTGCAGCACTAGGCATGCACACAGTTGTCCAGATCACCAGAAACATGTGTGATTTCATTTCTAAGCACTGCTTCCTAGGAGTCATCCCTGGGTCAGAGTAGCTTATTGTTTACCCAATGTTTGGTCAGAAGTTGAGTTTAAGTCCCGTGAGTCCTCTAGAAAGTCTTCCACATTTTAGTGATAGATTTGTGTGGCCTGGAGAATTCTTTCAAGTCTCCCACACCTGCCTCTGAATCCTCCTTATTGGGTACAGTTGAGAGCAGGCACACAGCCTTCTGCACCCCTTAGGATGACTGTGATTCCAGGAGGGCGAGTCTTTGCTTTCTCATTCCGTTTGTCATTTTGCTTGTTGCGAGTGGTATTGTGGAACTACTGGAGTTCCCCACCTTAATTGCTCACCATCATGCTCTCCATTGTTTTTGACAGTGCCCTTAGGCATGAAATTCTCCGTGTTATATTCCAAATAAAGTCAGTCCTCTTTGGGAGAGCTGCCTGCAGAGCCCTCCACCTTAACCGCCTTCATCCCTCCCAGTCAGAACCTCTGTGTTACTGTGCCAGAGCTTGTGCTGAGATTTGCAGCCCCTTTTCCTCTGCTCTATATGAGGCCATTGTATGTGGGCGTGTGTGTGTGTGTGTGTGAGTGAGAGAGAGAGAGAGAGAGAGAGAGAGAGAGAGAGAGAGAGGTGTGGATAACCCCTGATCTTGTTGTCTTGCCCCTCCTAGCATGGAACTTCCGACTCTATGAGCACAACGGGAAGGGGGAAATTGGGGCCACTATATTCTTGGCCTATCATGCCTGGGGCAGCGCCCTTGCTTCTCAACCACACATGCCTGAATAGCGCCTCAACACAGGACTGGAGAAGATGAGATACCTTGGCAGCCTGCTTCTCTCAAAGTTAAAATCTAGTCCTAGACTAGAAGCTGAGGGGAGATGCAGCCTCCATCTTCTGGGCTGCATCCTCCGTGTTTTGTCACATGTTTCTGTAGGGAGGGGCATGGGAACGGATTATGGCTCAAATACTACAGACTTTCGATGTCCTCACTGATTTATAGTACATTTTCTTTTCTTTTTTTTTTTTTAAAAGATTTATTTATTTCTCTCCCTTCCCCCCCCACCCCAGTTGTCTGTTCTCTGTATCTATTTGCTGCGTCTTCTGTTGTTGTCGGCGGCTACATTTTCTTTTATGAATGTTTCTCCATTTGCTGTATGTCCTCGGGTTCAGAGACTTTAAATAGTTATGTTTTGCTGGTTTGCTCTTAATAATTTTCACCAATTAAATGGAGAGAGGGTCTACCAAGGTGCTGACACCACCATTCTGAAAGTCCTAAATCCTCTCTTCTGGTTATCTGCACAGCATCAATCCAGTTCTCCTTTACACTACTATCGTAGGCACCTTCAAAGATCTGAAGTGGCTCTACTGACCTTGCACCATGTTTATTATATGGGGTGGACATTGCTAGTATTCCTCAACATTTCAAGTGCTTCTCTTTTGCCAAGATAATCGTTCCCTCTGTGGTCTGCTGTGGCCAATCAAATGCAAGAAATTTGTCACTTCCAGTGGAATCATTTAATTGCTATTGCATGCTTCTCTATTTTCCCTTCCCTGATGTATACAACAAACCCTGGAGCTTCATAATAAACTGACAGCTTCATAAAATGGGGAAAGCTCTGTTATTCTGGGTCCTGAGTGATAACTATGTGGGACAGAGACTTCATCCCTCCAGTTGAACATGTGGTGTGAGCAGAACATAAATCTTTGTTATTCTAAGCCAGAGATTTTTGAGTATGTCTGTTTCTGCACATATCTTAGCCTATGCAGTACCATTTTTCTGAATTCTTCTGAATTTCAGGAGATGCCAATTAAGGTGATGTTTGCCTATAGTACACGTATAAAATCTAAGCCCTTTAACAAGTACACAGGATGCTCCATAGTCTGTGTCCTGCCAATGTTTCAGGCTCACCACCTCCTAGGATGCTTTACCTCACCCTTTCTTTTCATGTCCTAGGGAACTGCATGTGGCTCCCCACCACCATAGATGCTACTGGCTCCCTCCCTTCCTTCATCTGCAAACCACCATCCATCCCTCCAGAATCAGCATGTGAGAAGAGAGTAAATGAATGCAATAATGCATTCCTGCTCAAGTCGGATAAAAAGAGGAGCAGGACAGAAATAGTCTTAAGATGAACTGTGTTTTTAAAAAGAATTCTCCAGACAAATTATTTCCATGCATGTGTCACAGATGTATTCTAAGCTTTCTGCAAAGAAAGGGATTTTAAATAGGCCAAGGCAAAGATTTCTCTTTTAGTAGAGACATTTATAGGGGGAGAAAGGGGTGGCTTAGTAATCTATTTAGATTGATAACAAGAAAAGTCTGGTTAAAGATTATTAGGTTAGTCAGTCAGTTAGGTGGACAACTCTAACTTCCCAGAAGTTCTTAATCATTTAGAAGAATCAGAAAATTGTTCAAGCATTTAATCAGGAATGTGAATTACTTTCCAGAAGAAGGCTGTGAACTATATCATGCAGAAAGTTCTGCCACAGACTAGGTTTATGCAATTTTTCTTTCTCAGGAGGCTATAAAGAGACAGTCTTGGTCTGATTGGCTATGGTTCAGTCACCAGTTTCCTCTTCAGAACTAAAAAGCATTCCTGGATTTTGTTTTCATTCATTCAAACATTTGTTGAATACCTACTGGATGACTACGTCCTGATGTTATAAAGATAAAATGAAACTCCCTGCTCTTCAGGGAGTTCACAGCCTTTTGTAGAAAAAAATATGTTCATACATAATTTTATAAAAAAAAAAGAAAACTGTTCCTGGTAACTGTATGTTCAGAAGGCTATATGGACACTGTAGAGGAAGCAGGGAGTGGTCTTTGGATTCATGGCCAGGGCAGGAGAACGTAGGAGCACAGAATAGGCTTAATGAAGAATTATTTATGCTTTGAAGGACAGCAAGGAGTTACCAGAGTATGTAGACACTGGGGATGTGGGAAAAGCTCCGGAGTCTAGCATGGACATAACATATTTAGGATGCCCAGTGTACCTGGGAGGGCATGGGGAGTCAGAGACTGGAGGGCCAGGAGCTTAGATTGAGCCTTCAGTACATCAGGTGGCATGAAATAATACTAGTGGGGTGTGGATGTAGCTCAAGCAGTTGAGCACCTGTGTAGTAGTTAGCCAAAGAGTGCTGATGCAAAACATCAGAAATCGGTTGGTTTTTATAAAGGGTATTTATTTGGGGTAGAAGCTTGCAGTTTACTACGCCATAAAGTATAAGTTACTACCCCCCACCAAAGTAAGGCCAGGTGGTCAACTCATTGCTCTGAGAGGGTTGAGCCTGTATGACAAAGGTTAGGGAGGATTTTGCCTTCACCTCACTGTACTAGGGGGATTAAGTCTTTAACCCAAAGATTGCATAAGGTGTGGCAACGAACCCAATGCTCTTAGAGGGCAAGGTCTAGAGTTTAGTACACCGAGAAGCTTGATGAGGGTGGAACCAAGAAAATGGCCATTGGGCAAGCCTGTGGAAAGGGTGGGATCCCAAGGAGAAGAAAAACCATCCCCTTAAGAATGACTCAGACTTTAAAATTGAATAGAGGATGTCCTACATGTTTACTGAACCATTCTGGACCCATAACTCATGTCTCCCTTCCAACTTCTCCTTATTATAATGAAAATGTTTGTCCTTTGTCTCTCCATTTGTGTATTGGAAGCAAATAAATTGTACTGTAAGTTTTAGAGGTTTATAGGGTACGGGATTTTGCCCCAAGACAAACTATATTTCTTTAAACTGATTGTGATGTGATTCTATTCTTAGCATTGCTACTGATTTGTTTGTTTGTTTTTTTTAATATCATAATGTCTTTTTGAAATTTGGAGGGTGGAGTGTAGCAGTTTGATATGATTCATGAATTACAAAAATAGATTTTGGATTTTATTTGTAAATTGGTCTGTACCTGGGCATGATTAAACTATGATTAGGGCTTTGAGTGGGCCATGTCAATAGGGTGCTGAGTCCCAGCCCCTTGGTGGGTGGGAACTCACAGATAAAAGGCATGGCAAAGGACAGATTTAGAGTTTTGATGCTGGAGTTTTGAGCTGGAGCCCGGGAAGTGAACTACAGGAGAACACAGAGGAATAGAAACGGCTCCTTAGACATGGCAGAAACCCCAGGAAGAAAGACAGAGCTGGTTGCCTGACAGTCTATAGCTGATCTTGTGGAGAAAACAGAGGAGCTGAGCCTGAAGAGAAATGATCCCTGGGAAGACAGGGACCTAGGAAGCCGGAATCCTGGCAGACGTCAGCAGCCATCTTGCTCCAAAACATGCCAAAAGACTTTGGTGAGGGAAGTAACTTAGGCTTTATGGCCTGGCAACTGTAAGCTTCTACCCCAAATAATTACCCTTTATAAAAACCAACCACTTTCTGGTATTTTGCATCAGCACCCCTTTGGATGAATAATACAGACTGCTTCCCACATACAAAATCCTGGGTTTGATCTCCAGTACCTCTTAAACACAAACTACAAACAACAAAAAAAACAAAAAAACAAAAAACAACTTGGGGGAGCTGGTGTAGTTCAGTGGTCGAGCACTAGCTTCTCACATACGAGGTTCTGGGTTCAATCTCTGGCCCCAGTACTTCACAATAATGATAATAATAATAAAATAGGAAGGAGAGTGCCTTGACTGGAGAACTCTAGATATTAATAGTATCTTCAGTGGAAATAAACCGGGGAGAGATGATCAGGGTCTGATCCAATCAAGGAGCAGAGTCTACCACGTTGGCTGAAGAATCCACCCTCATGGATTCAATGAACATACATTTCCTAGGAAAGAGCTTACAGGCGACTGGGGTATTCACACACCTAAAAATATAACTAATTTATAAGATTGGAAGTGGCAAATGCCTAAGAAAGCCATATCTAACTTTAGCTACAGAAGTTCCAAAAGTATAAGACATACTACTAATTGGAGAGATCAAAAAAGGTTTCAAAGAGTAGCCTTTGAAATAAACATGAAAGAGCAAGAAGATGAATGGTGAGAAGGGGAAGGCATTGAAGACTGAAGAGTTAGCAAAGATCTTGAGTAAAAACTAAAAAGAGAAAAGAATGGAAGGTATTGAGGTTTGGTCCCAGTGAGAGATTAGATGGGACAGAAACATGAGCCAATTCATGGAAAACATTGTGTGCAATGGAATTTGGGCTGAATTTTATAAGCAACAAGGAGCTGTTGAGAGGGTTTGAGCAGGAAGGTGATGTGATCAGAGCAATGCTTGAAGGCTGGTCTTGTAATAATTGAACACGGATTGAAGAAACTGATGAACAGTAGCCACTCTTGCCATCTGAGTCATTCTGGAGGGGGCAGGAAGGGGAGAGGGCAGGCTGGGGAGGGTAGAGGGGCCTTGAGAATGCAGGGGGAAGGGAGGGTGTGCACATTAGAAGGAAACCAAGCTGACAGAATCAACATGACCCATTAAAGACTAGATGAAGGCGGCAAGGGAGAGGAGGCTGTTGACAATAGGGAAACCTGGGAGACTGTCAAACAGTATAATGGCATCATTATGAGAAGCTGGAAATTTTAAAGGAAGAACAGTCTAAGTAGGGGTATTAGGAGGTTCCATTTGCTTTATATTACGTGTCAAGTGTCAGGGATGTATTTTCAGGGAGATGTTCAGAAGGGAGATGAAAATATAGGAGAAAACTTAGGGCTGGGCCTGTAGCTTGGTAAATCATTCACTAAAGCAATTCATCACATCACGAAGAAGGATGAACTACCCACGCCGGCTGAATATCACATCACACCAGGTGTTTAAGGATGTGTAAAGGTAGTAAAAGAGATCTCTTCCCTCAAGTATAATGGGAGGAGAAAGTACATACCCACAAAATTATTATAAGTTTAAACAAATACACAAAAGACAAAGTAATGTGCTGACTGCGTCAGTAAGTAAGATGCAGTCTATTCCACCTGTCTTCCCATGTACTCCACACGTTAATAAAGTTAACACCACTGGGGAAGCGGCTGTGGCGCAATCAGTTGGGCTCCCGTCTACCATGTGGGAGGCCCTGGGTTCACGTCCCGGGGCCTCCTTGTGAAGGCAGGCTCACCCACACGCTACGGACAGCTGCTGGCCAGGACACAGCAAAGTGCCACCAGCATGCAAAGCACCGCAGAGTACCGCTCAGCCCGCAAGCGCTGCAGAAAGCTGACTCAGCAAGGTGACACAACAAAAAGGAAGACAAGCAAAAACAAAAGAGCATGCAGTGAATGGACTCAGAGACCAGACAACAAGCAAGCCACAAGGGAGCGGGGGGAAATAAAAGAAAAAACAAAATACAGACACAGAAGAATGCACAGAGAATGGACACAGAGCGCAGACAGCAAGCAAAAAGCCATGGGGGCAGGGGGGAATAAAAAAAAAAATTACCACCACTGGCTGAAGCACCAAGAATGAGATTTGTCTTCTTCTGGGTTGTAAAAAGTGCTGAATTTGTCAGTTTGTCCAAGTGAACCCCAAATGACTGACAGATAAAACACCTCAACAAAACTGTGCTCTAGGATTTTCACAGAAAAAGTGTCGTAATTTGGAAAACGGATAATAACCCATCAGCACTTTTCTGTTCAGGCTGTTTTAAAATGTCATCACAGGAAAATACGTTAACAATCTGGTGCCATACAATTCCTTATGTGCAGCTTTAATTCACATTTTTATTAACTAAGAGCAGAATCCTGATATCATCAGTTTCACAGAATCGTCCACGGAATGGCCTCAATAAAAGTGAGGGAGCACAGTGGGAAACGCACATGTATCCTTAGCCTTCCTCTTCCAACTAGAAAGTTCCACTTTGTGCAGCACACTCCCTTCCTGTCTTGTTTCCTGTCTCTGGTCTAGAAATTACAGAGTTTAACTTTTTAAAGCTACCAAAAAGATATTAAACATCTGTGGCGATGTCTCCTTGTGATGCAATCAATCTAGTATTTTTAAACTTCTTTTTCTTTTTGGCATATTTAAAATATTGAAGAACATGATAGTTTGGCTCTTTAAATATCCAAAAGGAGGGCTATTTCACTTTAAAGAAGGGGTCCTAGGGGACTAAGGTGGAAAACTCCTTTTAAAAGGTAATTTAACCTAAAACAAGAGATCTCTTTAGCAATTTTAAAACTTTCCACAAAGGAAAGTGTAGGCCCAGATGGCTTCACTGGGGAATTCTACCACTCAGGGAAAAATTAATATCAATCCTTCACAAACTCTTCCAAAAATAAAAGAGAAGGGAACACTTTTCAACTCATTCTATGAGGCCAGTTTACCTGGATACCAAAATGAGACAAAGACATGACAGGAAAATAAAATTACAGGCCAATATCCCTTATGATTATAGACACAAAAGTCTTCAACAAAAAAGACTAGCAAACTGAAACCAGCAACATATAAAAAGGATTACACACCACAACTAAGTGGGATTTATCCCAGGAAGTATGGTAGGCAGAGTAACGGACCAATATCCATAGCCTTACCCCCAGCACATGTGAACATATTACCGTATATGGCAAAAGGTACTTGGCAGATGTAATTAAGGGAAGGGGTGATTATCCTGGGTTATTTCAGTGAGCCCAGTCCAATCACATGAGTCCTTTAAATCGGAGAACTTTGCCACTGGATTAGAAAGAGGAGAGGGGAGGAGAAGGGGAGGAAAGTGAAGCCCTCTGTTCCAAGCTCTGAGGACGGAGGAAGGGTGTCTAGAGCGAAGAAGTGTGGATGGCCTCGAGAAGCTGGGAATGGGCCAGCTGACCGCCCACAGGACATGAGCTCTCAGTCCTACGACTGCAAGGAACCAAGTTCTGCCAACTTCCTGAGTGAGTAGGAAACATTCTCTCCCAGAGCTTCCCTGAAGGAACACTGCCCTTCCAGCTCCTCCATGTCAGCCACGAGAGACCCATGTCAGACATCTGACCAAGGAACTGTTAGATAATAAATTTGTATTTTTTAAGTTCCTAGGTTTGTGGTAATTTGTTATAGGAGTAATAGAAAACGAATACAGGTCATTCTGGAGGTAACACTTAGCAGGTCTGAGCCAGACGCCGCTAACGACCACGGTAAGAAAGCCACAAACGGAAGTCCAGCAGACACGCGGGCAACGCCTGCCCTCCAGCTGTCCTGGACAACTAACAAAACAATGATAGCCCAAAAGAAGGAGTAGCTTCAACTGCAAGCAAAACAATTCCTTTCCCTGCTCCATAACACATATGTCCCTTCTCAGCCCGAAGCAGTCAAAGTGGACATCATCCCAAATTCCACAAGACTGAGAAAGGAACAAAAAAAAGAGGAGGGTGTAAATGCTTACTAAAGCAGTTGTATTGTTATTGTAGTTGTTGACTGTGTTAACTGAATAATGTAACATTGATATTAAAATATTAATATTAATAAAAAAGAACAAAAAATTAATACAGCAAGATTGGTTTAACATTCAAAAATCAATTAATGTGATATACTGTATTACTTAAAATAAAGGCCAAGATCATATGATCACAAGAGATGCAGAAAAAGCGTCTGACGAAGTCCAAAGACTTTTCTTAATTAAAATGCTCAACAAATTAGGGATAGAAGAAAACTTCCTCAACCTGATAAAGGCATCTACCAATAAAACACACAGTCAATGGTGAAAGGCTGCATGGTTTCTCCATAAGATCAGGAACAAGACAAAGCTACTCTTGATATTTTTATTTAACATTTTTCTGGAGCCTCTAACCAGGAAAATTAGGCAATAAAGAGAAATAAAAGACTTTCAGGCTGAAAAGCAAGAAGTAAAACTATCTCTATTTGCAGATGACATGATCTATGTAGAAAATCCTAAGAATTTTATTAAAAATTATTTAGAACTAATAAATTCAGAAAGGTTACAGGATACCAGATCATTACAATAGCATCAAAAAAAAAAAAAGGTACTAAAGAATAAATTTTAAAAAGCAGTGCGAGAATTGTACACCAAATACAAAACACAGTGTTGGAAGAGATTAAAGAAAATCTAAATAAACGGAAAAATAGCCCATTTCATGGATCAGCATATTTAATATTGTTACTCCTCAAAATGATCAATATATTCAATGCAATTCTTATCAAAATGGCTTTATTTGACAAACCAGTCTTAAAATCCATATGGAAATGCAAGAGACCCAGAATAGTCAAAACAATCTTGAAAAAGAAGAACAAAGTTGTAGGACTCACACTTCCTAATTTTAAAACTTACTATAAAACTAGTGTAATCAAGATAATGTAGTACTGGCATAAGGATAGACACATAGATTAATGGAATAGAATCGAGAGTTAGAAATAAACACTTTCATATATGGTTAATTGATTTTTTAGTTTCAAATATTTATTGGGCTCCTTTTATGTGCCAGGCATGGTACAGGGTGCTGGGATATAAAAAAGAATAAGACAAAGTTCCTCAAGGAGCTAACAGTCTAATGGCAAACTACAAGGCAAACTGAGACACAGAGTCGTAAATGACTTATTCAGCGAGGTATAATAGAAATGGCTAGGTACCTGGAAATGTGGGAACAGAGTTGGGAAGAGGGTAGGGTGCAGCTCCTTATAAGTATATAAAACCTCTTTGAACAGCAGGTTGCAGGCTTACAGAAATACACTGCAAAAGTTGCTTGCAAAGACCTTTAAAATAGTTTCCAATTCTCAACATCATTGAATTCATTTCTCTCAATGAATTAAGTCATTACCTAATGGCATTTCTGCACTTAGCCGGAAAGTGACCAGGCGGGTGAGACACCACAATATGTAGGCCACCTGAAATCAAGAAACATCAGACTCTGATTTTAGCACTGCGAATCATATTAAAATGCTTTAATTATATTCATGAGTTTTAAATGTGTAAGCACATGTATAACACTTATACATGTAGAAGCTTGAAAAGTCTCTCACATTTGGAGGATTTGAATAAGTAATAGACACCACAGAAATTAGAGAATTTGTCAGTTATTAATACTTTCCATATGCACATTGTTTTGTCTGTATACGGTAAAGTTTTACTTATTCATTTGTCATGAGTAATCTAAACATTATACAGATACCTGCAAAAACATCATATTCAGATTCATTGTATACTGCTGTTCAATTTACAACAGCTAAAGGCAAACATGAACCAGGGCAAGGTAATTTCTTTTTCTATCATACACATTTTCCTTGAAGAAAAAGGGTAGAGGCTACAAAGAACTATCCATTTCAGGTCTGATCATCTGTTTCAGTGATATTCTTTGTGAAGAAGTTAGTTCAGTAGGCAAGATGTCTTTTTCACTGACAAAAAGCAGTGAATAATAAAAAAATTGCTTTCTCATGCATAAACCATAATTATCCATGGATCTGAGCAGAGGACTGCACAGAGATACTAGTGCTCTGAATGCTGCTGCCTTAAGAAGGTTACTGTCTGGGAACAAGACAACATCGGAAATGGTTTATTGCTCTGAGAATCAATTGGATGCATAATTCATCCATTTGGACATCACCCCAAAAACTAGTATGTGAATTCTCAAATACTATAGGTAGTCAGTGGCGTACTTCAAGTAATTCTTCACTTTGCTAAGGATGGTCAATTGATTTTTGACAAGACAACTCAATAGAAAAAGAAGAGTCTTTTCAACAAATTGTGTTGGGACAACTGGGAATTTACATGTAAAAGAATGAAGCAGAATCCTTACTTCACATCATATTAAAAAAGTAAGTCAAGATGGACTATCATGTGAAACGTAAGAACTAAAACTAGATAACTTTTAGAAGAAAGCAGTGGAATAAATCTTTATGACCTTACATAGGCAATGGATTCTCTTTTTTTAAAGATTTATTTATTGCCCTCCCCACCTCATTGTTTGTGGTCACTGTCTACTCTCTGTCTATTTTCTGTGTGCTTACTGTGTCTGCTCATCTTCTCTTTAGGAGGCACTGGGAACCAAACCCAGGACCTCCCATGTGGAAAGAAGGTGCTCAATCACCTGAGCCACCTCAGCTCCCTGGTTTGTTGTGTCTCTCACAGTCTTTCCTCTTTGTCTCTTTTGTTCATCAGCTTGCCTCCCCTGCCTACCGTGCCAGCTCGCCTTCTTCAGGAGGCACCAGGAACCAAACCTGGGACCTCCCAAGTGGTAGGCAGAAGCCCAGTTGCTTGAGCCACATTCACTCCTCAAGCAATGGATTCTTAAATGTGACATCAAAAGCAAAGCAACAAAAGAAAAAAACATAAATAGAACCTCATCAAAACCTTTTGTACTTCCAAGGGCTACCAAGAAAGTGAAAAGGCAACCCACAGAATAGGTTAATATATTTGTAAATCATATACTTGATAAGGGACTTCTATCTAGAATGAAGAATTCTTACAACTCAATAATAAAAAGAAAAATAACCTAATTTAAAATTAGACAAAGAATTTGAATAGACATTTCTTCAAAGAAGATATACAAATGGCTGGTAAGCACATGAAAAGATGCTCAATACTATTAGCCCTCAGGGAAATGCAAATCAAAAGCACAATGAGATTCCACTTACATTCACTAGGATGGCTAGAATCAAAAGGTAGATAGTAACAAGTGTTGGTAAGAATGTAGAGAAATTGGAACCCTTATACATTGCTGGTGGGATTATAAAATGGTGTTAAACATAGAGTTACAATATGACCCAGAAATTCCACTTCTAGGTATATATCCAAGAGAATTGCATATGTCTATGCAAAGCATGCTCATGAATATTTATAGCAGAATTATTCATAATAGCTAAAAAGAAGAAACAACTCAAAGGTCCATTACTGATGAATGGATAAACAAAATGTGGTATAGCCATAAAAGGAGATATTATTTGGCAATAAAAAGGGACAAAGGAGGAAGCAGATGTGGCTCAAGTGATAGAGCTTCCACCTACCATATGGGAGGACCCGGGTTCATTCCCTGGGGTCTCCTGGTAAAAAAGAAGAGAAAGAGCGCCTGCATGGCAAGCCAGTGCCTGCACAAGTGCCTGTGTGGTGAGCCAGGGCCCACGAAGTGCCCACGTGGTGAGCAGTGCCCGCACAAGTGAGTCATGCAGCAAGATGATGGCTCAACGAAAAAAGAAGCAAGGGGAGAGTCAAGGTGAAGCAAAGCAGAGACCAAGAACTGAGGTGGTGCAGCTGACAGGGAACTCTCTCCACATCAGAGGTCTCCAGGATCGAGTCCCAGTGAATCCTAGAGGCTAGAAAATGATAAGAGAAGACAACACAGACATCAAAACAGCTGACACAGACAGCAAAACAGTGGGGGAAATAAATAAATAAATAAATAAATAAATAAATAAATAAATCTTTGAAAAAAAAGAAATGAAGGGAATGGCTGTATTTCGAGCAGTTAAGTGCCTGCCTCCCATATGGGAGGCCCCAGATTCAGTTCCTGTGTCTCCTAAAAGTCAACAAGCAGGCAATAAGCAAAAAAAATAAAAAGGAAAAAAGGAATGAAGTACTCGCATATGTTACAAGGCGGATGAACCTTGAGAATCTTATATTAAGTGAAAACATCAGTCACAAAGGACCATATGATTCAGTTATAGTAAATGTTCAGAATAGTCTAATCCATAGAGAAAGAAAGATCAGTGGTTGTGAGGGGCTGCAGAGATAGGAGAATGGGGAGTTACTGCTTAATGGGTACAGGGTTTCTTTTAAGGAAGACAAAAGTGTTATTAAAAACACTGAATTGTATACTTTAAATGGGTGAATTGTTTGGTATGTGAATTATAACTCAGTAAAACTGTAAAATAAAAAATGAGAGTTTATAAACAGGCATCAGAGGACAGGAAGGATGTAGAGATCTGGTCCATGGGAAAGCCAGGTGAAGGAAAAAACCAAGAGTGAATGAGGTTGGTGCCATCAGGGCGCACACTCCTCCTGCTCAGTTATTCAGACGTGAATTCAAGGCATGGATTGTGGCTTTCTCTACTCCAGTGTTTCCCAAAGTGAGCTTCAGGCAGCTGCAGCAGCTGCACCTGGGAACCTGTCAGAAAAGCAAAGTCTCAGGCCCCACCCCAGTCTTAAAAATCAGAAACTCTAGGTGTAGGATCCAGCCACCAGCGGTAGAATAAGTGCCCCAGGTGAGTCTAAGGCACCCTCAAGGTCGAGGACCTCTCAGAAGGTAGGAATGCCATTCCCACGGCGTTTGTGAGAGGCCATGCAGGCCCGTGGGCAATCGTCCAGCGATGGAACGTCAATCACAGCACAGAAGGGCACAATGCAGACAGGCAGCCTGGCCTGACCAGGGAATTTGCTAATTTGCTAATCACCCAAACCCAAGTCAGGATTGGTTTTATAAAAATAAACTCTCCTTACCAAAAAAATATGGTCACCAGCACCAGGATTTGCAAAGGCTTAAATGGGTGATAGGACTTACAACCTAAAATTTATCCCAGGATGTAGGGCTCAGATCCTAAGAGAATGGCTCTGCTCTTTCAGTAAAAGAGTGGAGGGAGCAGAGAGAATTTGACTTTGAAGGGAGTAAGTAGACTGGCTCCAGGGGAGGACCTGGAATTGAGTTTGGGAATTTCTCTCTTTCACTATTCTTTTTTTTTTCTTTTATATCCTCCTAGGGCCAGGACGTGGATGAGGCAAGTGGGGCATTTGGGGCACACAAATTAAGGGTGCATGCATGCCCAGGTACCTGCAGGCCCCATGGGCCTAGCAGAGCCTATACCGTACATCTAGCCTTGGGAGGCTGCACCTGCAGAAGAGACCGCTTAGGCTCTGGCAGCAGCTCCATGCCGTTAGGGGGACTGGGTTCCTGATACACATAATTGGTCTTGAAGCAGCAGTGCAGGTTCCAGTTGGGCATGTCCCCTTAGCTCTGTAAAATTCTCACCTCCTGAGGTGAGTCATGACAGGAGCAGGCCCAAGAGAGGCTTTCAAGCTTGAAACTGAGTTTTTGAGAAGTAAATTGGTTTGGGAGAAATACATATGCTTAATAAATATAAGAAGAAATGCTCCACTTCATGAATCATTTAGAAAATGTGAATTCAAAAAATAAAATTTAGCTTAGGAGGTTTTAAACAGGGGAGAGATGTGGTTGGGATACTTCAGAAATGAAAGAATTCGATACCAGTGGCCAACTGACCAAGCTGGTGATACAAGATGCTACAGGGTTCCATTTCCCCACAGAATCGCTGAACAACTAGCGAAAACCAACAGAACTCCAGAAAACAGCTAAAGCGTTGCAGTAACTGGGCAAGTGCCAAGTTGAAAAAAATGCACTTTAAAAAACCAAGGAGAAGCTTATGGTGTCCTTGCTGACCCTTCCTAGCATAGGATGTCACAGGTCTAGGCTCTCAATATGGGTCCCCAGCCCTGTTTGGTGGTTGCAGACTAACCCCTGTGCAATCCCAAGAGGAGAAAATGACCTGGAGATGTATAGAAGTAAGGACAATATTTTGGGGAATGGAAAGCAGATGTCAAATGAATGAGAGCTAATCACTTAACAGAATAGAGAAAGAAAGAAACTTCATACCTGCCAAGAGAGACACCTGAAAGAAGCAAGTGGCTTCATACTTCGGAATGACAGAGAGGCTACTTGGTTGAGGGGCTCATACTTAGAACAGAGGTGCCTCTGAAGGCAGTGGGGTTGGCTGGTGGAAAGTCTCTATGAGTAACTGCAGGGTTCCCACCCTCCAGAATCATTCCACCTTGATAGAAATCTAGAGTTTTCTCCCTCAGGCAGAGGACACAGGAGCACCATATATAGTGTGTGTGTGAGGGGCGTGCATTTTGAAAGCAGATGTATTACATGAAAACCTACACACTGAATGGTGAGCTCTCCAGCCTCATTCTCCTGCTCAGGATCCTGGAAGCTGGACCTAGGATGGGAACATTCCTCTCTGGGCAAACAGACCCGCCCAAGAGGAAAGGTATAGAATTTCAGGCATTTGAAATCTCCTAACAAAATAGTCAAATCACCATTTAAGCTCCCAGACATGACTCAGAACTTCCTATCATCATTTATAGATCCTTACCTGAAGAAACAGCCAGACAATACAGATCCAGTTTACATTCCCACCAGCAATAAATCCACATCTTCTCCAACAAACAAACAAACAAATAAATAAAGACAATGCAGAGAACAGAACAATTGTATAAAACCTTATCATTTATATCTTCAGAAATAAGAGGAAAATCTTTAGAACAAGAACAGAGTGCTAAAAAAAAGGGAACATTTGGCAAACAGAAATTTCAATAGATAGGTGGAGAAAATTAGAGCAATTCTCCCAAAAAATATACTTCAAAATGAGAAAGATGTAGAAAAGAGGAATGCAATAAGAAAATTAGAGGATTAATCTAGACAGTTTAATATCTGGTGGATAGAAATTCAGAAAGCAATAGAAACAATGGAAAGAGAGAGACTTTTTCAAAGGAATGCCAAATAAAAACATCCCAGAATCAAAGCACATAAAGGTTCAGATTGAGAGGGCTTTGGAGGACCCAGCCCAATGAATGAAAACTACCACCTCAGTAACAGTAGGGATAGAGAAGATGCCAAATTCTTTGAGAACATAGATCATGTACAAAGAATAAAGAAATCAGGGGAAATGGACTTGGCGCAGTGGTTAGGGCGTCCGTCTGCCACATGGGAGGTCCGCGGTTCAAACCCCGGGCCTACTTGACCCGTGTGGAGCTGGCCCATGCGCAGTGCTGATGCGCGCAAGGAGTGCCCTGCCACGCAGGGGTGTCCCCCGCATAGGGGAGCCCCACGCGCAAGGAGTGCACCCCATAAGGAGAGCCGCCCAGCGGGAAAGAAAGTGCAGCCTGCCCAGGAATGGCGCCGCCCACACTTCCGTGCGGCTGACGACAACAGAAGCGGACAAAGAAACAAGACGCAGCAAATAGACACAGAGAACAGACAACCGGGGGAGGGGGTGAATTAAATAAAAAATTAAAAAAAGAATAAAGAATCAGAATGGTATTAGATTTCTCAAGAGCAAATGCAGGGAATTGGATGTGGCTCAAGCAATAGGGTCTCCACCTACCATATGGGAGGTGGGTTCAATCCCTGGGACCTCCTGGTGAAAAAAAGACGAGAAAGAGTGCCTGCACGGTGAGCTAGTTCCCACATGATGAGCCGAGTGCCCATGCGGTGAGCCGAGTGCCCACGCAAGTGCCCACATGGCAAGCTGCGTGCCCACGCGAGTGCCTGCGTGGAGAGCCAGTGCCAGCGCAAATGAGTCACACAGCAAGATGATGACACAACAAAAGATAAACAAAGGGGAGTGTCAAGGTAAAGCGCAGCAGAGAGCAGGAACTGAGGCGGCGCAATTGAGAGGGAACCCCTCTCCACATCAGAGTTCCGCAGGATCAAATGCCTGTGATACCTAGAGGAGAAAGATGAGAAGACAAAAAAAAAAAAGAGAAATAAATATAGAAGATCACACAGTGAATGGACACAGACAGCAAAAACAGCAGGGTGGGGGAAAAGGGAGGGGGAAGGAAAGCAATAAAAAAAAGAGCAAATGCAAGCTATGCTAGAATAATGCCTTAAAAATATGGGGAAGGGAAGTTTTCATCCTAGAACTCAATACCCAGGTGAATACTGATAAAATATAAGGGTAGAATAAGCATACTTTAGACATTCAAGAGCTAAAAAAAGATGAACTGCCATGCCCCTCTTCTTAGGAGGCTATTGCAGGTTATGCTTCAGGCAAAAAAGGAATGAACCCAGAAAGAAGATATAATGCCTGGAACACAGTAAAGAGGTGAAGGGAAGTTTTGTGATCCGAGCTGTGAGCTGCACAACAGAACAATCATTCCTGCTTGGAGAAGGAGAATGGCGGGCTTGGCATAAGATGTATCTGAGGGATAAAAATGAAATTTATAGATGATATGAAATATAATCATGGTTATATTTATGAATATTCATATAATTCTAATATAGAAAGTGATACATGATTTTACCCTAAAGTATTATATAAGGAGACTAAGAGTGTGTGTGTATGTGTGTGTGTGAAAGGGTTATAAATGGTTTCTATAATAGGATACAAATCAGAGTATTAGATTAAAACTTCAAAATATGGAGGTTAACAAAAAAAATCCCAAAACTTTGAAAACGATCACTTCTGTATAGTATAATCAGAAATGTCAGGGGTTGCTCTTTTTCATTTTAAGTCTTATAGTATAGGATTAAAAATATTACGTACGTGTATTACTTTGATTTAAAAGAATAAAAATACTTGAGCAGTTGAAGAAACCTAAAATAAAAAATTAATATTTCTGAGCCTCAGCTTATTGATAAAATGGGAATAGTATTATTTTGATATTTTTGTGATTGCTAAATAAGCCAGTAAATGAAAGCACACTTTGTAAACCACAAAGCTACATCCAAGAGACATAGAGGGGAAGCAGATTTGGCCCAACAGATAGGGTGTCCGCCTACCACATGGGAGGTCCAAGGTTCAAACCCCGGGCCTCCTGATCAGTGTGATGAGCTGGCCCATGAGCAGTGCCGATGCACACAAGGAGTGCCGTGCCATGCAGGGGTGTCCCCCACATAGGGGAGTCCCATGCACAAGGAGTGCACCCTGTAAGGAGAGCCACCCAGTGCAAGAAAAGTGCAGCCTGCCCAGGAATGGTGCCACACACATGGAGGGCTGACACAGCAAGATGACACAGATTCTGGGTGCCGCTGACAAGAATACAAGTGGGGAAGTGGACTTGGCCTGATGGATAGGGCATCCGCCTACCACATGGGAGGTCTGCGATTCAAACCCCGGGCCTCCTTGACCCATGTGGGGCTGGCCCATGCGCAGTGCTGATGCCCACAAGGAGTGCCGTGCCACATAGGGGTGTCCCCCATGTAGTGTAGGGGAGCCCCACGAGCAAGGAGTGCGCCCTGTAAGGAGAGTGGCCCAGTGTGAAAGCAAATGCAGCCTGCCCAGGAATGGCGCCGCACACATGGAGAGCTGACACAACAAGATGACGTAACAGTAACAACAACAAAAAAGAAACAGATTCCCGGTGCCACTGATAAGGATAGAAGCGGTCACAGGAGAACACACAGCAAATGGACACAGGGAGCAGACAGCTAGGGGGGTGGGGTGGGAAGGGGAGAGAAATTTAAAAAATAAAATAAATAAATAAATAAATAAAACCTAAGATGAAATAAAGTTGGCTTTAAAAAAAAAAAGAATACAAGCAGACACAGAACACACAGCAAGTGGACACAGAGAGCAGACAACGGGGTGGGGGGCGGGGGGAAGGGGAGAGAAATAAATAAAAATCTTGGAAAAAAAAAAGAAATGGGAACAGGAGGACCATGTTACTTTTTTATTCATACCTAATACAGATAGGAGCTATAGAGTTCTATTCCAACGCACGTCGTATTCTGTACTCATGCACACACCACATCCACTGCTTGTAACTGAGCCGTTCTCGTTCATTAAAATTACTAAATAAAAAATTACTAAATAAAATTTAGTAAATAATTTAGTAAATTTTAGTAAAAAAAAATTTAGTAAATAAAATTTAGTAAAAAATTACTAAATAAAAAATTACTAAATAAAAAAATAAGCAGTTTTACTATTAGCCATCTATCCATTACGATTTTAAAAGCACTACAGCATGAGAAGCACCTGACCCTAAGCCAGCCTGAGCATGATCTCATCTCTTTTTGGAGCTTCAGATGGTGCTTCCAGGTCTCAGTCTTGTAGAGTCATTATTACGAGCATTATGAATGGGCTGAACAAACCCACGCTGGGCACTGGAGCCAGTTAATACAGAGCTGGAAAGTCTAGTTAACATCACAGTTTACACCAGCAATGCCATCTAAAAAGGGGCATGGATAACTTGGAGGATTTGGAGAAAAAAGACAAAGCGGTATATTTTAAAAGGTGTTCCACAACACCCTCTATCAGTCCTGCTCTCTGAAGGAAAATTCCATGATCAAACATACTTGGCAAACACTGCAGAATTGTGCTAGGGAGTTGTCAGAAAACAGATGAGTTTTAGTTTGTCAAACACAGTACTTATCAAACATATTTGACCATGGAACCCTGTTTTATATTTAACATTTATTTTAATCCAATTGTGGGAACACACTTTGGGAA
Source organism: Dasypus novemcinctus (assembly GCF_030445035.2). NCBI lineage: Eukaryota > Metazoa > Chordata > Mammalia > Cingulata > Dasypodidae > Dasypus > Dasypus novemcinctus. Next base: position 31,473,958 of record NC_080680.1, on the reverse strand, counting down.
GTGTCGATTTAAAAGAGCTGGAGCGGAGGGGATGTAGCTCAGTAGTTGAGTGGCTGCTTTGCACATACGAGGTCTGGTTCAATCCCCAGTACCTCCTAAAAAAAAAAGTATTCCAATGTACCTCTCTATACCTTGAGCATGTCTGAGTGTGTACTTCCCCCTTTGTTAAACTCTATTCTAACTTTCTCATAGAAAAAAGAAGCCAGAAATTCACATCTACAAGGCACTATTTAACTTGAATATTTAACTTAAAAAGAGAAAATGAAAGAGAGTAGGGGAAAAAAAAACAAAAGACACCAGAAAGGGGCTCCAAATTTGCAAAAAATGATTTTATAACGATTGGAAACTCTTACATCACTTGAAGAGAAAACATGAGAAAATGGGGACTCAAAAGAGACTTAGGTTAGACCAAGAGAAGAACTATGTAAGATCTCATTTTGTAACAAAAGGGAGTGGGCTGCTTTAGAGGAGTAAAAAATTCTCCTTTTTAAAAAAATGAAATGTGGTAGGCGTGGCTAATTAGCCAAGGAAGGATTCTTCTCAACTACCATGGTATAGAGTTGTTGCTGGGAAATGCCCTTCTTGGCTAATTAGCCCCCTCTGCACAGGAGATAACCATGGTGACAGTGGGAAAAGCACAATATATTACAAATGCTACTAAATCCCTAACTCACAACTTGGAGGAAAGCTGCCTGACTGGGTACATGAACATTGCATGACTGAGAAATAAACTACCATGTTGAGGCAATGAAATTTGCGAGTTGTCTGTTCCAGTAGCAAATATCAGCTACCCTATTTGACAAATATGGCAAAATGGTTGTGACAAACCTGAGTCATAGGTACAGAGGTATTTATATTCTCTACTCTTCGCTGCATGATTAAAGTATTTCATTATAAATAAGAAACCAAGATGCTCGACATCTTCAAGCATGCTGAGAAGCCCACTGCAAGACAGAGTTTGGAGGAGGAAGGAAATGGGAGGGAGAATGGGTATAGAGGAGTGTCAACTGCATTTTAATGCTCTATTTCTTTAAAAAGTTGTTCTGAGACGAGTTGAGGGCTATGGGCTCTATGAAACAATTAAAAATCTTATTGCTTAATCAATTGGCTTTTGGCCCAGAGAGGATAATGTTTCATGAAAGGAATGGGGAATGTGCCCAATGCCGAGGAGGTCCTGGATGTGCTCTGTGAGGAACAGCTCCCGGGCAAGCAGGAGCTCCGCTGAGCTCTGCTGGGGAAGTGCTCTAGGGGAGGTAGCATATCCACGTGGTCCTTGAAATCTTTTATTGTATTCTCTGAAGATGAGTAAATAGGGAAGGAATTCACTGGTTTTCCTTCCTCTGGCAAACACTGACATTTCAAAGCATGATGGTGGAAAAGTACTCCTTTTGAAACAGTTGTCTTTTAGGAAACTGTCATGTGATCTACCTACAGAATGATCTAAACCTGCAGGTACAAGAGCCAAAGCTTTAACAAGACATAAAATAGGGGTTCTTTAATTGTTACTAACTGCCTTCAAGAAGAGTTTCACGGGAAGTGGATGTGGCTCAAGCAACTGGGTTCCTGTCTACTATATAGGAGGTCCAGGGTTTGATACCCAGGGTCTCCTGGTGAAGGCAAGCTGGCCTGTGTGGCAAGCTGGCCCACGTGGAGTGCTGCCCTGTGCAGGAGTGCTGGCCCACGTGGAGAGCTGACACAGCAAGATGACGCAACAAAAAAAAAGACACAGAGGAGAGATAAGAAACAGATGCAGCAGACCAGGGGACTGAGGTGGTGCAAGAGAACGATCGTCTCTCCTGCTCCAGAAGGTCCCAGGATCAGTTCCCAGAGCCACCTAATGGGAATACAAGCAGACACAGAAGAACACACAGCAAATGGACACAGAGAGCGGACAACAGGGGGTGGGGGTGGGTAGAGGGAAGAAATCAATCAATAAATCTTTTTTTTTTTTTTTTAAAGAAGGGCTTCTCAAATGTTCCTGGATGCCCTCCGGGGCCAGGGTGAGTGGAATGACTGTGGGTGAGTGTGGCAGCCCCGCCTCTACCTGGAAGGGCATCGGCTCCTTTGACAGCATCAGTTCCCCTGCAGTCACGCTGGTGCTGAGATGGTGCTTGGAGCTCACCTCCTTCCAGTGACTTCTCATTTTACATGACACCAGTGACACACCCAAGAAAGTTAGATCGGAAACTCTCAGAGCTAAAACTACTTAATGACTGGCTTCCATATCTGGCCTCAAAGACTGCTTCTTCCACTCAGCAAGTGCTAACCGAGCACCCATCTGTTAAGGCCCAGGGCCAAGGCTGGCCAGGTGCAGAGAACTAAAGTGCATGGTGTAGTAGGGACACATTGACTTAGATCTGCCAAGTATGAGGTACCAATCTGTATGGCAAGAATTCAGGGGCATGTTTTTCAGTCAGGAGGGAAAATCAGAGAACTTATCCTGGAGGACGTGGCATTTGAACTGAACCTTAGAGTAATAATGCGCCTCTTCAGGAAAGGTCAAGTTTTGTGAATCAGCAATGCACTTGCCATGGGCTGGGATTAATCCACGTTTTATGTCCCACTCATGTTATCCTTTCTGTTTTTCATGGAATAGTTCAAGCATACAGAAGCATATAAAGAATATTATAACTGATGCTCTTATGCCCAGTAACCTGTTTTGTCAAATCATGATATTGTATATGACATTTGCCTCAGGTCTTAATATCACATAGAAGCTTTCTTTGTATCCTTGATTTCATATTCCTCTCTTTCTCTCCAGCAGTAAACTGTCTCTTGAAAACGGCCCTCATTTTTTCTGTTTTTCCTCTGCTTATTCTTCCCTCCATGGCAAATGCTGTTAATTGACTAGTTGTTCTTTCCCATGAACCACAGAAGAGTTCTCCACTTAGGACTACTCCAATTGAGTAAGGCTGGCTTGAAAGAAAATCTGCTGGCCTTGCTTCTAACTCCAGCTTTTCCCAGAAGACTTGGTACCCAAGAGGCTGAGGAAAGAAAGAACTGGGTATGATCTTTGCCCTTTGGCTCCTCAAGTTGTCCAGACACTGATCTAGGCCTCAAGTTGGCACTCTAGAAATTGCATCTCTGAGGAGACAAAGGAAGCACTAGACCAACAGGCAAAAATCCTAGCTCCTCCAGCTCCTCCAGCTCCTCCAGCTCCTCCAGCTCCTCCAGCTCCTAGCAATATGACCACAGCAGGACCCTTAGGCTCCCTGAGGCCAGGTATTTACTTGCAAAACCAGGACACCACACCCTGACCTGCAGGCCTACTGGAGCCAAGTTGGGTGTTCTCTGTATACTTCCTCGGCACCTTGAACTTACTCTGTTAGAGCACCTCACAAGTGTGTAATAATTATTGACCATGTACTAGGTGCACAATAAAATTGGATGAATTAGACTGATCAAACATTAATATATTTTATGAGCTAACATCTATACCCATACAAATATATGTGTTACCTTCATTGGCATTGGCCATCAGTACCACCCCACTTTGGTATTAATATTTTTATCTCTGGATGTGGAAATGCCTCTGCTATGGTGACTGATCCCTCAGCTTCAGGGCTGAAACACAGGCACCGCCATTTACTTGACATAGCAAACTAATTAACCTTTGTTTCTCACTTTCCATCTGTAAATCAGCCCAAATGAAAACAAGCTCGACAAGGGCAAGGATTCCAGTGTGTTTATTCACTAATGTTGCAATGTACCTTGAATAAGGTGGGGCCTGTAGCAGGAACTCAACCTAGATACTGAAGGAATGGCTACCAGACTTACTTCTAGGGTTATCGTAGGGGTGGTATGGCTTAATGTGTGTGGAAAGTGCTCAGCATGGCGCCTGGAGCAGCACACACTTTTAAAAAATCTTAAATACTGATTTTGATTAGAATTTCATAGCTCTGAGAGAACGCCATATCATTCAGTCTTGATTTTGGTCTCATAGTCCCCAGATTCCCCTGGGCTGAAGGGTGCCAGGAGCTTGACTCTTCCTGCAGCTTAATGAGCAATCTCAGAGCTCTTGAGGGGACTTCACTGGCCCTCCTGGCTTTATGTGGTACAGTGTCTTGGAGAACGAGATGAAAAGACAGACCACAAGGCAGTGGGCATCTGCCCTAGCACTCCTTCACCTTCATCGCCATTCTAGAAAGGTTCCTGGACATACAAGTGTCCAGAAAAATCTACCAACTGCCTGAGAAATGCTAACAGCTCCGAGGAATTCCATGAGTGGAATGATCAGACATTTTGGTCTTGTGTCAGGAAAGCAAATATCAAGCATGTTTCAGGTTGGGGTGAAAAATCCTACTATGTGGGAGAATTCCACAAACATATTGGAAGCATACAATAGTCTTAAGAGAAGGGTAATTTAGTCTTGTGGTTACCCAAATCCCTTTTGGCATTGCCATATTGGGAATACCCACTTCAGTCCACTGATCTTTTTAAATAGCACTACAATTTTTACAAAAGTTCATTGTAAAACGGTGGAAAATACCAGAAGAATGATTAAGAATCATAAAAATTTCACCCCCAGAGATGACCATTGTTAACATTTTGGTAACTCTCCTTTGGTGTTTTATAATTTATACACTACATTTTAAAAATCAAACTTGTGACCATATTGTTAAAATTTGAGTATAGTGTTTTTTTTTCTCACTTAGATTGTATACATTTTACCACATTACTAAATAGACTTCAAAAATTTTTAGTTTTTTTACTCTGTTGTGAAATAAGGCATGCATATAAAAGAGACTACACACCATATAAGTACGTTTAAAAATAAGAATAAAGAAAATAAACACCCTGGGTAGTACTTAAACACATATATGTACCATAATTTAAACCTTCTCCTGTAAAACGTTCTGAATTTTTGTGAAAAGCCTCTGATTATGCCATTAGGATGAATTTTTGGAAGTGAACATACTGAGGCAAAGGATATGTAATCACTTTTTAAAAATTAAACTTTTGGTATAATTTTAGATTCACGTGCAGCAGTGAAAAATGAAAAGAGATAACCTTTCACCCTCTTCCCCCCAATGGGAACGTCTTCCAAAACTATAAAATGCAATATCGCAACAGGATATTGACAGGTACAGTCAAGATACAGACCATTTCCATCACGAGGATCATTCCCGTTGATCTTTTATAGGGAAAATCACTTCCCTCCTGCCTCAACCCCCTTCTTTAGCCCCTGATGACCACTAATGTGTTCTCCACTTAACAACTTTGTCATTTCAAGAACACTGCATAAATGAAATCCTGTAGTATATAACTTTTGGGGGTTGGCTTTATTTACACAGCATAATTCTTTGGAGTTTCATCCAGGTTGTTGCATGTATCAAAGTTCCTTTCTTGGTAATACTGAGGAATATTCCATGATATGGCTGTACCACAGTTCATTTAACTAGTCATCCTTGAAGGATATCTAGGTTGTTACAAGGTTTTGACTCTTACAAATACAGCTGCTATAAGCATTCATTTACAGGGAAGGGAATGTGGCTCAAGCAGCTGGGTGCCAGCCTACCACGTGGGAGGCCCCAGGTTCCCTGTGCCTCTTGAGGAAGAGGAGCAAGACAGCGAGCTGACATGCCGGGCTGGCGCGGCAAGCAGATGCAACAAAATGACAACACAAAAAGATGATGACGCAACGAAATGATGATGCAACAAGATGACAAAGAGACACATTGCAGACAGTGAGGGCAAAAAGAAAAACAACGAGGGAGGAGAAATAAATGAGTAATTTTTTAAAAACATTCATTTACAGGTTTTTTTCATGTGCAAACTTAAACCTCATTTCTCTTGGAAAAATACTCAGGAATACAATTGCTGGGTTATATAATAGTTGTATGCTTAGCTTTTTTTTTTTTTTAATCATCCCCCTTGCAGTTTTTTGTGTGCTGTCTGCTCTCTGTATCCATTGACTGTATGTTCTTCTGTGTCTATATTTTTATTTATTTTATTTTCCTTCCCTCCTTGCAGCTTGCTTGCTGTCTGCTCTCTGTGTCCATTTGCTGTGGGCTCTTTTGTGTTCTCGCTTGGTCTTCCTTCTTTTTGTTGCATCTCCTTGCTGAGTTGGCACCCCACGTCATCTGCGGGCCAGGCAGCTCTCCAAAGTGTGTGGGCAAGCCTGCCTTCACAAGGTGGCCCAGGACACAAACTGAGGGCCTCACACATGGTAGACGGGAGCTCATCTGATTGAGCTACAGCTGCTTCCCTATGCTTAGCTTTTAAAGTAATTGCTAAACTGTTTTCCAGAGTAGCTGTACTATTTTATATTCCCACTAGCAATGTATGAGTGATTCAGTTTCTCCATATTCCTACCAGCATTTGGTGTTTTCACTGTTTTTTTTAAAATTTTACTTATTCTGATAGATGTATAAAGATATTTCATCATGGTTTTAATTTGCATGTGCTTATTTGTCACCTATATATCTTCTTCAGTGACATGTCTTATCATGTCTTTTCCCCATTTTCTAATTGAATTCTTTTTTTCACTCTTTCATTTTGAGAATTTTTTATACATTCTGGATCTAGACCTTGATTGGATATGTGGTTGGCAAATATTTTCTCTCATTCTGTAACTTGTCTGTTCATTCTCTTAGGGTGTTTTGCAGAGAAAAAGTTTTTAGTTTGTTCAATTCCCATTTATCAAATTTTGCTTTTATGGACTGTGCTTTTCTTTTTTTGAAGATTTTATTTACTTATTCCCACCTCCTTGCCACCCACATTCACTGTCTGCTCTTTGTGTCCACTCACTGCACGATCTTCTATGTCTGCTTGTCTTCTCATCTTCTCTTCAGGAGGCACCAGGAACCAACCCTGGGACCTTCTGACATGGGAGAGAGGTGCTCAATTGCTTGAGCCACCTCAGCTCCCTGGTCGGTCGTGTCTCTCATTATCCCCTTCTGGGTCTCTTTGTTGCATCATCTTATTGCACCAGCTCGCCACACAGGCCGTGGGCCAGCTCACAATGTGGGCCAGCTTGCCTTCACCAGGAGGTCCTGGGAACTGAACCCAGGACCTCCCATATGGCAGATGAGAGCCCAATCGCTTGAGCCACATCTGTTTCCCTGGATTGTGCTTTTGGTGCCGAGTTTTTTGTCTGTTGTTTTTTTTAAAGATTTATTTTTTATTTATTTCTCTCCCCTTCCTCCCCCAACACCCCTGTTGTCTACTCTCTGTGTCCATTTGCTGCATGTTCTTTGTCCGCTTCTGTTGTTGTCAGCGGCACAGGAATCTGTGTTTCTTTTTGTTGCGTCATCTTGTTGTGTCAGCTCTCCATTTGTATGGCGCCATTCCTAGGCAGGCTGAACTTTCTTTCATGCTGGACGGCTCTCCTTATGGGGTGCACTTCTTGCACGTGGGGCTCCCCTATGCGGGGATACCCCTGAGTGGCAGGGCACTCCTTGCACGCATCAGCACTGCGCATGGGCCAGCTCCACACGGGTCAAGGAGGCCTGGGGTTTGAACTGCAGACCTCCCATGTGGTAGACGGATGCCCTATCCACTGGGCCAAGTCCAATTCCCTTGTGCTTAGTTTAAGAAATCCCTGCCCATCCCTATGATTTCTTTCTAAAAGAGTTATAGATTATGATTTACATTTAATGCCACAATCCATTTGAAGTTAATTTTTTTGTAAGGCATGAGACTTAGGTCAAAGTTCATTGTTTTGCCTATGGATATCTAGTTGTTACAGATGCATTTGTTGAAAGGGTAGGTTTCCTCCATTGAATTGTTTTTGCACCTTTGTCAAAAATTACTTGATTATATTTGTGTGGGTCTATGTCTGTGTTCTGTATTTTGAACTATATGTTTATCCCTCCACCAACACCACACTCTGGATTACTACAGCTATATAATCATTCTTGAAATCAAGTAGACTGGTTTCTCCCACTTTATTCTTCTTTTTCAAAAATTTTTTAGTTCTAGTTCCTTTGCCTTTTCATATTATAATGTAAATGGTATGGTCTTTTTAATTTCACTGTACACATGTTCATTGCTAGTATATAGAAATACACCTGATTTTCAAATATTGTATCCTGAAACCTTGCTGAACTCAGTTATTAGTTCTAGGAAAATCTTCCTTGGGATTTTCTACAAAGACAATTATGTCATCCACAAATAGGGACAGTTTTCTTTCTTCCTTTCAATATGTAGGCATTTTATTTCATTTTCCTGCTTTGTTACATTGGCTAGATCTTCCAATAATATGTTGAATAAGAGTAGTGAGAGTAGACATCCTTGCCTTATCCTTGATCTTAGAGGGAAAAACTGAATGTCTTTCACCATTAAGTGTAATGTTAGCTGTTGGCATTATTATATGCTCATTATCAATTGAGGAAGTTCCTCTCTATTTCTATTTTTCTGAGTTTTTTTTTTTTTGTCATGATGGGTGTTGAATTTTGTCAATTGCTTTTTTTGCAAGAAGTGATATCATTTATTTTCTTTTTTAGCCTATTAATATGGTAGATTAAATTGATTGGTTTTTTAATATTGAATCACCCTTGTATCCATGGAATAAAGCTCACTGTATCATGGTACGCAATTCATGTTATATATTGCTGAATTGTATTTAATATTTTGATAAGGACTTTTGCACCTATATTCTTCAAGTATACTGGTTTATAATTTTCTCTCTTTTTGTATACTTTTTTTATCTGGTTTTGGTATCAGTGTAATAGCCACTTCATAAAATAAATTAGAAGGTGTTCCTTTTTTTCTGTCAGGCTTGCCAGAGGTTTGATTTTATTGATGTTTTCAATGCATTATCTCTTTGTTTCATTCATGTTCTCTTTTGCTTTTCTGTTTTCAATTTCAATGATTTTCCTCTTACCGTTATTATTTCCTACCTTTTGCTTATTTTAAGTTTATTTTGCTGTCCTTTTTCTATTTTCTTGAGGTGGGAGTCAGGTTTTTAATTTGAGAATTTCCTTTTTTAAAACACATGCATTTGGGGAAGCAGACTTGGCCCAGTGGTTAGGGCATCCGTCTACCTCATGGGAGTTCCGCGGTTCAAACCCCGGGTCTCCTTGACCCGTGTGGAGCTGGCCCATGCACAGTGCTGATGTGTGCAAGCAGTGCTGTGCCACGCAGGGATGTCCCCCGCATAGGGGAGCCCCAAGTGCAAGAAGTGCGCCCCATATGGAGAGCCGCCCAGCGTGAAAGAAAGTGCAGCCTGCCCAAGAATGGCTCCGCCCACATGGAGAGCTGACACGACAAGATGATGCAACAAAAAGAAACACAGATTCCCATGCCTCTGACAACAACAGAAACGGACAAAGAAGATGACCCAGCAAATAGACACAGAGAACAGACAACCGGGGCGGGGGGGTGGAGGGAGAGAGAAATAAATAAATAAAATAAATCCTTAAAAAAAAAATATATATATATATATATATGCATTTAATGCTATAAATTTCCCTTTCAGCACTGCTTTAACTGTGTCCCACAAATTTTGTTAGGTTGGATTTGCATTTTTCATTCAGTTCAATGTATTTTATTTCTCTTGAAACTAACTTCCTCTTTGCCCTGTGGGTTATTTGGAAGTATCTTGTTTTGTTTCCAAGTGTTTAGAGATTTCCTGTTTCTTTCTGTTGTTGATTTCTATTTATAGTCCATTGTGGTCAGAGAAAAAATGCTGTATTATTTCAGTACTTCTAAATTTATTGAGGTTTCTTTAATGCCAGATTATGGTCTATGTAGATATCTTTCATGAATACTTGAAAAGAATGTGCATTTTGTTGTTGTTGGGTGGAGTGTTATATTAGTGTCAATCAGATCCTGATGGTTGATAGTGCTGAATTCTTCTATATATTTGCTGATTTTTGGTTTATTTGTTCTATCAATGTTGAGAGAGGAGTGTTGAAGTTTCTAACTACAATTGTGGGTTTGTCTATTTCTCCTTTCATTTCTTTCAGGTTTTGCTTCACATATTTTGAATCTCTGTTGTTTGATGTGCACACTTTTAGGATTGCTATATCTTCTTTGTGGGTTTACTCTTTTTTTTTCATAACTTTTTTTCCTTCCCCTCCTTTTCCCTGTTCTGCTGTTTTTGCTGTGTCCATTCACTGTCCATAGATCTTCTGTATCTATTTCTCTTTTTTGTCTTCTCATCTTTCTCCTCTGGGATTCACCGAGATTCAATCCTGGGGATCTCTGATGTGGAGAGAGGTTCCCTGTCAATTACTCCACCTCAGTTCCTGGTCTCTGCTGCACTTCACCTTGACTCTTACCTTTTATTACATCATCATCTTGCTGTGTGACTCAGTTGTGTAGGCACTGGCTCACCACACGGGCACTGAGCTTGCTGCACAGGCACTTAGCTCACCACGCAGGCACTGGCTCGCCACGCGGGCACTTGCATGGGCACTCGGCTCACCACTCAGGCACTGGCTTGACACGCAGGCACACTTTCTCTTCTTTTCACCAGGAGGCCCCAGGGATTGAACTCAGGTCCTCGCATATGGTGGGCAGAGCCCCTATCACTTGAGCCACATACACTTCCCACGGTTTACTCTTTAATCATTTTATTATGCCTCTATATATTGTTGGTAATTTTCTTTGCTCTGAAATCTACTTTATCTGATATTAATGTATTCATTTTGGCTTTCTTTTTGATTAATGTTTTCATGATACATACTGTCCCACCCATATCATTAGATATGGTTATTAAATGCTTTTTAATACACTTTGCCAGGAAGCGGACTTGGCCCAATGAATAGAGCATCTGCCTACCACATGGGAGGTCTGCGGTTCAAACCCCGGGCCTCCTTGACCCATGTGGAGCTGGCCCATGTGCAGTGCTGATGCGTGCAAGGAGTGTCCCCCGCGTAGGGAAGCCCCACATGCAAGAAGTGCACCCCATAAGGAGAGCTGCCCAGAGCAAAAGAATGTTCAGCCTGCCCAAGAATGGCACTGCACACACGGAGAGCTGACACAACAATATGATGCAACAAAAAGAAACACAGATTTCAGGTGCCGATGATAAGGATAGAAGCGGTCACAGAAGAACTTGCAGTGAATGGACACAGAGAGCAGACAACTGGGGGGTGGCGGGGGGAGGGGAAGTGAGAGGAGAGAAATAAAAATAAATAAATAAATCTTTTTAAAAAATACACTTTGCCAATCTGTATTTTAGTTTGTGCACTTAAATGATTTACATTTGACATTGATACATTAGAGCTTAAGCATGTCTTTTTGTCATTGTTCTGTTTCATTTCTGTTCTCTTTTTCCTGTCTTCCTGTAGGTAACCTGAATAATTTTTAAGAATTCCATTTGTTTTATCTATAGTGTTTTTGAGTGCATTTTTTATACAGATTTTTTTACTGGTTGTTCCAGGTATTAGTCTACTGGATTTATAATTTAATGAGTTTGAGTGAATGTAGGAATCTCACCTTTTTTATAGTCCCTTATACTTTTGTTTATAGTGTAAGTGCCTTAAATATTTCACCTACATATATTTAAATCCACATCAGGGAAGCAAATTTGGCTCAATTGATAGAGCGTCTGCCTACTATATGGGAAGTCCTGGGTTCAAACCCAGGGTCTCCTGACCTGTGTGATGAGCTGGCCCATGCTCAGTGCTGATGCATGTAAGGAGTGCCGTGCCACACAGGGGTGTCCCCTGCATAGGGGAGCCCCATGTGCAAGGTGTGCACCCCTCAAGGAGAGCCGCCCCACGAGAAAAAAGTACAGCCTGCCCAGGAGTGGCGCTGCAAACATGGAGAGCTGACACAGCAAGATGATGCAACAAAAAGAAACACAGATTCCTGGTGCTGCTGACAAGAACGCAAGTGGACACAGACAGCACACAGCTAATGAACACAGAGCTGACGGTTGGGGGGGAGGAAGGTGGCTAGAAGGGGAGAGAAATAAATAAAAAATAAAAATCTAAAAAAATAAAACAACATCAGATACTTGTAATTTTTTAATTTAACCATTGAACAAAATTTAGGAAACTCAAAAGGAAAAGGAAACTCTATTGTATTTTCCCACATTTTTGCTTTCTTCCTTCCTGATTTCCCAAACTCCCATCTCTTATCATGATTCTTCTTTGTTGCTTTTTAAAAGTTTGGCTATAATATGTCTTAGTGTGGAATTTTTTTGTGTTTCTCCTGTTTGGAATCTGCTCACTTTAAATCTGTAGATTTATGGCTCTTGCCAATTTTGGAAGTTTTCAGCTATCATTTCTTTGAGTATTTTCTCAGCCCTGACCTCTTTCTCCTTTCCTTCTGGAACCCCATGGCACAAATGTTAAATATTTTGTTATATACCCTCAGGTCTATTATTGTTGTTTTTAAAGTCTGTTTTCTCTTTGTTGTTCAGGTTGAGTAATTTCTATTATCCTATCTTTCAGTTCACTGATTCTTTCCCTGTCCTTTCATTCTGCTATTGCATCCTTCCATGGGATATTTTGCTTTGGTTCTTGTATTTTCTAGTTCTTGAATTTCTACTTGGTTCTTCTTTACGTATTTTATTTATTTGCTAATGCTTTCTATTTTCTCATCTGGTTTAAACATGTTATAATTGCTCATTGAAGTATTCTTATCATGTCTGCCTTAAAATGTTTGTCAGATAATTCTAACACCTCTAGTTAATTTGTTGTTAACATCTATTAATTGTCTTTTTTGTTCAGTTTGAGCTCTTCCTTGTATTTGGCATAATAGAGTGATTTTTTTCCCATTTAACCTGGATATTTTGCATATAATGTTAGGAGAATCTGGATCTTATTTAAACCTTTGGTTTAGCTGGTTTACTCTGACCCTGCCCTTGTAAGGGAAATAAATGCATCACCTTGCTATTGCCAGGGGCTCCTTGGTCTCTTCTGATATCGAGCCAGTGGGAGAGAAAAAGACACCTCCTTGCTGCCCAGCAGGAATGAAAGTCCCAGCTCTCTACTTGACCTTCCCTGACACCACCTAGGTCAAGGGGTTGGTGTCACAGCCTGGTTGCAGTCTGATGAAGGTGTAAGTCTAGGCTCCCTTTTGAGTCTTTGCTGGCATATCCTGGGGTTCAGCCAAAATTTGACTGGAGTGGGGTGGTTATTGCTTAAAAGTTTTCTCTCTTTCTAGACAGCCCTAATCTGGTACTTTGGTTAGAGCAGAATTTTGCTGTTGTTTTTGTTTGTTTGTTTGTTTTTGGTCTTTTCCAGTTGCTGTTTCCAGGTCACTGTCATCTTCAGTTCCAAGTCTGGGATATATGTGGCAACAAGAAAACTCAGGAATCTTACCTCTGTGTTGTTCCTTGAGTCCTGGGGACACTATTATCTTCCTATTCTCTCCACTTTTCAGAGTCTTCTTACATACAATGTCTATGGGCTATCATTGCACTTAGAAGAAGGAACAGGGAAAAGTATGTCTATCCCATGTGTCTGGAAGTGGGAATCCCAATTTCCTTTTTTTTTTTTTTAAAGATTTATTTATTTATTTAATTTCCCCCCCTCCCCTGGTTGTCTGTTCTTGGTGTCTATTTGCTGCGTCTTGTTTCTTTGTCCACTTCTGTTGTCGTCAGCGGCACGGGAAGTGTGAGCGGCGCCATTCCTGGGCAGGCTGCTCTTTCTTTTCACTCTGGGCGGCTTTCCTCACGGGCGCACTTCTTGCGCGTGGGGCTCTCATGCGGGGGACACCCTTGCGTGGCACGGCACTCCTTGCGCGCATCAGCACTGCGCATGGCCAGCTCCACACAGATCAAGGAGGCCCGGGGTTTGAACCACGGACCTCCCATATGGTAGACGGACGCCCTAACCACTGGGCCAAAGTCCGTTTCCCCAATTTCCTTTTAATGTAGGAAGGAGACCTGATCTGTTCGGAACACCAGTCCTCATGGATTGATCCTCAGAAGTTTTAGAAAGAAATAAAGATGTAAAAGGTATGGAGCTTAGATGGAAGGCGCTCAATAAATGCTTTCATATTTACTGAACCAATGGTGTAAAAGCAACAATGATTTCTACTGAGCTTCCTATAGAAATATAGAAGACCTTGCTAAAAGAAAAGCAACTTGGAAAATATATGATGTTAATGCTTTCCCCCACAATTTCTCTGGATGTGAACTATGTACATGTTTTAATTTCTGTAAGTATCCTATGGAAGTATAACAAATGTGTGACTTGACTGATAAAACACACAAAGACATTGCATCCCATAACTGCCAAAACACTAGAATTCCAATACAGAAGGCAGTGGAAGGGATGTGTATAAAAACAAGCAGGAAAAGTTACCTCCAGCAAGATCTTACCACCTCTCTAAATGACCAAAAGTTATCCCATCTAACAGGCTTCATTGCCCACTTTTGTTAAGTTTCAATTTGAGAAGTGAGAATTTAAATGATTCCCATCAGGGCCAATTTAAGCAATGAATAATAGAAACAAATCTTTTTCACCACCTCTGATCAGAATTTCTTTTCAAGGACCCTTATAAACAGTGCAATTTTAAAAAAGCCTTAAATATTTGATCATTTGTTTGAGACTATAAAAACCATGTCTTCATTTCATAAGATCTGCTTTGTGGTGAACCTGCTTCTTCTCACAGAGTTTCAGCTTGCAAGGTAACATTTTAAGACTGCACAGAATTTTCTCCTGGAGGATAAACACCAAAAATGTTTAGAGAAAAAAGCTCCTCAGAAGACTCATTACAATGACCACGCTTTCAACCTGTTCCTAACTAAAAGAAACAGCCTGCAAAAATATGGTCTTCCTTTTCAAATAAGAAACAACCCTTGGGAAGTGGCTGTGGCCCAATCAGTTGGGTTCCCATCTACCATAGGCCCTGGGTTCATGTCCTGGGGCCTCCTTGTGAAGGCAGGCTTGCTCATTTGCTATGGAGTGCCTGCATGTGCCATGGAGAGCCAAGTCAGCAAGGTGACGCAACAAAAAGGGAGACAAGCGAAAATGCAGAAGAGCGCACAACGAACAGACACAGAGAGCAGACAGCAAGCAAGCCGCAAGGTGGGGAGGGAAAATAACAAAAAAAATACAGACACAGAAGAACACACGACAAATGGATACAGAGAGCAGACAGCACACACAAAAAAGTCTCAAAAGGGGGATAATAAAAAACAAAAGGAAACATCCCCATATTTATGGCACCTGAAGGCATCCTCAGTTAGGGAAGGCCGTGGCTCTGTTGGGCTCCAGGATTCTGGCAAATTCTGGCAGACTTAAAATTCTAATTCACTGCATCTTCTAAAGGTAAAAGTCTCTGATTATCAGTATTCACCACTGCAAGAGATGATGTGGAATTACAAGTATGAGCCCAAACTGAGAATCTCAAGGGAGAACCACTCCCTAATTACAAGGCAGGTTTTAGATATATTATTGGTCACTGGCAATTAACCCACGTCTGCTTTGACAAGAGTGGGTCTGGCCAAGTTTTGTGGACAGATTGAATTTGACATATATAGACACAACCTGATGAATAAAGAATATATATTTATAATAAACCTCTTTTTAAAGTCTAGGCTGAATAAGAAATATTATAGTGTTTATATATATTTGCTGTCTTTCAATCTCTTCAAAGGAACTTGGCAAAAGCCTCTTTGAAAAATAGCATGAATAATCAAATTATGAATTATTCAAAAGCCAACTCAAGCATTAGTTGCCTCTCTCCCTTCCCAGTTACATTTTGCACAGAGCTCTAGGCCAGTGCTTACTGTACAATATAATAATTACTAGCCTACATGGTTGATTCTCTCTTCTTCTATCTCTCCATGGACCGGAAATTTTTAGACATAGGACTGAGGTGTAGTTCATCTTTGTAATCTGAGGATTCAGCACCATGTCTGAATAAAACTTGTAGAAAGAATAAAAATAAATGGGTGAATGACCAAATAAACAAATAAGGAATAAGTGGACAAGATTTTGAGTCACATGCTCTTTGTTAGTCAGAAATTTCCAGATACGACAAATGCTGGACATGAACTAAAACTCAGTTTTCCAGGAGAGAGAAAGGAATACAGGAAAGCAAGGCACAGCAATTTTTGCCATATTTTTACATAAAGCTTTGAAGTACACAGCTCTATATGAATATATGACAAGCTGGCAAAACAGCATTCTTCTTTTAATCAGGTAATAGATTGACATTTACAAATACATTTTCTTTACTTTTTTGGTTTTTGCTTTTTTTGGGTGAAAATAAAGCAGAGCAGCACTGTCCAATAGAAATATAATGAGTACCACTTATGAAATTCAAATATTCTAGTAGCCAAATTTAAGAAGTTAAAGGAAACAAGAGGAATTAATCTTTATAAAATATTTTAGAAGACTTTTGGGAAGATGGCAGACTAAAAAGACACGGGACTCTCTTCTCTGTCAGAAAAATAGCTACAGGACAGGTTACAATGGCCTGGAAAAGGATCTTCTAGGGTTTAGGACACCAAGCAAAGGTTGGACACTGCCCAGAAAAGAGAGGGACAAAGGAGGGAAATTGAAACATCCACAAAGCTGTGAGTAGAAACCAACTGCTGCTACTGCCTTTGCCCTTCCCCACACTAAAGCCTCTGAGCTGCCCAAGACAGGGGGTTCCAGGGAAGGGCAGAGAGAGCAACACAGGCTAATGCTAACTCATTCTGACCCACAAATTTGGCCTGCTGTGTTCCACCAGCCTTTCCAGGCCAGGTGGAAACATACCATTGCTTACCCTGGGCAAACTGATTGTTGACAATGCAGAGGGGAGTGGAATTATTTCCTACCTGGGAGATGGGAGGGGGCTGCCAGAGAAGGCTGGAGAACTGTCTCTGAGAATGTTTGAATTACAAGGCTCTTAGCTTCCAGGCAGGAACCTCTATCACATTGCTCCAGGGTCAGTGTAGCAGCAAACACACTCCCGACCAGACATTGAACTGAGAGGGCTGCCAAAGGGCACCATCTGCTGGCAGTCTAAGGAAGTGCATGAGAGAAAATGAACAAGAGAGGCTGTTTAGGCCTTTATTGTCTCCCTCCCCAAAAGTTCTAGGAAGCAGGTCTATAACCCATTACTGGGTCCAGAGCCCAGTTTTGAGCAACTAACAGGGACAAACCCAACAATCCAAAGAGATTCTTACAAAAGAGATAGAAATTGGGCATCTGAGTAAACTACCATCCTAATCAGATGCCTAGACATCAGCAAAAAATTATGAGCCATACTAAGAAAATGGAAGGCATGGACCAAGAAAAGGAATATATCAAAGCCCGGAAAGAGATGCAGGATTTGAGACAGCTAATTAATGAGATGAACAAAAATTTCCAAACTGAAATTAATGAATTGAAAGACAATATAGCTAAAGAGAAAAACCACCTCAAGAAGACATTGAGCAAGCACAAAGAAGAATTTAAAATCCTGCATAGAAAAGTAACAGAGCTCATGGGAATGAATGACACAATAGGTGAGATCAAAAAGACATTAGGGGGAAGCGGACTTGGCCCAGTGGTTAGGGCATCCATCTACCACTTGACCCATGTGGAGCTGGCCCATGCACAGTGCTGATGCACACAAGGAGTGCTGTGCCATGCAGGAGTGTCCCTCGTGTAGGGAGCCCCATGCACAAGGAGTGTGCCCCATAAGGAGAGCCACCCAGAGTAAAAGAATGTGTAGCCTAAGAATGGTGCCGCCCACAAGGAGAGCTGACACAACAAGATGACACAACAAAAAGAAACACAGATTCCCGTGCCACTGACAACAGAAGTGGACAAAGAAGAAGACACAGCAAACAGACACAGAGAACAGACAACCGGGGTGAGGGGGAGGGGAGAGAAATAAATAAATAAAATAAAATAATTTTTAAAAATTAAAAAAAAGACATCAGGGGCATACTACAGCAGACTCAAAATGATAAAAGAAAGAACATGTGATACCAAAGACAGAACAGCTGAAATTGAAGAAAGAAATGAATGGAAAAAAATGAGCAGGGCTCATGTTGAATGACAACATGAAACACAACAACATATGTTTCACAGGAGTTCCAGAAGGAGAAGGAAAAAGGGGCAGAAAGAGTATTTGAGGAAATAATAGCTGCAATTTTCCCAACTCTCATAAAAGAAATGAATTTACACATCTAAGAAGCACAGCATACTCCAATCAGAATAAATCCAAATAGACCTACTCCAAGACACATACTACTCAGAATGTCAAATGTCAAAGATGAGAGAAAATTCTCAGATCAGCAAGGGAGAAGCAAACCATAACATACAAGGGGTACCCAGAAAGACTTAGCATGGATTTCTCATCAGAAACCATGGAAGCAAGAAGACAGTGGTATGATACAATTAGGATATTGAAAGAGAAAAACTGCGAGCCAAGAATTCTTCATCCAGCAAAATTGTCCTTCAAATATTAAGGTGAGTATAAAATATTCACAAACAGAAACTAAGGGAATTCATAAAAAAGAACCCACCTTTGCAGGAAATATTAAAGGAAGCCTTATAACCTGAAAGAAAATGACAGGAGACAGAAGCTTGGAGGAGAGTATAGAAGAAAGAATAGCAGAATGGATAACCAAAAGAGTAAAAGACAGACAAAAACATGATGTAACATATGAAAACAAAAGAAGAAAATGGTTGAAATAAATAATGCATTTACAGTAATATCACTGAATGTGAATGGGTTAAACTCCCCAATCAAAAGATATAGGCTGACAGAATGGATAAAAAAAAATCAATCATCCATATGCTGCTTACAAGAGACTCATCTTAGACCCAGATACACAAATCTGCTGAAAGTGAAAGGTTGGAAAAAGATACTGCACACAAATAGTAACAAAAAAAGAGCCGGGATATGTATACTAAATCATACAAAACAGACTTTAAATGCAAAAAGTATAAGTTATAGGAGATAGAGAAGCCATTATATATTAATAAAGGGGACAATCCACCAGGAAGATATAAAGGTCATAAATATGCACCTAACCAGGGTGCCCCAAAATACATGAGACAAACTCTGGCAAAACTGAAAAGAGAAATATACTTGTCTACAATAATCATTGGAGACTTCAACACACCACTCACATCATTAGATAGAATAACTAGACAGAAGATCAACAAGGAAACAGAGAACCTGAGCCATATGATAAACATATCAGACCTAACAGACATATTACAGAATGCTGCATCCAAACTCAGCAAGTATACATTCTTCTCAAGTGCCCATAGATGCTTTTCCAGGAGAGACCCCATGTTAGGTCTCAAAACAGCTCTCAATATATGTAAAAAGACTGAAATTATACAAAGCACCTTCTCAGATCATAATGGAATGAAACTGGTAATCAATAATAGACAGGAAAAAGGTAAATTTGCAAATGTGTGGAGGCTAAACAACACTCCTAAATAATCAGAGGGTCAAAGAAGAAATTACAAATGAAATCAGTAAATACATTGAGACAAATGAAAACGAGAACACAACTTATCAAAACTTATGGGTTATAGCAAAGGCAGTTCTGAGAGGGAAATTTATAGCCCTAAAAATCTACATTAAGAAAGAAGGAAGAGCTAAACTCAAAGATTTAACTGAACAACTAGAGAAACTAGAAAAAGAACAGCAAACCAATCCCAAAGCATGCAGAAAGAAAGAAATAATAAAGATTAGAGGAGAAGTAAATGAAATTGAGAACAAAAATACTAAAGAGAAAATCAAATCAATAAAACAAAAGCCAGTTCTTTGAGAAGATCAATAAAATTGACCAACCCCTAGCTAAAGTAACAAAGAAAAAGAGAGAGAAGATGCAAATAAATGCAATCAGAAATGAAAGGGGGGAATTTATAATACAATTGAACCCACAGAAATAAAAAGGGTCATAAGTGGATATTATGAGAAACTTTATGCCAAAAAACTAGACAACCTAGACAAGATGGACAAATTCCTAGAAATGCACAAAAAGCCTTCACTGAAACTGCAAGAAACAAGAACTTAACAAACCAATCACATTTAAAGAGATTGAATCCATCATAAAAAATCTCTCCCCCAAAAAAGCCTGGGACCAGATGACTTCACAGGTGAATTCTACCAGGCATTTTGAAAAGAATTAATACCAACCCTGTTTAAACTCTTCCAAAAAATTAAAGAGGAGGGAAAATTACCTAACATTTTATGAAGCCAACATCTCCCTAATATCAAAGCCAGATAAAGACACTACAAGAAGAGAAAATTACAGGCCAATCTCTCTATGAACATGGAGGCAAAAATTCTCAACAAAATACTCACATATTGAATCCAACAGCATATCGAAAGACTTATACATCATGACCAAGTGGGATTTATTCCTGGTATGCAAGGCTGATTCGACATAAGATTAATCAACATAATACACCACATTAACAAATTGAAGGGAAAAAAAAAATGATCACCTCAACTGATGCAGAGAAGGCATTCAACAAAATCCAGCAAACTTTCTTGATAAAAACTCTTCAAAGATAGGAATAGAAGGAAAATTCCTCAATATGATTAAAGGCATATATGAAAAACCCACAGCCAACATCACACTCAATGAGGGAAGGTTGAAAGCTTTCCCTCTAAGATCCGGAACAAGACAAGGATACCCATTGTCTTCACTGTTATTCAACATTGTACTAGAGGTTCTAGCTAGAGCAATTAGACAAGAAAAAAAAATTAAAGTCATCCAAGTAAGAAAAGAGGAAGTAAAAATCTCACTGTTTGCAGGTGACAAGTTCCTATATTTAGAAAATTCTGAAATTTCTATAACAAAGCTAGTTGATCTAATAAATGAGTTCATCAAAGTGGTAGGATTCAAGATCAACATGTAAAAATCAGTAATGTTTTTGTACACTAGTATTGAACAATCTGAGGAAGAAAGCAGAGAAAAAAATTCTATTTACAATAGCAACAAAAAGACTCAAATACCTAGGAATCAATTTAACCAAAGAAGTACAGGACCTATATGCAGAAAACTACAAAACGATGCTAAAAGAAACCAATGAAGATGTAAACAAATGGAAGGACATTCTGAGTTCGTGGATTGGAAGACTAATTATCATGATGATGTCAATTCTATCCAAACTAATTTATAGATTCAATGCAATACAATCAAAATTCTAACAGTTTACTTTACAGAAATAGAAAAGGCAATTACCAAATTATTTCGGAAGGGAAAGTATACCTGAATAGCAAAAAGCATTCTAAAAAAGAAGAAAGACATGGGAATTTCACTGTTTGACCTTGAAACATATTACAAAGCTACAGTGGTCAAAATACCATGGTACTACATGGCTCTTCTACCCCTATTATTTGAACCTATAATTAGCACTACACTTGATAAATATATGTCTCAGAGACTTAAATCTTTGGTCCATCCACGTGAGAGTTGAGTTCTGAATTTCAGCGGAGTTACAACATCTACTTTCTAGTTCATTGAACTTACCCAGAACAACTAAGAAGGAGATGATGCTGGACAAATGCCCATCCCAAGGAACAGAGAGTGTCTGCAACTGCAAGCAAGATAGTTCCAACCATCTGCCCCATGGGATCTAAGCTCCCTCTCAATTAGAAGAAGAGTAGGCAGCACCATCCCCAAATCCTCAAGACTGGGGAATGAACAATGGACTACAGTAAACTTATTATTATTCTACTATAGACATTATTATTTTAGCAATGGAAGGACTCTTATCACTGAAGTAAAAGCAGTGGCTACCAGAGGTTCTGAGGGATGGGAGAGGGAAGAATAGGTGTAATATGGGGGCATTTTGAGGGGCATTGGATTTTTTCTACATGAGATTGCAGTGACAGATACAGGCCATTGTATATTTTGTCATAATTAACAAAATTGTGTGGGACAGAGAAAACTATAATGTAAACTGTAGTCCATGGTCACTAGCAAGGCTTCAATAAGGGTTCATCAATTGTAACAACTGTACCACACTAATGAAGTTATGTTGTTAATGCGGGAAAGTGTGGGAGGGGGAGGGAGTGGGGCATATGGGAATCGCTTATATACTTTTTAATGTAGCATTTATGTAATCTAAAGCTTCTTTTAAAAATCATTAATTTTAAAAAATGACATGGTACTGGCATAAAGACAGACATATTGATCAGTGGAATAGAATTGAGGGTCCAGAAATAAACCCTCACCTCTATGGCCAACTTGTTTTTGACAAACCTACCAAGACCGTGTTAATGGGACAAAACAACTCCTCAATAAACGGCATTGGGAGAACTGGATATCTATCACCAAAAGATTGAAAGAGGACCCCTAACTTACTCCCTATACAAGAAATAACTCAAAATGGATCAAAGATCAAATATAAAATCCAGAACCATAAAACCACTTGAAGAAAATGTAAGGAAACATCTTAAAAACCTTGTGGTAAATAGTGGTTTCTTGGACCTTACACCCAAAGCATGCAACAAAAGAAAACAGAAAAATGGGACTGCCTCAAAATTAAATACTTTTGTACCTCTCAGGACCTTGTCAAAAGGGTGAAAAGGCAGCTGACTTAATGGAAGAAAATATTTGGAAATCACATGTCCAATAAGGAATTAATATCCATGATATAAAAAGAAATGTTGCAACTCAATAAAAAGACAAACAACCCAATTAAAAAATGGGCAAAAAAACTTGAATATACATTTGTCCAAAGAAGAAATACAAATGGCAAAAAAAAAAAAAAAAAAAAACCACATGAAAAAATGTGCAACATCATTCATGATTAGGGAAATGCAAATCAAAACTATAATGAGATATCATTTCACACCTGTCAAGAATGACCACTATTAAAAAGACAGAGAGGGAAGTGGCTGTGGTTGAATCGACTGGGTTCCCATCTACCATATGGGAGGCCCTGGATTCATGTCCCAGGGCCTCCTTGTGAAGGCAAACTGGCCTGCGTCCGCAGAGACCTGACGGCCTGTGCCTGAGGAGAGCTGGCACAGCAAGATGACCCAGCAAAGGGAGACAAGCAGACACAGAAGAACGCACAGCGAATGGACACAGAGAGCAAGCAAGCAACAAGAGGGAGGGGAATAAATAAATAAAAAATAAATCTTAAAAAAACACAAAAGACAGAGAACGACAAGTGTTGGAGAGAATGTGGAAAGATAGGAGTACCTATTCATTGTTGGTGGAAATGTGTAATGGTACAGCCACTGTGGAGGACTGGTTGGCAGGTCCTAAAGTAGCTGAAAATAGATTTGCTACATAACCAGCAATACCACTACTGGGTATATATCCAGAAGAACTGAGAGCAGTGACACTAATAGACATCTGCACACCTATGCTCATAGTGGCGTTATTCACAATTGCCAAAACTTGGAAACAATCCAGGTATCTATCAACTGACGAGTGGATAAACAAACTGTGGTGTATATACACAGTGGAATATTATGCAGCGGGAAGAAGAAATGAAGTCACAACGCATATGACAACATGGATGAACCTGGAGCACATTATGTTGAGTGAAGCAAGCCAGACACAAAAGGCCAAATAATGTATGATTACGTTACTATGAACTAAATATATTGTGTAACATATCGTATGATTCCATTTATATGAAATGTAAATATAAATCAATTCATAAAGATGAAATTTGATCAGTGGTTATGTAGGCTAGGAAAGGTATGTAAGGGGTGTGGAGTAATGAAATAATTCGAAACTTTTTTGTGATGATGAATACACATCATTGTGATTACACTAAAAGCTGTTGGATAGATCATAGGGTTTGTGAATATATCTCAATAAAACTGCTTATTAAATAAATAATTGCACAAGAATAGCCAGAAACGGCAGCTTTATACAGCAGGGGAAACAGAGAGAGATTGAGGTGAAGATTTTTCTTGTTTGTCTGTTTTCTGTTTATTATTACTATTACGGAAACAATGAAAATGCTCTAATAACGATTGAAGTGATGAATGCACAACTATATGATTACACTAAATTCCAATAATTGTACACTTTGGATGAATTATATGCTTTATTAATATGTGTCAATAAAATTGATTTGTTAAATATTTTATTGAACTCAATATATCCAAACTATTATGGCTTCAACATGTAATCAATATAATCCTGAGGCTATCAGAGTGGTTAGAGATGTACCATTTCTCATATGTCATATCAAATCTTGTTTTGGAAGTAAAAAGGGCACAAATTCTTAGTGAAAAGAAAAACAGTATGTTTTATCCCCACTTCACAGTGAAAGAATTGAGGTTCCGAGCCTCACATGGCTAGTTCGTCTTAAGGCCGTAACTAAAACCCAGGATGCTCACTTGAGCATACCTGCACTTCCAGCTCACCATCGTCCTTTGAAATCAAAATCCTTAGTAGCAGGGGAAAGCTGCCTGAGAGTTAAGTAATGAAGAAAAAGAATCTCTCATTTTAATATGCTTACTCAACTCCTACACAAAAGTCCAAATGGCTTGCTGGGGTGAGAAAGAGGTTAGGTCACAAAAGGAAGTTATTTCCCCAACTTGAAAGAGGTGTTTGGTTCTCTTCCAAAGGCAGGAGGACCTTTTAAAAATAAATCAATTCCTCATTTTAAGAACCACCATGTAGAGCATGTATGTTAGATCAAATGCCGCGTCTGAGGAAATGTCACCATCAAAGCCAAGTACAGCACTGAACCCGCCAAGCAGGATAAAATCTTACCGGAATTCATAAAAAACAGCTGTCCTGCTCTCTATTTTCATTGAGTCTAACCTTATGTATTACTTCTTGTTTAAGTAAACACACAAAGCATTTAGCGACTCTAACAGTAAGAAAACCAGATTCTTAAAAAAAAAAAAAGCTTCCTCTCGTCCTCTTACACACCTCGCTCCTACTTAGTGGGTTTACTCGTGTGAGAGCTTTAAATTTTGGAAACACACATACACCCTCTCTTTATTCCCCATGTCTGTCCCTGCCACCACTGTTTCCTCAACCCCAACCACCCCACCAAGAAAAGAAGGACAATAGCTCCAGAAGGTACGTTTAGCACTGTCGAAAATCAAAAGATACGAACCGATTTCTTTAATTTTTTAAATGATTTGTGGTGTTTGCATCATAAATCTGAAATTATTTTGTGTACTGAAGGATAGGGCAAATGAGTAAAAATGCTGTTAATCTTGGGAACCAGAGTTGACACTGTGGAAGAAGAGAGCTATAATAAATATAGACTGGGGCAAGGTGGGGAGAAGTGTCATGTTGGCTCTGAACTGGAGACTGATTAAAATGTCGATCTGAATGTATGTGTATACCTCTGTATGTATCTGTCTAAACATGTATTTGAGTGTATGTCTGTTATTCCCAGTTCTGAAGTGTGAAAAGTCAATGAGCCAGGGGCAACGAGCACATCCAAAATAAAGATCTTGGTTTCTGGCTACAATTCCCTTAGAAAAATGGCTGTTTCCAAAACTGGGACAGGGGAAGTAAAAAGAAGTCTGAAACATCTTGTGTCAGAAAGCAAGGAAGGACTCATAGAAAAAGGGGGTACACAGGGGCAGCTCGGCAAGGAAGGACTCACAGAAAAAGGGGGCACACAGGGGCAGCTCCAGGGGGCTCTCGCTGGCTAAGTGCCATCATCCAAAAAAGTCATTAAGACGATGGATTGAAATAAAAAGGAATAAATGAAAACCTAGTATCTTCAAAGAGGAGGAAGGAAAACTTCCTGTACAGAAAAGTGCCACCTAACAACTGTGAAGGAGAAGATGTTTAGAAATCACCATTTTGCAAACATCTCTGTAACAGGTTTTATTGGCAGGGATCATCGGTGGGTGTTAAACCACTGGCTGGTAGGTTGTTGGGGAACAACAGTCCCGCCCACGCAGTGGCAAGGGATGTCCCCTCAGATTACTTATTAATCGAAAAGGGAGAAGGTACTTTTCCAGCAAGATCTGGCAGGAGCCACCTTATTCAAGCTTAGCATCCACAATAATGGCACAAACTGGCTTTAAGTGCCTGTTAGAATGCCCAGGGGGAGAGACACATCGCCACATTAACAACAGCTTATTGAGATAGATTAATAATTCATACACCTACACACACCATACAATTTAAAGTGCACAATTCAAAGATGTTTACTATAAACACAGAATTGTGTAGCCATCACCAAAATCGATTTTAGAACATTTTCATTCCCTCAAAAAAAACCCTGTACCAATGAGGAGTCACTGCCCACTTCCCTCAACCTCTTGCTGGCGTATCCCCCACTTCCAAACCTAGGCAACCATCAGTCTCTTTTCCGTCACTCTAGGTTTGTTTACTGTGGGCATTTCATACAAACAGAATTACACACCAGGTATGGTCCCTGTGCCTGACTTCTTTCACTTAGCATAATGTTTTCAAGGTTCACCCATGCTGAGCACCTATCAGTATTCCATTCCTTTTCATCGCCGAATCACATTCCATGGTATTGCTGTATTGTACTTTATATATCCATTCTTCAGCTGATGGGCATTTGGGTTGTTTCACTTTTTCTCTACTGTGAGTAATCCTGCTGTAAACATTCTTTTACACATTTTTGTGGGCTTTTTTTGTTGTTGTTGTTGTTTTGTTCTTTTGGTTTTCAGTGCTCTTGGGTAAATACCTAGGAGTGGAATTGCTGAGTCACACGGTTACTCTATGTTTAACCTTTTGAGGAAATGCCAGACTGTTTTCCAAACTGCTACACCATTTTAGATTCACTGTGAGGTATGTATTTTTTGCCAAAATGTTTAAATCTAATTATGAGAAATCAAAAAACAAATCCAGATTGTGGCAGATTCTACAGGACAACTGACCTGTACCTTTCAAAAATGTCAAGTTATTAAAGAAAAAAAGAAAAAAAAGGAGGGGTAGGGTATATGTCATACTAAAGAGAAGTGGCAAATATAAAGCAGCAGACCTAATTTTCCTGGCTTTAAAAAACAAACATCGGGAAGCAGACTTGGTGCAGTGGATAAGGTGTCCGGCTACCACATGGGAGGTCCGCAGTTCAAACCCCAGGACTTCTTGACCCGTGTGGAGCTGGCCCATGCACAGTGCTTATGTGCACAAGGAGTGCCGTGCCACGCAGGGGTTTTCCCCACATAGGGGAGCCCCACGTGCAAGGAGTGCGCCCCCTAAGGAGAGCCACCCAGCGCGAAAGAAAGTGCAGCCTGCCCAGGAATGGCACTGCACACAGGGAGAGCTGACACAACAAGATGACGCAACAAAAAGAAACAGATTCCTGTGCCGCTGACAACAACAGAAGGAGACAAAGAAGAACACGCGGCAAAATAGACACAGAGAACAGACAAATGGGAGGAGGAAGGAGGGGAGAGAAATTTTTAAAAAAACATGCAAAAGCTATAAAGGACATGGAGACATCTGAATGTTAAAACAGATAATAGTACAGTTACATAGTAAGCTTTCTTGGGTATCGTGATTATATAGGAGAATGGCCTTGTTCTGAGGAGATAAATGTTCAAGTTAATTAGGGTGACTTATGATATCTGCAGCTTGCTTTTATTTACTTAAACTATATGTGTGTGTATATGTGTGTGCATGCAAGCATAGGCAAATAGAGGAAGAGAGAGGGAAACAAATATCACAAAATGTTAACAATGGGTGGAGGGTATATGTCTTAATTTCCAGGCTGCTAAGTAAGACAAATACAACACAATGGGTTGGCTTAACAGGAATTCACTGGCTCAAGGTTTTGGAGGTGGAAGACTTGCTTCCTCCAGGGGTCCAGGAGCTGCCTGGCCAGCAATCCTCGGTTTCCATGGCAATGTCCTCTCCTTTCTCTTCCTGTTCCCTTGCCTTCCTGCTTGCAGCTCCTCCCCCTGGCTGTCTCTAGAAGGCCTCCAGCTGTAGACCAAGACCCATCCCGATCCAGCTGGCCACACCTTAACTAAAAATAACATCTTCAAAAGGTCCTGTTTGCAATGGGGTCACACCCACAGGGATGGATTAAGATTAAGAACATATTTTTCTGGGGCTCATAATTCAACCTACCACAGAATGTAGCTGTTCACTGTGTTAGTTTTTCAACTGTGTTTCTGCTTTTGAAACTTTTCTTTTAAAACTTGAGGGCAAAAGTTATGTAGGGAAAAAAAACAATAAGAAATTCCCCATCCTACAGAATTGAAAAATAGAGAAGAGAGAGAAACTTTTCAGACATCTCCGTTTTTCTAGTATGAGCTTAAATGGCTGACAAGCTGAAGTTAAAATATTCGGAACCTTGTTTTAAGACTCATGTTTAGATCCATGATAGGTTGACATGAAACAGAACCCTAAAAAGAGTCTTTTCTAATTTCTCCCCTAACGTGCCTTGGGCACATGACAAACTCTTTTGACCTAAGTTTGCTAACCTGTGAAGAGATCTGGGTTGACCTACAAATATGTGAGGGTCCATTTGAGTTCTGAAATTCTACTCTGCAATCATACTTCTTGGGTAGGATTCAGAATGACTTTCCCTTTCAACACATATTTATAGAGGTGGCACTTTAGGGCTTTTTCTTCAAAAAACTTCAGATGGAAAGAGGGCTTTATTTTGGTATTAATCTTCAAACCCACTTAAACAGATGAACCCAAACTTGTTAGGAACATCCTATGGTCCTTTATGCCAAAACACCCAGCCTTGGATAGGTCCTGCGGCACATTTAGGGTTTGTTCCCAGTCAATGGCCTCTGGCATATCACCAAGGAGCCAGGCTGCCATCCCAACCCAGGATGCCCCTGGGACTGCCAGGGTGGCAGCAATGGAATGTTCCCTTTGGCCCTTTCTATATCAAGCTCCTAGGACATAATTAGGAGCTTCTCCCAAGATAGATGTGTAGGGAGTTAGGCTGGAAAGTGTCCACAGAGAGAATTAGGGGAAAGAGCGGGAGCAGACTGTTGCCTGGAGACAATTTGTGATTCTAAGAGATTCTAAGAACTAGCAAAAGTGAAGGAGGGGACCCAAGTCTCTCCATTGTAGCACTGCCCAGTAGAGTTGAATCTCAACCCTCAAGACTGCAGGTTTCTCAGAGCATTCAAGAGGTATCTTCCCATCTCAAAAAAAAAAAAGTTTATTTTTTAAGGCAGGAGGGAATAAAGGTTTAATGAACATTTCCAAGGGTTTGTTATGATCTTATGAATTCACAGGTTTCTCTCATTTGTATTTGCCAATTCTAAGACAGGACCTCCATTCCTCCCCAGGTCAGATCTTAAAGATCTGCTAGTCCAGTTCTGTCACTTTACAAACAAGGAGCCACATTCACGGAGGGCCATGACTTGCCCAATTTACCCAGCTAACTAGGACAAAGATGCAATTCCAACTCCTGCTTTTCTCCCTGAAAAAGACTTGCTCTGGGGAAGTGGATATGTCTCAAGAGATTGAGCTCCTGCCTACCACAGGGAGGTCCATGGTTCGAGTCCTGGTGCCTCCTAAAGATGACTGTGAGCTGCTGCGATGGGTAGTTGTGGCGAGCTGACTCAACAAGAGACACAAGAAGGAAAAAAACATAATGAGAGATACAGCAAAAGCAGGGAGCAGGAGTTCCCAGAGCCTCCTAAAGAAGATGAGCAAGACAGAGAGCTAACATGACGGGCAGCATGGCAAGTCGGACGCAACGTGATGATGCAATAAGAGGCACAAGAAGAAAAAACATGAGAGGCACAACCAAACAGGGAACAGAGGGGACTCCCTCCCACATCAGAGGTCCTGGGTTTGGTTCCTGGTGCTTCCTAAAAGAAACAAGGAAGACTAACAGATACTGCAAGTACAAATAATGAGGGGGGTAGGGAGAAATATTTTTAAAATAAATCTTAAAAAAAAAAAACAACACTTGCTCTAAGATCCCAAGAGTGCCCAGAATATGCCAAAGTTCGTAACGCTGCAGAGAAAACAGATGACACCCCCCTTTTCCAAACAGGTCCCATGCCCCAGCTCTCCTGAAGAATTAGAACGAGGGCGTTACTCAGTGAGACAGAGAAATTGAAAGTGCAATATCCATGTGCTTTTTTTTCTTGGAGGACTGGAGAGATGGTGTTCAAAGCCTCTTCTTTGTCCTCCTGTGTCTTTTCCAGTTGAATTAAACCAAACTCATGAGACAGGTCTGGAAGTAGGAAGAGACTGGCGCAGAGGGGGTCAGGAGTGTTAAAACTTGTAACGGCGTTTGAGTCAAAATCAGGCCAAATCCCAAAGCAGCCACGGGCCCCACAGGCCCTCGGGTCTTCTCTTCTTCTCCTGGCCTTTGGCCCTCCCTCCTTCAAGCCCACCCACTCCCATTTCTGTCTCTCTCAACAGGAACACCCATACCTGGGGCCCCGGTGGGCTGCTGGTCTGACTAAAGTAATTCACATCCAGGCCTGCGTGAAGCATAAACACGAGTCTGGAGCTTGCATTTTAGGAGTGCACTTAAACCCAAACATCCAAATACTAATACAGGGTGTTAAGAAGCGGGTGGGTTGGGGGAAAATACACCAAATGTAATATACAGGCTATAGTCAGGAATATTCTGATGATGCCCTTTCATAGTTTGTAACAAACGTTTCAAAGCAATGCAAGGTGGTGGTGGTGGGGTGAGGTAGGGGAGCCCTGCAGGATGAGATGCACGTTTGCTTTGTAAATTCACAACTTTTACTATACACTTATTGCTTATGTATGTTCATGCCTGAATGATAGACTTCAATATAATTTAAATAAGAAAGAATGCAGTGAAACCATAAGGCCTCTAACTGGTCACGTGACAGAAGCTCCCCAAAGGCACGGGGTAGAAGCACAGGAAATGTCTGCTGAGTGAACGCTGGAAGGACGGCGCCTGTGGGTGCTTCTTGCCTGCGGGCCCTGCCAGGCTGCTACCTCGGCACTGCACTCGGACCTGCACTGACCCTGGAGCAGGCCCCTGCCTCTCGGGCCCCTGCTCCTGCCTCATTTGTCAAGTGTTTCCACTCCCATGTAAATATGGACTCAGAAGCACACATATGTGTACATTTTGTATACATATGAACATAAAAATATTTCCAGAACATAAATATAGGATTTATTTGCAAAAACATAAATTATACCCCTGATGTGGGCTATGGGTGGGAGGCTGTTTGTCTCTTCTGTGGATAACCTAAGCTGTATGTGTCCTGACCTGTGGGTGTGGGACAGTAAGAGGCTGCAGTCCTGCCCTTGGTGACCATGGCAACGACTCCAGTTCCAGGAAACAGTTTAGCAATGCAAACTCTATAAACTTTAAATATTCAGGGAAAATGCAAACCATATGTGCTAAAAGCTTATCTAGAATGTATAAAGTCCACGCTAACGGCTTACCTAGGATGTGGAAGATAAATGCTAATTCAAGCCTACTGAGCACTGAAACAAAGAACAATTTAACCCTTCCTTTCTGTATAAAAGGAACTCAAAATTCTTGTTCAGGGCTCGGGTTTGAACCAGGAAGCTCCCGAGTCCCGCCGGTCATCAGTAAATCATTTTTAACTTCTAAAAATCATTCCTGAGTCCTGGCCTTTCTATACGCAAATAATGGAACCTCTCCCAAATTCTACAACACCCTTTTCCTAAACTAAGTTAATAATGTGGATTTAAAGTAGTTGTTAAAGAGAATGGATATTAGAGCCTTCTTTTTCCATGATAATCTGTTTCCTTGCTACCTTGCTTTGGTTTAAGCAAACTCCTTTCCCTCCTTTTCTCTTAAGTGCAAGCATTGCAGGAATACCAAAAGAAGCAATGTTTGCATTAGTGATTTAAAAGCCACAATATGATTGCAACATTGTGATTGCTAAATGAAAATTTGGGACTTCTGAAGCAGACCTAGTTGCTTATGTCTGTCTCTTTGGGAAGATCAGGGAATTTTTTTTTGCTCAGACTTTTTCTGTGATCCAAGGATGCTAAATTTTGGGGCCTCTTTGTCTTCTGTCCTCACGTTTGGAGCAATTATTAGGGTGAAATTGGATGGTATGAGAATTGTAATTGCCTTGAGCTGTGGATTATGGTATGTAACCCCAATTACGTCTCTTGACTATGTGGAAGAATTGGTAGGGCAGCAAAAATGAAAATGGTTGTCAGGATGGTGGAGTTCCTGTAATTTAAGTGCATGCACCTTCTTGATAAAGTTTACATTTACTAGTGTTTTTCATTTCTATACCTTACCTCCATCCTTTCAGAATAATACACATTTTTCATTTGTAAGTATTTCAACCTATTTTATTTATTTTTAAAGATTTATTTTTTATTTATTTTTCTCGCCTTACCCCTCCCCGCCCCAGTTGTCTGTTCTCTGTGTCCATTTGCTGCATGTTCTTTTCATCCGCTTCTGTTGTCGTCAGCGGCACAGGAATCTGTGTTTCTTTTTGTTGCGTCATCTTGCTGCGTCAACTCTCCGTGTGTGCCCATTCCTGGGCAGGCTGCACTTCTTCCACGCTGGGCAGCTCTCCTTACGGGGCACACTCCTTGTGCATGGGGCTCCCCTATGCAGGGGACACCCCTGAGTGGCAGAGCACTCCTTGTGTGCATCAGCACTGTGCATGGGCCAGCTCCACACGGGTCAAAGAGGCCCGGATTTTGAACCGTGGACCTCCCATGTGGTAGACAGATGCCCTATCCACTGGGCTAAGTCTGCTTCCCTCAACCTGTTTTAAGACTTGCTAAAGTATTTTAATTTTTTTCATTGGCAGTACTTTGTGATTATATTAGTGTTATTCATTTAAGTATATTCACAAAAGTAACTCAGCTCTTCCAGGTTTTTAAATACTTTCGTGTGTCTTTACACACTGTTCTATCTGCTCAACTCACTCTGCTTTCTTGAGTAATCTAGTTCTTTGTCTGCTGACATAGACATTACCTTGCAAAAACTTCCCTAATTATCCCTTCTCAATTTTCCAGTCTGGTTCAAACATTACCGTACAAGGAAGGGTACTGGGTGTGGGCTCCGAGTTGGCATCCTGGGGTAGCTTTAATTTTTTTTCAAACTATTTTGAATATTAATATATTTATATAGCCCCAAAATGAAAACGTTGAAAAATATTAAATAAAAAAGTTACCAACCTGGAAAAAGAAAAAAAGAGGATGGAGGAGTTTGGGTCACTTGTTTCACAGGTACTACCTGTAAATTCTTCAATTGCTGATATTTATTTATTTTTAATTTTTATTTTTTAAAAGATTTATTTATTTATTTACTCCCCCCTCCCCCTTTCCCCTTCTCTGTGCTGCTGTTTTTGCTGTGTTGTCTTCTCATTTTCTCTCCTCTAGGATTCACCCAGATTTGATCTTAGAGACCTCCGATGTAGAGAAAGTTTCCCTGTCAATTGTGCCACCTCAGTCCTGGTTTCTGCTACACTTCACCTTGACTCTCCCCTTGTCTCTCTTTTGATGTGTCATCATCTTGCTGCATGACTCACTCGTGCGGGGCATTGGCTCACCACGCGGGCATTCGTGCAGGCATTGGCTCATCACAAGGGCACTTGTGCGGGCACTGACTTGCCACACAGGCATGCTTTCTCTTCTTTTTTCACCAGGAGGCCCCAGGGATCGAACCCAGGCCCTCTCATATGGTAGGCAGAAGCTCTATCAATTGAGCCATCTCTGCTTCCTGCTAATATTTATTTTTTTAATTAAAATAGAGTAGATAGCATTTTCTAATGCAGGGAAATAAAAAGAAGAAAACTAAAGTGACCCATACATAATTATTCTACTGGGACAACGTCTATTCATATTCAAAAGCAAACCAGATATAATAAGAGAAAAATTCAAAATTTACATGTGAACAAAATGAAACGTGTAACTGGCCCTCCCTACTGCAATCTTCCTCAAAGGTAACCATGTTTATAGCTCATTGTTGTTCTTTCTTGAAAAAGTAATATATAAGTAGGGATCTATTTAGGTCATTTTTTTTCAAAAGGATCTTACTACTTTTATATACACAAACACTGCTTTCATATTTTGGTAATCTTTCCACTACTGTATATACAGCTATACATTACTCTTGTCAAAAAATCAAAGCATCTGAACACTCTCCATCTAAACTAATCCCACTTATACCACTGTCAGAATAGACTCTTCAGATTTTATTTATCTATCCTGACTCTCTGACATAGGCTAGAAGGTCATTGTCATGTTTTGGCTGTTTAAATTTGCAAAATAAATTTGAAATCATCTCTGGCTTGTTTACTTCTCTCCTCCAGGGAAACAAAATTTTAAAATGTTCTCCACACAACCATTTCAAGTCCATTCAACTGAAAGCTCTTCAATCCTTAGACTTCATCCAGCAGAGGTGCTAATCCTGATATTTCTATTTTGTTTTGTTTCTGTTTTTTGGTTGTTGTTTTGTTTTGTTTTTTTTTTTGAGGTACCCGGAGTTTGAACCTGGAATCTCATATGCGGGAGGCCAGTGTTCAACCATTGAGCCACATCAGCTCCCGTGAATTGGCTCCCTCGTCTGCTTTACTCCTTGTTTTGGCTCTTTGTCTACTCATTGTTTTTACTAGTTGTTTGTTTTCTTTAGGAGGCACCAGAACTGAACTGAACCCAGGACTTCCCATATGGGAGGTGGGCACTCAACTGCTTGAGCCACATCTATTCCCTATTATTTTTTTTTAAAAGATTTATTTACTTATTTATTTCTCTCCCCTCCCCGACCCCCACCCTGATTGTCTGTTCTCTGTGTCTATTTGCTGCGTCTTCTTTGTCCGCTTCTGTTGTTGTCAGCGGCATGGGAATCTGTGTCTCTTTTTGTTGTGTCATCTTGTTGTGTCAGTTCTCCGCGTGTGCGGCACCATTCCCGGGCAGGCTGCACTTTCTTTTGCACTGGGCAGCTCTCCTTATGGGGCGCACTCCTTGCGCGTGGGGCTCCCCTACGCAGGGGACACCCCTGCGTGGCAGGGCACTCTTTGCGTGCATCAGCACTGCGCATGCGCCAGCTCCACACGGGTCAAGGAGGCCTGGGTTTGACCCACGGGCCTCCCATGTGGTAGACAGACGCCCTAACTGCCGGGCCAAGTCCGCCGCCCCCTATTATTTTTTTATTATCTGATCCCTTTGTGGAAATATTGATGGAGATACACTGATCATTTTATGAGCTAAATGGATTTCAGCCAGACAGAAGGGAATTAATGAAAATGGCCAGGTGTAGTGATTCTGAGGCAGTAAACTCTCCATTCATTCCATTCAGTGCTTTAGTAATCAAACCTTTAAGTGACAACCCAGGACTGCACGTGGCCTTCCATTACCCACGAAGAGTAACAGCAAGGCAGGGAAGCAAAGTGGCTGACGGCTCTGCCTCGGAACACAGTTTTCAGCTCTGACATGTAATAACTGTGTGATGTTGGGGAGTTATTTATCCCCATAAACCTCAGTTTCTATATCTCTAAAGTGGGGGCAACTATAGGCTCCATATTGAAGAAATGTCTAGTATAAAATGATATTATTTTCAATAAAGCCTGTCCGATATTGCTTGGCACAGATTCACTTTCATTTTAGTCCCCAGTAGTATTTGCAGCCCTAGCTATTAGGGAGCTCAAGAAGCATAAGAAGAGACACGGTTCTAGGTTCCAGATATGGTTATATGACTCGGGTGACAGAGAGCGCTAACGCTTCTTCGGTACATGCACTGCTTTTGTGGGGAGGCGTGTCAATGGGCTAATGCCTCTGCTGCTGTAAGAGGCCATCCTGGGGGCGAGGCCTGCAGCCTTTCGGATCTAACGCCCTGATGAGTAAGTCAATCCCGTTCTGGAGCTTAGGAGATAGGTCTTGTGGCTCCAGTTACCAGCCACGTTCTCTCCTTTCAGCGTCATCACTAATAAACATGATATTTTGGTTGCCACATTTCTTACTTCTTTGTGTTATTTCCTAATCACTTTAGAACTTGGTTGTGAAGAGAGTATTATTGACTGAGTCTCTCTTCTAGCTCACAAACAAGCCATTCTTCCCTTCAGCACCATTTTTTCTTTGGCCCTGTGGGATCCCAAACAGCTGCCTGCTGACTCAGCTAGAAAGGGGCCCTCACGGTGGAGCTTTCACAAGAAGAGACATTTGCAGTTCACGAAACACTCCTCAAGAGCTTATCTCGCCCATGCCCAAGCTTTCCACTCTGGATTTAGAGCCTGAGACCATGCAAGGCTTTCCTGATTGCCCTGCAACTCAATAGCAATAGCTAATTTCCAAAAATTTCTTTGGAAAAAGGAAAAATATGTCCATGTGGACTCCTTTTTGCTTTCTGCCCAGTATCACAGTCCCAAAGGTAAAGAGGCAAGTTCAACATGATATCGTGTAGGAGATCAGCTGAGCCATCCCCTGAGATTGTGGCTTTCACTCCTTGGACAAGGTCTCAGACAGTTTTGGACTTACTTATTTTCACACGGGCTTTAATGTCACCTCACAAACAGTGATGGAGCCCAAGGGGATGCAAAGATAAATAAGGCAGGATTCCTGAAGTTAAAGAACTCTTAGAAGTGGAGCAATACATAAAGAATTTTAATATACTATGGTAGTATAAGGTATTACAGGTACTCTGAAAAGAGTACCTAACCCAAGAGAGGCTGGAAGGGGCAGGTTGTGACAAAGTTTTCTATGGGATTGAATGTCCTATTCAAGATGAATAAATAAAGTTAGTTATTTATGAGTGTGAGGGCAATAGGTGCCAGAACGTCCCAATAAATGGAGAACATGACCATATAGAGAGGCATCAGCTATACAGGAAACTACAATCCAATAGGGAGAGGAGATGAGGCCGGAAAGTTTGTCAGAGATGTTAGACGTTAACATGAATGCCCAATAATGCCTAATGGTGATTTCCACCTAGAAAACCCAAACCACATACATGGTAGTCACTTCTTGAATGAATTAAATGAATGGTACAAGATAAATGAAAAGTTGAGTCCAAGAAGAGATAAAATGGACAAACTACTCTAGAATCCTAGGGCTTCAAGGATTTAATTATTTGTTTCCTTTGAAGATGAAATCCCTGTTCTCTGAAGGCTTCCTGGGTTCCCAAGTCCTCAGTGACTCTGTCCCCATCGCCCCCAGGGCCTGTGTCTCCTGCCTGTCATAGGTCTCATCCCACCCCTTCCTTCCATGACTCTTTCCCACCCCGACTCAGCTCCTCAAGGGCATTGCTGTATCTACCCTTGTTTCCTCTAGCTCTCAGACAAAGGTGGTGAAAAAATAGGTGCTTGGTGATTGAACAAAATATATAAAATTATAAGAATCCTAGTTTCAATCTTTATTTAAAAATGGGATTTTATAACCATCCTCATCTCTCTAAGCTTACATATGTTTTCTTAGGCTGAATTCATACCCCCTTTGGTCCACTTTAAATACTTTCTTCTCTCAAGGGTACATGCTACATTGCTGAGTATCACAAATGAGGCACTTAAGACCCATTCATCCTTTTCCAGATGGATAATTCCAAATCCTCAGGTCCTTTCTCAAGATCACCTGCTATGTTCAGAGGGAATTGTGCAAGGAGTGCCTCATCGTCCATCTCTCCCAACTGGCCACATTACCTCTTTTTACCCCCTCCTCTTCCTCTCACTGCCTTGCTGTGTCTCAGAATGAATCACTTCTTTATTAGCTCCAGTCTCAACTGAACCACTCCTTCCCTTCAGCAGGTGAGACCTATTACTCCTGGAAGAAGTTCCGAGGAGTTTTCCCTTCTTCACAATGACAAAACCCAGCCCCCTGCTTTTGGCTGCACAGAAGGGAGTCATGAAAGCCATCAAGATAAGGATGGGGGCCATGATGACATTACAAGCAGCAAGTGCTCAAAGATCTCATCAAAGATTCTTTCTCCAGTCCTTTAGTCTTTTTACATCCTCAGTTTGAAAGGAAGCAAGCTACCTAGAGGACACTGCATAAATTCTTCCTCATCCTCCTGTCCCTCGGGCCTGAGGTTTCTGAGGACCTTCTTGCCCACAGATGCTTGTTCTCCAGATTGGAGATGTGTGAGCAGGTGGAGACATCAGCCTCCACAGGAAGTGGGACGATTCATTCAAAACCTAACTATTAAGAACCCTCTCTCTTCAAGACATCAGATTAGGCTAAGAAGACATGATCATAAGTAAAGAGGCCCTTCTTTGACCTCAGGAAGTGTATGGAGATGAATCTGCAAACACCTGTTTGTGGAACATGGATTTCTTCATTGCAAGCCTGGTTTATGTGTCTTTCCAGTTCTCATCCTTGTACAAATGTACCATATTTGAAAAGAGCACTGCACTTGATGTAGTGTGCTTTTTATCAGGAAGTTCAATAAAGCATCTTAGCTCTCAAAGAGAAGATTTGATTTGGTATAAAAAGTAAGCTTTTTTCCCCCCAGGATACAGCAAAATATGATTTTTTGCTTTTGAGGGTAAGTTTCCTATAGGTGTAAATTTTTTGTAGTGTCACCAGGAACCAACATAGACTTTAACTGTGGAAGGAAATAAACACATTAAGAGCTCTGGTGACGTGTCCAAAACTTGAAGATTTAAACGACAGGACAAGAATTCAATTTTTCTTCATCTGTTGTCCCATCTAGTACACCAAGCGCAAACTTGACCTTAGAAAGAAAGACTTTCTTATCTGGCCTATGTGGCAGTTTGAAATTCTTTTATGAATCCCAAAAAGAGAATGATTATGTTTTTAAAATAATCCATTCCTGTGGGTATAAGACCTTTTTGATTGGATTTTGTCAGTAAGGCGTGACTCAGGGTGAGTCTCAGCCCTCTTGCTGAGTCTGATGTAAATGGAGACACAGAGAGGGACACAGAAGAAGGCAGCCACCAAATTTGATCCTGGAATGTGAGAGAAAGGATTCCATTTTCACCCACAGCTGAGCTGCGAGGAGAAAAGCCTCTGAGAGGCTCAAAGAACTGAGGCCCTAGGAGAGATGAACCATATGCCCAGTAGCTTGCAGCTGAACTCAGGAAGAAAGCAGAGCAGCTGACTGATAAGAGACAAGACCTATGCCTAGTTGCTCATGGCTGAGCTCCTTAAGACGGTAGATTCTGGAGAGGAAAGCAGAGACCTCGGCAGAGATGGGTGGCCATCTTGCTTCACCATATGGCAGGACCCCAGGATCACCAATAGCTGATTTTGATGGGAAAGGATCTCTGGTGGTGCCTTGATTTGGATATTTCATGGCTCAGAGCTGTAAGCTTTTACCCAGAATAAATTCCCTTTATAAGAGCCCACCTATTTCTGGTACTTTGCATCAGCAGCCTTTGGCAAACTAAAACAGGATAATCACTAATATTGTGGAGGGCTTTCCTACAAACTAATCCAATAACTAACATGATGATGATGATGATGATGATGATGATAGTAAAGCACCTAAATGAAGCCTCCATGCACCTCAACCGGGAAGACATTCCATATTAAAGTGAGAGACAATATGATGGGCAAGAATTGTGGGCTTGGGAGAATTGGTGGACGTTGGCCAACCATAATGGGCTCCTTCATCTGCCATCATTCAACCACTCCTACTGCCCTTGGTTTGAAAGGAAGGGAGTGAACTCAGGAATCTAAATACAAGCAGAGTTTTTCCTACCATCTTCAAATTCTTTGCAACTAACTCCACCTTGAATAAACAATGAAATGATTAGAAGACAAGTATTTTTTAGAAAATTCAGAAAAATCAACCATCTTCCTACCCTCAATAAACTGTACAGTCACACACACACACCAGTAAAAACCCTCCTAACCTGAAAATGCCCAAGTAAAATCAGTGTGCCCAGACAATGCCAAAATATTTTAAAATTTGATTCAGGGGCAATACAAAGCAATACAGACAATATGAAAGCTATTTACATTACTTTAGATGACTCTTAATTAAACCTGACAGAATTTAGGTGTCAGAAATCAAAAATATGTGAGATAAAGTATCTCAAAGCTCCCTGAAAACATTTTACTTTTTTCACTAACACTTTATTTTAAACTGTTCTGGTGCCTATTGAATAGGCTTTTATCCTAAAGGCAGGTTTATTGCTAAAGAATCTTCTAACAATCTGTTTTTGTTAGATTAGTTACTTTCTTAGTTTTCCAGCTAACACAAATACCATACAATGGATTGGGTTAACAATAGGAATTTATTGGTTCATGGTTTCATAGACTAGAAGGCTTGCTTTCTCCCTGGGTATCTTTTGACTGGCTGGTAATCTTTGGGGTTCCTCGGCCTTTCCAAGGTCCCTGGCAGTGTTTTCCCCTTTCTCTTCCGAGTTGCTGACTCCCAGCTTCTACTGTTGCTTCGCCCTGTGGCTCTCTCTATAAGGCCTCCAAAAACAGGACTGAGACCCCTCCTAATTCAGCTGACAACAATTTAAAGATAACATCT
The DNA here is from genome assembly GCF_030445035.2 of Dasypus novemcinctus. Lineage (NCBI taxonomy): Eukaryota > Metazoa > Chordata > Mammalia > Cingulata > Dasypodidae > Dasypus > Dasypus novemcinctus. The sequence goes on along the minus strand of NC_080680.1, from coordinate 31,433,825 downwards.
TCAAAAGGTCCTATTTACAATGACTTCACTCCCACAGGAACGGATTAAGATTAAGAACACATTTTTGGGAGGTACATAATTTAACCTACTGAAGTTACTGTATCCCCTCTATGCCTCAACGCTCCAAATAACAGAAATGATGCTTTCTAGAATATTTTGCCTAGGGTAATATTGCAGAGCTCAAATCAGTTAAGAAAATCTGTCTCTAACTTCAGAATTACCAGAGGAACACATGGATTCCTTGGCAGGACTCTAGTACAAACCTGTGGGGGAATGCACCTCTTGGTGCATGCTTATGCCATCCATTTACTGGTTTAGTAACTGGGTGTTTAGAGGAGGCAATTCTGAGAGGAAAGGTAACAGGAATACTTCTATTACCTCTCTACCATCAAAAAATGAGAGTGCAGGATTCTGGATCTAACAAGAATATTATCAGCATCACCAATGATGATACTAGCCCTCATTAAAGATTTTTGAGTCATCATAGCATTTCACACAGTACCTTTTATAGTTTAGGTTAACATTAGAGTTAGCAGAGTTAGATACAATTTAAAAGACTTAGGACAAATATTTCATGTATGTTGGATTGATGGATGACAGATATTCAAAAAATGGATGTTCATACTTGTTTCTGGATTCTTTGTAATTTTGTGGAATTTCCTCTTTTCAACAAATTTTGGATGTAGTAGGTTCGTATATAGTCATGAGGTATGGGGTGAAATGAACATCTCCATGGCCAAATCAATCTCATTACAAATCATTGGCCCCAAAATCTCATTTCCCAAAGCCAAGATAAAAGGGTAGTAGGTGGTCAGATTCAGTTGTAATGGCAATTAAGGACAAAACAGTTCTTCTTCATTCCATTCTTTCTAATTTTCCAAACGTCTACAATCTAAGCTCTGATTATAGCAATTTTCACACTAAAGTAAACACTGATTAGAGAACTATAGGGATAAATGGAACAACTCCAGTCTAGGAGCTTGGTGGAGAATTTATTGTTGTTGTGGTGTTGGTATTCAGTCACCAACTAGAACTCCAAGTTCTTAGTAAGGGGAAAAATGTACCACGCAATTTTTAATATCTAACTGAACATGGGAAGTAGGGGCCTGAATTTGACATTTGCCAGTGAGCCAACCACTCTGAGCTAAAGCCAGAGTCTGAAAATCAACCTCACTGTTCCCAAAGCTTCATGCAGACTCTGGCTTTTCAAATCAGATGAGGAGGTGGGTCAGAAAACTATATTTAAACAGATATTTTAAAAATTAGAAAATAAGAGTACCTTAAAATACTTCAAGTCTTGAGAAACTCCTCTATTAAAAGTGACATGAATTGACCATTTCCACTTTATTGTATTTAAATTACCTCACATGAGTCATTGACCAACTCTCCTGATTTCTGAGAATAAAAAGTTAAGTTGGAGATTTATCTATTAATAGATATGAGACTTTAAGACTCTTTTCATTAAAAAAAAAAAATGCACTCATGATGTAAAGGACCTGTATGCCAAAAACTACAAATGATTACTGAAGAAACTGAAAAAGACATAAATAAATGGAAAGATACTCCATATCCATTGATTGGAAGAATTAATATTAAGGTGTTAGTACTACCCAGAGCTATACATTTAATCCAATCCCAATCAAAATTCCAACAGACTTCTTTGTGGAATGGAAAAGCTATTCATCAAACTCATATGGGAACACAAGGAACCATGAATATCCAAAAACATCACAAAAGAAAGAACTTTGGAGGACTCATATTTCCCAATACAAACTTACTATGAAGCTACAGTAATCAAAACAGTGTGGTACTAGCACAAGGACAGACACATAGACCAATGGAATAGAATTGAGAGCACAGATTTAAACCCATACATCTATGGCCAACTGATTTTTTGAGGAAGGTTGTCAAGTTCACTCAATGGGAGGATAGAACAGTCTCTTCAACGTACAGTGCTGGGACAATGGAATATCCACATGCAAAAGAATGAAAGTGGATACTTACCTCACACCATATACAAAAAGTAATTCAAAATATATGAATGAGCTAAATATAAGAACTAAAATTATACAATGCTTAGAAGAAAATTGAAGGAACTATCTTGTGTTAGGCCATAGTTTCTTAGACTTTACACCAAAAGCATGAGCAACAAAAGAAAAAAAAATAGATAAATTGGACATCCTTCAAATTAAAAGCTTTTGTACAAAGGACATTTCCAAGAAAGTGAAAAGATTACCTAGAGAATGGCATAAAATATTTGGAAACCATATATCTGATAAATATAGAGAATATATAAAGATCTATAACTCAATAACAAAAAGATAAACCATACAATTAAAAAATGGTAAAGGATTTAAATGGACATTTCTCCTAAGAAGATATACAAATGGCCAATAAGCACATAAAAAAGATGTTTATTATCATTAGCCATTCGAGAAATGCAAATCAAAACCACTGTGAGAGCTGAGAGGTGTAGCTCAATGGTCGAGCATTTGCTTTGCATGTATAAGGTCCTGGGTTCAATCCCCAGTACCTCCTGAAAAAAACAAAAAATAAGCCACTATGAGATATCATTTCACACCCACTAGATTGGCTACTATTAGAAAAAAGGAAAATAACAAGTGCTAATGAGGATGTGGAGAAATAGAAACTTTAGTACATTGTTTGTAGGAATGTAAAATAGCACAGTTGCTATGGAAAGGAGGTTGGCAGATCTTTAAAAAGTTAAGCATAGAACTATCATATGACTTAGCAATCCCACTTCTAGGTATACACCCCCCAAAATTAAAAGCAGGAACTTGCACAAATACTTGTATACCAATGTTCATAGCAGCATTACTTGCAATAGCCAAAAAGTGGAGGCAACGTATGTGTCCATCAGCAGATGAATGGATAAACAAAATGTATATGCCTTCCATGTATGTGGGTAAAATGGAATCCCTAAAATGAACTTCGGATACATGGTACTATACAGTTGAACTTGGAGACATCATGCTGAGTGAAATAGATCAAACTCAAAGGACAGATATTGTATGATTCCACTTAGAGGAAATAGCTAAAATATGCAAATTCATAGAGACAGAAAATAGACTACAGAATGTAGGGGGAAAGAGAATGGGGAGTTAACTCATGTTGGGTACAGGGTTTCTGTCTGGAGTGATGGGAAATTTCTGGTATGGATGGTGGAGAGGGTAGCACAATATTGTGAATGATTGATCCCACTGAATGGTATGCTTGGAAGTGGTTGAGATGGGGAAATTCAATGTTGTATATATGTTTCTACAATTTAAAAAAAGAGAGAGACTGAAGAGACAATAACTAAATGCAAATCAGGATCCTGGAATCTGATAGTGGAGAAGGAAAAGCCTAAGAGGATATTATTGGGACATGTGAAAAAATTGGAAATAGACTGTAAACTTTCTATCAATGTTAAATGTCCTGAACTTGATAGCTGTACTGAATATGGGTACAGAATGTGAATATCCTCGTTCTTAGGAACAATACACGGAAGCATGAAGAGTTTAAGGAGCACAAGGTATACAACTTACTCTCAATGTTTAGAAAATAGATAAAAAGATGGACAGGCAGTGAAATAGAGAGAAAAACAGAGAGAGAGAGGATGAATGATTTGACAAATGCGGCAAGTGCTAAAAGGTGGTGGATCTGGGTATCTGGGTGGTGGTATGTTGGTATTCTCTGTATGGGCTTTAGATTATTTTTGCAAATGTCCTGTAAACTTGAAATCATTTCATTCTAAAATGTTTGTTGATGGAAGCAGACTTGGCCCAATGGATAGAGTGTTCGCCTACCACATGGGAGGTCCATGGTTCAAACCCCGGGTCTCCTTGACCCATGTGGAGCTGGCCCATGCGCAGTGCTGATGCACGCAAGGAGTGCCTGCCACGCAGGGGTGTCCCCCGTGTAGGGGAACCCTATGTGCAAGGAGTGCACCCTGTAAGGAGAGCCACCCAGCGTGAAAGAAAGTGCAGCCTGCCCAGGAATGGTGCCACACACACAGAGAGCTGACACAACAAGATGATGCGACAGAAAAAAAAACAGATTCCTGGTGCCGCTGATAAGGATAGATGCGATCACAGAAGAACACACAGTGAATGGACACAGAGAGCAGACAACTGGGGGGAGTGGGGAAAAGGGAGAGAAATAAATTTTAAAAAATAAAATAAATTAACGTTAAGAGTTTCTCAATTTCAAAGAGATTTGATGCTACCTGATGAATTACTATTTTAATAAATACCTGTTAATGACAAGTCAAAATATATAACTACTTAATCTCCTAATGTCATGTCTCAACTCAGAAAACAAAATTATAAGACATTTTTATTACTAAAAACCTACATTAGGCATTACCAAGATAACCTGCATCCTAATTTCTTTTCTTTACTGATCAAAAATTAAAATTTTTCCATGGTAGCAACAGTAGGAAAAGGAGGGAGAGAAGGTACCACTGATGTGTCCGCAAGAGAATATGATACAGCTCCTTTCTCTGCCCTCCTCCTTCACTGAAAGCCACTCAGCCTGGTGCTGTGCTAGGCTCTGGAAAGACTCAAAGAAACCAAATGCTCTCAATTCAAAGCTGCCACCTGGAGATGTTATCAAGGCTACTGTTGTGTAATCTAACTAAGGCAGCCCTGCATGGCTGAACAAAACAAACATCCTCAGTGCTGACCACTCAATTTACCTTTGGGTGGAGATTAATTGGGTCATTCAGCAGAAAAAAATTGCCAGAAGACTCCTGCTGGTATCAAATTGGTTGCTTGGAACCATTTGGAAAGGTTGACCGGAAGGCAGTATCTAAAATGAACACCTCTAAATAATGCTCAGATACATGTATCAGTGGTTCTCGCCCCTGGCTGCACAATCAGTATCACCTGAGAAAATTTTTTGTTTTAATCACTCCAAATGCACAGGTTGCATTCCAGGGCACTTAATTTGGAATCTCTATGGTGCACAGAGGTGCACCTGGTGAATCTGGGTGATGCACTGGCCATCAGCATAAAAGCTCCCCAGGGGATTCCAATGTGCAGCCAAAGGGGTGAGCCACTGTTTTAGACTTTCTGTTGACTGATAAACTCTGCATTAGGAGAGAAGGAACTCAAGGGCTTGAAACTCAAGATCCTGGAGGATGACAAAGGCATCCATTAACACCTGCAAAGCTTCTAACAGAGCAGGCAGAGGCCCTGAGAGTCGATTTCTGACTCTGGAGAGTCAGAAAAAAAAGACTCTGTTGTGGTTGTGTTGTGGTTGGCTGGTTGGCCCATGTTCACAGACTCAACTGGGATTCTGAATTCAGCAAAAGCTTCTAAGGGAAGAGGGAAATGCTTTCTGAAGGGAAATTCAAACCTCAGACTTATAGAAACACTGATGTCTAAATCAGGTACTTTCAGTGGAATGGCAGCAAAATTATCCTCTTTTGTTTCTTTTTGTTGCTGTTGTTTTTATTTTTGAGATGAGTCCTTACAATTAAATTTGGGTAAATTGCAGACAAATACAATGTGATATCAGTGGAGTTAAGAGTTACTCAAGCCAATAGGGCAGGGAAGAAGGTGGGCTCAGCTGCTGAGATTGTAGACCACCTTCTTTTTTCTAGAAATCACTACCTTTTGAAAAGCCTGGCAAGCCTATTCTTTGCCTTTGGGAAATTCTGTTTCTAAATTATCCAAGCAGATTCTGCAGAACCTTTAAGGGGATTAATAAGATTTCCCTCACTGCAGGACAAGACTAGAATTAGAATTGTCCAAGTTCCAGACATTGCAAACTGCAAAGAATACAGAGCTCTGGGGACTTCAGTGAACTCGTCACCAGTAAACGTTAGTTATAAGCTAACTCAGACTTAGGAGCTTTGTCACTTTGAAATATTTATTTGAAAAATCATAAATTCTAATGTGCACACATAACACACTCTGGTGGAACTTTCATAAAAATTAAAGCTTATCAACAGAATGAGCAAATATGTATGAATCATTTCTTTAAAAAAAAAGGAAAGAAAGAAAGAAAGAAAAAGAAAGAAAGAGAGAAAGAAAGAGAGAAAGAGAGAGAAAGAGAGAAAGAAAGAGAGAAAGAAAGAAAGAAAGAAAGAAAGAAAAGCAGGCAAAGGATAAGAAATAATCTCAGGGCCATATCTTAATTGAAAAAACATGTTGGTTAAAACCCAAATGCTGAAGTAAACTTCTGATAAATTTCCTTTAATAAGCCGCCTTTTAACTAACAGGCAAAGATTTTCAGCCACCTACTTGAATAATACTCTCACTAAAATTAAGAATAAATCCCTCTATAGTCACTTAATTCCCTTCTACATACTTTTAAGAAAGTATTTCTGGCTCTGAAAGAAACAGATCATTGGAAAAAAATTCTCAGTAATAAGAAATGAGGGAAGGATTGCACCACTATGGAAATAAAAGCTATTTAAGGTTTTTTCTTATTCCTGTCTTAACCAATCAATACTTTGTAAAGAAGATAGCGTATTATGCTTCTTGTACTAATTGCTTGAAGCTCCTGGAACACTAATAATTTTTTTAGCATACTCAGAGTGCAGACCCACCTTGTCACATTTTTATGGCCCGAATCAGAACTAGGCCAGAGAAAATTATGTGGGAAACAATAGAGAAGGATGAGATGAAAATGGCCTAAACAAATAATAGAAGCTACAATGAGACCATGTTTTGGTTTTGAACTTGTTCTGGTACTAACCTTCTATTTCTCCACTGCCTTTTACTTTGTAAAGCACTTCCTTTTGCTCATGCTGGCTTGTGAAGTAGAGGGAGCATGTGTTATCTGAATTTGATGGATGGGGAAATAAATAAAAGACCAGAGAGGCCATCGGGCATCCCCTAGGGCCATGGTTGGCCCACTATAGTCCTTGGGCCAAATCCCCTTATGGCCCGTTTTTGTACAGCCCATGTAAACAGTTTTTACATTTTGTAAATAAAGTTTACAAACCATACCACACTTTTCCCGCTGGCATATTATATGTGGCTGCTTTTTGTGCTCTAGCGGAAAAATGTTTACTCCTTAGACTTTTGGAGGAAAAATGTGTCGACTCCTGCCCCAAGCCCACAGGGGAGCTCTGAGCAGAGCCCAGATTTTTGGGAACCAGCCCAGTGTTCTTTTCACTCAATCTTCTGCCTCTCCATAAGCCGTTTCAGAATGTGGTTCATTCCAGGCATACGTTTGAGGGATGAGAGGAATTTATGGAGCATGAATCTAAGCGCTGGCAGTAGAAGGAAAGAATGCCTTGAGATAGGAGGCAGCTTCCGCAAACCAGGGCCCAAGAGGTCTGACTGACAAAAGCAAGTGGACAAGGCCTTTTGAAGAATAGTTAAGATCAAGAGGAAAGGAGAAAGTGGTAGGATGCCAAACCCCATAAGCCTTTTTAGCTTAAAACATAAACAGAGTACCTCGAGAAGGCCTTGAAGACTGGGTGGGGAACCAGGGGGCTTGATTACTAAATCTGATTGGGCTTTACAAACATGCCGCTAAATCAGCAGAGCTGGCTTACATTTGAACCTTTTCTTCCCAGCAGGTCTGTTTACAAGTAGTTTTCACTTGTGACTGCCAAGCCTCTCCCAGTCACCCCACCAAAACTGGCAAACAAAATATGTTTTACAAAGGAGAGGAACTGACATCACCACAAAGGAGATCCTCTTGTACCTCATCTCGGAGATAATCTTAAATCTCACCAGAAGACCTAATTCTTAAAATATATTGTGTAAGACAACTAAAAAAACAGTGGTGTACTTTCAAAAAATATACAACGCGTGTGCCCAAAACCAACACAAATGAATCATTACCATCACTTCAAGAATCTTCCAAAGGTTCCGTATGTCACCTTCTGGACCGTAGGAAACTTACCTTTGGAAATTTTTCAGTTTAACATTTCCCCCACCCATCCATTTTTGTTTTTATTTTTGGCATAATACTATTGAAGGTTGAGACACAGACAAGATATGTTCCTTCATTTCCTCAAGATGGTGAGGAAACAACAGTAAAGGCATGAGGTTCTACACTTAAATGTATAGGTAAGTCTATAATTTGATGCATACTCTGTTTTCCTGTGTAATTCAGTTACTTAGTATTAAAAAATTGAAATTGATCAATTGTTTTGAAATAGTTTATACTTCCTATACATAAAATACACATTCATGCTGTTTCCACAAGTTCATGATGAGGTTGCCCTTTTGGTCCACACTAAATTCCATGCCATGCTGGCATTTTCTTAGCTAAATTATTTTTTAAGATTTCCATGATAGACCCATCTTCTATAGAATTTCTCTTTTTGTCATCATGTCATGTTCTAATGGGATCAATTATTTCAAATATACTCTTTCTAATCTAGATTCTTAATAAACCCAGACAGTATTATGTTTCTATGATTTGAATTCCAATGTAACACATAAATTTTTACTTGCCTCCTCCTCCCACGCTTATACCTCATTATTTTCCTATCACCCTAATCAGATTTGTAGTGTAAATAATTGGTAGTGATAGGTAAGCAAATTCTAGCTTAACACCATCATTTTAGAAGACTACTTTGCTAGTTGGGTTATAAACATTGTTCTCATAAGCTATCCCTTAGTTTCCAAGAAGGGCTAGCTCCCAAAATAAACAAACAAAACCAAATGGTTGCTCTGACTAGACAACAGGGCATTTATGAAAACAGTTCCTAAGACTGGGAATTCTTGAAAAGCTGGTCATCATAACCCCAAAACCACCATTGCTCCATTGAAGAAATTAACTCCATATCTTAGCTGAAAGAGAAAATATGTATTTTTCCCTTTTCTCCACACCTGAAATAAGCAACAGAATGACTTATAACATCACACTGCCCACCATGACAGAAATTCTGCAGAAATAAGAACACTAGAGCCAGTTAAATTCATCAGAGTGAGGCTGGAAAACAAAGCTGCTCTCTCTGCATGCCTCTCAAGTGTCTCCACTCAGAAATCTGAGCTCAAGAGCTTCTTTTGGTGTCTTACCAAAGGATTCAGTAGTTCTTTCTGCTTAAAGACATGCTAGCCAAAGTGGAAAGACAGGTATTCACAAATGATGCAAACATCCCTGAAGCACTTTACCTTATTCTGCTCACACACGTATTGTATCCTTAGGTTGTCCATCGCTCTGATCATGGCTTGCATGGCGGTGAATATGTTTTGGTATACCAGCTTTGTGAACCCCTTTCTGTCTTCATCACTGTAACCACTCCCATGGATAATTCTCATCTGCTTGATAAAGGTGCTTTTCCCACTTTCACCAGTACCTGTATAGAAAACACAAAGGAAAAACTCAATCAGCAGGCTTCAAAGGGAACACTCTGAGAAAGGAAGGCTGTTCTGCCTGGGTTGGCTCCAAAGCTCAATGAACACGTTGACAGTGTGGCCTTGAAAAGCACCTGTCCAATGCTTCTGCAGTTTCAGGCTGCAGAGTAATATCGGCCAAAGACCCAGGCTAGAGGGGTCCTTTCCCTGGACCCTGCAGTTTATTTATTTATTTGTGGACCCTGCACTTTAGAAGGTCTGGAATATCACACACATACACACACATACACATGATGTGCTAGGGGACACGTGAGCCTCTCTGCCACTTGGGGAAATCCTAAACATCAGCTCTTGTGATTAACACTGTCTAGGCCCCAGGGAAATGCTTTCCCACTTCTCTTGCCCAAATTCCTTAAAATAGGCAACTGTGTCTGAAAGCCTTCAATGTCTGAGGGTTTTGCCGCTGCTTTGCATCAGCCTGCAGGGAGGATCTGAGCAGCAGAAACACTTCGATAAAAGAAAAGACTAATGAATCTGGCAATTCCTTCCTTTCAGATATCTGACCATAACTGATCCTTGTACAGTGAAGCAAACTTTCCCAGTTGTGTTGAGCGTCTATCTTTTTTATTCTCTTCACATTCCAATTTGCAGTTCAGGAGCTTCTCAAAAAACTCACAACACTTGCAAATGGCAGCTGAGGAATTTCATTTTACAATTTTAAACTATTCACATTGAACTTAAAATTGAATATATGTAGGTCCAGGCATAACATGTGTGACATATGATACCAACAGTTTACATTAATGTTAGTTCTACATGTTTACCATCTTTTAGATGGTAAAAATTGCAATATAAGTGACAGAGATTTCTATGATGGGATTAAAACATCTTCTAAAATTATCTGTGAAAAAGAATTATGTTTATCATGTGTTTGGATCATGATATAAACAATTCATGGCTTATTTCCAAATCTGAGTATTGCTTTAAGAATTTTTATTGACAATTTAGGTTTACATGCTCTCAGAAGAGCAAAGTTTCTTCAAATTGATATTAATGAAAAACTATCTCAGTACAAAAATGACTGAAGGAAAGTTGTACATTTTAAATGGGTGAACTTGATAGTATATGAATTATATCTCAATAAAGCTTTAAAAAAGAAAATTTGTCTAACAGCATTTATATTAAAAGAGCACAAGATATGTGAAAATGCTAATTAGAACAACATAATTAATGATTTTCCTATAATGAAGGCCAAAAATTATGGGATATGAAATGATTTATTATAAATTTTCCTATTTTTTAGTTATTCACATTTCTTTAGCTCACCAACTAAATACCAGACTGTGCAAAACTTAAGTCCAATCATCTTTGCTACTTTGCCAACTTTCAGTCCTATAAAAATGACAGTTGTACACATAACATAGTTACAAAGACATGTTTGTCAGGGTAGGAAGGTAGAACATATGTATAATAGCTCATTAGCTAGATTACTTGCAACCATTTAGACTTCTGAGACCTTGGCCTCCATTTGTACTCTTACTGAGGCCCTCAAATATCAGGGTGAAATCTGTTACAGGGGTCTTGGGACACTTATGAGACTGGCTCAACTTCAGCATGTCAATAATTGAGATAAAAATTGTTAGTATCTGGTAAGTGGCAATTTACGAGTCTTCCTTGTAAGAAAAAATGTGCCTTCAGATTGAGCTTTCAAAAAACAAGCCTGTCTTTTGGTCCATCTCCCCATCCTCAACACAGAACCCTTAATAGGTTTCTCACTCTGCTCCAAAAGAAAGACAAAACTCAATGGCTGAATAGGCAAAAGCCCCTACCACCTTCTCCTGCCTCTTCTCACCACGCATTTTCTTTTACCTCTATGCTCTAGCTGCACTGACCTCCTTTCAGACCCTCCTTTCTAGGAGCCTTTAAACTCTCTGTCCTCCTCTTGGGAAGGTCCTCCCTTCTCCTGCTCCCTTTCTTGGCTCAATACTCATTCAAGCGAAGCCTTGCCTGGCCTCTCTGATGAGGCAAAATCCCCATATTATAGGTTGTCATAGAAACCACAAATTATTTTTTGTAGCACTTGTTCCAGCTGCACTTTTGCTCATTAATGTGATTTTCCATTTAACATGTGTCACCCTGACCAGATTATAAATTCCACATTTGTTTTAATTTGCATCATCTCCCTTGTGCTGGGGACAATGACTGACACTTGGTATATACATAAGTATTTGGAAAATTCATGAATCCAAGTAATGATAAAGAATTCGCTATACTCACTATTTCCACCATGGATATGCCATCTCTCAACCACCCAGTGTGCTTTGTAGGTAGAACTGACTTCAATCATGACATAAACAGACATACACATACTCAAAGCCTAGAAGAAGTCTTATCCTGATTCTCTGTGACCCTTTATGGGTTAATCACCAGGTAATGGGTAACAATGGCCAATATTTGAGTTCTTACTACAGGCCAGGTCCTCTATACAGTTTATTTCCTCTAACCTCACAGCCACCCAATGAGGTGTGCACTATTATCTTTATTTTATGGATAAGGAACCTGGGACTTAGATTAGTCATCTCTACAATATCACATAACTAGCAAGAGAAAAACGGATTTCCTCAGGCAATCAGACTCTAAGGACAGACTGTTATTCAGGAAGAAAGTCTAGGCCATGACTGAAAGGATTTAGCTATACTGGTGCTAATGAGGACAAATTTGGAGTTTACAGACACATACTGAACTCTGACCCTGGTTGGCCTGCCATCTTGTAGGCCACATGGCTGGTGTGTGAGGAGGAAACTTCAGACAGGCAAATGTCCCTCACCAGCCATCTCACTTCAATCTGCAGGGACAGGAAAGGTAGCTGCTGTCTTCCCATGTCAGAAATGGGGAAGTTGGCTGGGAATCAATGAGAGGCCCAGGTTGGGCATAAACAGACCTGGGGCTAGAAGCCAATCTGCTGATGCCTTGGCGTCCAAGTCTACCACAAACACCACCTCCCCTGGAAAGACTTATCTTCCACCGTGCCCCTGACAGGTCTATGCCCTTCGCAATCCCAAGGTGTCTGTGGGTACCCCAGTGGCAGCATGTAAATGTCCCCTAATTAATCGTTTGCAGACATGTCTCTCATGACACCCTTAGTCCAATGATGGTAGAGCCTGAGAATCACGCATTTGGGTTCCATGAACCCTCTGCCTGACACATAAAAAGCACTCAAAGAATTTTTAAATGAAGGAAGGAAGGAAGGGAACTAATGTAATAAGTCACAGTTTTCCCTTCTAGGTCTTATATCATGGACAGCGTCAGAAAGATGCAATATGGATTGTACAAGGATGACTGTGATGAGGCCAAGTGCCCCTGGAAGCCACAGTTTCACTATGACTCTTAGCTGCCCAGAACCCAAATGACAAGGAGGATCTGTAGGAAGGCCTAATACAATCAGCGTTTGGTCCAAAGCCCCAGATCAGATTAGATCTTGTGAAAGTTAATTTTATGGGTCATCTTGGCCAAGTAATGGTACCTGGTTGTTTGGACCAAATACCAGCCTAGTTGCTACTGTGGAGGTAGTTCATAGATGGGATTAGCATCTATAATCACTTGACCTGATTACCTGATGTATTAGTCAGACAACGGGGTGCTGACACAAAATACCAGAAATCTGTTAGCTTTTGTTTAGGATAGAAGCTTATAGTCACATGGCCACAAAGCATAAGTATCTCCCTCATCAAAGTCTGTTGCCACATGTTGGAACAAGATGACTGCCGATGTTCAGCCTTCCTCTTCCTCTTAAGGCTCTGTGGTCCCAGCTTCTCCCACTATCAGCTGTAGGCTGAGTTAAGTCTTGCCTCTCTCCCTGGGCTTGTTTCTCTCCAGGTCCAGCTGCTCTGTTCTCTCCACAAGGCCAACTGTAAACTATCAGGCAAATTGCTCATCTCTCTTCCCACGGCCTCTGCCCTGTGTCTAATGGAGCCTTCTCTCTTTCTCTGTGTTCTTGTCCTGTGTGTTTACCTCCCAGGGCTCCAGCTCCAAAACTCCAACCTCCCTTCTCTGCAGTGTGGTTTTTCTGCGAGTAGGACTCAACATTCTACTGACATGGCCCAATTAAAGCCTTAATCATTTTTTAATCAAGTAAAAGTAAAACCTCTAAATCCAGTATAATTGAATAGGCCCAGAAGAATAAACCAGTTTACAAACATAATCCAATATCTGTTTTTGGAATTCATGAACAATATCAAACTGGTATACCTGATAATCAGTTAGCTCAAAGATTACCCTCCATGTCTTGGGTAGGCTTCATCCAATCAACTGGAGGACTTAACAGCAAGAACTGAGGATTCCAAAGGTCAAAAGAATTTTCTGCTTCAAGACTTCAACATCAACTTCTACTAGAATTTCCAGACTGATAATTTTTCCTAAGGTATTCAGACTCAGGACTCCAATATCACCTTCATGGGAATGTTCAGCTTGCTTATAGATTTACTTATAGATATATAAGTAAATCAAATACCCTGTTGGTTCTGTTTTTCTGGAAAACCCTGTCTGATAGAGATTTCTAGTTTTGCAGAATTTGGGGAATCCCTGCTTCACCTCCTGAATACGATACGATCAATATTACCATGGTAACGCCTATCTCACTCCAGCAGGATTGAGCTCTGGCCCAGTACTACCTTTCCCAAGCAAGCATTAATATTTCTACATCTTACACATGAAGAAGCTGAGGTAAAAAGAGAGATTCTGTAAACTACCTCAAGGGAAGTTTGTGATTTTAGCTCTGAAGCCAGAAAAATCACTCAAGACTCAGCCCCAAAATTCTAAACCAAGATGGAGATCCTTCTTGGTAATAAGGACCACTCACTTGCAAGAGGTTAAAGCCAATCCCATTACCAGATCCAAATATGCAACAACTTTTTTTAAAGCCATTGAATTTTGCCCTAGGACATTGATTATTTCAAAAAGAAAATGTTAATAAGTGATTTTAAGGATTAATAAAAAGAAGATATAAATGCATGTGTTAAATGCCAATATTTGAAAATATTCCTCCATTCTATAGTATGGTTATTTGAAGAATAAAAGACCAAGCCACGGGAAACGGACTTTGGCCCAGTGGTTAGGGCGTCCGTCTACCACATGGGAGGTCCGCGGTTCAAGCCCCGGGCCTCCTTGACCCGTGTGGAGCTGGCCCACGCGCACTGCGCGCAAGGAGTGCCCTGCCACGCAGGGGTGACCCCTGCGTAGGGGAGCCCCACGTGCAAGGAGTGCACCCATAAGGAGAGCCGCCCAGCGCGAAGGAGGGAGCAGCCTGCCGAGGAATGGCGCCGCCCACACTTCCCGTGCCGTGCCGCTGACGACAACAGAAGCGGACAGAGAAACAAGACGCAGCAAAAAGACACAGAAAACAGACAACAGGAGGAGGGGAGGGAAATTAAATAAATAAAAATAAATCTTTAAAAAAAAAAAAAAAAAAGACCAAGCCAGGAGCAAAACAGGGAGGTTAAAGGCAAGAAGAGAGATTGAAAGACACACCACCAAGGGGCTGAGGTTGAGAGAAATCGAGAGAGGCTCAAGTGTAGGGAGGGCCCCGCAGCTCTCATCGCAACCCAGTTAGTACGTTATCTTTTCCGGAAAGGCAAAACTAAGAATCAGAGAGACTCAATAGCTTGTTCAAGGTCACTCAGGTTGCAGGTGCTGGGGCCTGAGTCCAGATCCAGGTAGGTCTATATTGGTCCATGCACTTCCGATGTTAACACCATGTGCTAGTTTTACACTAGTATTTCCCCAAATAAACAACCCAAGTCCCGCTCTTATCTGCTTAAGCTCATCTTCCCTGGGACTGAGATTCTAACATCTGGGTCTTTGTCTTTAAGCCTTCAGAACCACGCTCTAAAGGAGATGGCTCCAGCAGCAGGTGTGAGTGGTGGGCAATGGCACTATCATGCTCTTGGCAAAGACAGCTGTGACCAGGGCCACAGGCACCAGGTGATATCAAGTTGAGGATCTGTGTTTCCTCACTGTACTCAGCAGAAACTCAGCTCTGGAACATGGAGTACAATGACTTCATTTATTCAATAAGAGTTAGAGAAAAATCTAAAGGATGTGATTTTTAAAACAAAAATGATTGGTGATTTGAGGATTAGATGACATCCTTTTACATTCCACCTAATGACATGGCAGAGCCTGGGGTTTGGGTCTGCAGCACGGGCCCACTCTGCTTTACCTCTTTGTGAATACTCTCTTAATTGCCCCCCGACAAAGTAAACATGCTGACGGGGGCTCCCCTACAGCCACAACCACCAAGACGAGGAGACTGAGAGCCGCCCTGGAGCAACTGTGTGGGGCACCAGGAGGGAAAGCCTTTTGGGTGAGAGATGAACTTAGGGGGGCTGGTTACCGAGGCAGGTACTCAGGTGGGATGGGGCAGTCACAGCCCAGAAGGTCTTTCACTCCTGTTCCCCGCACTGGGAAAATGCAGGGCAGGGAAAGGAATAAAATTATAATTCTGTTTCTAGATTATGTTCCAAATATAAATAAGGGAAAAGACTCTTCTCCTAAATTTATTTCTTGCTTCACTTTTTATATTTTAAAAAATCCAATGATGGCTACAAGTCTTTTTAAACATTCCTCATCATGAAGGGTATGCTGTGTTTGAGGTATTTGGCTTATCCTCATCCTATACTAAAACTGCCCTGTGTAATAAAATCAAGGGATAGATTCTGGGTAAGACACTCTGACTTGCAATATTCTCCAGAGAACCTAATGCTTTTTTTTTCCCTGCTGGAGACAGAACTGCTTCTTAAAATTCCCTCCTTCCTTATGGTACAAGGCTTGCAAATTCTTTCACATCCTCTGTCTGCCAAGCTCTTCCCTGGGTCCTATACCTCGCCCAGCTCCCTAAACTTGGGTTATTTTCTTTGACAGAGTAGATGCCCAACCACTGGTTAAACTGAACATACTTATTTTGTGACCCTGTGCGGTTAGCATATGCAGGTAATCTGCCTTCTACTTTACATTAAAGATCCCTTCCACCAGCTTCCTGCTTACAGTGAGTAAAGGGTATGCATCTTGCTGGGCAGGGAGCTTCCCCACTTGCTCCCAGAATTTACTCAGTGTTTCCCAAACTTCAGTCATTACTGTTATCATACCATATGCCAACTCTATGATTATTTAATATTTGTCTTTATTTTTTATTTTAAATAAGCTTGTTATGGAAGGAAACTTGAATGTCATAAGTGGAAAACCAGTACCATTTGCCATGAATAATTAAAATAACTTGTAATAAAATCAATATGACTTCAGTGATAGTCCAACTAAAAGCACTGTGCCTATCACTACAAATTATGGATACCACAATTTGAAAGCACACTATGTACAGATTAGTGTCCTCTTTATGTGAAATGTATCTTTTCCTTCTCCATCCTTAAAAGGGCTTCTTTTCCCCCGGGGTAATATGGAAGCTTCTGAAACTCTACCCATGAATCTCATCTAGACACAAAATAACTGAAAGAGTTGAAACTCGTGTAACTGAAAAATTACCAACAAAATGTCTTAACCATAAAATTCTGGGAGTGAGAAAGCAATGAGGCTAAAGTTTCAACTAAATTTTAAATACACAGAAAAACTCATGAAAAAGGGGGAAAAATTTTAAAACCAACAACAAACTGTTGCTTTCAGGAGCCAGGACTGGTGGCCAAAGCAAAATAAATTCTTTCCAAGGGACAGACCAAGGACATCTCAACAGAAAGCCAATTGTTCTACAAACTAACCTACAATTCAGAAACACCACCTCCGTGAGAACCAAAGTGAGCAACTTATGAACCTTCTCAGATGGGAGCAACCATCTCCAATCATATGATGTCTTCTGAAACTCTTTGGAAAGCCATTGTTTTTAGTTCAGTTTTATAGAAGACAATGTAGTGTAGCAGTCCAAACATAAATGAGAATACAATTCTGAATGTTGGTCACACAGTCTAAATTATCTATGCAACCAACACACAAAAGTTGTACAGACATAACCAGTGTGCCCAGTCAGTTGTCTAAGGACAGGGACCTTGTTTCTTTTGTTCCCTGGTATCTTTGGATAAATATAGAACAGATAAACATAAACACAAAACAGAACATTGTAGGAATGTAATAAAAATTCATGAGAGGGTATTTATAGACCGCCAGGATAATTACAGTTTGGGAAAGCTCTAAGGAAGTGGGTTCGCTGAGGGCTGATTGGATAAGTCATTGGAGGAACCAGTTTCACACAGAGGCAGGAACCTGCTCCTGCCTTTTCTGATGAGGACGTGTAAGATACCGCAAGGTAGCCCCATGGGAAGGTTCAGCTCTGATAACAAGGTGTCCTGGTTGTGGGGACGGATGAGTTAAGAAAATTCCTCTTGGAATCTTCAAGCAGGGGCAGTCCTTGGCAGCAAGGAGACCTGCCCGGAAGAGAGGGCCATGACTCTGGGGCACTCTGGGGGTTGGGCTTAGATCTTGACCCATCTCAAGGGCAGCTGACCTTGGACAGTAACCAAAGCACTCTGTGGGCGCTTCTCCACCGAATGTGCTGGAATCCTAGTGCATATTATTTTAAAGATACCAATTTATGAGAGAATCTGGTTAACATTGGGGAAAATTCCAAATGATTCCCTACACCAGAGCAGAGTAGAATCCTCTCTGTGGCGGATGGAAGACTCTTTAAAAATGTTCATCTCTGGGCCACTCGGTTCTAGCAATCTGACTTGCCCTTGCAAGAGCTGGGAATGTGTATTCTTAGCAAGCACTGGCAAGGTCTGACCCACCGGGTCCTACTGACTGGGAAGCCCTTTTCCCAGGCCCTTCCAAGGGAAACCTCCACTAACTTTATGTTACCCAGTTCTAGAATGTTCAAGCTTCTACATCCAGTCGGTTTAGCTGGTGATTTTTTACATTAAGTTCCTATTTCCTTTCCACAGGAGATATCCCTGTGGGAGCTCTAGTTTAATTTCCAGGCGGAAAACATGTTTACAGCACCATTAAGATCCACTTATTCAAGTCAGTCCCGCCGGCTCTGCCCAGCCCCCACATCACCGTCCCCACCATGTCACCTTCCCGGCCTCTGTTCTTGCAAATAGAGGAGATTCTGTCTGCGCCATAAAAAGAAAAGCAGCTATGTTCCAGGCAGCAAAGGAGTGGAAACAATTAGAGATAGGGTTCAAGGCCCTTGCCATAACAAAAGAGGTTGATACAAGGCTTTCGAAACAAAAAGGGAAAGCTGAAAGAAATTAAATGATGAGGCTCCGTAGACAGTTTGAGAATTTTTTTTAAAGACAACAATGGAGCAGGATTCAATAGAAGCTGTATTCTACACGATGGTTTTTTTTATTTATTAATCTGCAAAATTACTTTTATTAACTAGCCAGGAAGAGCAGAGATTCCAAGTATTTCCTGCTACTTTTCTGTCATCTTTGGGCCTCGTTTTGATCAAGAAAGTATTTTCAAGACCAAGCTTGATTTGCAAGTGGTTCTTTTATAATGGAAAGCCAAAAGATCATGTGTGGTTAACAGTTTTTAATCATGAAGAATATTTGAATAATTTTCTAATTTGAGATATCAAAAGTAATATACTTCTCATGTTTGTCAAAAGTACAATTCAAATTTCAAATTCAGTGATGCTATAAGGCTCATTTTTACTCTAACTTAATTGGAGCTATTTATCTATACAACCAAATTTCTATTACTTAAGTGCGGTATTCTTAAAATGTAGAACATTCAATACAAATGATCCAGAAATCTTTGTGACTGACTAAACATTGTAGTTGACCTTTCCACAGAGAGTTACACAACTTTGCTTATTCTATATCAATAGCTCATCTGTATAAAATTCCAGAAAAGTAACAAAATGTACAGACTCTTAAGAAGCAAATGCTTGTTGTGATGAGACTATTTTGGAAAGTGCCCTGGACATCAGTTATTTTCCTTAAAAATGAGTGACCCACAGAAAGGCTAGGGAGGACCCCTCACAAATAAGCTCTGTGGCTTACCACTAAAATATTAGCGATTCTGTTAGAAGCACAACTCATTTTACTTCTAAGGAGGGCCATGAGATCACTTTCTGCTCTATTAGATTCTGACTCATAATTGTTTTACTTTCTAAAAAAGCAAATTGTAAGCATTTTCATAAATGGTTTTAGAGTCTTCCACAGTTCACTGCTGCTTCTGCAAATGAACACCTTCCCTGTTCTTACAGAAATGTTCACCAAGGAATCTTAACAGCAGGCACTGGTAAGACTTGGCTCCTCAACCTTTGGAAGAATATGGGGAGTGATAGAACGCTAGAATGCTTAACAGATGAGTGAACCTAAGGCCAGAACTCATCCTTGCACAATAGTTATGGATTTTGATTTTGGTCATGTTTTTTAAAAAAGAGACACAGAGAGGGAAAAGGAGTAGAGAAAAGATAAAAATTACTTAGAGGCAAGGGAAGAATCTCTAAAAAGAGACAATTAACTTAAAATCCTTAAGTCTCAATCAGGGTAGACAAGGAGACAATATAGCATTTTGAGACATTAAAGAATTTTGCTGAAACACCAGCAACTATAGAGTAGCTGACCCAGTCCCCTAACCATCCTTCCCCTACTCCTAAAGGCAAAATCAACTGAATATAAGTGAAATGTTAATTTTTAAAAGTAGTTACTAATGCAATTAAATATAGCATCAGATAAAGAATGAAAACAAGAGAATTCAAATACCATATAACTTTAAAAGTACAATACACTATTATCCACCTATCTTGGGTAGTTAAGAAATTATTTTCAGCATTCTGGCAAGATACGAAATTAGATTTAATATATATACACACACAAAGAGACACTGTTTTTCAGTCTACTACTGTAATCAAACTATGACTTTGTGCTTGAAATGCCCAGTTTAAGAACCCATGGATAATTAATAGCAAGATACTGGCAAGGTTACTTCAACCACTTTAAACTCAGACCATGTCATGTCCTGTCTTCCTTTCTCTACTCCAGGAGCCCTGCTGACCCCTGCCAACTCCTCCAATTCATCCTGCACACATCTCCAGCATCACTTTTTCTATGAATCCTCTTGAAATCTCAGGAAAACTCATTCTCTTCTCCCTGTTACTATTCTATAATATTATTTATATTCTATTATTATTGCATTTTTCACAAATTGTAATTATGTTTTTATATCTTCTCATTAGTCTGTGAGACCCCTCCAATCAAGAACTGTCTTCTCTGCCTTTAAACCTCAGCATCTTGGACAAAACTTGCTTTTGACAAGGTGCTCAATAACTGGCTGAATATTTGAAGACTTACCTATTTCCATCTTACATAGCACTCTTCACCTAACACCACATAGCCTTGGAATCTTTCTTACCATATAATGTATGTGAATGTACCAATGTAAATGAACCTTGCTCTCCTTCTTCAACTCTCCTCTCAACCCCCAACTCAACCAATGAGTTTGTGCCTAATCAAGTCTTTGGATTTCTCATCAAATGGTCTTGAGTAGGACTGTATCCTCTAAAAGAAAGAAACTTCTTTTACAGCATACAGCTGTGAACCAAGGGTTCACAATCCAATTCAGAATATGCTTAGAGTCTTTCCAATAATTATTTATTGAACATCTATTAAGTGCCTCAGCTGGGCACTAATTCTACGGTAAGAGCTGCCACCCAAGTAAGAAAGATCATCCCTCCAATTATCTTTGCTCCAGGCTGAGATTCCATTTGAGATTCAGTCTCTCAAGAACCACAAGTTCCAGAATTTTTCAATGTGTCTTTTATTGGGATTCAAAAATTTCCTTAAATATATTTCTTTTTAAAATATCCAAGGGGCAATCTAATGAGTCATGACTGGTCATAATCTCCAGCACCACTCATCAAGATCTCTCTATGTGGGTGGGAATGTATTTTCAAAAAGAGGCTGGACCCATCATCTCTAGGGTAGGTTAAGCATAACGGGATGACTGTATCTTCTAGTTGCCCAGGACAGTCCTAATGTATACCTATTGTCCTGAGGAAATTATTAACAGCACCCTTTTTCATCCTAAAAAGTGTTCTGGTTTGGACAATAAGGCATATATATGGTCACCCTAAGTATAACTCTGGCTTATTAGGTAGGGGAGAATTTTCAGTCCCCTTCCAGCATTAAAATTAATTCACTGTTTGAACATACAGTCCAAGATAAGAAAATCCATGACCAACCAGCTTTTCCTTTTCATATAACCTCCACTTTGAACAGAATTCAGCTTTTCAGTAAGAAAATTATGGGAGTTGCTGACATGTTTCTTGTATTGGGAGGGTGTACTTTTTGATCTTGTTAAAATCCGAGCTGAACAATATAACCTAACTAGCTGCTCTGTTACAGAGAGTGGGGGAAAGCACAGCAAAAGAGATCATCTAAACTAAAAGAAATCTGTATATAAGATAGCCATTATTTGTATTAATCATATCACCAATGACATATTTATGATGAAAAAAAAAACTTTTCTACTAAAAGCCAGTTTGATATATCTTCCGAGACTGTAATTAAATGTAATAGAAATTCTGTTAAAAGAAAAAAAATGCAGAATAAGATCTTTTCTTCTTTTACCAGTTATTATTATTGCAGCAAAGATGTCTCAAGAATTATTCCTTCAAGGTGTAGGGAAGCAGAGGAGAATGATTGGATTAGCCTAATTTACCCCAATATACAGATATGTTCTTATGGCGTTTTCCTTTGGAACAATGGAGAATGTGGTATGGCCACGTAGTATACTATGGCACTCTATTTTTGGGATGAATATTTTTTTTCTTGGAGTTAAAGGGTCTATACATGCTGGAGTTCCTAGTTAACTCTATGACCTAAAACAAGTTACTTAAATTACCTGAACCTCAGTTCCCTCATCAATTAAGCGGGTAGAATAATACTACCTCCGCCATCTATTTCTCCCACAATTTCTTGTAAGAATTAAGAGTACTTTAAAAGCACTTTTGGGAAGCAAATGTGGCTCAAGCAATTGGGCTCCTGTCTGCCATATAGGAGGTCCAGGGTTCAATGCCCAGGGTCTCCTGGTGAAGGCAAGCTGGACCATGCAGAGTACTGCCCCGTGCAGGAGTGCTGGCTGCACAGGAGTGCTGGCCCACTTGAAGAGCTGGTGCAGCAAGATGACATAACAAAAAAGAGATACAAAGAAGAGATAATAAGAGAAGCAGCAGATCAGGGAGCTCAGGTGGCGCAACAGAATGATCGCCTCTCTCCCACTCCAGAAGGTTCCAGGATCAGTTCCCAGAGCTGCCTAATAAGAATACAAGCAGATACAGAAGAATACGCAGCAAATGGACACAAAGAGCGGACAGTGGGGTGTGTGTGTATGTGTGAATAAATAAAGAAATCCTTAAAAAAAATAGCACTTTTAATTCTAGAAAACATGCAACTATACAAATAAATCTTTTTTAAAAATAAAAGGACTTTTGGGAAGCAGACATGGCCCAAAAGATAGGGCATCTGCCTACCACATGGGAGGTCTGCGGTTCAAACCCCAGGCCTCCTTGACCCGTGTGGAGCTGGCCCATGCGCAGTGCTGATGCGCGCAAGGAGTGCCCTGCCATGCAGGGGTGTCCCCCCGCGTAGGGGAGCCCCACACGCAAGGAGTGCACCCCGAAAGGAGAGCCACCCAGCGCAAAAGAAAGTGCAGCCTGCCCAGGAATGGTGCCGCCCACATGGAGAGCTGACACCACAGGATGATGCAACAAAAAGAAACACAGATTCCCAGTGCTGCTGATAAGGATAGAAGCGGTCACAGAAGAACACAGAGCAAATGGACACAGAGAGCAGACAACTGGGGGTGGGGACGTTGGGGAGGAGAAGGGGAGAGAAATAAATGAAAAAATAAAAAATAAAAAAAATATAAAAGGACTTATAATTCTAGAAAATATTAAACTATTCCTTGTCAGTGATAAGGATGATAACTATGGAAAGAGAGAGGAAGAAGGGAATGTGGTGTTTTGGAAGAGTGAATGGATTTAGGAAACAAGGTTAGAAACAAGAATTATAGCTGTGAAACAGGAACTTGGTGGTGTGTCTTATAACAATGCGGAAGTTAGTAAAGGTACCTGTTTGGGAATGATTACTGGCTCCACTCTCAAGGAGCCTTGATATAATAACTACTGGTAGAATTTTTACAAAAATGAAGAGGGGCTTCCTACATATAGTCTAAATAGCAAACTTTTTATTAGCCTCCAGCATCATTCCCACTTAGCTTCAACACCATCCAGACTGTTCCTAGAGGTGTTTATGGTTTTTTTTTACAGTCCCCCCTCACACTTATGTTCTCTTTGAAGAAATATCCTTAATTAAAGTTACTTTATTAGGAATAAGTATAGGTAAACAATCAGGTTAACAAGTTTCTGCATCAATGTAGAAGCATTGGTTTAATTTCTTCATTAACAACCCCAGAGTTGGACTCAGGAAACCAATTCCCATGTTATTTTGTCAATACATTGGTAAACTTTTTTTTTTTGTTTGAATGTTTTTTGGTGGGTGTTTTTGTTGTGTAGCTGCTAAAACAAATACCATACAAGGGGTTGGCTTAACAACAGGAATTTATTGGCTCAAGCTTTCAGAGGCTAGAGGACTTGTTTCTCCTGGGGTTGGTATCTTCTAGCTGGCTGGCAACCTTTGGAGTTCCTTTGCTTTTCTGTCACACAGCAATGCACATGGCAGCGTCTTCTCCTTTCTCTTCTGGGTTCCATTGGCTTCAAGTGTCTTTCTTCTCTGGGTTCCCTTGACATCCAGCTTCTTGCTTCTCCTTTTCCATACCCAGTTTCCTTTGCTTATAAGGACTTCAACCATACTGGATTAAGGCCCACCCTCATTCCAAGTGGGGCAACCTCAACTAATAACATCTCCCAAGGCCCTGTGTGTGTCCACATTACAGGGGTTGCAACCTGAATGTGCCTTTTGTGGAGGACAAGATTCAATCCCCAAATATGGAGTATACATTCTCTATTTTGACACAAATTCTTCACACTCTACACACTCAAAAAGTCCTTTTTGTCTTACACCTGGGCCTTTCACTCATTTATGGAACCTGCTGTACCCCTGAAACATTTGAGTTTGCCAGCCCTGGACCCCATGATCTCCAACATCCTACAGTACTGAAACCAGTCTTCCTTCTCCAGCTAGGACCATCACTTTACTCCATTTCACCAAAATTTCCCTTAATTGACAATTACGGACTAAAAATTTTCCCTTGTTAATCAGATGTTTTGTAATTATTCTCAGTTCAGCTTTTGTCACCCCCACAACTAGATTAAAAATATCTTTGTGTTTTGTATCCTCCCACAACGTCTAGTGTAACAATCTGCACAGAACAAACATTCAAATGCTTCCTGGCTGAAAAAAGAGAGGGCCAGTGAGACTACACCCTGATTATTTTCATTCCCCAGAACTCAATGCAGTACTGGCCCTAGAGTTGGGCAAGGAGTCACATATTTCAGATGGCCTAGTTCTAGCCATTTTAGTCATCTCCCCACCCAATGGGGTGAGGAGGCCATAGGGCCAAGGGGACACATCCACTCGTAGTTCATGCCCTCCCCCAAGGTCATGTTCTAGGAACTTGGGGCCCTGGAATTTTACTGCTCAGATGGCCCCAAGCCCACTTCCAGGGCTTATGTGGACCCTTCCCCAGTCCATCCTCCTAAAGGCCTATGTGCCACTGGTATGCACGTCCCCAAGTCTGAAGGGTGGTAAGGCATAGACATAAGTGAAGAGGTGTGGACAGGACTTGGATGTGCTGACCAGAGGGCATATAAAGCCCTTTGCATTGTGGTGGGGAAGTGGGAAGTCAGGGGCTTCCATCTTCACTCTTTCTGGGCCCTGCAGCAGTTAAGGGTTTCCTGGCTCAATATACACTCAGGATAGGAAAGGTAAACATCCACAGCAAAATACTCCTTTTCCCACTTTTCCCCAGGGTTCACTCCCCTAGCCTGGATGTATTTTATTTTATTTTATTTTAAAGATTTATTTTTTATTTAGTTCTCTCCCCCTTCCCTCCCCCCCCCCCCCCCCCCCCCCCGGTCAGTTGCCTGCTCTCTGTGTTCTTCTGTGTCCGCTTGTATTCTTGTCAGCAGCACCAGGAATCTGTGTCTCCTTCTGTTGCGTCATCTTGTGGCATCAGCTCTCCGTGTGTGCCACACCACTCCTGCGCAAGCTGCACTTTTTTTGCACGGGGCGGCTTTCCTTACGGGGCACACTCCTTGTGCATGGGGCTCCCCTACGGAGGGGACAACCTGCATGGCACGGCATTCCTTGCACACATCAGCACTGCATATGGGCCAGCTCACCTCATGGGTCAGGAGGCCCTGGGTTTGAACCCTGGACCTCCCATGTGGTAGGTGGACACTCTATATGTTGAGCCAAATCTGCTTCCCTGTATTTTAGTATAGATTGACCTAGGAGAGAAACATCTGATTTTTAGTTATTTGCTGAAAGAAGAGTTTTTTGAAACAAAAAACTATTCATCTTCACCCAGTACTTTTAAGAACTGAAGGAGACTTTGCAAACATGTAAGAATGGTATATATTATTGATTAAATGTGCTAAGGTTCAGAAAACAATTTGGAGTGATATCATGTGATCATATGCACATCAAAATCCACCCTGAAATAATCCTTATCACAGTATATATCTAGTTCCAAACACATGTATTATCATAAAATGCATTCAAGTTAAGCATTACAGTAAGAAATTGTTTCTTACTAATTAATTAAAATACTAATTAAAAATGCATTTAAAATATCTTCAAGTAGCCATTTATTCGCTTTACATATACCCTCCTATAATCCAACTGTTGCCTACTTGCTGAAATCCAAACAGAATTAAACGGGAGATGGAAATTAATTAAATGGGAGATGGCCTTGGCAGAACTTTGCCAAGGTCAGGTTTTCAGTAAGGAGAAACAAGATAACATACAGACTACCATGTGCATATTTAAATGGTCACTTTACGTATTCATTCTCATACACTGGAATTTGGTGACACCAGGTGTCAAGATCTGACTTAGGATACTGTGGGCTCAGTTTCCACTTTAAATCCCCTATGGAAATGAAAATTCAGTTCTGATTTTCCTGGTGAGAACACTGAATATTTCTGACAAGTCTGCTTAGTCTTCTCTTGCCCCACACCCATACATGGATGAACTTCTTCCCGTCATAGATTTAAAAAGAAAAATGTCAATGTTTTTGGCAGATTAGCCAAGAATTTTCATTATACTTTATACTGAGCTCAAGTACTTGCATACCCAGGGATGAGCCTCCCTGGCACCGAGGGATCACTACCAAATACCAGCTGAAGATGCAACTAGAAAATGACCTTGAATTAAAGGTTCAATGAGGATCAGCAGAATATCCCTGTCTACATATAATAACATGACTTTAAAATGCTGTTTGACCTAATGTAAGGGGGAAATGGAAAGGCGAAATGAGTTTATATGGCTACGAGTCTCTAAAAAAGAGTCTGGAGGTTGTCAGAAGGATTGCCCTTATGCACAACTGAGCAGAGTCTAAGAGACAGATAATGTAGATACAACCCCAGGTATTGGTTCTTTTGAGGGATAAAGAGACCCACAGGTTCTATGGTCGTGGCAGATGGAGTTCACTGCCATGTCAGATGGCCCTTCTTTGGAGCTGGTGTTTCTGCGTGATGGAACTGGACTCAGATGGGATCTCTTTTCACAAGATTTTCATGCTACTTTACTGGAATTGTAGTTGGTGTTGGGGTTTAAGATATATTTAGGGGATTTGAATCTCTGGACTGACAATATGATAGCCAGGCCCTGAGCCTCAACAGACTTCAGCTCCTAAACTCTGATTTATTGGACTTACCCCACTCAGCTAACATGGAGTTGAAGAAGGTCAACCACCACACCATGGAGCCTAGAGTGCCTACAACTGAAAGCAGGAGGATTGCATCCAGTATCCATGTGGAATCTAAGCCCCCACTTGACATAGATGTGCAATGGACACAACCAATCCAATGTCCACAGAGAAAATGTGGCACTGGTGTGGGAAGGGTGGCCATGGTGGCTGCTGGGTGCGGGGAATGGGAGGAAGAGATGAGATGGGGAGGCATTTTCGGGATTTGGAGTTGTCCTGGGTGGTGCTTCACGGACAACTACGGGACATTGTAGATCCCCCCAGGGCCCACTGGATGGAACGTGGGAGAGTGTGGGCTATGATGTGGACCATTGACTATGGGGTGCAGCGATGCCCAGAGATGTACTTACCAGGTGCAATGGATGTGTCATGATGATGGGAGAGAGTGTTGCTGTGGGGGGAGTGGGGAGTGGGGGCGGTGGGGTTGAGTGGGACCTCATATTTTTTGAATGTAATATTTTTTTTAAAATGAATAAAAATAAAAATAAAATAAAATAAAATAAAAAATAAAGAGTCACAACTTTAAGAATTTGCCTGATGTTCTTTGACACAGTTTGATGGGCATTCTCTATTCATTCTTTTCCTCCTCTTCTTCCTCATTCTTCTTGAAATTCTGAACTTTCTTGGGTTCCTGGAGGCTTTGATTTCCATTCATCTACTAATTCTTTTACAACCTAGACTCTATCCTGAAGATAAGCAGGGTCTTTAAACTTTCTTCATCTAGATTGTGACATCTGCTCAATCACAGGCTAAGATAAAGTGCACCCTTCTGTCCACCCCAGCCTGGCTCCTGCTCCTGGAGAAGTATGTCTGCGGAAAACACAAAACTATTCAATAGACTAGAACAATTTGTATTTATTGATATATGTGCACCCATATACTCACCCACCCACCCTTCAAGTGTCCCCAAATTAATAAGCCATCAGGTTCTAAACCTGCCTCTGGCTTGAAGCTGAAGCCTCTTTCATTGACTTCTAGAGTCTGGCTAATGCCAGCCCCACAGGAGGAAATACAGTGAAAACTACACGAAAGAATATTCTCCTAACAAAACCAAGTAGCATCTTTGGAAAACAAGAAACAATAAGAAAAAGAAGATGGCAGAGTACTCTTTCCTTCTAAAAGGGTAAATTGTTTTTATTCTTCTTGGATTATTTGGTAGAGAACTTCTGCAATGATTTTAGAATAGCAATATTTGCACTACAGCCTTAAAAGAAAGAAATTCAACACCAGAAATCAATTATTTCCTAAATTTTCAAAAATAAAATAGAAAGACTCTATGATATTCAGATTTGGGGTGGTGGGGGTTGTTATTTGCTTGTTTGTATTGTGAAGCGTGAAGGAGAGTTGAAGGGGTAAGTGGGGAGAGATGTGCAAATCTGAGAAAAATATTCATACATTAAAATAATGAAAGGAAAGTCATTTTGAGCCTCTGAAGGTTTTTAAAGCTTTGGTTTCTGGCACAAAGCAAAGACTGCTGATTAACTTCCCTATCTAGAGTTGAGCTGACAATCCTCTATTGTGCTATTGGAACTGTCTATCTTCCAAGTTATACCAACTGGTGAACTCGATTATCTTTTCTGTTATGGTATGTTATTCATCATAATTACATGCTGTTTCTTTAAGTGTTCTAAGACACCCTCACAAAGATTGATTACTCTGTGGTAAAGAACAAAAACAAACAAAAAAAAACCCCCAAATGCAACAAGATTAACCATCATAGCTCTATTTAAGCCTTACTGCACCAGAGAAACAAGAATTTAAAAATCACGATTATTTTAACTTACTTTTTTTAAAAAAACACTTCAGATGTTTGGGTTCCTGTAACCAAATACAATTAGCCCTATTAAGTACCACAATTAAAATGCCCATAACTATCGTATTCTAACTTATTTTCCAACTAACATGAAGCAATGGAAACCTTGCCAGCTAATGGCCACCAGAATGCACTCCGACAGGAGAAAAGAAAGGTGGCTCAAAAGGGTTTTCTAAAGATTGCGATGTGCTGCATCTTTATGAGCCCCCTGATGAGAGGATCCATTCCCATTTACCTAGTGATGAAATGACCTGCCTGAAAAACGCATCTGGGGAAATAAAGTATATCAAAATTCCAAAATAGCTTTATGAATGCCAACAACGCTCGTGTTATTCAAAGAAGCTTCATAAGCATGTATCATTAATGAAATGATGATAGTTCAATGACTAGTATTGCCCAGCCCCAATTCTTATATATTTCAATGCTCCTTATGCAGTCAGTACCTCTGCCTAAGACTCTGCAAGAGACTGAGAAGGTAGAGAGTAAGGAAAGGCATGTTCATGGAAGAACGGTGTGTGCCAGGGCCTACACCACCCATTTATAAAATGGCACCTCCATGAACGATGTTGGAACTAGATCTCAACCACATGGGAAAAAAATCAGGTTTGAATGGCAGTAAATCCCAGATGAATTAAAAATTTAAATGTAGGGAAACGGACTTTGGCCCAGTGGTTAGGGCGTCCGTCTACCATATGGGAGGTCCGTGGTTCAAACCCCGGGCCTCCTTGACCCGTGTGGAGCTGGCCATGCGCAGTGCTGATGCGCGCAAGGAGTGCCGTGCCACGCAAGGGTGTCCCCCGCGCAAGGAGTGCGCCCGTGAGGAAAGCCGCCCAGCGTGAAAAAGAAAGAGCAGCCTGCCCAGGAATGGCGCCGCCCACACTTCCCGTGCCGCTGACGACAACAGAAGCGGACAAAGAAACAAGACGCAGCAAATAGACACCAAGAACAGACAACCAGGGGAGGGGGGGATATTAAATAAATAAATAAATCTTTAAAAAAAAAAAATTTAAATGTAAAAAAAACTAAAATGATCAACATACATCAAGAAAATAAAGGTGAATAGTTGTTAATATTGCATTGGGAAACTCAGATTATTTTAATGCAAAAAAGGGTAAAAGACAGCATAAGGGGAAAAAAACATGAAAAGACAAAGGCCGTGCTAGGGGAAAAACTTTTCTATCATAACCAAGAGTATATAGTCTTTATTTAAAGAGCTCTTTCAAGTCAATTTTTAAAAAAACATCAGTAGAAGAGAAAACATAGGAAATGCAAGGACGGTTCACAAAATTAAAATACCAGTGGGCATGTGGAAAATATTTGACTTCATTTACAACAAAAGAAATGCAAATTTAAAAATGATATATATTTGCTCAGCTAAAGGGACAAAATTCCATGTTGGTAGGAATATAAGAAAAGAGACACCCATTCCAATTTATTCCTGAAGCAACAGTGCCACAACATTTTGGAGGATAATGACAATTTGGAGGATAGTGTTTTAGAGGAGAATGATGTTTAAACATCACTCACAAGGTGATATTATCTCATCCAGAAATTCCAATTCTAGGATATGCAACCTAAAGAAATAGTTGGACAAGTGACCAAAGGTATATTTAATGGCACAGCTCTCACAGTACAATATGCAATAACAAAAAATAAATGAGAACAAATTAAATACCGGCTAAATCAATGAACTGAGGTGACTCAATACAATGGAATAGTATATGGTCAATAAAACTGATGCAAATGAATACTCACTGACACAAAATTATGTTTACAGTACAGTAGATGAAAACATAATGCATAAAAACCTACTGCTCTGGAGGGAGTGCAGGAGAGGCTTAGAAGGTTGATTGCCAGCTCTGAGACTATAGGTCTGCTGCCTGACCATGCCCAGGCCTCAATGTCCTCAGCTCTTAGACCAGCCTTAGCAGGTAGAAAACCCTCCCTAGCTGTTAGTGTTAATTTAAGGTGAAGCTGATCTAGAGTATTTTTATGCATGCACACTCAAAATAGACATTAGAAGTTTATTCACCAAATGTTAATAACAATTGTTGGGCAATAGCGACCCAACGTCTGTTTTTATTACTTATCCATGAGAAAGTAAGCAAAATTCTATCACCATTTGGTCATGGGCATATCATATCTATTGGTTCTCAAGAAAATTCAAACCTAAGAGTTTTCTCAAAATAAAAAGACAAAATCTTAGTATCAATTTTACCTGTCTGTCTATCCTCAACTTGAGTGCTTGGAATCCTGTAGGCAACTCCAACCCTGAAGTTAGTTGTTTTATATGAATTTATAATTTTTAAAATATCATTGAAAACATTTCGGATCCCAAGATAATTATATCAAAACATTCTCTGAGAAGCAGATGTGGCTCAAGTGATAGAGCTTCCACCTACCATGTGGGAGGACCTGGGTTCAATCCCTGGGGCCTCCTGGTGAAAAAGAAGAGAAAGTGTGCCCACGCAGTGAGCCAAGTTCCCATGTGGGTGCCCATACAGCGAGCCAAGTGCCCACGTGGTGAGCCGAGTGCCCGCACAAGTGCCCGTGCGGTGAGCTGAGTACCCATGTGATGAGCCAGGGCTCATGTGGTGAGCTAAGTGCTCACACAAAAGCCAAGTGCCCACACAGTGAGCCAGTGCCTGTGCTAGTGAGTCACACAGCAAGATGATGACACAACAAAAGAGAGACAAAGGGGAGAGTCAAGGTGAAGTGCAGGAGAGACAGGAACCGAGGTGGCAAAATTGATAGGGAACCTCTCCCCACATCAGAGGCCCCCGGGATCGAATCCATGTGAATCCTAGAGGAGAAAGAAGAGAAGACAAAAAGAGAAATAAATACAGGAGATCACATGGTAAATAGAGAGAACAAAAACAGCAGGGTGGGGGAGGGGAAGAAAAAATCACACATGGGGAAAAAATATTCTTTGACACGATTTTTGGCTGAAAGGTATGCATTTTAAAAAATTAAGTACTGAACTGCATTATATTTCCTTCTTAAATCCTCAGAAAAAATATAAGTATTGTGCTCTAATTGCTCACAGGCATAAAGCTTATAATTCTATGTTGGGAGCCAAACTGGGATCCCATTTAGAATTAAAGATAAAATCTTGTACTTGAGTTACATGTTGTGACTGAGTTTTCTTTTTAAAAGGGCAAATGTAAAAACAATACTTTTTACCCATCTGACTAACAAAAATTAAAGTTAGATAAAAAGTTGGTGAATGTGTAGGGAAAATGAAATTTTCATACATTACTCTTATAAACAATAAATTACAAAGATGCTTTGGAGAAAATTTCACAGTATTTACAGAAATAAAAATATTCATATCCTTGATTGGCTAATATATGATATTTGATACTGTATAATTATTAACTTTCTTATGATATGATATGTATGATAATGTATTGTGGCAATAGAAGAGAATGTCCTTGTTTATAGGAGATGAATGCCAGAATATTTAGGAGTGAGATCTAAAATTTTCCAAAATTTCAGCAAAAAATATATTTGGGGAGAGAGAACATATAAGGCAAAAATAAACAATTAAATTGAAAGTGGATAAAATATAATATTTTAGGTTATATGTTACCAGAAAAATGAAGAAAAAACACTTATAGAACTGTACAACACAAAGAGTGAACCCTAATGTAAGCTAGTAGTTTAATTATAA
This sequence comes from Dasypus novemcinctus, assembly GCF_030445035.2. Classification (NCBI taxonomy): domain Eukaryota; kingdom Metazoa; phylum Chordata; class Mammalia; order Cingulata; family Dasypodidae; genus Dasypus; species Dasypus novemcinctus. The sequence continues at coordinate 31,401,163 of NC_080680.1, read as the reverse complement.
TAATGTTTCATTAGTTTTAACAAAGATAGCACACTAATGCAAAAAATTCATAAGGAAAATAGTATGCGGGGTGGAAGTATATGGGAACTCTGTACTATCTGCATGATTTTTCTGTAAACCTACAACTGTTTTATTATTTTAAAAATATTTAGTGAAGCAGACATGGCTCAACTAATAGAGTGTCCACCTATCATACGGACAGTCCAGGGTTCAATTCCCAGAGCCTCCTAACCTGTGTGGTGAGCTGGCCCACAAGCAGTGCTGCCACGTGCAAGGAGTGCCATGTCATGCAGGGGTGCCCCTGCATAGGGGTGCCCCACATTCAAGGAGTGTGCTCCACAAGGAGAGCCATCCAGGAGTGGTGCAGGGCACACGGAAAGCTAATACAGCAAGATGATGCAACAAAAAAAGATGCAATTTCCTGGTGCCACCTGATAATACAAGCAGACACAGAGCAGACAATGGGGTGGGGGGGATTTAAAAAATAATAATAATAAATCTTTTTAAAAAATTTAAATAGTAAATATTATTTACAACTGTTCTAATATTATTTAAATATCTAAGTATGCACAAGATTTACTCTTGCACAGTTGCATAACTCAGAATGATATGGAGAATGGATTCAAAGAAGTCATGGTGGATGCATGAAGGTAGGCGCTTCCAGGGTGGGGCAGATAGTGAGGGGCAAAAAGAAGGGCCACACAGGGACTGACAGATATTACAGATGAAAGCAATCCAATTTTGAACATGCCTGGGACAAATGTTTTGAGTTTTTTTTTCTGTTTTTAACTTTAACTTAATGGATCAAACATTTTAGAAAAGAGTAAATGGACTCATCATAACAGTGAACATTTCATCAAGGTGGCATCACATATTGCATCTTCAATTGTGTGTTAACAAGTCCCCCAAGGCTTCCTCTTCTATGTAGCCCAGGTCAGCCACAACTGCATGCTCAGAATCCTTCCCCTTCTCTCTCTCTCCCTTAACCAATCCCAGACCTGTTTCCCAAATCAGAAGTTTGTTTGGAATTGCCTTATAAGTAACTAATGTGCTGTACATACATCCTGTGGGACACTTTTTCATCGCGCTACTCAAACAGATTCTCCAAGGCAATGGTCCTCTGACAGCTCTTCATTTTGAAGTGAGCTATGACAGATTTTTAAGACAACCAATGGGGTGTGAGAATGCCCCTCCACAGCAGCCCCGCCCCTGTGCCTGGTGCCAAGGAGGCATGCAATACATGTGTACTGAAAGAATGAAGGAGAACAAAGGAGAAAGGAGAGAGAAAAGGAGAGAGGAAAAAATGAGATAAAAAATTAGAAAAAGTTAGGAGAAACCACTAATTAACTCAGTGGGACTATGGTGGATTAGCAGAGTTGACACATCTCCCAAGTTCACTCTACCCATGAGCAATTCTGGCCCACTGAGAAAAGAACCAGGACATGGTATGCATCAACAAAATCAAAGTGAAATGACAGAAGACCACCGTGCTCTTTCCAATTTTTTTTTAATGTTCTTGGGAAAGTACAGATATTTTGTTGAGCTCATACCATACCATAATTGCTCAAACAATATTTCATTAAGAACAAAAGAATTGTTAGCAAGGAATACTGAATGGGAACATTTTTGGCAGGGGATAAAACCATCTTTTCGATGACAAAAAAAGTATGAGGGGAAAAACAAGAGAGGCCTAGATAAATGGTACAAGGAAGTCAGCTAAGTTTAAAATTTCACAATGATCTGTTTTTTCTGTAATAGAACAAGGGGTACAGTGTTTAAAAGATGATAATTTCATAGAAGAAAATGGTACCATAGAAGGGTAAGTTACCTCTAGCTTTCATTACTAAACTAGATAATCTCTAATCAAGAATGAAGAGGAAATAGTCACTTTCTAAAAAATGAATTTTTAAAAATCAGGGTATCATTTGCCTAATATTTTTACCCTAGCAATTTATACATCAGTTTTTGAGAATCTGAAAGGATCTTGGGGGTGATGATTACCTAACACCCTGAGGATAATGAGCTCAGAAAGGCTAAATGACTTTCCCAAGGCCTCACAACCATTCACAGCCACAACCCAGGGCTCCAGCTCCAAGTCCCATATTTTACTCCTATTTTTTCACTCCTAGTTCTTCTCTGAAACCTGTCTCAGTTCCCAGTATTCTGGGACTTCTGTTAAGGAACAAATTTTAAAAATATATAGTTCTTGAAATAATTGAGGATATTTGAATACAGATTATATATCTGATACTCTTAGTACCAAATCATTGATATTCTCTGGTGTGATGATGGTATTTTACGTAGAAGAGTGCTCTTAACTCTTAGGAAATGACTTTTTTTTTTTTTTTTGAGGTGCCAGGGCCAGGGATAGAACCTGGGACCTTCCATGTGAGAAGCAGGTGCTCAGCCACTAAGCCACATTGGCTCCCTCCGGAGTTTTTTCCTGGTTGTTTTTTTGTTTTGTTTTTTGTCTTTAGGAAGCACCAGGAACCAGACCTGGGACTTCCCATATGGGAGGTGGAAGCTCAACCACTTGAGCCACAACTGCTCCTAGCAAGTGTCTTCTAACTCTTAGACTAATGCTTAGCATAAAACCCAGGAAGCTAGAATTTGCTTTTCCCTCCATTGGCTAACTCATTATTATACTAACAAGCATCAACCCTTTTCTCATTTTCCCATCTATCTAATTTCTGCCAACCAAATGGGGCCTTATCCAAGGATGTGTCTTCCTGGGGAAACCCCTCCTCTTTTGCACTGCTTCACCTTCTCCCTTGCGGGGACAAAGCCCAGACAACCCACTGACAACCACGACCTGTCTTTGGAGGGTTTCAGAGTCTGATGAACTAGGACATTTACAATTCACAGTCAAGTTTTTTTGGAAAATAAATTATCCACATATTTCTTGAATTGATTCTTTACAAAATCCTATGAGTCTGTAGATATTTGTGGAATAGCTGCTGATGGGATTTCATTTGAAGAGGTCAGCAGCTGTGAAAAAGTAACAGCCAGTTTTAACATTATGAACTCAAAAGACTCGGAAATCACTTGAATGCAATTGAACAGGGGAGATTAAGATCCAGTCCGGGCGTGGCTTTGTGCTTATATCCTGAAGACACCATCCCATCTCTCATGGAAGCTGTGTGGGTAGGCAAACACATAAAACAGATCATTTAAATAGAGTTAGGAAGTAGTGGGTGTAAGTGTCAAATGAATAGAACAGGTAAGTGTGTTGGAAAGTAGAGGGAGAAAAAGGAGAGTAAAGTAAGACTTAACAAAGATGGCACACCTCAACTAATGAGGCGTGAGGCGTACGAGCAAGGAGAGTATTTCAGGAACACAAACTCAAGAGTGCAACAGAAAGATCACGCACAGGGTCTGGAAGGCCAGGGAGGTGGGTGGGGCAGGGCAGGGGGAGGGAGGAGAGCATAGAACCCTGGGGGAGACTTATTTTAGGCAGCAGAAAGTAGCCTGAAAAAAGGAGGCTGAGGGCCAACTTGAAGAGGCAGTGAGTTGAACAACTGAAAAGAGTTTACTGGCGTGGGGCAAAAGTCCCATGTGAAGGAAAGGACATGATGTCCTGCTATTAAACTTCTGCCAGAAAACTTGCAACAGGAGGTTCAATACTTATTGTGTGTTTTGCTCAACCTACATTTGCAACCATTTTTGCTGTCAAAACCTAAACTGTCTATAGTTATTTTTCAAATTGAAATTCCAGTTAAACCACTCCCCTCCTAGTATTTACTGGGAGGTGTAGGCCCCTGTCTTTGAGCAGCTTTTCCTTGAACTGGTCATCTTCAGATCACGGGGCCTCCTTCAGGTCTTAACTACTTCCTTCCAGCCCCAAAGTGAGATCCCAATATCCAATTTCTGGGTCTCTAGGACAAACGTGGGTGCCTCTTCCCAAGTGTCCAGTGACTTCGGAGTTTGTAATAAAATGACCCAGCCTTTGGGTTGTTTGCACAAATGCAATGATTTAGTGGCAGGGGATTAAAATATCAACCCCCCTCACTATGCATGCTGCACAGCAATTGTCAACCTGGGACTAAGCGCAGATGAGAAGGGATTCACGGAGCTAATGAACGCCATTCGGCACAACAATGGGACCTAATGTGGAGCCATTCTTCTCCTCGGAGCATATGTCATATGTTATCATTAGGAGGGAGCACTGAATCGTTTCCTTGGGATGCGAGTCTGTTTCCATGGAGACAAGAGAGTGAGTCTTTAAATACCAGGACAAATGAATGAAGCATTCACTAAATCAGGTAATTTCAGGGTAATTTTAAAGCCTAAGAAAAGACAGATAATGACTATAAGTCTTGCCAAGCATTTATTTGTCTCATTTTTAAGTGCAGAAGAGGCCAAGGAAAGAGAAATGTAAGAGCTGCATTCCAAATCAACATTGTTTCCAGATCGAGTGTAAAATATGCCTGATTCTCACAGGGTCTTGCCTTGTCAAATGAAATTACGTTGATTTCACCCTGGACAGCACCTACATAATTGTCAAGCAGAGCTATAGCAATGGGAGAGTTGGATTTTTTTTTAAATGAGATTTTTCTTACCAATCCAATTGAAGTGGTATTTCCTAAATACCAAAGATGTCTAACCTCATGTTTTCAAATGGTGGCAATGAGCTCGTGAATTTAAGTGAATAAGAGTTTAGATCTATAATTCTTTCTCTTGTGGATTACCTGTTAGACAATTTTCTGTGGAATACAATTTTGGGGTCTTGCGGCATCACATGCTCATCTGTTAGAAGCCATCTAGAATTGCTTTAAAGAAAGACCATCCCTGGTGTAACAGGCTCTTTTGGCCAAACTCCACAAGAAGCTGGACAGCTATGGATTAGGAAAAGTCTTGTTAGGCACTGGAATTTTTGCAAAGACATGTTAACCCCGTTGAGGTAGGGAAAGGTAGAAGGGAGATAACTCACAAAGAAGGAGGACCAACAGAAAATTACCATCAGATAATACCTAGAAAATCAGCCTCCCAAGGCCTAGTGCCGGAAGATTCCAGATGACAAAAGGCCGCGTGTCACCTGACCACCACACGCTTCACCAACCCCTCCTGGACAGTTCCCATTCCAGCAGGAATATGGAGCCAGTAAACAGCACCCCCAACCCCAGCAGGTGCAGCCTGTGCAACTCTTACGAGCACGCCCGCACTCTGGAATGTTCTTTGGCTTTACATTAAATTCTCCTGCTATTATGTGGCTAGTGCTTGAATTCTCTCTTGCGACTGTGTCAAGAATTGTCCTACCCTAGGTTGAGGTCTTTCTCTAAGACCTCCCAGGGCCACTCTGACATCTCCATCACTCTGCTCATTTTATCTATCTTTACAATATGGCTC